>NC_140779.1:82871933-84071933 GCF_044657685.1 Stegodyphus dumicola | reverse complement strand
AGACCACAGGCTAACATAGCAGAAAGAGTTAATAAAAACATAGTAAAAATAATTCGCAGTTACGTGAGCACACATCACAAGCGCTGGGATGGCTACATAAATGAATTAGCTTATGCTTTAAGAACGGCACATCATGATACTACGGGAAAAACTCCAGCAGAATTATTTTTAGGCAGAAAGTTAATTACGCCTTTAGATAAATTATTCTTTGTGCAACAAAGAGAGCAGGAGTTTAAACAACAAGATGTGCAAAAGTTGATTGATCAGGCGCTCAAAACCTCGGATACGGCAAGAAATAGGCAGAAACTATATTAGGATAGAAAACGCCGTCAAACAGATTTTAAAGTTGGGGATAAAGTATTGAAGCGGAAATTTTCCTTATCAAGTGCCCCAGACAATTTTATGGCAAAGCTAGCTCCAAAGTTTGAAGGCCCTTATGTAATTCAGGAAATCAAAGGAGTAGTCTTATATCTTAAGAACGAGAGAGGGGAAATCTGTAAAGCAAGTCCCGACCAGGTGAAAAAATACTATAATCCAAATGATTTTGAAATCCTTAAAAGTTTCTTGCAGGACTCATGTCTAAACGAAGGTTCAGAGACTACAACAACTATTCCACCACCCAAGAAACAGAGAACTGAAGAGAGACCTAGCACTTCTACAACCCGGACGTCGGTATCAAAAAGAAAAAATAATTTTCAAACTCCAGCGTTTAAGAAAAACAAAAATACAGATGCACCGGGTAAATAAACCGTGGTAAAGAGAAAAACACCACCTACAAAGGATAGCAGGAGAAATTACACATCAAGGAGAACGCGCACACGGCCACAGAGTCAGGTACCAGCAAGGCCGCCGTTCCGGAAACTGAAACGCCAGCAGGAGGCACAAAAATACGAGGAACAGAAGAAATTCAAGAAGGACTCCAGACCGGAGGACGTCAAGACCAGCCGTCCCAGGCAGGAACGGAAAGGCCAACAACCAGACGATTACTCCGTCAAGAGGCCAGCATGTAGAGGACGCAAAAGAAAAAGCAACGTGGACGACACTCGGAGATCAATAAGGAGAAGATTGACATCCATGAAACCTCTAACTTGGGATCAATTTTGCCAAAAACGGATGACGGAGTTTCAAGCATCGAAAACTCAAAGATAAGTTAAAACCTTCTATAATTTTTTTTCTCTTTTGTTCCGAAATGTTATGCATAAGTACGAAGTTCTATGTTTTGACGAAAGTCAATATGTCTCGGTTGAGACTTAGTTTTGTTTTACTTTATTTAGCTAAGGCAAAAGTATTATTTTCTTTAAGTGTAAAAGCTAAAAACAAGCATTTTCTGTTGGTCGAAAGACTAATTCTGTTATGTTAAAGCCAAAATTTGGCCGGAGATAAAAATATCTTCGTATTCTTGTATTAATAAGAATTTTACTTTCAGTGCCGCCAGCTTGGCGAAGGATGAGTAAAGTAAAAATTTATTTTCTCTTATTCATTTTATGGTAAATTGTAAAAAGCATATGTATTAAAAATTTGTAAATGTATGTAAATACTTGAAGGTTATGTAAAAGTAGAATTTAGTCTAGAAGCATAAAATTGTAGATGCTAAAAGTGAATGCTTAAAAGCAATGAAGTCAAAATTTAAGTATTAAACTGTAAAGTCATGCTTTAGAGCGAAAGCCTGCATGTTTAAAGATGAATGAGGGGGAAGTTAGAATGAATGTGTTTTGTAGGGTTCTCCACCTACTTTTGAATTTTTAAGAATATTAAAGTAGCTCATTGAGTTGTAGAATGTCGAGTAAGGTGTGTCTATTTGGTCGTTGAATTCTAACAAATCATAGTGGTTAGGGGAAGTGTTGTAAGACTAAAACACGAATATTCCCGTTTGACACCACACACGGTGGAGAGCCAGGGTAAAATTAAATTAATGCTTGAAAAATTGAATGAATGTGAAGTAAGCAATAACTAAGAAAAACGAATCGTTTAAAAACAAAAATTTATTGTGTCAAGAAAGTGTAAATTATAATGTATGTAGAAAGATACTGATACTTATTCCTTCCAGATGCTGGAAGGAAAGACCAAGATTGATTGATGAAGTCCAGGAAAAGTTGCTGTAAGAAGAAAGCTTTGTAACGATCAACAGAATTTTAGTATACAAATGGTTACATAAGATATTTTTTTTTTTGTGTGTAAACGAGGTTCTCGCCAATTAGTTCAGAATTAGAGAAACTTACAACAGGTCGTTTGTAGGACCTGATTCCAAGTTTTCCAAATTCTGGCAGCGGCAAATGTAGGGTTTATATTTATTTTAACTAACATTTATTTTAAGTTTAAACTATCTTTCCTGTCAAGCCTTACTTTCCCCTGGAACTGCCAATGCCAGAATATGTAAATTTGAGTAGAACGCGCAAGCATTCAAATTATCAGCGGAAGTATTCTGATTTAAATAGAAGGAAACAAGTTCGGTATGGGATATTCTTATTTAGCGAGCGCGGAGGTAGTTAGCGAGAATTGAAGAACCCCGCGTTGCGGCCTATGTGCTTGGCGGGAAGTAGTGTTAATCGTTCCAGTGAGCTTCAAGTCTGCTGAATTAGCAGCGGTATTGTAAAACGCGGTGAGTTAGTTATTTTAGAGAACCTCGTAGTTAGAATCTTGTCTTTAGTTTCTTTTCAGGTTATTATTTTTATTTGACTGCCGAGTTGGTACCGTCTGTAAGCGTCAAGAGAACGCAATTGTAATTTATTACGTTGAATAAAAAGGGACTTAAACCCTTCACAAGGCTCTATCTTTTATACAAGTTTTCACAGTCACCTCTTGGTTGCGTGCAAGTTGGAGGCGCGCAACGTTATAATGTTGTTAGATTGTGCATGTTTTTCTTTAGAAGTTATTGAATTATATTGTTTTCATGTTCCGATTAAGGTTTTTATGCCTTTAGTTAATCAGCACGCAATAGTTGTAGAATTATCAGCAATTTAGAAGTTGTTTGTGGTAATGAGCCTAACGTGGCTGCCATTTGTTTACATTTGAAGCTCTTAGAAGAATAGTGAAATAAGTCAATCGATGCACTAACTTCAGTGTATTCACTAACTTCAGTTTCGTTGGTTTTACCGAATCATTATCCTCAGCTGCCAAAGCGCAAATGAAAGAAGATATAGTGATTAGTTAAGAGAAGAATGGCTGGACAGGAGTAAAGCTACTGGCGTCATCTGTTGATAACACAAGAACTAAAACATAATTTCCTTAAAAGCTGAAGGCAAAGATGGATTGAAATTAGGGTCGTTAACTAGCACAGAAAAATTTTTTTGAATGTGAAATGTCTTTAGAAAATCTAATTCACCAATAGAAGATGTTTTTCGAAAAATTTTGGCTGCAGAATAAATGTGTTGTTTGATTTCTAAATTAATACGTGTTCGACGTATTATTGTATCTTAATTAACTTCAGTGTATTTTTGTCCAGTGTGGCCAAATGTTAACTTTCAGTTTTGCGCACCTAAAGTTTCGTCTTTCTGCCTGCTGGTCAAATTGCCTGTTTTTGCGTAAAAAACTCTAATTTTAATTATAAAAACCGTTTTTATTTATTCTAACTGTATTTAGTATTTTAGGCTTTTTGGAATTTTATAATTTTTAATGAAGGTTGAGTTTTTATGTATTTTTGGCTTGCCGCGAAGTGAGAACTGAACTGATTGGTTTAGAAATATATCTCTAATGAAATTCGAGGAAACATGTTTAAGTGAAATGCAACAAAAGTATCTATAATTTAATAGGCCGTGCAAGAAAGTCATGTGGTGTCCACATCAGGTAATATTTTCTTGAGAATATTTACATACCATATAGATTTCGAAATAATTATTCTCTATTTTACTTCGTTAAAAGCAAGAAAATGTAGATGACAAAAAATATTGAAAATTCGTGCAATACTTCTTAAATTATCTGGTTGTAACGAAAGTTTTCCGCCAAAAAAACGCTCTTAATAAAGTTTAAAAAAACTTAAACCTTTAATGCGGGTAGTAATCACCACCCAAATCTATGAGTTTCTGCCAAAGGTTTGGTAATTTTTCGAAGACTTCGGCTCAAAACCTTGGTGGCTGCGAGCCTCACAACAGATCAACTTCATTTCGGACGTAATGTGCAGAAAGGAAGATAACACCAGCGTGATGTAGGTGCAGGTGTGAAAAAAGGTAGAGGTCTGAAGGTGCGCTGTCAGAGTTATACGGTGGGTGTAGCAAAAGATCTCTTTCGAGTCCGCACAGAGTCCAGCCGGCGAATTCAGACACAAGTGCTCTTGCATTATTTTGATGGAGCATTAATTACCTCTTGCGCCGGAAATCAATTCGACGTTTTTCCTTGACAGTAGAGTCAACATGGACTGGCAATTGGCTGTACAGCTGAACGTCAAGGGTTTTACCTTTTTCCAGATACTCTCTGTGGATAATACCACAGCAATCCCACCAGTTACAAAAATTGATCTTTTTGGCAATCAAATTCAGACGTTGCTTTGCAACGCTGCTAACGATCTCACCGGGAGCAGAAAACCCCCTTTTTGTCCTGTGCTGTTGGTGTAAATCCCCTTTTCATCACAAGTGACGATTTGGTCCAGAATATTTTCCTTTCGTTGATATTCGAGTAGATAAGTGCAGGTCCGAACACGTCTATCCTTATCTTCTTGAGTCAACTCATGTGGAAACCAGCGTATGAACTAGTACGTCAAGTTTATGCGATGCACAGCACGACTAAGGGGCATGATACTGACGTCTGACTCCTTACCAAGCTCTCGAGTGGTTGCCTACTAATCTTCTTCCAAAAATTCTCGTAGGCTGGCCAGAGCGCTCTGCCTTCTCGAATGTCATAGTCCTTGTTTTTGATCTTTCGATACCAAACCTTCACAATGTCATATGATACAGCATTAGTACTTGAAGCTGTATACATGACTTGGTGGCATTCTGTAGCTGACTTTTTGCAACAGAATTGGAAGTAAATGATGGTTCTAATCTGAAAGCGTGATAGTTCTATTTCAGACACCTTGTACTTAATCGTATCGATGTTTTTTTACAAATTTCACAGCTGTTTTTGAATAATAATTTCGAGGCAAGTGTTTCTAAGAGGTGTTCTAAAGTAGTCTCTTTCTTTCAAATGCCAGAACTCGTTTTACAAAACGTAATTAATCACGCCAACGCAAACTGTTTGCGCAGACGATATTTACGGTGGCGGGAAACTTTCGTTAAAAGCCGATAGTTATAATTTACACTCATTCAATGATATTTCTTCTTTATCCAAAAAGTTTTTTTCTTTTTGATTTACAATTTTAAAATTATTGCATGCATTATTTTTCTGAGTATATTATGTTCCCACTAAAATACACACTATAGGAACTATGGTATGATTTTATTACAAATAATTTTATTGAATATTGAAGTGTATTAGTTAATTTTACTGTATATTGTGGCGGGCATTTACAGTTGTGAAATAATACGTAGGCACTGCTTTGATTGCAAATATTAACCTGAATGATCCCATTATCGGTGAGTCTTTCCTTTTATCTCAGGATGGATGTTCTGTAAACTCCACTTTCCCTAAAGTACTCCACGAAGGTAGTGTTATGCAGGAAAATAAAAACTAATAAACCTAACTTTGAAATTACGTTAAGCTAATCTTTCTCTACTGATGGTTCCCCAGAGAAGTAAAAAGAACAAATGCATGCAAGAGTGTACGGCTGTCGAACGTAATGCCTGGCCAAAGCATTACACCTCCCCCACCGTAATGATCTTTTTCCATGATGAAAGAGGGATCTCTCTTGTGTGCTTCAGTGAGAGAGATTCAAACAGCGGCCCTTCTAGCGTACAGGTTTACCTCATGAAACATTTGGACAACTGTAGACTCGAGTTCCAGTGGCAGCATACAGCTAACGTGAGAGCTGTGAAGCTGTAGCATTCCTGTGTCGCCACACGGAAATGCGAAATAAAGATCCTTGTTAATGGTTATGGATTTTCTTCAACCTTGACCAGGTTTTATGGATCCAGAATAAACTGTTTCCACAAATTGCAGATGATACTGGGGTTTACACTGAGCTCTGGTGACACCTCCTGTTGTAATTGGCCTGTCTCCAATCTACCGAAGGTTTTCCATCCCATTCCGTCATCCATACGTTCCTGCCTATTCCTTTTACTTGATACTTGATAAAACTTACCAAACTCTTGTGAGAAACACAGAGAACGTCATGAAGGAATACGAGTACACAAATCCCCGAAAACCTCTCGTGCGCTTGTATCCCCTTCACAATCATAACTCCACAGAGAAGCACGTGCAAGTTTACGGATTAGACTCTGAATATTTCCGTAATTCTTCGGCAATATAATTAGTACCTTTGGTTCTATGCTTTTTTGAAAATAGGCATAATTTGCGAATTGTCTTAATTTTGAACTATATACATTAAATCGTTAATCGGAACATCTAAATGAACACAGTCTCATCTAGCACGTCGTAAAATAAATATATTTCCAGTGTCAATAGAAATTCTAACACTCACTTCATTTTCACACTCCAAAAATTCGCTATCTTAATCGCTGAAATCAACACAAATCACAAGACACTAGAGAAGAAGTGCCATACATAAAGGTCGATCAATAAGTCACCAAGCATCTATGCGGAGTGATTCAGAACCCTTGTTCTCTTTCGAACCCGGAGAAGTACATAAAGATGGAAATTCAATTCTGCCTTTCATGGAAGCTCAAAAATAAAACTCGATGTCCTTTCGTTCGAAAACAAAACCATTCATCTATCAAAACTACGACTTTCAGCAAAGCGAAAGCGAAGCAAACGCGTCGATTAATCTTTCTCTCATGCAACCCCTTAAGATACTCAACATTGACCAAGTAATTTAGCTCCCGCTAACTTCCTGCCCAGTTGCTTAGAATAAACATCCTGTTCCATGTCAGCCTTACCATGTCAGCCTTACACAGAAATTCTCAACGATCAGAATCCTAGAAAAATAAAGAAATAAGGACGTAATAAGGCTGTACGTTCAGCTTCCAAAATTAGATTCCTGCTACACAAATCCAAAAAATTAAGTAAAAAATCTCAATACACAATTCATTTAAATTTATTAACACCTAATTAAAATTAATCATGATAGCTATTTCTGCTAATTTATGTCTTTTCAAGAAAGCTTTTAATTGTAATCTGTCTTTTAGAACAGTGCTCCGCAACCGGTGTGCCATGAGTAGGATATAGGTGTGCCGCAATCAAATACATGTATTTGACATTTTGCAATTTTTTATCATGTATTTAATACACAATGACAATTTTTTTTTCTTAATAATGACTATTTTAAATGTTTTTATATATTTCACTGTTGTGTGGTTGTGTGTGTGATTGTAAGTGTGTCAGCATTTGAATTTTTTCGGCACTTCCTTGATAACTCGGAACTCTTTGGTGTTCCACGAAATTCCAGAAAGATTTTTTGTGCGTCGCAGGTGAGAAAAGGTTGCGGAGCACTGTTTTAGAAGATAATACAGGTACCAGTAGTACCAGGCTTACTGGTACAATAAAGTACCAGTAAGGCTGATACTATTGTAAACAACAGCAAAGTTTTGTTTGATTCTTTACGAACAGTTTAATCTTATAAATGCATCAGGATGGTCAAATTTTTCTTAGACTTCGTTATTTTTTAGGTTTGGAAGTTGAAAGCATCAGCAGCTCGACATGCGTCACCTGTGATTCGCCATCGGGTCTGCCTTACATTGACCGAGTGACTCCCACCGTCACTGTAGCGGTTGTGGGTAATGGCAAAGGAGCCAAGATGTCTGATGAAGTGGGCAGAATAGCAGCACACTTAAGCGTAACAGGGAAGTGGGATTCGGAATTAATGCAATCGCAGTTCAAGGCAATTTTTGCTGAAAACTGAAGTCTTCTGTTAAAAATTACCTGATGATACAAAAAGTAATGACGATTTCTAAAAATAATAATGTAACTATAGATTAAAATAAAGTTATTCTTGAAATGACATTTTCTCTTTTTTATTGCACCTATTTCTCCGCCTCATACGTCTATAAGTTAATTCTTTATCCCTTTCATTATATTACTGTACTAAATCCTTAATCACCTACACGACCGAGCAAATTCCCATTGACAGCTGCTACTATTCCACCTAGCATAATATCTTGAATTTAGCCTTCAAATCACAGGAGGATTTTGCTTACCGGATTCACATTTGGGCCATTTAACATCCCTTGGGATCCAGCTAGTTTACAGGAAGTAACTACAATACAATTAACTTTATTTTCGATATCCTTCTGAATTTAATCTGTAATTTTTATCAATAATCTTTACTGGTTTGCTACCAAATTCTGAAAGAAAAAGAGTTTTATGGTTCACACATGCACACTTAAAAATTATTTTCTTTAAATGCTTGTATCTCATAAATGTTGATTATTTTCATTTGAAACCTTGTAGGGTTTTTCTTAATTTGCATAACAACTTAATTTGCACAACATTCTTAATTTGCATTTTTTCCTGTTCTCAACTTCTCAAACTTCTCTTCACATTCTCTCGCCAGGATGTAAATTTAAAGTTACGTGAAGTGCTATTTAAACGTGTGATATTCTCTGTTCATTCAGAGCGTGTTTCGCTTGCCTAGCGCACGTTTCGTTGTTATTTCGAGGTCACGCTAGTAAGCCTATTGGCCATATCTGTTTAGTATCACGCCGGTTAGATCTCTGTTAGTCCATCTCTTAGGAGTAATTTTGAAGTACATTCTTGCACTCGTTTATTTTTCAGATTTTGATTTGTATTCTAGTCTACGTTAGTTATCGCCGCAAGCGAACGGTGTTTTATAACGCACGAAGTCCGTGCTTTCTGTCAATTTAGTTTGAGTTAATAAAGGGTTATTTTGCACCCGTCTTCTGTGCTGGTATTTAATTTACGCCTGTGCGAGAATTCGCCAGGTACACTGTAGGATCTAAGTTAGTGTATGTGGAGAAGTAGAGATAGATTTTACAACCTAAGTTTAATATTTCTCTTGAACGTTATCACATTTTCTGTGAGTTTTCTTAAATTTGGTTAAACATTCTGCATTTTACAAGCAAAAGCCATCGAAAAACAATTAGAATTTTTAAAAGAAACTTTTACATTTTCTTCTATATGCATGTTATTCTTATGAAGTGAATATGAAAATTGCATATAACTATACAACATTTTACGAAAGTTACAGATCATTTCTTCATTCCATTAAGCAGGGTTGTGTTATTGGTCCCCTACATGTACTCGTGACTAAAATCCTGACTAACCGTTAGTTACAAAGCTACAGTTACAGAAATGTTTTTCAAGCATTTCTCTGGAAAATAAGTTTTTAAGAAAAAAATCTTTAAAATCTAAAGCACTCTTCGGATTTTGTCTATGTATTGCATATATTGTTTTTCATATATTTTAAAATGCTGGAAGATTAAAAACTTTAAGACTGCCTATTAATTTTCTATTTTTTTAATCATTAAATGCCTTCATTTTTATGTTTAAAGTTTCCCCATCAAAACATGATTTAAAATCTAACCTTTTATGTACATAATGCACAGGCTATGTGCATACTTCTACTAAAACCTCATGAAATGAAAACAATCCTTTAAAATCAACAGTTACTTAATAATAATTTCATTGTTGTTTGCAAAATAAAATTGTAACCTAAACAATAATTTCTGTCATAAATAATTTTAATCTAACAGAGGAATGTAAAAAATAATGAAAGAATGGTGCAACATAACTAAAGGACATTTTTTTTTTTTTTTTTTTTTGCAAAATAAAATTACTAAAACTAATACTTAGATAGATTCATGTCATAGTATTTCTTCACGCTTCCTTAGATTAGGAACCTTAGATCAGGAGTATTTGTAATGCACTGAACTATGGTTGGCAGTATGTCAGCAGTTCAAAATCTCAATAACTATTTAGCTGTCTGTTATTCAGCTATTACTAAATACTAAATTCGAATCTGCATGGACAGATTTCTAAAATATGGAATTCCTTACATCCCGGATTAGAGAGCAGGGTAAATAAAAATACGAACCTTGTATTTTATATTAAATTTCTATTTACCATTCTGCATATTTTTTATTTCAATATAGATTTCATAATAAAAGTGAATCCTTATAAATAAATTATATTAATGTAATTCATAAAACACTCACTGATGAATAATATTTATATCACTATCGGAATAATCCATTAATTACTGCAAACTCTTAACTACTTGACAACAACTTGACTTTTCTCATTTATTTTGCGAGTTGCAGGCTCTCTCTTCATGCGAACATTTATTTGGGGTCCCCCATAATTAAGCAAAGCTTGAGAGGAAAACTTGCTCATTTCTTGTAAATGAATAATTGAATACATCTTAATTTAGAAATTAGAAGATTTCATATTGCATAGTTACATTACTTTACCCATTTGATTTAAAAAAGAAAAAAATTCAAGGATTAAGAAAATCTGTGCATTCGATTTATAGTGGTATGGAACGTGAGCATTACGATCTCGGAACATATTACAGAGCTAGTATAGACGCACAGAGCTCAAGAATAATATCTTGACATGTAATGTAAACCGTCTATCCGAAATATTCCGAGTCTGAATTAATGGAAACTAAAGATGAACGGTTTAAAGTTTAAGGTGTTCTGTATAATCTGCCCCTACATGAGTACAACGCAGAACGTTCATACCATATCATACCATATGAAATACCATATGAAATCGTCATAAAAGTTTTTGTTCGGAATGTTATTCAACTGTGGCTTGAGTGTGGGTTACAACGTCATAGCATTGGCTTTTCATTGGAAGTTTGATTTTAAGGAATGAAAAAGAATCATTCGGGGCCAGTTATAGAGAGTCGTTGAGAACAGGCGTGCTTTTTTTCGCTAGGAAGTGCACCATAACTCCAGCCGTGTGAGGGGAAGCATTGTCATGCGGCAAGAAGTAATCCCTCTTCTTCCAGCGTCCCAGATGAACCCTCTGAATCCTCTTGCACAAGCTATCCATTTAACCAGGGATTTATAGTAGTGCCAGCTACCATAGTTACATCCTTCATGTCGCTTACATGCCAGAGAGAAAATCTATTTCGTAAATTTTCGGACAGATGGTGTATGAGATGCATATCAACTTGTATTCATCAGCATTCTCGGAGTTTATTAGTTTTGACTGTAATTAAGGAAAAGCAAGAAGGCTATTTTTCTAAACTTCATTTTAAGTTTTACCGGGTATAATTAGAGAGATGAATCGAAGTATGTCCACGGGCTAAACTTACTCAATTAAAGAGAAGTCGAGCAGTTAGGAAAGGATTTGAAGGAATTGATATGAAGGAACTATGGCAGATCTGTGATAAATGTGGCTAGTGCTGCCCAGACGGTAACTGCAATATCGATGGACCTGTGTTCAAATCATTGAGAAGGCACGGATGTTTGTAAGCGTTTAGAGTGTCTGTGCAGCAAGGGGTACTCAAAATACACGGCGAGCCAAAAGTACGCTCGAGAAGTCAGTGGTAAGTGAAGATGCGTGAAAAACCGTATAAAGGCTCCCTCCAGGGTATTCTTACACAAAATTAGGGCGGAAGCTTAGTAGTTAGCAAGACTCCGAGGTACCTAATGTATATCGGTGCCCTCATAGCCATATGGCAGGTTTCGCCTGTTAGGTGGGCTGGGGTCAGTGCTTAGAGCTAACTAACCTAATGTATACCTACCGGAATTCAAATGTGTTAGCCTTACTTAAGACTACAGATATGGATATTAAAATATAGCCTAGGATATTGTTATACGAATTGCAATAGAACTGATCTAAACATATCGCTGACATAATTTATTTCTATAAGCTAACATAATTTATTGCTGTAAACTATAGTAGTAAAGTTGTGCTTGCAGTAATATGGCAATATTTCTCAAGTAATTCTTTCAAGTATAGGGAGCATATGAAGCCACAACAGAAACAGTGTCTATGACTGGGTTAGGGGGTGCAAAAAGAATAATCACAGGCAACTCACACCTAGTGAAAAACGTTTTTCATCTTAGCTATCTACAGTATTAGCTAGCGCTTAGAATTATTGAAGCAAAAGTTACAGTTATCCTTGAAGCCGTTATTTATAATACCATCAAAAATTACAACAAATGATACAACAGCTAACACGGCTGACCATTGCATTGATCACGGTGGGTTTAATGTTGTGAGACCTTAGGCATAACGAGATTTTAAATTGGAAAGACTAGAGTACAGAAGTTTCTAACGTTAAATACTTACGACCTAACATTGGGAAATGAAACACCTTTTCGAGCATTCTAGACTTCACACATTCATTGCATCTTCTGCTTAAATTATAAGGCACTCAAAACAATCACCTCACATGTTTTAACTTACTTGGCTTCCTTGTGGAACGGCTGATTGAACATCGTCCAAAATGATCTCAGTAAACACGAAAACCGTTATCACATCGATATTTAATCTTCAACATTATGAATAATCTATAATTTTTTTAGGAATATCTGATTGATTGAATTTTTGAAGTTTTTCAGTTTTTTTTAAACACAGTTTTTTGAAGAAATCGTGTAAGGGATAGTGTTTTAAATGAAGCATTTTCATTTCAGTTAAAAAAATTCGGCGTAGCTAAGCGAGACACAGCTATCAATGGAACATGTTTCGGAACCCTCCAGTTGTAAGCGAGGGACCAAATTTTTTTTCTTGTGTTGAATCAGTAATTTCAAGGTAGTGTATTTATGATATGGAATGCTTGTCCATGGTATTTGTAGTTTAAAAAGGTATACTAACGATGCATTTTTCCTGTTTTCGAAATGAAAATGTGAGAGGGATTGTCAGTCTTGATGTCCCTGTAGATCCAATTTCTTATCTACATCAAAATAATTTACTTAAATGTATGTTTTAGTTGCCTTCGTACCGCCCAGACGAATGAATAATGTACCGGTTACCGACCCTAACTGCTGCACCAGAGGGCCTGGGTTCCAATTCCGGAGAAGGCATGGGTGTTTGTAAATATATAGGATCTTTGTGGCATGGAAACACTTATACTGCGATAAAGTGTAAAATATACTGCGATATACTGCGATAAAGTCTTCTCGTGTGGCTTTGATGGTAAGGAAGAAGCGTGAAGAATCTCAGATCACTCCCCGGATACTCTACCTCAAAATTAGGGTTTAAAGTAGAAGGCCAACGTCTTTGCAGTTCTTGCAACCATTCTTCCACGAAATATGGACTGGAAAACAACAACAACTTGTTTTTATTTTTATTTGTAATTAATTGCCAAATAAAGCTCTTCAGAGGTGAATCAATTAATACAGAAAAATATTGGTTGCAAATGGTGCAAACAGAAAGTGATCTAAGGTAAAACAGACAATGAAAGATGACCATCTTTTTGAATTACCTTAATAATAATAATTCTGGAATAAAAGGTTAAAAGTAAATTTTGCACAAAAGCGAAACAAAATGCATTCCTTGAAAATGGAACATACTTTCATATTTCAAAAATTAAAATGGGTGTCATAAAAAAGCAATTGACTTTTTTGTATTTTTAACTAATTTAACATAAAATATAACCAATGCTCGCTATTCCAGTAGCCGCATGTTTTTGTAGCGGGAAATGAAATTCTGTATCATTCGAAAGGGGAATAATAATACAAACACGAAATACAGTACAAGAAAAAATAATAACCCAGACTAAGAAACGTTTTTATATACTAACTGGGTACTATCAGTAATATTTTTGACAAATTAAATATTCAGTTTTAGAAAAATGGATCTTCATACTGAAGGTTTAAAAAAAATATCTAAACTATTGTTACAATGCTTATTAATCGAAATTTTTTCGATAGGCTCGTGGGGTTCCTCTCTTTTATCTAACAGCTAAATGTGTAGGAACCCTCATGAACAGCTATGCGAATAATCGCTTTAGTTCATGATCAAAGACGTAAAATCAAGAAGGGTTAATTATCCTTTATTTCTCGAAATAAGAATTGAACAGTCGACTCCTTTCTAAGCAAAGCCTCCACTTGGGCTTCAACTGAAATTAACAAAAAATAAAACGTAACAAATGCTTAGCTAAAAAGATATAGCCGAAGCTATCAAAATTCAAAGTAGCTGACCCTGAAATATCAAATAAGATGGCGAAGCTATCAAGGGCTTAAAATACGGCCGAGCGCAGTCATAATAGCTTAAAGAGAGACGTAGCCAAAAGGCGAACACGCGCTAGTCGGAAAGTCTGAGCCTCTCTAACGAAGTCAGTGGAACTTCGAATACCAATCTTACTCTTTAGCAATAAACGCGATTCTAAAAACACATTCTGGTAGGCAATTGTAAGCTGAAATTAGGAAGGCTAGGAAAGTAGCTTTAACTAAAGATAACTGTTAAAAACTTAGGATAAACCTTACAGGCTATAGAATTAGATCTTTGATGAATCAACATTTCGAAAAATAACGATCCTAGGTAGTTCACTGGTAAATTACGATCCCTTACATGATAATCGCTTTCGGATCTTAAAGCCAGCAGATGAAGAACTGCATTTTAGCTAGTTTAATCATTTTGCATTAGCAGGAATATTGATATCTCTTTCAGTTGTGAGAAGAAGGCTTCACTTATAAAACCGTTTATCGAAGATCTTTCGTACTTATTCCATAGACTCAAGACAACTGGACTACTTTCGACAAGCCAGCATGGAATACGAAGATGGCAATGGACCAAATGGACATAGATGAATCCATGTATTCTGTATAATAATGTAAACCACATTCTATATTCCTGAATACCCCTTTAAAAGTGTATATGTCTCAGGTCATGAAATGTATCGTGTTAAGACAATAAAGAACATATCTTGAAATAATAAAGATGTATGATTTCAAGATATTTCTCATTTACTTTAAATTGTTCTTCATAAATATTTTGCAAATAGAATACGTCTAAACTAGAGATAGGTCGAATACTAACTTTTCTAGAACCTAAGTTCTAACAGATTCTCAAAATTTGGATTTTGGAATCCTTCAAATAAAAAACATTCTGCTGTGTACACCACATGATTTTCTTGTACGGAATAGTAAATTATACCCATTTTTTCCTGCATTTCATTTAAACTTATTTCCTAGAATTCCATTAGAGATATGTTTCTCGTTCAATAAATCCAGTTCTTAATTTCCGGCAAGTCAAAAATACATAAAAACTAAAGATATTTTCATTAAAAATTGAGAGATATAGAAAAACATAAAACACCAAATACAGTTAAAACATTTAAAAAACACTTCTTACCATTAAAATTACAGTTTCTATGCAAAAACAAGCAATTCGGCCAGCAGGCAAGAAGGCAGATTTTTCGGTGCACAAAATCAAAAGCTTAGTCCCACTCGGCAAAATGGCAAAAAGACACTGAAGGTGCAGAAAGAATAAATTCATTATTCTGCTAGGTTTCAAATGTAAACAAATATAGCTCCTAAGGTAAAAATAAATTAGGCTTAACCGCACTTAAGCAATTTTTTTTTAATTTTTGTTGATAATTCTACAAATATTGCATGCAGATTAACTAAAGGCATAAAAACCTTAACCGGAAGATGAGAACAACATAATTCAATGATCTTTTAAGAAAAAATGCATAATTTACCAACATATAAGAGTAAAAATTTGAGCTCACTGAGCCGAGAGTGAGGTGTACACACTGGTGTGCAAAAATTAAGGACGACACAGTTTTTTCAATATAACTTTGTACAAAAGCTTTCCAAATCAACACATTTAATACCGTAAGATCCCCAATACGTAAGGACATGAGTAATGTAAGCAACACTTACTAAAAGAGAAATCAGAGGGATAAAAAGAAGCTTTATTGAAAAAGTAGCATGGAGCGCAATGCGACTGAAGGCCGAAACATCCCTGTGATGGGTGTCCAGCAAGAAACATCCGGTTTTAATAGGGGATATGATCTCTCCTGACTGCTAGGCAGGTTTCACAGCGTCTGCCCATGCTGAGAATGAGGGTGTCAATGAGTTGTTGAGGCATTGCTGCCCATTCGTCTTGCAGCGCCAATCGAAGCTCCGGAATCGTTACTGGTGGTAAGGCACGAGCTGCCAAGCGTCTGCCTAGAAAATCCCATACATGCTCGATGGGATTGAGATCCGGAGATCGTGCCGGCCAATCCATACGTTCAATATCCTCACTCTCTAAGAGCTGTTCGGCAGCTACTGTGCGATGACATGGTGTATTGTCGTCCATGAAAAGGAACTGCGCATCCATAGCGCCTCTAAAAAGACGCACATATGGAAGAAGAATCTCGTTACAATAACGGGTCCCGTTGACTGAACCTGCATCGAAGATGTGAAGGTCTGTACGACTACCAAGCATGATGCCTCCCCAAACGAGAACACCGCCACATCCATACCTGTCCCCTTCAATGATGTTCCAGGGATGATTGCGGCTTCCCCGCTCTCTCCAGATGAGTATGCGATGAGAATCGCTACTCAGACTGAATCTGCTCTCATCTGTAAAGAGTACTCGGCCCCATTCATTGTCTCTCCAATTCCGGTGTTCCCGGCACCACAGAGAACGCCTTCTCCGATGGGCAGGCGTTAGAGCTACACACCGTACAGGGCGTCGTGCAAACAGACCACCACCGTGCAGTCTTCTGGCCACGGTAAAACGCGATATCGGTCGTCCAGTCGCCTGTGTCGTGTGTCTAGCGACTTCTCCCGCTGTCTGCCGCCTGTTTCTTTTGGCCTGTAAGGCAATATACCGGTCATCTGCGGGTGTGGTTCCTCGTGGACGACCACTACTAAACCCCGGATAGCGGTTTCTGTAGTTTGAAATTGTCTCCAAAGTCGTGAAACGATGCTGTGAGCAATTCCGAACTCTGCAACCACACTTGTCACACTGCGGCCTTCCTCCAGCTTCCCAATGATTCGACCTCGGGTAAAAGCATCCAGATGTCGTCTAACAGATTGATTATTCGCCATTTCTCGCTGAGGTAGCAACTCGGTGTGATTTTAACTGCTATAAGGCGTGCAATCTCTTTGCCAGAAATACTGATCTTGCACCTACAACATGCTTTATACTACTCAGACACTCCCCCATTACGTCTACCTGCATATCTGCGTATGTGCTACCGTACATCACCTTACTTAATCTCCTGATTGGTCTTTCTGTCCGCTCTGCCTCTTCGTTCAGCTGATATGCTAATTTTTCGACTTCGTCCTTAATTTTTGCGCACCAGTGTATATTGTCGTATACACCTCAGCAACAGAGTGGGTGTATATATTGTTGCGTGCGTACGGGTTTGTAATAGATTGAATGCACAAGTTTAAAGAAAAGTTAATAAAATTTATTCTTATCACAACAAATAAAAAAAATGCTGAAATTTTTCCCCACAGATATTTGTACACTATCACACTGTAGTTAAAATTTTAAACTACTAAAACGTTAAATGGAACACAGTTCAAAGCGCAGAGAAAGCTAATCTGATCTAAAAATTACAGTAGCTAAGTAAACAACAACTTAGTAAACAATTGAACTAAGATGTTTTTCTCCGTCTTTTATAAGCTTTTTTTAATCAGTTACGAGAAGCTTTTGGTAATTTCTATTTTCTGGAGTTTTCCGAAAAGCAAAAGCAATTACGCGATATCTGTTTATCAAATGCGCGTGCTCCTGTATTTTTACTTTTTCGTCGTAGATTTCTCTTAAAACTCGTCACGCGCTGCATTTCACGGAGGAATGAAACAATTTTAATTACAATTCTACTAAAAATAGCGAACTAAATACAAAAACCGTACCAATATACGTATATATACTTTTGATGCGGCAGATTGCAACCAAAATGGAAGGTGCACAACTACATGTTATTGCCGTTCTATACACAAAATTGCAATGCTCTGAGGCTACTCGTTTTTGAGTTATGTGAGATACATACGTACATACATACGCACGTACGTTCAGAAGACACGAAAAAATCTCTTCTGAATCCATTTTTTACGTACCGATGAAGTAATAACAAGATATTTTTTAGAAAATTATAAATTCTTTAAAATAAAAGTTAACGAGAATACCCTCGGTATTTATGAAAAACGATGTATTCTTCAAAATTAGTTTTCATATGTATATTCTCAGAAGAAAGAATGAAAATATACTCATATCGTAAAGAGTTGTACCCATATAAATTGTAATAAAAACTTTTGTTAACTTTGTTAATAAAACTTTGTTAATAAACTTTGTTAGTAAAACATATAAATTGTAATAAAAACCCATATAAATTATAATAAAATCTTTTGTAAACCATTCTGTAGACCACCGCTTGGGTACCACAGTTCTCTACTGAGATGCAATCGTATCAAAAATCTGGAAAGTGAAAGAGAACAAACACTATGCATTATATCCAACATTCTGAAATGGTATTATTCTAGCTGGTATCAAACAGTTAGAGAGAATATCCTGGTTTATGTAACAATTATCTTAGATGCTCATACAAAGATTGATAGTTAATGAAAGTCATTTAATAGATGATTATACCTGGATACTTAAAGAAGTCGCAGACAATCAGTTCTTTGATAATCATGAAACTCAGAGGAAGGAATAACAAGTTTGATCATTAGACTGCTATACGAATGAGAATTTATGGGACCACTATAAAAGAAGGGTATCTAAATTGTCCCCGTTTCCGAAAATCTTAGAATTATCTTAAGATTATGTTTTCGTGGGCTTTACTTCCAGCTGAAGTATCTGATAATTTTATTGACAAGGTGGAGATGGCACGTGAAGTCTGTGGTCACTTCAGAAGTAGAAGACTTCTGCGATGAAGTATTTTTTTAGTTATGCATTTAAAAAACAATTTGCTGCTTTTTTAATCATCCATGTGAATTTTGTAATATACAAACACCGCAAATATAATAAATCACTGCGTTATCTATACTATACATATTTACGTATGTAGCTTTCTTGCCTTTGAATTCTTGACAGTATTCTCAGTTATAACCTAAAACCTGCCCGTTTCTTAACTCCTGAAGGAAAGAATACGTGATATATAATGTACGAATGTATAAAATGTAAGACCATTATTAAGAGCTTCAGGGTTTATTCTTTCATTTTGGAAATTATTATCTGAAAATTCCTTTTAGTACATCGAAAACACACAAAATTATACTCTAAAAGAAAACGAATGTAAATAAGCCTTCATAGACGTTTATTTTTAGGTCTTCGAAAAGCCTTCATAGGCCTTCATTCTTAGATCTTCGGAAAGCATTCTTAGGCCTTCCTATATTAGGCACGTAAACGTAGTCTGAGCATTGCTAGTCACTATTTGTTCAATATGAAACATTTTCACAATAAAACAGCGAAATAAAATTCATCTGCCATTGCACTAAAACTTATTTTGTTTAATGGAAAAAATTATTTAATTTAATTTCGCTTTAAAAACTATTCATTTAGGGAAAATGATTAATAAATCATATATCTTGAAAAGTAATGTTACACAAGGAAATTTATTTTGCTCAGTAACCAGTTCATTTGATTTATCTAATGTAAACATTAATTTTATAGACAACGAGATTCAATATATCGATTACATTCGTAAGCAAATATTCTATTTTTTAGATCATGATGAAACAATCTCCATAAAAATCTGATTCTAGGCACATAGTATCTCCTTACACTCCGATATTTAGAGCTACTAAGGATTAGTCAACTCCAAGGTAGATAAAATGCATCTGAAAAGACTTTAGCGTAGCTGGCAAGGAATCAATTTCCATTGAAACAAAAAATAACGCATGCGCGGTTGCTTACATTTAATCTCTACCTACAGCTGATTTCATACAATACTATGACGTAGAGGGGTGTTCTGTGTGTCTTTGACTTTTCTATAACCGTGGTGAAAGAGTTTGTGCAATAAAACGAAGGCTTAGTAAGATTATTTTTTATTAAATATTAAAATATGAAAATGTGATTATTTTTTATATTAAAAAATAATATAAAATAATATAGTGAATTTATATTAATTTATATCAAAGAATTTTTGAATTTATATCAAAATGATTCTAAGAATGTACTGTTTAATAGGCAAATGGTATTTGAGATAAAAATAATCGTTTTTCTTCTTTCTGATTTTCGAATACAGAAAATAAATACGAGAATTAATATCATTCATTAGGCTCAAGTTTTTAAGACTTATTGTAGAGTATTTAATTCCTATGATACTATTTCTCTTGTAGATAATGTGAACATTGTAACATATTTTCTTATTTCCGGTCAAATATTATGAGAAATATTTTTGGTAGATTTCAATTGTTAATTAGATGTGGGGATACTTTCTACTTATGTCAAACGATCATGTGGCAACATTTGTAAATTTAACGACCAAATTTGGCGCGTATTTTAATCTTCTATTGCTTTAATTGAAAAAATTGATTCATCTTAATTTTAAAATTAAGTTCCACAGTTTCAGAGGAACAAAAGATTTAGTGTCAAAATTCATAAAATAACTTAAAATTTCTTATTTAGTCTCATTAATAATTCGAAAAATTTTAATACAGCTTAAATGTGAAACAAAATTACTTAATTTGTTTCATTTCTTCCCTCATCTCCTGTACTATGAAGTACAGGAGTATTGAAGTACAATTGCTCTAGTATTCAGAAAAATAGTAATAAATCCTGCGATAGTAAATTGGGCTAATCTTTAGAATATGGTAACAGGTAGTTTGGCGACATTTTGGTAAGGCGATAAAGGTTACTAGCTAGGACTTCTGAATCTGAGAAGACTAATCTGAATAATCTGAAAAGTGCACAGTTCGAATGACAGGATTATTTTGTCTCAGAGAAATGAGAGATCATGAGACATGTAATGTGACATTTTCCGGAAAATTACGATCGTGATTTTAGCTAATAAGCACTTAGAAACAATTTCGCTGCTAAAGTGCAGAATCGCCCACTTATTTGTTTGGGGCTTTTTACAAGAGTAAGAAGAATTGGATTTTTGTCAATTTTCCTTGACTTTTTAAGTGAAAATAGATCGATGTGTACATAGATAAAATCAAGAGTGTGCGCAATGCCATTTTTGTGCAATTCTGGGATTTTTTTTTAAGTTAAAATAGGTCGACGTGTACATGGATACCGTGTATGTGCAATTCTTAAAAACGCGGCAAGCAGTTTGCGATTCTGCACTTTCTCTCAATTTCGCGCCTAATCTTCGTCGTGATTAAGCATTTTTGTTCCATAAAAGTTCTAGTATAAGCGTAATTCGGCTAGCAGATTGTTGGAAAAAATGTTGAGTTGAAAAAAAAAAAAAAAAAAAAAAAAAAAAAAAAAAAAAAAAAACCGTGCTTTTACTTCGTGAAAACAAAATGGCGTCCAAAACAAAACTAGCAGGTTGCTGTAGCAGGGTTGGTCGCCAAACTTTCGCCAAAAAATCGCCAGGTTACCATAATGTAAAGATTCACCGTAAATTGTAAACTTCTTACTTTCGGTTTAGAATTTATAAACGACTTTCCAAAAGTATATCAAAATAATTTGGAAAGCGAAATTTTAAAGAAGAAAATTTTAAATTTTAAAGAGCTAAGTGAGTCTTTAATCTTTTATCTATAGGCTTGAATGTATATTTACTCACGAAAGAGTAAAAATAATCGCTTTTTTTAATTTTCACCTTTATTAACTACTTAATAAAAACTCATTTTTTCAACTGGAGCATTTAGCCCAAATCACGTCACATCGTAATCATATGGAGTTCTTACACTG
Organism: Stegodyphus dumicola; assembly: GCF_044657685.1. Lineage (NCBI taxonomy): Eukaryota > Metazoa > Arthropoda > Arachnida > Araneae > Eresidae > Stegodyphus > Stegodyphus dumicola. Next base: position 84,050,228 of record NC_140779.1, on the reverse strand, counting down.
ATTTCCGTTTTTAACCCTTTCTTATATTTAGAATTAAATCAGGGGCTTTCTGGAAGAAAGTCTGCGAGTGGTCGAATGGTTAAGACCGCTGAACATTGGCAGTTCGACTTGGATTCGAATCTCGGAAATGAAGTGGCAGCATAGGCGCTTTCATAAATTTCCCATGTGTAACAAGAGCACGAGTCCGTTTCCTTCAGATGTTCTCTTCAAAAGCGTTATCTCTCTTAGCCAGCTCGCATGAGAAATAATCCTGAACCTTTGAATCAGCGCAAATGTGAGGTAACACATTAAAGGTGCTAGACTGATTGCAATAATTGCTTATGACTTCTACGTAAACCAATAATTAGAAAATGATATAAAAAGTTAATATGAAGCAATTGTTTGTTAACTTATAGCACACGTAAAAGAGAATACAGTACCTCTGCAGACGATATGATTATTCTCGCATTGTAATTCTTTATCCTCGAAGGCTTGTACATGGTAGGATTTCTTCACAGAACACAACATTTCTTCATAAGTTGCACCATTTCCTTACGTTTTTATTTCCTTTATTTTATCAATAACCTTTAGTTTCATTTGTTATTTTTAATTCTCCAAACCTGAACTTACAGCCAAATCAGGTCCGTGAATAGCTAAGAAACCAATGAATTTTATCGTGGCGAGTCTCTCATTGGCTTAGTCATCGAGTGCTCTACAGGTTACTAGACGTTTCTGCCCAGCTTCATCCCAATATTTGAGAAGAATTCCCCGGGAATGTCCACAATCTCTTTTAGATCGAATATGAGTCTCCAGTCTCTCAGCAATCCACCATCAATTTCTCGAGATTACTTTTGGCCCAATAGTGCTACGAATTTTCTATATTAATAGTGTAACGAACGTATTAAGTACACAGCCTGAAAGCCACTACACATTTACAAACATCCATCTCGTTTCCGAGATTTGAACCCTAGGCCATGGCTATAGCAACCGATTTCTCTACAGCATACAAACAAAGTGTTTAGACTGTTCAATACTAAAAACATTACATGCTAAAAATAATAAAATCAAGTTACTATAACTGCCTTAAATATAGTTTTGTTATTTTGCACTAAATGTTAATAATTTTAGAATATTCAAAGCATTTTATTTTAAACTGGAAAATTACACATCATAGTATAAGGTGCTGAAGCGTTCATAGTAAGATATTAAAAGCATACCATAAGGCAGTAACTGTAATTTATTTATTACCTCTTATGTCAATTAATAGTTAAAGGTATGTCATTTACTAATGCGTAAGTCATTGTCTATTGCGTGGATTACTTTTTGAATATGATGCCCCCTCTGCACAACACATTCATTTAGGCGGCGTTGGAAGCTTGCCATTACTCGGCGTAACGTATTCCCTGAGACATTGCCGACTGCAGTTTGGATGCGATCCTTCAACTCAGGAATTGTGGCACAACGTGTTTGGAAAACTTCTTGCTTCAGGTGCCCCCAAAGTCGGCACATGAAAGATCAGGTGACCGAGGCGTCCAGGAAATGTCTCCAAAACGGGAAATTACTCTACCTGGAAATGTCTGTCGCAATGGTCCATCCATCTGGAACTTTCCCATAACTTCCCAAGCTGAAATGTTGCCGAAATAGACGCTGGTTAGCAATAACAAAGTAGTTATTCTTGAAATAACTTTCAACAGCGAAGGCGCGATGATGTGCACTCCAATGATCCATATCACTGTCACACTCGAAATGGCAGCTCATTAGTACACGAATGTGGCACGAGCTGGCGCGCATTCATGCAGTACGTCATTGTGCTACGCAAGTCAAATTACGCTATGAACGCTGTCGCACCCTGTATTTTATATCTTATGTATGTAATAAAATCTTTGCTTTTGAATTTTATTGTAACATTTTTCTCATTGGAATTACATTTATGTTTCGCGACTTTTCAGTAAACAGAAGTTATGGACGAAGAAATAATTTACGACTTGTGCATCATTGGTGCAGGCATGTTTGGATCTGCTGCTGCCAGACACGCCTCAGCCAATGTACCTTTGAGAGTTTGTCTGGTGGGACCTGACGAACCAACGGTAAGATTAATTATTAATTTTGAATGTTTGCACAAACATAAATTATATTTGTATATGTGATGTGTATCTTCAACGTGAATTCATAATTAATCTAGTTTGATGTTAGCAGCTGTTATTTTTGAGTTTTTCCAATTTTACATTCCTTATATTGCATTATGCTATCAGTGCACTCATCATCTACCTAGGCTGGCAAATATTGCCATTAAATAAGATGCATAACTTAGCCTCTACGTGTTTACTAACTAGCTAATTTCCCGAATATTGCAATTCGATGTGGTATGATACCTTTAATTCATCTTTTAAATAACAATTGTAATTGCTTAACAAACTTTCAAATAACAACTGTTGTTGCTTAAGAAACTGAGTAGTTGTTTGACATATTATCAGATAGAGACACAAATTATTAAGCTATTACGTTTAAAAGGAATAAACATAATACCTTACTAATAAATAATTAGTAATTTATATCTTTATTTCATTCCTAATAATACCCAACGGATATTACTTACAATAAACTGAATTGATGTGATTTATAAGTTTAACTGATGTGACATATAATAAACTGAATTGGTAAAATTTATAACATACCCAATGAATAAATTTTATGAATTTTTGTAGTATACAATAACTAGTCAAAGCTGTTTCTAATACCGTATATAGCATACCTTAGTTTTCTACATCACTAATGATACTAAATATTAGCTATCTAATGATTTTATAATTTATATCTAGTTAATAGTTTAATATTCTACTTTTCTGTATTAAATATCGGTGATATCTCGTTCTGCTTTTCCCACTTTAGGTATTTTGAAAGTGGTGATAGTAAACATCATGCAAATTTAGCCTTTTTCTATTCTTCTGCAAGTTTTCGTAACATCAGAAGAACATCAAAGGTCTTACAATTTCAGCTACCCTTCCCTTTTACTGCATGTCTACCAGCTAACGGAGGGCTAAAACCGCTTAACACTGATAGTTCGATGTAGGTTCAAATCCTGTCGAACGGGACTGGATGCGTGAGAGTTTCCCAAGTGTAATGTGAATACGAATTATTTTTGACTAACAGTTCCTTTAGGAAGTCATTTATTCCCTTAAGGGGGCTTAATTTGATACACCTTAAACCCCTTATGATCTTCCAATATGAGACTGTTGCAAGAATTGGGATATTTTATTTATTTAAAAGCAATTACTTCCAACTTTTTACAGCTGACTAAATAATATAGCTGCTTTGGAAACTAGTAACCAGACAGTTTCTGTTGCCACAAAGATTTTTGTGATTTAATCCGCTTTGTGACAAAATGTTTCGTCATGTTTCCCCCTTGCGCGCATGATATTTTAAAAATGGCTAATGGTACATACTTGAAATTTGATGGAATTCTTTATGTGGGCACTATTTTCTAACTGAAAAATATGATGAATATTTTAATATTAAAAATTTTTATGGACGAAAACAGTACAGATGTTTTTAATAAAATACATTTTATAAACTCAACTCCAAATAAAATAAAAATTTCACATGAAATTCTTAGACTTTTTGGTTCACAATAGTTTCCAAATATTATAAAACTATATATCAAATATGGAATTAAATTATGCAACAGAATGTCTTAAACTGTGCGCGCAAGGTGGAAACGTTTTGTCACAAAGAGGTTTAAATTATAAAAATATTTGTGGCAACACAAACTTTCTAATCACTATTTCAGAAAGCAGCTGTATTATGTAGTCAGCTGTAAAAAGTTGGAAGTAATTGCTTTTAAAATAAGTAAGTAATCCCAATTCTTGCAACAGTCACAGATTCGAAGGTCTTACGGGTTTTAATGTGTATAAGTCCTCTTAATAATATACCTCTAGCATACTTCCATAATTTAAATAATGTTATTCCTTTCATTATATTCGTTAAGACATATTTTGATGTCGAAGCAAGTTCTCAAAGAAAGAAATTGGACGAAATGATAGCAAGTGTTTGTTATTATTACATAAAACATACTCTTGTTTACCGTATTGGGTATCAACCCAATTACATTAATGTTGTGACTAAGCAGTATTTGAACATGAAATTTAAAAGTCGGAGGTTTGTAGCAGTATCACTTCACACAAACTCCTGTGTCAGGTTCTATCGCGTTTTCATTTCAGCATGTACCCTGAATAAAAAGGAAAAATAGAGTATCAAAAAAGCGTCATCTGGGAAAACATAAAATAGGATATAACCCATTTATCTCCTCTCTTTAGTTTGCATTTGTTTATTCCAGGAAAACGCGAGAGTAAATAGAGCCCGATTAAGGCAATTTGGAACCCTAGGAGCCGCATTTATTCAGAGACCCAAAATAATCACTTTTCTCGATTTGGGGAGGGGGAAAGAATTATGGAAATTTAAAAATTTTTTATGCTCCCTTAAAACCTAGGATCTTAGGCCCAAATTGGCTTTTTAGGGCTGAGCCTTAGGATCGCGGATTAAATATGAATGCAATTAAGAAAAAGAGCGAGTAAGGTTTTATTTGGCTGTCTTCTTTGCGATACGATTAGATTGATCAACAGTTAATTGATTAAGGCAAAAGCAATTCGCTTAAGTAGATCTACCTAGGTGAATCTACTTATGCCCGAAAACCACATGCACCCAATGTAGCGGGTTTATACACTTTGTCAGTAGTGGGAGAGTAACATAGAAAAGATATAGATAAAACATATAAGGTGTTATATTTTTAAGTAGTTTCACGTTACTTAAATTCCCGACTCATACTTAACTGGGTTAATATTTCATGTCATTACAACGTATTAACTTACTACATTTTAAATAGTTTAAAAAACTGAATTCTCTTATTTAAAGGAAAAAGAAAGACAGCAACGTGAAATCTTTTCATCGCATTATGACGAAGGAAGAATAACTAGAATCCTTGATGATGATCCAGCTTGCCAAATACTTTCAAGGCACTCTATCAGTAGATATCGAGAATTAGAAGAACTATCAGGTAAATAAAAATAGTCACATACAAGCATTTAAATGCCAAGGATACTAAGTAAAAGTAAAGACACCTGTCACTTTGCTAAAAAAGAAATCAGTATTTTGTTGCTTTGATTTCGATATGTGATGTTTTCAAACATATCTAATTACTTAATGGCATTTACCAGTGCATATCATTAAAAAGTACCTATATCTACCTATTAAACAGGTATACATTTCCATTATCCTGTTGGATTTCTGTACATTGGTACAAGAAACAGTCAAATCATGAATAAAATGGTGCAAGTGGCAGCTACATGTGATGTGCCTACAGTTGATCTTCACCGTGATGAAATATTCCAGATGAGGTAAATTACCTGCATACATGTTTCGTCGGTTTCTTCTGTTACTGACTGAAGTCAAAATTAACACCCTTAAATTAATCCTTTTTCATGTTACAATGTCTTGACATCCCGAAGTGGGGCCTTGAAATTTGCGAATGGCGTTCAGAAGCATATGTCTAAGTCCAGTTTGAGGTAGGGCATTATTCTTCATACCCATTCCTGAAAATCCTTTCTTGCCTTCTTTAAGGGAGCGAACTTTGTTTTTACTCATATTCATCATTTAAATGAGAAAGTAATGCTTATTATAAATTATTAATGAAATTAATTAAAACATGATGCACTAAGAGAAAATTTGGCTAAAAATTTGATACAATGTGGATTAATTTTTATGCCTAATGATAACAGTAGATATGCTTCAAACTGAAGCAAGCTAATAAAATGGATTAAATCCTTAAATGAGCAAAGCCTTAAATATTTTCAGAAGAAAATTTGCATTCTTTTTCAATAACAGATATCAATTCTCATATGATTTTTTTCTTAAAAACAAAAGAACAAACACTGTATGAACAACAAGTAGGTAAATTCTACGCTCAGAAAAGAGATAAGTGATCATTTTAGTCCGTATTTATGAAACGAATCATATATTTGAAAAATATAAGTTAACGGATTTTTTGTACAGTTGCAATTAATCATAAATCTATCAAATATAAGAAAATAATACAAATTATCCACAAATATTTGCATTAATAGAAACATGTTGGACACGAATCCAGAGAGAACCGGTTCTCTCCTTCTCTATAACAAAGTAAATGCAAAATATCAAGATGTAAGTATACTTGTAAGCCATATTCATACCCATTGATTAAGAAAAAAAACTATATATGACGATATCTACTGAGCAGAAAAAAGGATAAAAATTAAAACCAGAGATTTCTTTTTATATTTGACCAAATTATTATTTCTTTGTTTAATACATCTTTTACAACTCACAATTATAAAGAACCTTAAAGCATTCATTATTACTCTTGGAGCACAGCCTATTAAAATGATTTTTTCGGTATACGACATTGTTATTATTGTTTACGAATGTTCTGATAAATAGCATGCAAGCAAAATTTTAAAATTTATCCAATATATTTTTTGTGTTTTTCTTTTTGTTAAAAAAAAATCTGGACCGTCAGCTGTTTTCAGATGTGGATTTCAGATTGGACTAATGCAATTTGATGCAATTTTGCGTTTAATACCACTGTTTTATACAATGGACGGACGTAGGTATGTATCAGTTGCAATGCGACGGAAAAGTAAATAACCATCCGTAGGCTAAACCGAAAACTCCCTGTAACAGCTTTAAATAGTATTAAAATCTTGTAGTTTAAATAATTTAAATAGATGAACATTAAGTTATTTGTGAATGGCAATATTCGAAACCAGACTCGAGTGCCACGTGCGACTCTCGCACGAAGAATGTAATTTATTTTTAAATGTTAGAATATGTTTTCTTTTCTTGTTTGTATGTCGCCATTTTTTTGAGTGTTAAATAAAAGTTATTGCTGTGTTCCATCATTGGAATTGCTTCATTTCGTCAAAGAAGTATCACAGTCATAATTATTTTGGAGGCACCGACCAAGATCGAATAATCGTGCGTATTTTTATTTTATTAGTTCATCACTGAACATAATATTAGTGATACCAGATTATTACTTCCTGTTCATATAGAATTGCTTTATTTTATTAGTTCATCACTGAACGCAATATTAGCGATACCAGATTATTATTTCCTGTTAATATTAAATTGTCTTATTTTATTACCGTATTTGATATTATATTTAATATTCATTTTAGTTGTGCAGACGGTAGACATATATATATATTGCTCTATGTTATTATTCTTATTTTAATCACAATTAATGTGGTAGAGAGAATGAACTTCATATAATTTAAATATTTCATTTTTGAGGTATACGTACTTAACAAAGTGCATTTAATTTCGTGATTCCTGACTGCATTAATTAATTAAAGTAATTGAATTGAGCTATTTTGAGGAAATATAAAGAAGACAGTGTTCGTTAATTTTAAACATAGAAACAATGTCTTACTTAGGAAGAACTCGTAAGGAAGATTTGCAAAATCTCGCGGCTGAACTGGGAGTTCATGTGACTGCAGATTTGAAAATAGTCGATTTAAAACAGAAAATTGTTGAAAGTAGAGATTATGATGAAGTATTCGTCAAAGGAGTCTTAGACACAATAATAGAAGAACGGAAAGTGAGGGAGGAAAGGGAAGAACGGAAAGAGAGGGAGGAAAGAGAAGAACGGAAAGACAGGGAGGAAAGGGAAAGAGAAGAACGGAAAGAGAGGGAGGAAAGGGAAAGAGAAGAACGGAAAGAGAGGGAGGAAAGGGAAAGAGAAGAACGTAGGAGACAGGAAGAAGCGGAAGAGCGGAGAAGGAAAGAACAGTATGAATTAGAGAGATTAAGACTTGAAGCAGAGACAAAGTCTCAAAATACCGGACAGATCCGGCCGAAAACGGAGCTGCGTCACCTTATGCAGAAATTCGATGACAAGAAAGGAGATATCAGTCTATATTTGCTATTGTTTGAAAGGCAAGCAGAATGGGCTAAAATTGATAAAGAAGAATTTGTATCTCATTTACTAGGACTACTTCCTTACGAAGTAACCCAGTTAATAGCTAGAGAACCCTCCGATAAAGCTAAAGACTATGAACACGTAAAGAATTTATTGTTAAGACGGTTTAAACTAAGCCCGGAAAAGTTTAGGCAGAAACTTATGAAACATCAAAAGAGTACCGAATCCACATGGGTGGATTTCAATTATGAAATAGAAAATTATTGCAAGGAATGGGTGACTGGTCTAGGAGTTAAGACTTTTGATCAGTTGCTAGATTTGATGGTGATTGACCAACTTAAGCGTCGAGTTCCTCCTGAAATTCGAGATCATTTTCTTGATGAGTGGGTAGAGATGATTTCATCTAAAAAATTAGCTGAAAAACTTGATGCCTATGAAAACGTTTGCGGAAACTTTAAAAAAAAGCCTGTAGTGGATAGGCAGAAAGAAAGATACAATGCACTAACTCAAGGTAAATTGAGTTCAGATAATAAAAATAAAACTGAAAACAAAATGTCATCAGGATTTAATACGCAAAGCTTGTTTCATAGACCTAGAAGTCCACGTCCAGATGATAAATATGAAAAACGAAAGACGCCACAATGCTATCAGTGTGGGTCCTATCAACATTTAAGGCCCCAATGTCCAAAACTTAAGAATAGTACTGAATCTCCTGCTAATCTTAACAGAATTAGTGCAAAACCAGAGGATAAATTTCTATTACCTTATACTAGTATGGGTTACGTAAATGGTCATAAAATTCCTATATTAAGGGATTCAGGTGCTAGTATTGATATAGTTTGTCGCAAATACATCACGCCGGAAATGCTGACAGGTGAAAATGTGTGGGTGCAACAGCCATTAGACTTGAATCCAACCTGTTTACCATTGGCTGAGATCGAACTAAATTGCGATCTTGGGCGAGTAATAACTAAGGCTGCCATTATTAGAAATGAACTCGACAAAGGAAGGTATTTATTAGGCAATCGAACTTTTGCACTGTTGAATAAACAAAGAAAGGAGCCTGATAGTTGTCCTCACCAGGTTAATGCTGTCTCTACTAGAGCTCAAAGGAAAAGAGAAATAGCTGAAGAGAAGCTCTTGGAACCGATGAAGGAAGAAAATAAAGCATCCAGATATGTTTTTGAAGAAGAAGATAATTTACCGGAACTAAATACGGAAGATGAAGCTCTCATGAAACTGGTAAAAATTGACTCAGAAGAAATTTCACAACTTCAGCTTGCTGATAAGGAACTGTCTAAAATCATCCAAGAAGTTAAAGAAGGTACATGCAAAAATGAGAACTATAGTCTGACAGGAAAAGAACTTTTAGTTAAAAAAACGACGGATAAAATGGGCTTTGAAAGACAGCTTGTCGTTATACCTGAAAAACTCAAGCCGTCAATTATAAAGATGTGCCACGAAGGAACTTCTGGTCATTTGGGTGTCAAAAAGACCAAAGACAGACTTGCTAGATATTTTTACTGGACGAGGTGTTACAAAGAAACTGAAGATTTTGTAAGAACCTGTGATGCTTGTCAGCGCGCTGGAAAAGGAAATGACAAAAAGAAGGCTCCAATGACATTAGTACCAGTAATTTCCGAAATATTCACTAAAATAAATGTCGATGCCGTTGGTCCGCTACCTATTTCAAAGACTGGAAAAAAATATATTATTACAGCTCTGTGTATGTCGTCCAAATATCCAGATGCTGTAGCGGTGACAGACATTTCTTCGCCATCTGTGATTGATGCTTTCTTACAGATTTTCAGTCGTATGGGTTTCCCAAAAGTGTTCCAAACAGATCAGGGGACCTCTTTCGTCAGTGCTTTGACAGAGGAATTTTTGGAGCGTTTCGGCATTAAACATGTAAGAAGCTCTGTGTATCATCCGCAGAGTAATCCCGTTGAGCGATTCCATAGAACGCTAAAAAGGGTGTTAAGAGTCGTATGTATAGGAGCGACTTCGGATTGGGAGAATTATCTACCATCAGTTCTTTTTGCTCTCAGAACAGTCACACACGAAAGCACTGGTTTTACACCAGCAGAATTAGTTCATGGCAAAAACCTACGAACGCCAGTCACTTTACTTTATGAGCAGTGGCTAGAACCGATTGAAGAAAGTAATAATGTTGTCAGTTACGTTTTCAAACTTATTAATCGAATGAAGAAATGCCAGGAACTTGCCGTGGAAAACATGAAAGAAGCTCAACAACGGAGGAAAACATGGTACGATCGAAACGCAGTGAAAAGAGAATTTGCTAGAGGAGATTTAGTTCTTGTTTTATCAACGAATCGTCAAAATAAACTAGAAGTACAGTGGAAAGGACCTGGAAAAATAGAGCAGAAAATTTCAGAAACCAATTATATTGTAAGTTTCGAGGAACAAAATGAGCCAAATCAAGTATATCACATTAACATGCTTAAACCATATTACAAAAGACCAGAAATGATTAATATGATAACTGAAGTGGAAGGAGACTTAGAAATGGACATTCCTCGTTTACCTTCCAATCCAAGTATATTAAATTTCTCGGACATCATAGAAGAGAATGAACTCGAGAAAAGGTTGAAATCCGAGCAAATAGAAGATTTACGAAAGATTTTATGGAAATATTCTGGTTGTTTTTCAAATAATCCTGGACTAACAAACTTAGTTTGTCACGATATTGAGCTATTAAATAACGAACCAATACAAATAAAGCCATACAGACTGTCACCCCGACAGACTGAAATTCTCAAAAGGGAAATACAGAAAATGCTCGATCTTAAAATTATAGAGCCGGGAGAATCGGACTATACATCTCCCATGATTTTGATAGAATCTTCATCAAAGGATCCTCGGCCTTGTATTGATTATCGTAAACTCAATGCTGTTACTAAAACTGAATACTATCCTTTGCCTAATATTGAAGAACGTATCGAAACTGTAGCAAAAGCAAAATATATTACCCTATTAGATTTATCTAGAGGCTACTGGCAAATTCCGTTAACAGAAAGAGCCCAAAGATATGCAACATTTGTAACTAGTTTTGGAAGTTTCAGGCCTCTACGTTTACCCTTTGGATTAAAAAATGCCCCATATTTTTTTAGCAAAGTTATGACTAAAGTCCTGGCTGCATGCGAAGGTTTCGCTGTACCATACCTGGATGACATTGCCATTTACTCAAAAAACTGGGAAGAGCACCTTAAAAACTTAACTTCTGTTCTAGAGAGAATACAGAAAGCAAATTTACGACTAAAACCATCAAAATGTAAATTTGCACAAGATCAAGTGAGATACCTAGGCCATGTTGTGGGACAAGGACAACGAACCCCGGATGAAGTAAAGATCCTGGCTGTAAAGGAGTATCCTACACCTAAAACCAAAACAGAAGTACGTGCTTTCTTAGGACTGGTAGGGTATTATCGCCAGTACATACCGAGATTTTCGGAAATTGCTTCACCCCTCACGGACGCTTTGAAGGGGGTAACAAAAAAAGGAAATATACAATGGTCTGAAATATGTGACAGAGCTTTTAAAAATTTAAAAGAGTTGCTATGCAAGAAACCAATTCTGTATGCTCCCGATTTTGATAAAAGGTTTATTATACAAACCGATGCCTCAGACAATGGCATGGGTATAGTACTATGCCAATTAGATGATGAACAACGTGAACATCCTATCTTGTATATAAGCAAAAAATTTACTAAGTTTGAAAAGAATTATTGTACTACTGAAAAGGAGTGCGCTGCTATCATCTACGCTATCAAGAAACTGCATTTTTATCTGGATGGTCAGCAAGAATTCTTGATTCAAACTGATCATAATCCTTTGGTCTGGCTACAATCCAACGCCAAATGTAACTCTAGATTGATGCGCTGGGCACTCTCATTACAACCTTATAATTTTAAGGTCATTCATCGCAAAGGATCTTTGCACAAGAACGTAGATGTTCTGAGTAGAATTAAGTAATGTAACTCTTAGTGTATGTAACCACGTTTAGAATTAATTTTATTGTTTAATGTATGCTCAACTAATGTATTTGAACGTTCTCCATTTCTTTCTTTTTAAATGTAGTGTAAAAGTATTGTTTAAAACTTAAAATTTTTTGGCCTGAAATTTAGAAATTTATAAGAGAAATAACCTTTGCTCTTTAAGCAAATGAGCAAGCCGAGCTTATTAAACTGTCAAATTTTACAGAACTTTTCCCTTCGGAAAAAGTCTCTCCGTTGGGGGAGAGGTTGTAACAGCTTTAAATAGTATTAAAATCTTGTAGTTTAAATAATTTAAATAGATGAACATTAAGTTATTTGTGAATGGCAATATTCGAAACCAGACTCGAGTGCCACGTGCGACTCTCGCACGAAGAATGTAATTTATTTTTAAATGTTAGAATATGTTTTCTTTTCTTGTTTGTATGTCGCCATTTTTTTGAGTGTTAAATAAAAGTTATTGCTGTGTTCCATCATTGGAATTGCTTCATTTCGTCAAAGAAGTATCACATCCCGTGTGAAAACATTTGATATCCGAAACTTACTTCGTTGTCGTTCGTCAGTTATCTCTTCAACTAGTCTCTTCCCAGATGAAAAAAATATCTAAAAACTGGTTTCACACAGCGCATCTCGCTAACATATCGCGTGACAAACTTGGCATCTTCATATCATATGCATAAATCTTTCGGCTGCATATTCCTAGCAATTTGCGTGATTGTACAACCAAATCCTGATAGTGCTGCATTTTCTCTAGCAGGAAGTGCAGTTATAAAGTATTTCTCCTGCCTTCCTAGCGTGTCTTCGTGATGTAGTGGTCTGCACGCTGGGCCGGTATTCCACAGGTCCGTGATTCGATTCTCGGCGAAGGCAGTTGTTCACTTTTCATCTCTCCGGCTTTTACAATTAACCTAATGTCTCTACAGTAGCGCCCGAACTAAAAGGGTGGTGGATGAGGATTTCTCCCCACCCAGGATTTGGCGATTGGGTTCCCTAAAAACACCAGTCGCCCTTTAAAAGGGGAGTATATAAGGTATTTCTCCCGCCTTCCTAGCGTGAATTCGTAGTGTAGTGGTCTGCACCCTGGGCCGGTTTTTTAGAGGTCCGTTGTTCGATTCCCGGTGAAGACGGTTGCTCATTTTCCATCTCTCTGGCTTTTCCAATTAACTAATGTCTCTACACAGTTAATTTGCATTCTCATTACCTGTATTCTCATTACCTGGCATGATATTTAGCTGACATTAACTAGCTTGCGAAAGGTCACAATTACTAGATATTAAAGATTTTTCTAATATTTAATTTATATTGTATTAAATTTATATCTCTGTTATACTCAGACAATTTAAAACTAATTTTTTCAGTATTTTATCATAGAATCTCACGCAATGCAGATGTCTGTAGTTTCCGAAGCGAAAACTTTGGGAAAAAAATTATAGTTTTCATAAAAAAAGGGACAATTCTGTATCTCCCGTTCGATAGACGAAATATAATTTTCGCTTTTCATTTCTCGAAAGCGTGACTTTGGGATACATATTAGATGTAAATGCAGCGTTGTTCCAACATGAGTATTTTTACACAAAATCGGAGTTTTTCTGATATGATATACCGCGTTTTTCTATATTTCGATACTATGACTTAAATTATGCCTAAACATTAAATTTTGTAAAATCTGGTAGGAAATTTACCGAGAAATTAAAAAATTTATTTTGGCGCACTTATTTCAGTTTTCAATAAAAATATTCACTTGAAAATTCACACTAAAAATATTCACTTCACTAAAAATCCTTAATTTATGGTAACATATTTTCCTTTCTCTTTCACTGTGCACGAGCGAGGAAATCGTTCCTTCTTTGAAATAATTTTAACAAATCGCGTAAAATACATTTGGCGTTATTATCGCTAATAAAAATTATACCCAATTTCGAAACGCGCCAATATATAAATTCGTGTATAGCTTAGGAAATTTTGAATCAAGAACTCTAATTTTGTTGCAGGTATGCCTAGAAATACAGAAATACATCTAAATTAAGGTTATGGTAAAAATTTTATAGGCTATGATTCAAAATCTTTTTGAAAAATTTATAAAAATTACGAAAAAAAAATAATTTAAAAAATAAATTCAGAATATACGTGAGCTATTTATTTATACTGAACCTAAATTTCGAAATGTGAGGAAGGAATCAAATAAGTTTAATAAAAATAGAGACATTAATAAATATATACAAAATTCAATTAACATTGAGGAACTAAAATTTTGAGAGGCAATTTCTTGAAAACTACTAATGCTATTTTTTACAAAACTTGGCACTTTAATATAATTTGAGTAATAGAATCGAAATATCGGAAAAAGTTATGTGCCATTTCAGAAAAAGTCCGATTTTGTGTCAGGAAAAGTATATCAGAACAATGGTAATAATATCCTAATATATATCCTAAGTCTTGCTTTCGAGACATGAAAAAATACAAATTACATTCCGTCAATTGGCCCAGCAGAACGGGAAATATTAGAAGAAAATTGTCCCCCCCCACACTTTCTTGGTGTATATGTGTGTGTGCGCTTGCGTGTGCAGAGTCTACCAAATAATATTTATGTGATTTTGACGGTAGCTACTAAATTTTAATTTTTCTATAAATCATTTCATTTTGATATATAATAACATCAGTAATTATTAAACAGCAACAGTTCTATGAAAATATAATGCAACCACTAGAGCAGGGGTCTTCAAACTACGGCCCGAGGGCCCCACCAGCACTAATGATCCGCACTAATGGCTTTCTTAAACATGATTTTGTAAAATTTAAAAATTTAGTAACAAATAACATACACATCATTTACTGTTTTATATATCAGCCAATCTAAAAATGCGTTGCCCATCATGCCCGTTTTTCATAAAACATATTATAAACTTTACACAACCCCTTCTAAATTTAGAATGAGTGAAATACACTAACTCTCTATATAAAAAATCTCATGTGGGCACATTTAACTTCCTCATACGTCCTTTAAATTCCACACATTTTTGGTCGCACTTCATTTAAACTTATTTCCTCGAATTTCATTACAGATATATTCTTTATTGAATCAATTCAGATCTCACTTCGCATCAAGGCAAAAATACATGAAAACTCAAAACACCTTCAAATAAAGCAAGAGTTTAAAATATAAACAAATGGCGATTTCGTTAGGCTTACTAGCAACTTAAACAACTTTTAAATTGTTAATAATTCTACATCTATTGCATGCAGATTAACTAAAATCATAAAAACTTTAACCGGAATATAAGAACAGTATAATCCAGTCACATTTAAAGTAAAAAATGCGCAATTTACTGAAATATCAGAATAAAAAAACTGAACTTACCGAGCCGGGTAACAGAGTGGGCATATACAAATATATATACTTTTGAAACCAAAAAAAGGAAGGGCACAACTACATTTCATAGCATATACAAAATTTTAATGTTTTGAAGCTACTCGTTTTTGAGTTATGCCAGACACACACATACGTACGTACAGACATCATGAAAGTATCTCCTCTGAATCCATTTTCCAATCCATTTTTGGAAAAAGAGTCATTTATTCTTGCGCAGCATGAAATTCAAAAGAAAAATCATAACACTGTCTGTAAGAAGAAAAATCATTCGAATGGATTCGAGAGTGGTCAAAATGGATATTTTCGTTGAAATATGGTATCGAAATTTTTCGTGATTGCAATACTTCCTTTACTTTGCACAAAGAAGTAAAAAAATTCTCATTGTACTTTTTACCAAGAAAAAAGGTTTCGTGTGTTACCTTTCTTCCTTTCATAATAGTGTTCTAGTTTGGTTCATAGAAATTTTCTGCAGTGATTTTATTTAAATCTTAATTTTTGTTCTGTATACGGTGTAATTTATTTTAATTATGGAGATTTTTTCCGCTCAAAACTTGCCCAAAATAAGAAATAAAAAAGAAAGTTTGCATCTGATTAAAATGTAACCAAAATGCGCTGATAAATTGTGAAAACGAGCAGGTAAATCCATTGAAAAGTGAAGAACATAATAAACCGAGGAAATCTCTAATATTCAGGAACAAAAAAAAAAAATATTTTTGCAAATGTTTAAAAACAGCTTTAAGAAATTTAAGTTAGATGAAGCTGCATGAAAATCTAAAAAACAAGGCTCTTCGTAAGATTATGGCTTATAGATCTAATCACAACAAAAATCTCACTGCCTTGTTTAAAAACGTGTATGCTATTCATTTTAATTGCATAGCCATGATATGGTGAAATAACTGTATCTTGGTCCTCGAAGCTTCGTGACAGAGCCAATATGGGCCGCGGGCTAAAATGTTTGGAAACTCCTGCACTAGGAGATTCACTACAGGAGACGGTCGATGATACTCCCTCCCCCCACCCCCAAAAAAAATTCTTAAATTTTCAGATTTTTTCTTTCGATTTAACTTAATTGTTGCCCGAGTACGGGTTCGTAATGCATTGAATGTACGCAGAACCGATGATAGTTTGATAAAATTTATTTTCACTATAGAAACAGGTTAGAGTTCTAGAACTTTCCTCAAAAGTTCTCATACAGCTCTTCTCAGTATGACAGAGCACAATCAGTAGTTATCACTTTAAACTCCTAAGAACGTCAAATACAATGTAATGTAAAGAGCGAAGCTCATACAGAGATCGAACTCTGAACTAAAAGAGCTACTGATTGACTGATTAACTTATAGCCAAAATACCACTGAGATCAGTAGTTTATCTGGCTCAATCAAATTTATGCCAGATGGGTACAATAACATAGAACTATCTTCACATAACTTATAGCCAGAATACCACTGAGATCAGTAGTTTATCTGGCTCAATCAATTTTATGCCATATGGGCACAATAACATAGAACTATCTTCACATAATGTCCGCCGTAAGGAGGAGCAAAGACGGATAAAGAATAAGAAGAACAGCAACGCAAGAGCTCACAAGCAAGTAACCGGCCCAGTAAAGGCGTGACTAAGTGGGAGTCATAAAATGAGTGTAGAATGTGAATAAAACTAGTGAATTTAAGAAGTACACAGTACAATAAATGAGTAAGATACAAAATTAAGAATGCTAATAAACACATTAGGTACATTATTTACAGGTGAGCACTAGGTGGGAAAGTTTGGGTCCCTGATAAGGTGGTCCGCAAGTAGGCGCAGTTTGGAGTCTTCATTCAATATTTCGTAGGTAAAGATATCAAAATTTCTCATATGGTCACAGTTCAGAGCTTTCCAGAGGAATTTCCTGTTGATCTTATTCATGCTCTTCTAGAGTGTCCAGTTTTAAGTCACAGTGCAGTGTAGCATTGCTCACAAAAAAGCGAGCATGGGTGATAAGCCTTAAAACTTTGTTTTGTATGATTTGAAGTCTTTTTATATCCTCCTTGGTAGGCATGCACCAGACCGGCGACGCATAAGTCATCAATGGCCTAATTGCCGTGATATATACTAGCCTCTTTTTCCTGAGGTCTAAGCTAGAATAATTACCCAATATAGGGATGAGACTATTTACAACAGTGAAAAGTTTTCTTCTGACCTCTGTTATATGATCTCCCCATTTTAATCTTTCATTTAGCATTACTCCTAAATATTTCGCCTTACTAACTCTAGGAATCTCTTCAGAGAATAAGAAGAGCTTGCTAT
Source organism: Stegodyphus dumicola (assembly GCF_044657685.1). Classification (NCBI taxonomy): domain Eukaryota; kingdom Metazoa; phylum Arthropoda; class Arachnida; order Araneae; family Eresidae; genus Stegodyphus; species Stegodyphus dumicola. The sequence continues at coordinate 84,032,629 of NC_140779.1, read as the reverse complement.
TAATAGTCAACTGTCGATTTTTCCTCCTTATCATTAATAATTGCGACTTGCTGGCATTAATAGCAATTCTCCAAGTCGTACACCACTTTTCTACCACTGGTAGAAGCTCCTGTAACTTCTTGATTGCATTGTGTGCGTTTGCGGACTTTACGGCTAATGCCGTATCGTCCGCATAGCACCCAAGAAAGTGATTTCTGCCAATGGGAGTCCTAGGGAAGTCATGAGCATAAAATAAATACAGGACGGGCCCTAAAAAGGACCCCCGTGGGGCGCTTGCATTCATGGTTCGTAAACTGGAGATATCATTTCCAATAGCCACAGTGAATTTCCTATTAATGATGAGAGACATAATTAGCTGAATCAGCTCTCTATCCATAGGGAGATTTATAAGTTTATATATAAGCCCCTCATGCCAGTTGGGCTCTAATGCCTTCGCCACGTCTAGCATGAGTGAGGCGACATTTTGTTTCTTGTGGAGCTCATCCCCACAAAACTCGACGAGCCGAAACAGCTGCTTCGCTGTTGAAAGCTTTCTCCGGAAACCAAATTGTTCCGGAGGCAGTAATTCAATATAGTTTTTCAATCTGCTGTAGATTATTCTCTCAAAGACCTTTCTTAGTCCCGGAAGCAAGCTAATGGGCCTGTACCCATTTGGCTTAGTGTTATCCTTGCCGGGTTTAGGCAATAAAATAACTTTTGCGATTTTCCATTTTGTGGGAAAATAGCATTGACTAAGACACGCATTGATAATACTCGTGAATTTTGTCACAACATTGCAGGGCAGATTTCTAAGTGCGTGATTATTAATACCGTCTATGCCAGGGGCCCTTTTTGACTTTAAGCTTCTTTGTGATTTCTTTGATCTCACTGAGGGTAGCAATGGCCATGTATCTCTTAGCAGTGTGGGCATTAAGCCAATCCCTAACAAAGTAGCATGCCTCATTGACAAAATTAATGTCCATGGGCGTCATGTTAGGTCTGAACTGCTCTTTTAAATGGTCCGCAAGGACCGTCGATTTGTCTTTATTATTGAGAGCAACAGAGTTTTCAGTATAAATCGGCTTATTGCATGTACGCTTCCTTTTCAAGTTACGCATGAACGTCCAGAGAGTGCCATCATTCGGACTAAGATTCTGAATTTTTTTCTCCCATACATCTCTCTTATGCTCGTCTATTTTCTTTTTAATTAATTTATTTAATTTGTTCATATCTCTTTTAACGTGTGGGCTCCATGTCAGATGCCACGCTTTCCTCATCCTATTCCGGTCCTTAATCATCTCTCTAATTTCCTGTGGCCAGAATGCCAGCGTTCTTCTCACGTATCTAGATGCATTTTCAATAGCATTATTGATTGAATCAGTGAGGGTATCAACTGCATCATCTATATCTTTCTGCGAGTTCAGAGTATCAAAGATGGGCGGATTCTGACTAAGAAACTTCTGGAACTTATTCCAGTCATTGTACTTATTAGTGTCAGAGAGAAGTTTGGAAAGAACACTTTCCGTCAGTAGTTTCCTGGGCGGATTATAAAATGAAATGAAATTCAAATTACCATATTGCGGTAAGTACACTGAGACTGTGACCATCTCATGTCCGTCGTTTCTACCTTGGCTAATCAAACAAGACTAGAGCAGTTGCGCACATAAACTGCGGTCCCCCCACCCCGGTGACTCAAATGATCGCACCTATATGTGCGGTAATTAGGCAAATTTATACGCACGCGTGGCGTGGCAAAAGTCTCTGTTACAAGGGCAATATCAATATTGTGATTGTTAAGGAAGTTTAAAAAATCCGTCAACTTATTCTGAATGGCATGAGCATTCCAGAATGGTAATTTTATAGGATCTCCTTGTGTGGTGTACCTATTCATTAAGATCTTGATTATTCATTAAGATCTTGATTATTCATTAAGATCTTGATTATTCATTAAGATCTTGATTATTCATTAAGATCTTGATTTTATTATTAGTTTTGTCCTTATGAGTAGGTACATTTTGTCCTATTTGCTGTGTTAAAAGAAAGCCGGAGCTCTTTATGATCGATACAAGCTAGGCCAGGTGTGCAAAAACAGTTTTTGCTTCCTTGATCGTGTCTGCAAACAAACCAGTAGACAGGGCTTGTGCAAATGATTTATTTTCTATAACCCTACTAGTGTAGACTTTTGGCTTATCCTGTTTCTTTTTAGGGAACATCTCACACCTCCTAAAGTTCGAGGTTGGGATTGTTTACAGTTCGCACAACATGGTGGCAAGTCAGAGTTTTTATTAGGGCATTCAAAGGACAAATGTCCCTCTCCGCATCTCACGCACTTGGGTGCATAGTTACAGCCAGTTTGCGTATGATGAAATCCTTGGCACCTATAGCATTGTAGCGTGCCCAATCTACCTTTATAATTTTTTAATTTAATTCCTAGATCACATAAGTGAGTTTCGTTGTGTATATCTTTGGATTTGGGTTTCTTAGGCAGAGTAACTAAAAATAGCGGGAGTTTAATAACCTCCCCTTTTCTTCTGCGCGTAAGTTGCTTAACTGATTCAACTTTGTATCCTAAATCCTCTAACTCCTCTCCTCTTGTATTTCTACCGTATTTGTATCTCTTAAGAGACCTCTTATCACTACTTTTATGTCTTTATCTTCAGAAAGCGTGAAAGAGTGATGTTCCACTTTCGTGTCTTTTAAATAAGTAACAGCCTGCCTGTAATGTTCAGGGTTTCTGATGAAAATTTTAATCCCTTTATTATTCTTATTGGAGTTAAACTCAATGTTTCTCTGTTTAAGTGCCCTAGCTATGTTTTTCCAAGTAGGGTAATCTACTTTAATAGTTATGGGTGGTATCCGTGACTTTTTCACAAATTCCGCTTCTATGTTTTCATCTGAGCTTGTATTTTGTTTAGACGTACTAGCGTCCGTGTCCGTAATATTGTTATCCTCACCATTAGTGGCATTTTCACTAAGTCTCTCCTCCATGGTGTTCATTTGAGTTGCGCCAGACTGGGGAATATGAGCGTCAGTTTGCCCAGTCGGGCACGTGACCTCATCTGGATAACTGACTGGTCGCGCTGCGTTTTCGGTTTAAAAGAGCTAATGATCTGTCCGATCTGTCCGGTCTTATATAGTTTTCCCCCCGGCAACCAGGAAATTTCCAGTACTTTCTCTTTCTCGAAATTACTGGAACGCATATACAATTACCGTTCTGTATAAAGACCGAATACGGTTACAGTTAAATATAGGGATCTACAGTTATTCAATTACAGTACCAGATACAGATATAGAATAAAATTCACTAAATGGTCTCCAAGTTTGGCGATTAATGGCACTTCTCGCCAAATCTAGAGACAAAAATTTGTCACCAAAACAATCGTCAGCTTGGCAATATCTCGCAAATTTAACATAATAGCCATTTACATCAGTATTAAATAGACTTGCCCCTGTAATCATATTTTTTTTTCAGTGAAGCATCACTGTTTTGAGGCACATCATGTTAAGCAAGATATGCTTTACTTTTATATATAATTTCACTAAAATTAATTACATATATACAAGATTCGTAACAATGTAATGACAGATCAAACTTTTTTTTTTTTTATCTAGGTTAGTGAATTTGTTAGCAGTTTTCTATTCATTCATAGAATTGATTGCTGTTATTTAATTTTAGCAAATTCATCAACTATATTATAAACATATTATTAAAAATTTTGTAACATTTCTATTTATGTTAAATTATGACTGAATGTTTTAATGTTCATTTCTCTCAGTATATAAAGACGATATGATGACTATATAAAATACAGGCTCAGAATTTATTAAAATGCAAAATTATTTTGTATTAAAAACGAAATAAACTCCAATGACGAACAATTTTTAGTAATTATTTTTCTGTTTTCTTTGATTATTTTAATAAAATATTTACATTATAAACATTTTAATACAATTTTTTTAAAATATATAAGTATTTCAATAAAATATTTATTATTTTAATTAAATATTGAAATAATATTTGAGAGCTGGAATAAATATTTAGAGCCCGAAAAATTCACCCGAAGTGTTTTCAGTAATTATTTTCATTAAATTACAAGATATTGTAACATATTTAAATAATATTAAAATCTTGTAGTTTAAATAATTTAAATAGATGAACATTAAGGTGTTTGTGAATGGCAATATTTGAAACCGGACTCGAGTGCCTCGTGCGACTCTCGCACGAAGAATGTAATTTATTTTTAAATGATAGAATATGTTTTCTTTTCTTGTTTGTATGTCGCCATTTTGAGTGCTAAATAAAGTTTTTTTCTGTGTTCCATCATTGAAGTTGCTTCATATTGCCAAAGAAGTATCACAGTCATAATTATTTTGGAGGCACCGACAGAGATCGAATAATCGTGCGTATTTTTATTTTATTAGTTCATCACTGAACATAATATTAGTGATACCAGATTATTACTTTCTGTTAATATTGAATTGCTTTATGTTATTAGTTCATCACTGAACGCAATATTAGCGATATCAGATTATTACTTCCTGTTAATATTGAATTGCTTTATTTTATTAGTTCATCACTGAACGCAATATTAGCGATACCAGATTACTACTTTCTGTTAATATTGAATTGATTTATGTTATTAGTTCATCACTGAACACAATATTAGCGATACCAGATTATTACTTCCTGTTAACATTGAATTGTCTTATTTTATTACCGTTTTGGATATTATTTTTAATATTCATTTTATTTGTCCATACGGTAGATATATATATTGCTCTATGTTATTATTCTTATTTTAATCACAATTAATGTGGTAGAGAGAATGAATTTCATATAATTTAAATATTTCATTTTTGAGCTATTTTGAGGAAATATAAGGAACACAGTGTTCGTTAATTTTAAACATAGAAACAATGTCTTACTTAGGAAGAGCTCGTAAGGAAGATTTGCAAAATCTCGCGGTTGAACTGGGAGTTCATGTGACTGCAGATTTGAAAATAGTCGATTTAAAACAGAAAATTGTTGAAAGTAGAGATTATGATGAAGTCTTCGTCAAAGGAGTCTTAGACACAATAACAGAAGAACGGAAAGAGAGGAACTGAAAGAGAGGGAGGAAAGAGAAGAACGTAGGAGACAGGAAGAAGCAGAAGAGCGGAGAAGGAACGAACAGTATGAATTAGAGAGATTAAGACTTGAAGCAGAGACAAAGTCTCAAAATACCGGACAGATCCGGCCGAAAACGGAGATGCGTCACCTTATGCAGAAATTCGATGATAAGAAAGGAGATATCAGTCTATATTTGCTATTGTTTGAAAGGCAAGCAGAATGGGCTAAAATTGATAAAGAAGAATTTGTATCTCATTTACTAAGACTACTTCCTTACGAAGTAACCCAGTTAATAGCTAGAGAACCCTCCGATAAAGCTAAAGACTATGAGCACGTGAAGAATTTATTGTTAAGACGGTTTAAACTAAGCCCGAAAAAGTTTAGGCAGAAATTTATGAAACATCAAAAGAGTACCGAATCTACATGGATGGATTTCAATTATGAAATAGAAAATTATTGCAAGGAATGGGTGACTGGTCTAGGAGTTAAGACTTTTGATCAGTTGCTAGATTTGATGGTGCTTGACCAACTTAAACGTCGAGTTCCTCCTGAAATTCAAGATCATTTTCTTGATGAATAGGTAAAGATGATTTCATCGAAAAAATTAGCTGAAAAACTTGATGCCTATAAAAACGTTTGCGGAAACTTTCAAAAGCGGCCTGTAGTGGATCGGCAGAAAGAAAGATACAATGCACTAACTCAAGGTAAATTGAGTTCAGATAATAAAAATAAAACTGAAAAAAAAATGTCATCAGGATTTAGTTCGCAAAGCTGGTTTCATAGACCTAGAAGTCCACGTCCAGATGATAAATATGAAAAACGAAAAACGCCACAATGCTATCAGTGTGGGTCCTATCAACATTTAAAACCCCAATGTCCAAAACTTGAGAATAGTACTGAATCTCCGGCTAATCTTAACAGAATTAGTGCAAAACCAGAGGATAAATTTCTATTACCTTATACTAGTATGGGTTACGTAAATGGTCATAAAATTCCTATATTAAGGGATTCAGGTGCTAGTATTGATATAGTTTGTCGCAAATACATCACGCCGGAAATGCTGACAGGTGAATATGTGTGGGTGCAACAGCCATTAGATTTGAATCCAACCTGTTTACCATTGGCTGAGATCGAACTAAATTGCGATCTTGGGCGAGTAATAACTAAGGCTGCCATTATTAGAAATGAACTCGACAAAGGAAGGTATTTATTAGGCAATCGAACTTTTGCACTGTTGAATAAACAAAGAAAGGAACCTGATAATCATCCTCCCCAGGTTAATGCCGTCTCTACTAGAGTTCAAAGGAAAAGAAAAATAGCTGAAGAGAAGATCTTGGAACCGATGAAAGAAGAAAATAAAGCATCCAGAGATATCTTTGAAGAAGTTAAATCACCGGAATTAAACGTGGAAGATTTTCACGAAAATTTGAAAAACGATGAAGAAATTAATACTGAGAATCATTTTGCAATGCAGCGTTATCATCATCTTTCGGCTTTTGATTTAATATCAAAGCCGCTACTAATAGACGAAAAAAACAATTGTCAAAAGCAAATGACAAATGAATATTATCCGAAAGGCACAGATGAACTGAGGAAAGGCTTTGCTGTGAATTATAGCCGAGGAACTGGTCCACCATGGAAGAGATCTAGACGCCGTCAAGAAAAAAAAAAAGGAAGACTAATTTGAACACTGTCCATTTTCTTCCTATTTAAATGTGGTGTAAAAATATTTGTTTAAAACTTAAAATTTTTGGCCTGAAAATTTGGAAACTTATGAGAGAAGTTATCTTTTCTCTTTAAGCAATTGAGCAAGCTGAGCTTATAAACTTTCGAAATTTACAGAACTTTTCCCTTCGGTAAAAGTCTCTCCGTTGGGGGAAAGGTTGTAACAGATTTAAATAATATTAAAATCTTGTAGTTTAAATAATTTAAATAGATGAACATTAAGGTATTTGTGAATGGCAATATTTGAAACCAGACTCGAGTGCCTCGTGCGACTCTCGCACGAAGAATGTAATTTATTTTTAAATGATAGAATATGTTTTCTTTTCTTGTTTGTATGTCGCCATTTTGAGTGCTAAATAAAGTTTTTTTCTGTGTTCCACCATTGGAGTTGCTTCATATTGCCAAAGAAGTATCACAATATGTAACTTTTCTTATCATTTTGAAAGATATCCCTTTCTGAAGCTGGCTGAAAATGAATATGCACTCTTAGATGATAGCGGCGCTGGGCATATCAGTCCTAGAAAAATGGTAGCTGCCCAGAAAAAAGTTGCGAAGCTACAAGGCTGCCATATAATTCATGAAGTAGTTGAACAAGTCGAAGAAATGGTGAATGGCACGCATCAGGTACGAAATTTTAAGTGCAACAACTTGATGCAACTTCTTAAAACATAATTCATAATTAAATACTTACAGATTTTTTTATTTTTAATTATTATTTAGTGTATCAAGCACAGATATTTGACTTTAAGTGTAATGTTTAAAATTCACTCGCACAGTGTTTAAATATGCAATAAATTTATTCACACATAATTTCTTCAGAACTAAATCTAAAAGTGATATTCAGTATACGACTTTCAATACTCTATGCAGCTTCAAGCGCATAAATTAATATACACTGTTAGGATCTGAGAAAAATTCTGAATAATACTCAAGTTCTATCCAATGCATAGAAAAAAATAAGTGAACGTTTTGTGAATGAGCTAACTAGAAAAATATTGACTTCTGGTGTAATATATATTTGTTGTATCGAAATTTAGTTTATAATTTTTTTATATTATATACGAAGCAAAATTTTGCGAAAGTAAATTCCTTTAAGATATTTAAAGCGAAAATATCAGAACTTCAGAAAAAATGCTTACAAATAGATTCTAGTTAAAGAACTATTGCTATGAAATATTAAAAATTGTGTTTTAAGCTGGTAAAATTTAAAGTTTCCTATGTTCGATACGCTCTACTGAGAAACTTTGTTTATTTGAAAGGCAAATGTAAGTTACATAAAGTGATTTTGTAGCAATATATCTTATTTATCGTTTTAGCAATATGTCTGTAAAAATTCACAGGTATTTATTTCTTTTTCAGTTCAAAATTTCTACTATGCGTAGGAAAGAATTTAAATGCTTTCAGTTTTATCGTATGTTCTTTGATAAAATCTTGTAATCTAAATTATGTTTAGATGCAAATTTAAGCAGCATTACTCATTAGTTATACATGTCAAGAAATAAATTTTTACGTTTGTTTACTATACGAATCAAAGTAGGTGCATGTGATAACATTTGTGTCGTTGTTTTCTAATATGTAATCAAACTTAAGATGCAAGGACATTTTGCAGCACGCACATTTTTGGAATCCAATAATCTGACTCATTTAGGATTTTAATGATACCGGATAATCAAATGTAAGGATTATCGGATTGAAACTGCATATTGCTGTAAAATGATTTTTTTTTAAATTTATTGAGAAATAAATGAAATTGTATATAGAAATTTTCTGAACCTATTTAACGACAAGAATGTATTAGTAAATAAATGTGTGCATAGCTGAATTATATTTAATCATTTTTAATTTTGATATCTGGATTATCGCCAGTACATGAAGTGCTTTCAAATTTCGGACGTTCACCTGTTTCATAGATTCCGCACTTTTTGTTAAGAAAAGAACATCTTTTAGAATAGGATTATTTAATATTTTAGGCAGATTATTAATTTCTGAAATGTCTAATTGGAAAATATCTAATTCATGGATGTCTGAATGTCTAATTTATGAAATGTCTAATTTATGAAATGTCTAATTTATGAATATCGTACATTATTTTAAACTTAAGAAGCCATCCATGTGAAAACAAGCAACTACCTTTTAGCAAATTCATTTCTTGGTGAAATTGTTTAACTCTTGTATTAGGTTTTATTAAGTCCTGTTATAGAATTATTTTCAGATCTTTGAGCGTTGAATCATTTATACAACACACTAATTGCTTGATCGAGCTTTTATTTTAATTAATGTTTTCTGAGTAACGATATTTTTAAAAGTAACAAACTCAGATAGGGAAATTTATGGTTTCTCCTTTTAGTTTTTTAACATGAGCCGCCCAGACAGCAGAGTGGTTAGGGGGCCCAGCTCGAATCCCAGAGAAGGCATGGATGTTTGTAAATGAATAGCGTCTTTGCGGCATGAGAGCACTCTCAATATACGGCGAGCCAAAAGTCCTCTCGAGAGATTGGTTGATGGTAAGGGAAGAGGGGTGGGAGACCCTCGAATCCTTCCTCTCGGGGTGCTGTCTATCAAAACTGTGGGCGGAACTGAGCGAAGTCGTACCTGTGTGATGCTGAAGGCTCTTGCCAACAACAGGAGTAATCTTGCTCTCCTTGCCACGATGAAGTTCTTGGGCTTATTCTGATATTACTCTCAGATAATTAAGATAAGTCAGAACAACAGTTTTTAACAACATAAAAAGATCCTGTGACATATCTCCATTACAGTATTTGTATTCGCACATTTTTCACATTCTATTAATAATAACCAGATTCTGATAACCTGTTTAAGTTACATGCTTTCGATTTTTACTTTCCCTTATTAATAATTTTATCAAGTTTTAGAAATATTTTACGTAATTAAAGATAAAGAAAGCAAACGGTATATAAACTTGAAGTTAAAATACTAACTGAGAATGGCAAAAAGACGATAATTAACTCCTAGTTTTACCCAATACTACCGTATGAATTGTTAGTAGCATTATCTTAAGGCATGGAATATTGACGAATGTGTGGTGGATATCTTGGGCTCCGAAACACTGGGTGCCTGAATTGAACCATTGATGCCTTATTGGAATTTTACTTATGTGCATCGAATAAGGAAGTTATTTAAAATTTGAAATGTACTAAGACTTTTAGGTCTTTTTGTCGTTTATATCATAAACTATCACAAAACTCAGTACGGCATGAAAAGCTTTATTTCTGGACTAAAATACAAATGAAAACTATTTACAATCTAAATTATCAAAATACATCTTTAAAACACTGTAATTTCATGCAGTTCATCAGGAACGTGTTTCCATGAGGCCACAATTATCCAGAAACGAAATTCCTCCTGTCTGGTGAGCGTGCCTCCTTTTATACTCGCGCACAATGGAATTCACAAGTCTGACCCTGTGACATAAAGAAACTGTGAGATATTACCCTCTTTGTTATCGTACAGTTAATACGATCTGCTAGGAAAGCTGGCGACTTCTCGCACAGGCGTGAATAATACCAGCACAGAAGTTGAGCAAAACGAACTCTTCATTATTCGTCAAACTATTAACAAAAATGCACGTACTTTGTGCTCACAGTAATTCCGACAACTTGCGGTGGGAACTTAAGAATGATTTAACAATAAATTTAAATGGTAAAGAGTAGCGCTAGATAACTTAAGACTTACAGGCTGACTCAGCAACCTGTAATTTAATTAAACGCCCAGACTTTAATTAACAAAGACTTTAATTAAACGCCTAGAAGGCGTAACAGCAACTCGAAGCCAACAGCAAAAAAGACAAAATAGCTACATGCGCTAGGCTAGCGTAATCACTCTATGACAACTTTCTAAATTCCAGTTTCTATATTCCAATCAACATGCTAAATGCATGTTGTTTTCATTCTACCTTGATGTATTTGCCTCACTGGGCGCTTGAGATAGAGTGATGGCTTGGTCAAGAGGACAGCTAGGATGGAGGAAGGATAAGTAATTGATACATAAAACAGTCTTACAACAGTCCTAATGACTATGCAGATTAACTTAGATAACAATACGAATGGCAGCATATCAAATCAGAGTTCATGATCGCATGTATCACGCGATTTGGATTGAATTCATCCAACTCTGCAGTAAAGGAAATACATTACAGTGGAATAAATAATAAATGAAGGTAAAAGATTGTGTATAATTAGTTGCAGAAGGCAGTCCATGAAGCTATATACAAATCACAGATGCTAAAGTTAAGTAACAAGAGCTACATAACACAACGAACAGAGGTCGGGGTCACATGGGTGGTCACCCACCCCAGTGCTGTAACTGAAGAATCCTCCTGGAATCTATAGGAACTATGAAAATAAAATACATTAGGATAAAGTTATTTATTTAATAAATACCTTATCCTATTATTATCCTATTAATGATTTATTAGTATAGTGTCACAACTGTGCAAGAACCTTCATAAATTAAGTGAGAAAGCCCTGGTTTTCACTGAGAATGAAGCCTGCATGAGGGCGAAGATATTTATCTTCGTTGAGCACTTCGTAGTGGAAAGTTCATATGGTCACAATTTTGAGTAGTCTCGAAGAATTTTTATTTGCTTTCCTGATAAAGTTATCCAGTCTATTCATTTTGAAATCAGCATGCAGAAGTTTATTTCGAACAAAATAGTGCGCATTTGTGCTCATCCTTAAAAATCTGTTTTGCACAATTTGAAGCTTGTGTATATCCGATGGAGTAGCAGTAGTCCAAGCTGGCAAAGTATAATTCATCAAAGGTCTAATACTAGAAGTGTAGATGGGCTTTTTCTTTGAAAGCTCAAGCTTTGAGTATTTCCCTATGATGAGAAGTAGGCACTTCATGACAATTGCTTTGCTTCTCACGCGATCAGTGTGATTCTCACAACTTTCTCTTTCCGCCCATTTAATTACTCTTTTTCACTTAATTTGCATCCTGGCGAAGAAATGTGAGTAGAAGTTGAAGAGTTTAGATAAACGTTCACCACGTGTTTTTTTTTTTTTCCTCGGAACCGCGTAGAAGCTCACCCCAATTGCTCACATGATCTAATAAAATATGATTATTCACTATCTTTACAGCATATCTCTAGTATATCTAAAATCTGTGCTAATAAAATTTCCTAAATTGTGCGATTCATTAAAAAATAATTTGAGTTTTCTTGAACGCAGGTATTAAAAATTTATTTGGCTTACTATCGTTTAACCGTATGAATTTTTATTAATCGAATTTTCGAACATAACCGTTATACTCGATATACCTTACATTTTATTTTATTCTTCTAATGTATTCTCAGTAAATAAATAAATAAAATAATTGAAGGATTTTAAGTCACAGAAGATCAAGTCTATTTTTTCTGATACTGATTGTTATAAAAATTAAAATACGATAATTCATTAAATAGATTCTAACTGAAACTGGAAAACGCCTGAAAGCAAAAAGAGTGCTATTCTGTACTGGAGCATTCACAAATTTCAAGAAATTCGCAGTATTAGAAGAATTAAGCATTACAGTAAAGAAAGAAACCGTAGCTTTCCTCAAGATCCCTGTACACGAATCAAAACGAATTAGGTAATGCAAAGTGTTTTAATTACCAAATCTTACTTAAAGTAGTTTTATGCATTTTCCACAAATATATGATAAGTATTCTGGCGAAATTAAAAATTATTTGTGCTAATAGGAATTGTTAGCGCTAATGTGTTTTTTAACTTCTCTGCTGCTGACGATCAAGCATATGAAGTTCAACCCTCTGCTGGTGACATTTTTGGAGCCCTGAATGCCACTATACTCGAGCACATTTTCCATTTAAGCCTAACACGCAGAAACTTGATATTTGTCTAAATATTTGGATTCTTGCACATGTCACTAAAATAATATTTCTTACAATATGAACAGAAAATCCGGTACTTTTCTGTTTTGCCGGCGCAAGCGATAAAGTCGCCAATAATGGTACAACCGATGCCAAACGGAATATTCTCGCTGGTAACCTTTTACGCCTCATTTTCAAAACGAGTCGCAGCTTTTTCTTATCAGATTGGTTGTTTCTTTCAATACTGGCATATCATCACATAGAATTTTTATCAGATAGTTCAGTTTTTTGTCTAAGGCAATTTTCGGTAATTAAGTCAATTAGGATGCAATCACAGAGCTTACCCGAAGCCGAAAATATAGAAAAGGTAAAGTCAAGGGTTAAATTCATCAATTCTAATGAGAATGCATTAGCGAAGTAAAGCACTGCAGTTTTACATAATTTCTGAGTAAGCTATTCGTACAAATTGAAATATTTCTTGCATTTAAACTTGTGTTCCAAATTAAGATTTAACTTGAAATTAATGTAGATAATTACTGAGAGCATTAGATTTTTGTAGAGTAGTTTACGTGAGATGAGATCGCTTGGAGTCACGTGATATGAACCGGCGAATCAGGATGTTGAACCATGAAAGCATAGTAGATTCTTAAATTAATGTCTTTTTACAAATTTGTTGTCTTTATTTATTGGCTATTTATAAAATTTTAAGCGATATTAAAATGTTTATGCCTTCTTTTTTAAAAAGAATTCTTAGAACTAATATTTTTTATGTGTATACTGTATGTTGTCGCCAATAAAGTCTGCTTGGCGAGATTTGCGCCGTTGAAACGGAAAAGTACCGAAAATCCTAATGCTTGAAATTAAAATAAAAATTCAGAATAAGTTAAAATGCAATATTAATAATATTGATTATACTACCGTATTTAAATTGTTTCTGCATAGTAATGAAGAAAAAAGTTATGAAAATCAATGATTATTGTATCCTATTTCTATATTATAAAATTTTTAACTGCTTGCACTGAATGATGCGTTTATGAAAGAAGGATGAGCGCACACTGTTAGCGCCACGCTGTTTACATTCGTAGAATAAAATAATAAATATTTTAGTGTGTTAGTATGAGATAATTTTAGTGTGTTAGTACGTATAGCATATCACAACAATGCTAACACTCTATGGATTCTATTCAGTAAAATTTCGCAACATTATGACATAATTTTTGCGCATTTATAATTTGAAATAAAATATTCCGTTTCGGCGTATGAACTATAATACGGTGGGCCATCAGAGAATCTTCGTACCCGTCTCACATTTTGATATGGTGGTCGTACGGAGAGGAACTGAGCAATATTATATATGACACTCTGGGAGCGAAGAGGTTCAGTTTAATCAGTGTTTCTATTTCGAAATACCCTAAAGAGGAAGGCTTATTTCCCTGAGAATAAAGTTATCTGATATACAAGATGTTACGGCATCTTACGTTGTATTAAATGCTTTTTTTTTTTTTTTTTTTTTTTTACCGCGTAATTTCTTCGATGATGACAATGTGATGATGGAAATGTCACTCGCAGTCCAAAATACGCAGTTCAGGAAGTTAAGTTGAACCCTAAAATTATTGATTACTTATCCAATGCTTAGACCATCTACCCAAAAGTTCAAGATTTATTTTCCGCAAAAGCTCTTTGCTACAGTTGTATACATTTTCTTGTAATTATAAATTAATTTATAATCATCAATTAATTGTTTATAGTTTACTATGCTATTTTGGTATAAGGATTTTGTAGGGTCTAACCTTCTTAGAAAGCACAAAATTAGACAAGAGCCTAAAGGACAAGTAGCGAATTATCACTATGCCTTGTAAGTACCACAGAGGGAAGGAAAGGATTTAAAGGACCCATTATTAATCCAACTAAAGTTTAATAGACGGCACCAACTCATGCTTGCAGAAGTCAAGAGCTTTGGCCTTAAATCAAAGATAATGGATGAACTAAAATTAAATAAATTTAATTATAGTGTAACGACTTCACACTATAATTGGCGCGCAAGCTGGCTTTGGCCAAAGTTCAGGTAAACAAACCTAATGGCAAGAATAACTGAGCGCCGCAGAATACTGATCGCTACAGGATCAAATTTAGCAACGTGGCCTTCAAGCAGGCAGAACACTCTCCGATTTTACCCTCCAAAACTTCCCTTTTAATACTTTCTTTTTAATTTGAATATCGCGCGACATAACAATTTACATTCTGGCAGGGAAATGGAAACGCGACTAATAGAAAAGGAAATTATTTTAAAATAACGGGTTAGAAAATAAAATGATACTTCACAATTTTTTTTTTTTTTTTTTTTTTTTTTTTATGATAGGTATATATTTTTAGAACCCGGCAATCGCGAAACTAAAATTTCGAGAAGGATTATCATGTAAGAAAACTTATATGCCTTGGTATACGCCAAGGCATTATATCCCTACCAAGCCGTATAATGCCTTGGTAGGTTGAAAATATTCCATTTAAAATAATAATATGAATAACACATATCAGCTTAAAATTGAATAAATATGTGTTCTTTTAACTCAGAATATGTGATATTTTATTTTCATTCGTATTTAATTGAGTCTTAAAAACAAACATGTTTTGCAGATGATTTACTTAAAGAGAAAGATATTGTCATATTTGAGTCAGTATAATATTTAGCAACTGGCAATTATATTAAAAACTCCTTTAACTCTCGAACTGTAAGACGTTTCAATTTACAGCTCTGTTTTTGTTGTGTGAATTCAATTAAATAAGTTAATTTTGCAAATATTAATGAATGTTTATCATTATTTAGCTCTATGCCTAGCATTGTCTGTCGCAGGGATTTGGAAAATACTGGATTAAATTTGGGAGCCTATATTTTGCCTCCTATTCGATATCCAGATGGTAAACATTTTATTATATGTACTTTTTTTAAAAGTCAAGAAAGTTTTTTTTTTTTTTTTTTTTTTTTCTTTTTTTCTATTTTGTGCTGAATTTAAGATGTCAGAGGAACACCTTAGGCGAAGGCTTTTGTAAGCTTTTGAAATAAAAATTAATTAGGTGTAACAAATAATGCAGAGTATTTCTTAGCAAAGCATCTTTCATATAAGTAAGCTTAAAATACGTCTTAAATATTTATCCAATACCTAAAATCCATACATTAAAATATATAAATTAACTTACTTATAAAACAAAAAATGAGCATATTGCTTCACAAAGTATACTAATTTTCTTTCGCATTTTTATAGAATTTTAATATGAAATGACTCATTTCAAACATTATATACATTTTTATTCTTTTACGTTAATCATAAACATTTTTATTTTGAGAAAAGGATATGATAAATGGCTTGATAGTTAAGTTGTTTTACACTTTGTCACCTAGTAATAATTCGTGTTTACAGTTAATATATAAAGGTTTTTGAAACAATCGGTTATAGATGGCAAATATTTGTTTTAGGCATATATTTTAAATTAGAGAATTTATCAAAATAAAGCAGAAAGTTTGATAGAAACAGTTTTAGTATTCGGGATAACGGCGTTCTATTTACACAAAATATAACCTTTTGCATGGTTAACATGAACCAAAAATTCAATTTAGAGTATTAATTATAAATTAGTAAGTTGAAAAACCAAAAGAAGGAACATTTGATACTTTTATGGAGAAAAATTCACAAGATATTTCAGAAAATATTTACTGCCTAACATCACTTCTCATTACCGCTTACCAATCTAAATTCGAAATTTTGAGACAGATTTGGGAAGCAAAATAAAATTTGCTGAAATATATTTGATTTGACAATTAGAAAGATTCTCTCTTGACTAAAACATTATTCTCTTCGCGTAAAAATATTAACTACTCCTCTCTTCACAAATTTGTATAAAAATTAAAGTGCTTTTTTGTATTTGACTTATTTATGAAAAATAATTTCGAGTTTTGTTCTTCAAGGACTATATTCAAAACAGTTTTTATATTTACAGAGCTTTTTCAGCCATGCTGTTGAAATCGTTTTCATAAAATTGTCTAAGGTCACTTTGAGGAACTCTGTAAATGGATGTGCATCTTTAGTATTGATAATCAAGGAAACAATGCTACATTTATCAAACACCTTGTATATAAAGCTAAACTAACTTGTTTTTATAAAAATACAAATTTAAATTTAGGAAAAATTATTTTTTTTTTTTTTTTTTTTTTATCTATACGCTTATATTACAAAATAAATACATATATATAACACATATTATTGAGTAACTGCAAAAATCTTGCACCCAATTTTCAAAAGCCCCAGAAGTATATTTAAATTGCAGTAATGGTGCTTATTTAGAGACTACGTGGTATGTTGCTGAATAAACAGAAGTACGATGAGTCATTTTAAAAAACAGATATTGTTGAATAAAGTAGATTTATGAGTAAGATTAGGGAGAATATAAACTCCGCTTTGAACAGCATTCTAACTAAAAGTTATGATCTTTAGTAGAAAATACCCAATGGACGCTTTTAATGGAAAACTACGCAAGATTATAACTTACGAGATTGCTAAGAAGATTCAGATTTGACAATTTTTATTAACTTCGTCATTTATAGAAATATATATTCACTTCTGGAATAGAATGACCTTATAGAAATATATATTCTACGCATGGGTGCCGTTTTGTATGATGGAAAAGAATGAACTGCACTGTATCTTTCCTCAGACGCCATGAAAAACGAGCAACTTGTAGATTGAGTCATAACACGTTGTAGTGTTATTGTTATATTAACCTAACCAGTTATTATGATTTAGATCTTTACTATAACTTTCTTTGCCTTACCGTTTCCCTACCAGAATGCAAATCGGGTTGAGAGTATGTAAGTCGAAGTTTTTTTATTGTAAAACAGAGCATGTCTCTGCCTTTCGAGAACACATTACCAGGTTTCTGCTAGCTCAGATAAGACTGCATTCTTCGACTTTGCATTATAGTTGCTGACTTTAAATTGTTACATCAATGAAAATTTTGAGCCAACTTCGCGTTCAATCAGTTGTGTAGCTTTTGGCTTCTAGCTTCTAGACTTAGTTTTGAATTTAAATTGACTGTTACTTCAAGTGCCATCGCCACAAGTGGTGCCTGTTTGTTAAGCACGAACCTCGCGTTTATATTAATTAATAAAAGTTCTGATTTAATAAAAAATTTTCATAACCTTTCCAAGACTGCAATTCTTTCCAGACGAAGCGATAATTCGCTTCAAGTCTGGAACGGTTTCATACCAGTTTATACTACCAATACAAGTGTAACATCACTAGACGAATAATATTGGATTAGAATATATGATAGAAAGGGAGTGAGAAGAAGTAGACAGAAGTTAAAATCCCGCGACAGAAGCTAAACTTTCATCTAAGTAAGGTATCTGTTTGGTGGGGAGAATAGGTGAATAATTTTATTTGAGCTGCACCTTCTTCAGCGGCAGTCACAGCAACAAGTACTCAGTGCCATTCACCAAACTCAATGAGTAAAATTCGCCAAAAATAAACCAGGTCTTGGCAGCTCAAGGTGGTATCATCACAGCGCACAACGATAGTGTAAAACTGGACGATTTAAAATGAAAAAATAACAATCAATGTATTTTCCACGTCTTTCTTCTTCAAATGTTCATCTATTGCAATTACTGTAGAATAATTTAAACAAAATGAAGATTTCATAAAAGCTGCCAAAATCTCTCATTTCCACCTCTCTTAATCTTCTTTCAAGAGAAATCCTGTCTTTTGTATACAGAAGGAATCCATAAGGTAATAAAAAAATCGAAAAACAGTTATAGAAAAGAATGGCGATTATATCGTATATGAAGAAATCTGCCTTTTTAAGATATAACTCTTTGAGTTTTATTTTCAAATCAGGCGTAAAATTTTGCAGACAAACTTTGCATAAATAACTTTGTTGCACAGATAAGTGCAACAAAACTTGATGCAGATGGTACCGTTAATAAGAAAAAATTTTATTACTTATGAATATCAATTAAATTGCATAAAAACGCACAGAAATGCTTAGGAAAGGGTAAACGTTCAGGTGGTAGTAATTTTTCCGGAGGAAAAGGGGGTGTTTCTAACTGAATTTCCTATGGTTTATTAATTCATTCGTATTTTCTCCCTTATTTATTGTACTCAGTACTTCGTTAGCAGCAGTTTTCGAACGCAGAATGCTGTTATAATTATTATTATTTTCACATAACAAATATTGATTTTATAATATGAAGAAAAAAATTATTTTACTTTATTCTAAGTTATTCTAATTTTTATGCATTCTAAACTTATTAAATGCATATTTCTGATCCCATAAATAATAAAAAAGTTTTCTCACTTCAGCTAACTTTTGCATTATTTTATAGGAAACTACTACTTGAAGATTGGCCACATGGACATGGTAAACTGCGATATAAAGACTTTGCCTGAAGTTAAGCACTGGTATCTCTCAAAAGGTGATGAAAGAGTAATAGAAATGTATTCAAAACTTCTCATTGAAATGCTTCCTGGTAAGTTTCCAAGATACATTTTGATACAAAGTATATACCTACAATAGTCGTTATATTCTTTAAAAACTCTCTGCAATTTAAAGTGACTGAGAATTTTATAAAAATGTTAAGACTCAAAAAAATGACAAAAGTAGAACTAAGTCTACTGTATGATATCTTATAATTTTCATATAATATATTTTAATAAACAATTTATTTATGTGGGCCTTACAAGAAAGTAGAAACATATAAGGTAAACTTTTAATAAAACTCTGTTAATAATTATAAAAAAGAATAAATTAATTATAAAAAAACTCACTTTGGTTAAACTCAGTTAATTATGAATAATTTAGTAAAGCTAAATTACTAATAATCAACAGTTGCTTAGTAAAACTCAGTTAGATTTAACTCAAGTAATCGTTAAGTTACTTCCGTTTCATCTTCCTGTGTTTGCAGAAAATTCTCTTCTTTCTTATCATGTATCCTGAAGAGTTCGTGCCGCTGGAATGAACATTGAAATTCAAACGGAAGGTGTCGGACACTCTGTTGGGATGACTTCAAATGTTGACATCCTCGTCAACCGTCAATTAGTGCAGAGTTATGAGGCGTGTCAATAGTAGGTCATGTCGTTGTAGGAACTATAATCTTGAAGTGAACATGTCACTGTCCATGAATGATTTCGGCGATGCTTACTTTAGGGTCCAAACTCGGAAGCAGTGCTGCAGAATATGTCGGAAAATATTGAACCAATGTCTGGAGAGCCAGCGATTGATCTCATAAAGCAACAGCGGTCCAGTCGATTTGCATCGGGAGATGAAAGCCTTCAGGATAAGTCGCGAACTGGGCGTCCACCCACTATCGACGAAACCCTGCTGAAGGAACAGAGCACAAACCACATCAAGCATGCAAAAAACTTGCACAAGGATTTAAACTGTCGGAGGAAACCCCTTGGGAAGACACAGAAGCTCAGTAAATGGGTTCGTCACGTTTCGAGCAAGGAAACTAAACTCCATCGGTTCACCATTTGCTCTTCATTGTTATCACGGCAGAGTAGCAGAACCATCACAGTCGAGGTGTACTCGTAATAGTCGCAAAGTGTTGCAGCTGCACTGCATTTGAAGCAGCCAGCACAAGTCAACGGGATAAGAATGATCCTTCTTCAAGAAAATGCCAGACCTCATAAGGCGAAAGTGATGGAGGAAATGAAAAACACACTTGTTTGGAAAGTTTTACTCCATCCTCCTTGCTCTCCAGACATCGCTCCATCTAGCTGTTTTCTGGTTTTGGCCATGGATTACCATTTGCATGAGCAACAGTTCCAAGACCGAGATGATGTCACGCAGAACACACGACGACATTTTAGGCTCTAGTGGCAATAACTTTTACAAATGCGGAAGTAATAATAATCATTGGGAACATGTATCTAAAGCTGAAGAAGATTAATTTGCTGAATAAAATGCATTTGCACGAAATTAATAGGCTGTTATTTCTCATTGAAAACTACGGTATGAAATATTTTTGTATATCTGGTAATTTAGAAGTCTAGAATTAATTTAGAAGTTCGCAGTAGTAATTTAGAAATGGTAATTATAATTCGCAATAAAACTGCTGATTGTACTGTGTGATACTGTGAATAGTTGTACAACTATTTTTGTGGAAAGTTTCAGAATTATAAAGTGTTTCTTTTGGTTCATTACATTTTATCAGGCTATCATCAATTCTGTGTGCATTCAATCTATTATGAATCTGTACGCACGCAACAATAGATTACTCTTAGTACTTCTTTAGCTTTGGAGAAGAGATTATAGTCACATGATATCATATCGAGTGGGTATCATGGATGTTCTGCGTTTTCTCACTGCCGTTCAGATCTGTGACAGAGCTCACATTATGGCACTTTCACATTATTATGGAGGATCAAAAGATGTCGCGACTATCTCTAAGTCAGAGGTAGGGAACGTGCGGCAACCGTGACTTTCTTGTGCGGCATCTACCTCTTCTATTAATTAATACTTAATTATATAGATTACGACAATTTGAAAATTAATAGAATTAAATAACGTGCTGCCATCTATTGAGCAAAACAGGAATTAGAATGCTACAGTGTTGCAGTTCTGTTAGTCTTTCATAGTCTGAAATTATTGCATTTCTAACGCACTTTCAGTTTGCTAACATCCAACAATAGAAATTCTTCTGTTTTATTCTAATTTTTGGCTATGGCTCACCCTTACTTGAAATAGACTAATCCTATTGCAATAGCAACTGCCACCCACCCCTCAACATTCCCCTGTAAATTACGGAATTGTTGATTTGTACTTATATGTGCGTGTTTTTAATATTTCATCTTGTATTGCCATCGGCCATTGTGAAAATCTAGTTATTGTTTTACTTATACTGAGGTTTTACTAATACGCGATTTTTTGTATTTTTAGTTAAGCATATGTTTTCTTAAAAAAACTATTTGATATTCGTTTTTTCTCCGTCATGTCAAATTGTAAGAGAAGAAAATTAAGTGAAGAAAACAGAACATTTAATGTAGAGTGGGAGTTAGATTATTTCTTTACTTCTGTGAAAGATAAAATAGTGTGTTTATTGTGCAATGTAGTTTTGAGTACTTCGAAAAAGGCGATTGCAAATAAACACTATTTGATTTAATAAAGAACATAAATATTTCAATTTAGAAGGTGAAACTCGACAAGATGGAGTTCAAAAGTTGAGCATCATCAAGCATCATCAACAGTAAAACATCAAGAAAAGCATAATCAACAGGCGTCTTTTAAAGCTTTTGTAAAGAAAAATACCACTGTAGTTGTTGTTACTTACAAAATAGCACATATACTTGGAAAAAGAAGCAGACCATTTAGCTTAGAACCATTAGCATAGAAATAATTCAAGTATGTATTGTTGAAGAAGTACATATGTTAGATACAGAAAAAGTTGACAAATATAAATAACTACTTCTTTTAAGAAGAACTATATCAGATCCGCAGCACAAGTTAGCTGGAAATGTAACAGAGCAACTTCGTAGAATTATACAAAATGAAGATGTTTACTTTTCAAATTGCTTTAGATGAAAGCATTTATAAAACTGACTCGACATAAGTTTATATTTTATTCCTGCTGTAACTTAAGATTTTCAATGTTACGAAGAACTCTTTGCGCTGGGTACACTAACTGGAAAAACTCGAGGAGTTGACATTTCCGAAACCTTCAGAGAAATATGCCATCGATTACAATTAAATGTCAGTAATATAGTCAGTGTCTGCGCCGATGGCGCACCTTCTATGAGAGGTAAAAAAGAAAAATTTGTTGTTTAAAAAAAGAAAACTTGAAAACTTTATATCATTTCGCTGCATTTTGCATCAGCAAAATCTTTGCGAAAAAATAAACATTTTTCAGGATACTCTGAATAGAAATATTTCGATTGTCAACTATATTTGCGTAAATGCAATGCATCATCGTGAATTTCGGCAGATGCTAAGTTAAGTCGAGGAAACGTACAGTGTTGTACAGTGTGTACTACCTTACTACTACAAAGTTCGCTGGCTATCATCAGGACAGGTTTTGATAAGTTTTATCTTTACGATGACAGATTTTAAACTCGTATCAAGAACAGGGAAAACTATGTGATCTATTAGATGACGCAGTTTGCAAAAACATTGCATTTTTATCTGATATTATGACAAAACGAAACAATTTAAATATTTACATGTAAGGTAAAGCGAACCGTATACACTGGTGTGCAAAAATTAAGGACGAAGTCGAAATATTAGCATATCAGCTGAACGAAGAGGCAGAGCGGACAGAAAGACCAATCAGGAGATTAAGTAAGCTGATGTAAGGTAGCACATGCGCAGATATGCAGGTAGACGTAATGGGGGAGTGTCTGAGTAGTATAAAGCATGTTGTCGGTGTAAGATCAGTATTTCTGGCAAAGAGATTGCACGCCGTATAGCAGTTAAAATCACACCGAGTTGCTGCCTCAGCGAGAAATGGCGAATAATCAATCTGTTAGACGACATCTGGATGCTTTTACCCGAGGTCGAATCATTGGGAAGCTGGAGGAAGGCCGCAGTGTGACAAGTGTGGTTGCAGAGTTCGGAATTGCTTACAGCATCGTTTCACGACTTTGGAGACAATTTCAAACTACAGGAACAGCTATCCGGAGGTTTAGTAGTGGTCCTCCACGAGGAACCACACCCGCAGATGACCGGTATATTGCCTTACAGGCCAGAAGAAACAGGCGGCAGACAGCCGTAGAAATCGCTAGACACAGGCGACTGGACGACCGATATCGCGTTTTACCGTGGCCAGAAGACTGCACGGTGGTGGTCTGTTTGCACGACGCCCTGTACGGTGTGTAGCTCTAACGCCTGCCCATCGGAGAAGGCGTTCTCTGTGGTGCCGGGAACACCGGAATTGGAGAGACAATGAATGGGGACGAGTACTCTTTACAGATGAGAGCAGATTCAGTCTGAGTAGCGATTTTCATCGCATACTCATCTGGAGAGAGCGGGGAAGCCGCAATCATCCCTCGAACATCATTGAAAGGAACA
The DNA here is from genome assembly GCF_044657685.1 of Stegodyphus dumicola. Classification (NCBI taxonomy): domain Eukaryota; kingdom Metazoa; phylum Arthropoda; class Arachnida; order Araneae; family Eresidae; genus Stegodyphus; species Stegodyphus dumicola. The sequence goes on along the minus strand of NC_140779.1, from coordinate 84,008,936 downwards.
GGTATGGAGGTGGCGGTGTTCTCGTTTGGGGAGGCATCATGCTTGGTAGTCGTACAGACCTTCGCATCTTCGACGCAGGTTCAGTCAACGGGACCCGTTATTGTAACGAGATTCTTCTTCCATATGCGCGTCTTTTTAGAGGCGCTATGGGTCCGCATTTCCTTTTCATGGACGACAATGCACCATGTCATCGCACAATAGCTGCCGAACAGCTGTTAGAGAGTGAGGATATTGAACGTATGGATTGGCCGGCACGATCTCCGGATCTCAATCCCATCGAGCATGTATGGGAATTTCTAGGCAGACGCTTGCAGCTCGTACCTTACCACCAGTAACGATTCCGGAGCTTCGATTGGCGCTGCAAGACGAATGGGCAGCAATGCTTCAACAACTCATTGACACCCTCATTCTCAGCATGGCCAGACGCTGTGAAACCTGCCTAGCAGTCAGGGGAGATCATATCCCTTATTAAAAACGGGATGTTTCTTGCTGGACACCAATCACAGGGATATTTCGGCCTTCAGTCGCGTTGCGCTCCATGCTACTTTTTCGATAAAGCTTCTTTTCATCCCTCTGATTTCTCTTTTAGTAAGTGTTGCTTACATTACTCATGTCCTCACGTATTGGGGATCTTACGGTATTAAATGTGTTGATTTGGAAAGCTTTTGTACAAAGTTATATTGAAAAAACCGTCTCGTCCTTAATTTTTGCACACCAGTGTATATGATATGATATGAAATACGGCAAAAGATCCAAGCGTTTCAGGGGGAAAAATCAACATTTTTCAAAACATTGCTCTCGGATACTGCAGAAATCTTCCCGGAACTAGCAAAAATGTAAAAATAAACCATTCGATGAATATGTAGGTGTCTTGGATTTTTTAATAGAGGATATACTGATAAAGATTTTCAGATTTTGACGAGTGTATTTCTGCTATGAAACTGGCAGAAGTTCAGACTAGCATTTGAGTCACATTTAGTAGATATATCCAAAGCTGCTACGGAACAACAAATGGCGTTATTTGAGTTGAGGGAAGAGAGTGTCCTCAAATCTCTTTTTGATACTAAAAAGGACCCTTAGATATCTGGAAAAATGCTGTTGAATAGCCATGCCTACGAGAGCATGTAACACCGTTTACTCTTCTACTTTGGAAGTACATATTGTTACGACTCAACATTTTTTGTCATGACAAAAATTAAAAATAGTTCCAGAACGCAAATTACAGATGCTCATTTATGGTGTCGACGAAGGCAACGGGCTACGAAGCTTGATCCAAACATTCAATTAATTTCAGCCAAGAAAAAAATGCAAATATCCTACTAAATTAAATTTTGCATCGAATTTTATCATTATTTTACGTACTGTTGCTATATTGGATTTTTTATAACTTAATATTGTTACGTTTTTCCTTTTCTGACACCAGTTCATACTTTATTTTCTTCGTTCACGTTCGTACGGAGTTCATAGATTTGACGTGAATAACGACGACACTTGATGAAGTATTGAAACACACTTTTATTCAGCCAATTTTAATCAGAACAGCTCCAGTAACACTTTTTACAGTCGTCGAAGATCTAATTTAAACACGCTGACACGATCAGCAACACAGCCTCCAGGAGACTATCACGGTGGAGACAGCTTCACGGCAAAGCACTAGAGTACAGCTCCGGACTCTGATTGAGCGTTCTCGGAACTCCACGTACTCTCGAGACTATCCACGCTACAACTCGCGATGCACTCAACGACACTCAGAGCACAGCCCCGACTCTTCGGTTCAGTCGTTCCCGGAGTTCAACACGCTCTCTCGACGATGCACTAACCGCGATACACTAACAGACTCTTTCGGTTAACACGACGACCCACTCGGCACTCGCTGCCCGGCTGTCAACTCAATAGACTCCGCAGGGATTGACTCGCTAGACGAGACACCAACTCGATACTGACTATCTCGCACTCTCGCCTTCTCGACGAGGCACACTCTGAGACACTCCCTCTCGACGAGGTAAACTTTCTGACTGCGGACCAGCAGGGTTTATATAGCTTTCGGCTTCTGTTCGAGAACATTCTGTGCTAAACCGGTAAGAATTCGTTCCTGAAGGTTCTCCATCAGTCCATGGCATATCACCAATATTGTCGCCAAATGGGCAATTTCTCGCCAAATATGGCAACCTTGCCTTCCCTTGCCATTTTATGGCAACCCTAAAACTGCTTTGCGGGGAAGCCGTCTCACCGCGCCTTGACATTTCGTAACAATATTGTTATTTTTCTATTATTTTTCTTTATAATGTAATAAATTTATTGAAAAATACTTTATTATTTTTATTTGAAAAAGTACTTAAATAAATGTAGCTGTTTATTAAAAAATTATTAAAGATTAATGTTATAATAAGTTATTAGCTTTATGTGAATACAAAAATATTTTATACTCTACATTTTTATTTTAGTAAATGACTTCAATTTTTTTGCATTATTTCTATCTGATGCAATAAAATGATAAATCTATACAAGAACTATAATAATTTCACAAAAGTCGCATTTATGGGTATATCAACTTATGCGGCCTCCTTTATCACTGCCTAATTTAAATGTGGCCTCTCATGGCAAAAAGGTTCCCCACCTCTGTCCTAAGTGCTCCATGCAGATAATCGTAGTAGTAAATAGCATCAGTAGTGCTCAGCGTAAGCCACAATGAATATTACTTTCGCAGTATGCAGCTCAACATGCCCGATCTGGCAAATCAAGATACTTCTATTCACAGGATTCTTTTCATACGCATCACTGGACTCGGATTCAGATTCCAGAACTGTAAAGTGCAGTGGGACTTTAATTATGCAACCACGTGAAGTTCTCGTGTTTTGTCCCATTTTCCTATCCTGTTTTTTCTTACATGGCTTATAGCAACAAAACAATGTGTCGTCTCAAAATTGTTTTCTTACCTTAAATCGGCCCAAAATATTTTGTGCAGATGCATAACAGCGCCAACGTTGCCCCTCGGACAATGTACGGGGTAACAAAAGCCCTGAATTTTGTGCTATCCAGTTATTCGTTGAGCAGGGCTAGCTCAACAACTAAAACAAAAGGCTGACCGCATCCCCCCCTGAAACTACGAAATGTCACCCTGATTGAGAATCCCTGCACTAGAATAATCTGGGGTACATCTGTCTCAACGCAGAGATATTGCCACTACTTTTTATTGTAAGATTTATTGTAAATAGCTGTGATTTTATGAATTTAAGAGCAGTCATTACGTTACACAGAAAAAAATAAAATTTTTACAGTGTGATTTCATCATAATGTCAGCAGCGATTATTAGCTTTTTTGGGGGGAGGGGGGGAATCGGAGAAAGTTGTTAAGTTTCATTATAGTTATCTAATCACGGTCTTTTTTCTTTTTAAGGTTTGGAAGTTGAAGGCCTCAGTAGCATGACTTGTGTTACATGTGAAAGTCCATCTGGTCTACCTTACATTGATCAAGTAAGCCCCACGGTAACCGTAGCTGTAGTTGGAAATGGCAAAGGAGCCAAATTCTCTGATGAGGTTGGTAGAATCGCTGCACATTTGAGCATAACAGGGAAATGGGATTCGGAGTTGGCAAAATCACAGTTTAAGGTTATTCTTGCAGAAAGTTAAGATTTCTGTTCAAATGTCTGCACACAGATAATGTGGAATATCTGTTAAAGAACAATAAAACTGGTTGCAATAAATAAAATTATTTTTTAATACAAAGATTTATTTTTATTGTTATAACTTCTGAGTAGGGTGTAATAAACATAAAATATTAAGCAATTCGACAATAAGTATAGAAATGAGCAATAGGTTATTTAGTACTTTTGAGGCTAATATTCACAATTTCAGTTATAAAATGGAAAAAAAAAAAAAAAAAAACACGATGTCTTTCTATGATTGCCAGCGTTGACTCTCCTCTTCCACTGCAGGGATGATTCTCTTCTTAGTTTTTAAGGCGAGAAACTCACCATTTTCCCGTCAAGCAAACCCAAACGGATCGCCGACCTCCAGTAGAAAATTAGTGGTGCTTTTTGGGATGCGTCAACAAGGGGTCTACCAGAATTTGGTTTAAATTGCTTCTCTTTTCAATTTTCCATACTCAGTCCTTGGAAAAGATTAACCAGAATTTGGCTGAAATTGCTTCTCTTCTCAATTTTCCATACTCTCTCCTTGAAAAAGGTAAAAGGCAACGACAATGCTCTGCCTGACATGTAAGTCTCCAATGTTCCACGTAAACATATTCCACCCTTTAGCCTCATCACCAACTCCTTTTTACCAAGCTGGAAATTGCAAACATTATCCTATCCTTCAATGCATCGCAGAGCGTTACGAAGAAACTAACGATACGAATGAGAAAGTTCGAAAGACGAACACATACAATTGGCAATTTTTATACGAATTAGTAAAGTTTACTTGTAATTTACTCGGGACGATGAACGCATCCACTTTCGGCTTTACATTGCACCAATCCACAGCATAGAAGAGCTTGCCAATTCATAATCAATGGCCGATCAATAATGAACACACCAGCTTCACGATACGTGAATTTATTTTGCACACACACATAAAAATATAATAAATAATTTTACAGAACAGAACTTCGGCAGAATATGCCGGTTCGCGCACACCACACCTCTTCCTTTTGCCTCCTTCAACCAACTGCCCATCTTGGCGAGTTTCTATTGCTGGCGCTTCTGCGCCAAAGTCCACATTTGGTGAAATTCGCCTTCTTGGCGTTTATAAAGTTTTTGAACTTTACAGAATGCTACTTTTGTTTCGACGAGTTTACATCGGTGGTAATTTGATGATCTTGATTTGGTACAAATGGATGACGTTTTTCATTTATATTTTAATGAAAACACCAATATATTTCACAGTAACATATCAACATCGCAACGGCGAACCGACAGTTACATAATTAAACCACACAAAAAATTCTTTTGACGCAACAGTGCCCTCCATATCTATGAAAAGTTGTAACACAGAGTAATTGTATGCTACTTGCTAGCCTCGCAATCAGGATCCACTTTCCGAATAGTCGTAAGATGTTTCACATATATTTCCTCGAAAATGCTACCCATGAGCGAAGTTCCCCTTTTGAAAAAGATGATAAGAACATTCCTAAAATTCAGACACAGACTTCAAATAAGAAAAATAGTTTCGAACACATCTGGAGTTCAGAAACAGGTCCTCCCCTTGTTAAAAAATTCTTTACAGTTATAAAATTTTTACTGCATTAAGAATTGTCGAAAATACCAGCAAGTTACAGTTTGTCGAAAATACTAGCTAAAACCAAAATTAAAGATTCATTAATTTTTTTACACGGAAGGAAGGGAAATTCAAATTACCAAAACAATTAAGTTTAAACATCATTAAGTGTAACATAAAGATAAAAAATTTAAAATTAGTAAACATAAAAGATAACATCCTCTTTCACCAGCCAAACCAAATTTCAATGAAATCAAAAGAACCCTTTGAAAGTTATTGTTACGAAATGTACAGGCGCCGTAAGATAGCTTCCCCGCAAAGCAGTTTTAGGGTTGCCATAAAATGGCAAGGAAAAGCAGGGTTGCCACATTTGGCGACAAAATTGGCGATATGCCACGGATGGATGGAGAACCTTCTGGAACGCATGCCGAATTGGTCGTTGAGTGCATCGAGAGAGTCTTTTAGTGCATCGTCGAGTTTTGTCTTAGACTGTGCTGAGTCGACAGCTATACTCTTGTGTATCGTCGAGTGCATCGCGTGGAGAGTCTCGAGAGTACGTGGAATTCCGAGAACGACCAAGCAGAGTAGGGAGCTGTACTCGGGTGCTTCGCAGTGAAGCTGTCTTCACCGTTATTCCCTGACAGTGTTAAGGTTGTGGCGCTGAGCGTGTCAGCGTGTTTATAACAGTTCGACGACTGTAAAAGTGACTTTGGAGCTGTCCTGATTAATATTGGCTAAATAAAATGTTTTCGATACTTCATCAAGTGTCGTCGTTATTTACTCCAAATCTACAAACCCCGTATGAACGTAAAGGAAGAAAATAACATAACAACGGGTGTCAGAATTGGGATTTGAGGGTGAATGCCAGTGACAAGACCAATGGAAGATCTATTAAGACAGCTCGTGACTGCCTTTGCTGAATTCCAAGAAAAGATGGAAGCCGGACAGGAGAAGTTGAAAGCCGGATATTCTGTGTGATACTTCTTTGGCAATATGAAGGAACTCCAATCATGGAACACAGAAAAAACTTTGTTTAGCACTCAAAATGGCGACATACAAAACAAGAAGAAAAAATAATTCTAACATTTAAAAATAAATTACATTCTTTATGCGAGAGTCGCACGTGGCACTAGAACCTGGTTTCAAATATTGCCATTCACATATACCTTAATGTTCATCTAATTAAATTATTTATTTTAAACTACAAGATTTTTAATAATATTTAAAGCTGTTACAGCTGAGATAAAAGCCGGGTGTGCTGAGATAAAATCCGGATATGATGAGATAAAAGCTGGATATAAGGAGATGACAGCTGAGATCAAAGCCGGACTCGAAGCGAAGAAAGGCCGACGAGAAGAGATAAATGGCGGCCAAGAAAATGTGCGAGAGCAACTTCAACAGCTGAAAGTGGAGCTTACAGAAGAAACTGGAGCATAAAAGAAGATGTGAAAATGACAGTAGTGGCATCTGGAGAATCCAAGGATGAAAAAAATATAAGGAAGTAGATAATGAATTGTCTGAGAAAGATCAAGAAATTAAGGATGAAACATCTAACGAGATTAAAGGAAAAGAACAAAAACATGAAGAAATAAAAGCCAGGAAAGAAGCTTTTGATTCTCAAGTGCCTGAAATGGAAGAAAATGAAAATGGGACTGTTAAGTTCGTCAAAACTGCTAGTGAATTTACGAAGTCGCAGGCAGCTGGTGTTCAACCATATGACAGTGGATGCGATATGAAAGTGGATGCGATATGAACCATATGAAAGTGGATGCAGAGATGGGAGAAGCTGATGTGCAGTTTAAGCAGTGCGCTCCAGTACTGGAAGAAAATTCACCCACTTCACAAACTGAGTGTGCGTCTCACAGTGCAGATTTTGTAGACAAGGACTTGATTCTAAACCCGGATACTTCTGCTCATAAAGGATAGGATTCTATTCGCGACCCTGGTGCAAACATCGGAAATGGTTCCCAGGAAATGAAGGAGAATGGGCATGTACCAGAGGCTGAAAATACCGAGGTGAACTGTATGCATGTTGCGAATGAACTACAGAGTGGTGAACGAACTGTTTTAGATCTTTCAATGGATGAAAAGTCTGAAAGAACTGAATCTTCAGACTGTGCCATGAAAAACAGAAATGCATCTGAGAACTGCAGTGGAAAAGTATTTGACCCAGGTATAAATAAGGAAAAGACTGAGACTGAAATTCTTTCTGAACTTTAATTTGCATGATTTAAAATTGTGATGTGTTTGTGTATGTAACTTGTACATAGTGTAAATATCTGTTTCTTTAGTTATGTTATTTATTTATACCTTGTTTCATTACGTTTTGTTTGCATCGAATTATGCTTCTGGCCAAGGGTTGTACTGCCCGAGACGTGCAGTCCTTGGGAGGGGGCAGTGTTACGAAATGTACAGGCGCGGTAAGATAGCTTCCCCGCAAAGCAGTTTTAGGGTTGCCATAAAATAGCAAGGAAAAGCAGGGTTGCCACATTTGGCGACAAAATTGGCGATATGCCATGGACGGATGGAGAACCTTCTGGAACGAATTCTTACCGGTTTAGCCCAGAATGTTCTCGAACACAAGTCGAAAGCTATATAAACGCTGCTGGTCCTCTGTCAGTTAGTGTGTGTGCCTCGTCTAGCGAGCTGATAGTCAGTCATTGAGCGAGTGTCTCGAAGTCTAGCGCCGAGGTGGTCGTCGAGTGCATCGAGAGAGTCTTTTAGTGCATCGCCGAGTTTTGTCTTAGACTGTGCTGAGTCGACAGCTACACTCTTGTGTATCGTCGAGTGCATCGCGTGGAGAGTCTCGAGAGTACGTGGAATTCCGAGAACGACCAAGCAGAGTTGGGAGCTGTACTCGGGTGCTTCGCAGTGAAGCTGTCTTCACCGTTATTCCCTGACAGTGTTAAGGTTGTGGCGCTGAGCGTGTCAGCGTGTTTATAACAGTTCGACGACTGTAAAAGTGACTTTGGAGCTGTCCTGATTAATATATGGCTAAATAAAGTGTTTTCGATACTTCATCAAGTGTCGTCGTTATTCACTCCAAATCTACAAACCCCGTATGAACGTAAAGGAAGAAAATAACATAACAACGGGTGTCAGAATTGGGATTTGAGGGTGAATGCCAGTGACAAGACCAATGGAAGATCTATTAAGACAGCTCGTGACTGCCTTTGTTGAATTCCAAGAAAAGATTGAAACCGGACAGAAGAAGTTGAAAGCCGGATATGCTGTGTGATACTTTTTTGGCAATATGAAGGAACTCCAATCATGGAACACAGAAAAAACTTTATTTAGCACTCAAAATGGCGACATACAAAACAAGAAGAAAAAATAATTCTAACATTTAAAAATAAATTACATTCTTCATGCGAGAGTCGCACGTGGCACTAGAACCTGGTTTCAAATATTGCCATTCACATATACCTTAATGTTCATCTAATTAAATTATTTATTTCAAACTACAAGATTTTAATAATATTTAAAGCTGTTACAACCTCTCCCCCAACGGAGAGACTTTTGCCGAAGGGAAAAGTTCTGCAAAATTCGAAAGTTTATAAGTCGGCTTGCTCATTTGCTTAAAGAGAAAAGATAACTTCTCTCATAAGTTTCCAAACTTCAGGAAAAAATTTTTAAGTTTTAAACAAATATTTTTACACCACATTTAAATAGGAAGAAAATGGTCATATAGTCAGTCATTGAGCGAGTGTTACGAAGTCTAGCGCTGAGGTGGTCGTTGAGTGCATCCAGAGGGTCTTTTAGTTGCATCGCGAATTAGTGCATCGTCGAGTTTTCTCTTAGATTGTGCTGAGTCGACAGCTATACTCTTGTGTATCGTCGAGTGCATCGCGTGGAGAGTCTCGAGAGTACGCGGAGTTCCGAGAACGACCAAGCAGAGTTGAAAGCTGTACTCGGGTGCTTTGCTGTGAAGCTGTCTCCACCGTTATTGGCTGACCCGAGCGGTAAAGTTGAGTCGCTGAACGTGTCAGCGTGTTTATAACAGTTCGACGACTATAAAAGTGACTTTGGAGCTGTCCTGATTAATATTGGCTAAATAAAGTGTGTTTCGATACTCCATCAAGTATTGTCGTTATTCACTCCAAATCTACGAACCCCGTACGAACGTAAAGGAACAAAATAACGTAACATTATTAAAAGAGATTTATCATTACCAATTTAATTAAACTAAACATAAGTCATTTTCAAAACTTTAGCTCTTAAAAACCCTCAGTAAATTTAAAGTAATAAATTAATATCAAAGCAAATTAAGCCACTTTAAGTGAAAACTAAATCAATTCCAAAAATTAAATATAAAAATGAAGTTAGGTAACAAGTTACACATTATCACATTCATGGGTTTCATCTAACCAACAGTGCCCACCAGCGGCCGAGCGGTAAAGTCGCTGAACACTGGTAGTTCGGTCCGAGGCTCGAATCCCGCGAACGGGCTGGCTGCATGGCTGTTTTCGTGGTTTTCCCCATGTGTAACGTGTATACGAGCCAGTTTCCCTTAGAAAGTCCACCACGAAGGCATCCCTCCTCTTAGGCAGATAGCCCTAGTTTGCTTTGCCATAATTAAATATACCAACACCATCTAACTAACATTAATAACAGGATCAAAGAAAGACAGTCTTTAAAGAGTAAACTTAGACAGTAAAACTATTTTTCTTTGTAAAGACATAAACTTTACTTGAGAAAATCTATAATACAAAATTTGCTTTGTATTTTACATTTATAAATATCCTATACATTTCAATCCATCTTAAAGTTATTTGATTTCCTTCCTTCCGATTGGTTGTCCCCATACTGATGCTGCATAAAGTGCTACCTTTTCAGCTACTGTGGTATATTTGAGTTTTTAATTGCGAATTTTGGCCCGAGTTTAGTTCCTTGGAACTGACGCACTTTACGAGCTATTTATTGCATTTATTTTGAGTCGAAGTATGGGGAATCCAGTCCCCATACTCAAGTATATCATGTAAAAGGAGATTTTTAGTTATTTCACAATTTTAATGTTTTTATCGATGAGTGTAATAGGCGGTGTTTTGATGGATTGGTACCTGGGCTTAGTACTACTATTGCCGCTGACTTTTCTATTGATATTTCAGGATTTAAATTTCCGCATTTTCAAATTCTGTGACTTCAGTTATAATATCAAAACACATATTTGATTGCTTGTTAACTGCCAAAAAGAAATTTCTTCTTCTTTTTCATTTATTTGATCAGAACTGGCTCTAAATATTGCACTGAAACCTTTCTGTGAATTGTCACAAATTTCATGTAGTTCTCATAAATATTGTCACATAATTATTTGTTACAGTGAGATCTATCAATCTTAACAGATAAATCCTACTTTATAGTAATATATATGAAAATACTTTTGGAATTGAAAGTAATGCAAGCATGAAATTCAGAACATTTCAATGAACTCAATATTATATTAGCTCCAGAAGATGCTTCCTTATTATAACAATGTTTTGTTATTTCTAATGCATAGTTGCCAACATACGACACTCAAATATCAGGAGATGTTTTTAAGAAATCGGGAAATTTTTCTCAACGATAGTTTTTTAAATAATAAAAATATGCAGAAAGAAAAACTATTTTTTACAATGAATTAATTAACATTAAATAGTAATTAATTAATCTCTGAAATTTCAGTTATATTTTCTTTAATGCAACTAATGTAAAAATACTTAATATATACAAAAGAAAAAAAGAAAAAAAAGGTTTATTACTTTTAACCTTATAATAATTCTCTAATCAGTTTCCCTAGTCAACAAATACTTTAATCAGATGACTAACCACTGATTGCAAAGCTTGAATTAATGTAATTCTGCGCTGTCGAACTGTATTAAGAACATCGAATTATGGCAAAATAGAGCGTACAAAAAAGCAAAAAGCTTTAGTAAGGTCTGAAGATAAAAATCACAAATATTCATTCTTCACATCATACTCGTACACTTCACAATAATATAAAACTGTCAAGCGATTTTTTTTTGATTTTTTTTTATTTTGGGAGAGCTTTACGCTTATATTTTGTAGTATTTTTTAGTCCATAGGGGCTTTGTCCCTGAAGGACTATTTTTTTCGTTTCGCGATTTTGCATCGATTCACAACAAACGGCGAATCTTTTTTCAAACTGTTGCCACCAAATGTTAGAATCCTGCATTATATTTGAAGAAATTAAATAATGAAAAATCTGCATTAAATGTATGTATATTTCTCGCATTGTGATAAAACAACGGTACGTAGAGCCATCGAATTTTGAATGACGTAATCCTCCTATGAATATGGGCATGTGGAAGACCAAATTTGAAATTCGGAATTTGTTTTATTGTCGATTCCCTATTTTCTAAAACTTTAACGAATTTTTGATTAACAAACTCACGGATTTCAAGCGAGCGATGGCAACGTTGGACATTTTTATCTTCAGCGCGCGAGTCTCTGTATCAGAAGTTCTAAAGATATGCTCAATTTAAAATTATTTTAAAACTATCTTGCGATACTGCTGTTGAACTGAATATTATGATTTACGTGCGAAGTACGTGACATTTAATAAATAAATGTAACACATAAAATGTTAAAAAAAAACGCCCCTTTGGACGTAATTTAAAATCTGAAACCTTTCCGTTTTTTTTTTTTTTTTTTTTTTTTGAGAATTTTCAATTAAATTGCTTGCACGTGCAGAAACCTCTTAATTTTTCTCACACCTATTTTTAACAATGATAATAATAACCACACCTCCATTTACTTAAGGTATATTATAACTTTCAACAGAGACTTTTATCTTAACACTAAAAGCATTTACTTTCTTCCTTAAAAATTCTAAGAGGTGGTTTCCATTGGTCGAAGATTCTAGCTAAACATTTCTCTAAAGATAACCAGCGTTTACATACATATTTAGATGGTTCTTATTTCAGTATTATGCAGCTGTTGGAATTGTTTCAATTTTTCCTTCTTTTTAGAAACCTTTCCAAGACAATAATAAATATCTATAACGTATTCATCCATACTTATTGGCAAAGAAGCTGACCTTTTTTCAACTGCTAAATTTAAGAGGTGACAGGTGTATATTATAATTTGGAAATTTGAATTTTTTTTAAGATGCCTGTAACATCAGAATTCAAGCCTAGCATTTTTGGTACATTATCGGCTCTAAGTGCTAATCAATTATCCTGAAGACCTGCACTTTCTTTTAAAGTTTTAATAATTAGCTATGCTGCATATTAAAGCCTAAAGTGCGGAAAGAATTAAACTACATTCAATTTCTGTAAAGTATGAATTAAAAAAAGAAAAGAAAACAAACAATTGGATACAATTTTGCATTGGCATTATTGCTTCCATCCGTAAAGAGGCAGAATGGAACTGTTTCAATGTAGTAAATAACTGAGGATTTATTCTTTATGCCAATTTCTCGAACCCACTTCTTCTACAATTGCAGCTGCTTTTGTCCTTGCACTAGAGTATTTCTTAGCAATTTGACTGCTGAAACACATTTTTCTAAAAATGCTCCAGCATGGTTCGATGCATTCAGTACAGGTTGGCCTCTAGTAAAAAAGCAGAGAACAGGCATTCTGCATTAATAGCACTTTGGTGATTTGTTTCCACAGATGAATTTTTTTGTTTCAGTACAACCAGGGCTTAATTTCTAACATCAGAGCTGCTGGAGCACTACGGAAGACCGTCAGGAAGTAAGGAAAAAATAAATAAATAAAATAACTAAAAATTAAAATAATGAAACTATTAAATTAAAATTAAAAGAAATGCAGAGACAGTTATAAAATTAATAAGCTATTAAATCAGTTATAAATATTTAAATAAAAACGTATATTATCGGACATCGTCTTATTTAAGGCTCTAGTTGGAATTACAATTCTCCTCAGAAACTGAAAAGTAGTAGCCCAGACGGTATAGTGGTTAGGGGAGTAACCCGCTGAGTTGGCTTCCGAACAAGGTATAGATATATCTGTGCAGAAATGGTTACCAACTAAGGGGGAGTTAACCACTAGCTGCCAGGTTGCAGGCCTGAGCAGCCCCGGCTGAGCAGACGACATTTATAAAATGAAAAAAAGAAAATATATATATATACATGAGCATACAAGACACTTGAAGAAGCGTGCACTCAAAGTATATGTATATACATATAAATACCAACTCAGATATAGATATATACACACTACATACATATTCTGAAACAAATAAAAGCATACATACTCTCACTCATATTCTTATATACATCTGTACATATATGTTATCATGATAGTTAAAGTTTATATGAAGCATGCCATTGAGGTACGCGTGAGGTGAAATTGGGTACTATAAATAAAAGATATAAGCATGTACAGATACAGTACAAACTTTGTGTATGAAAACCTGGCACTGCATAAATACAAAATGACATACTGAACATACATATCACATACTCTGTTGCTGAAATATTGAAATAACATATACAGTTCTAACGTGCATACTACTATACTTTGCAGAGCAAGTAATCTGTCTTCAGGTTAATAAATGTGTCAGTTCAAGAAGCGTTAATGCCATACTGAAGGTGTGGTGTCTATTTTTAAGTAAACTGTGCTTAGAAATGGCGTTGATAGAACCTAATGTGTGTTACATACGACTCAAGTTTGTACTTTATGGCTATCTTCCAGCGTCAGAAGAGTAATAGCTAGTACAATAGTCAATTAGTGTTTTCAGTTTCTGCTGGGCAACTCTGTTACTTTGTAGATTCTTGAACGAATTTGGCCAGAATCTGGCTCCTGGTTGCTTGAGGCTGTTAAGTTGCTGTGTGGGGGCAGGAGAACACAAACTGGTCTGGATGACCCTCCTCCTCAAATTCACAGTTACCATTCTCTCTCAAGCGAAAGCGGCAGAGGTATGAAGGGAAGGGCCCATGACCAGTGAGGAAATACGTCACGTAATTGCTATTAGTTTGGATTGTTGTCTTGACCTTGGGAATGAGATTGCATACTCGTCTCCATGTGGATGCTTGATCCCAACATTCTTGCCATATTCTTAGGAGCTGATGGAATGTTCAACTCTTTAGGTCCGAGACTGACCTAAGGGTCGGGACTTCTTGCAAAGTGGATGAATCCTCCGCTTCCTTTGCGACAACATCTGCTCTCTCATTTCCTTCTATTCCCGTATGAGCGGACAGCCAGATGAGTGAGGGTTTTTGCGAAGCAGGCATGTGGACTAGAATGTCTCTAATGCAGCTGACGATAGGGCTGCGAGAACGAATTCCAGCTATCGCAGCGAGGCTTGAGGCTGAGTCTGTGTAGATGATATTGGGTACTGTGGGATTATTCTTCACGTGGAGATGAGCTGCTCTGATAGCTATGAGCTCCGCCTGCAAGACAGAGTTTAATGAAGCGAGACGTTACTCAAACGTTAACGCTCCTTCAGAAAGTATACAGAATCCGCTTCCCGTGCCCTCTGGAGTTTTTGAGCCATCAGTGAAAACACCATTTGCAAATTCCGTGTCCGGTGTTCTATTAAAGAAGATGTGTCCACAAGGTTATTTTTAGCTGGGTGGCAGTGAGTTTGCGGTATGCGATGCTCATAATCTGTATGGATATGGATTTATCCCCAGAGACTCATGGTGCATCGTAACCTACTTACACTAACCACTACAGCCTCACGTTCAACTAACAAGTCCAGAGGCGGCGTGCCTGCGATAATTTGTAGGGCTGCCGTGGACATGGTACAATAAGCCTTCCAAATGAGAAGAAGCTGGTGTCGCTGTATAGGGAGTAGTGAATATCTCATTTGGGAAGAGATGTTAGTTCCCCAAATAGCAGCGGAATACAGAATAATTCTTTCCACCACTGTATTGTGCCATATTCTAAGCAAGTAACATGGGATACTCCATCTTAACATGGTTGTTGATCGCATGGAAGTAGTCAGTCTGTTGATTCTTAATTTTAGAGAAGAGATGTGTGGTTCCCAGGAAAGTCTACTATCTATTACTACTCCTAGGTACTTAAGTTGTTTAACACATTTAATGGAGGACCCCATGAGTTTAAGACAGCTTTCTCCGTAATGGAGAGCCTCGACTAATTATGAGTGCTTGTGTTTTAGGCACCGAGAGTTTCAGTTTATGCTCTCTCGCTCAGTCAGCAAAGATATGTTGCGTGCGTACGGGTTCGTTAGGAAATGAATGCACAAGTCCGATGAAAAATGAACAAAAATTTATTATTATCACAACAAATATGATTAAATGTCCACAAGAGCAGTTTTCTAAACAACAAACTAAGTAACTACAACGAACTGAGAGGTTTTCCAACTTTTATAAGATTTTAAAATCGCGCGCGAGAATTTTCTAGTACTTTCTCGAAATAAAAAAAAAAAAAAGAGAAATTTATTAAATGTTACATGCACGCGCTCTTATATTTTCAATTTTCCGGCTTAGCTTTCTTTTAATATTCGTCACGCGTTGCACTGCGCGGGAAATAAAACCATTTCATTTACAATTCAACTAACATTAGCTATTTAAATACCAAATCCGTAACACTGCCCCCTTCCCAAGGACTGCACGTCCCGAGCAGTACAATCCCTGAACAGGAAGCCAAACTTACAATTGTGGCATAAATGCAATAATAAGCATTACATTACAATAATAAACAACATGAACAATAAATGCAATAAATAAAACAAATCAAATGCTATCAAATACAAAATACAAATCAAATATTAAATACACATTTAGACAAAAAGAACCATGGTCTTACACTATTTACAATTATTTACACTACGTACTATGGCCACAGTAATGAGCTAACCTGTCGTAATGAACAACTTTAGGTTTAGAGTTCGAAGACTTACGGATCCGAACCACGACGTCATTCAGTCTGTTCAGCACTGTATATGGACCAACCGAAGGTGACTGTAATTTAGGACTGAGTCCTTTTCGTCGAATCGGGTTCCACAACCACACCTTGTCTCCTTTTTTGGATCTATGTCTAGTAACTCTCGTGTTGTATCTGAACTTCACTTTCTCCGTCGCCAGGTTAACTCGCTTTCGTGCGGAACGGTGCATCACTTCAAAACGGGCTTGGACATCTTGGATGTATTCCTCAGGCGATGTAGGCGCATCCGTAGAGCGACCAAACAGGCGGTCACGAGGCTGACGGTCTCGACCGAAGAGCATCTCAGATGATGAATAGCCGGTAATCTGGTGTTTCTCTCCGACCGTAGTATGATTTCGCCAGCTTTCTGAGCTGGTTCTTTCAGACAAGGCGTAGCCGTTTCCAGGTGAGGATCCCTTCTGATGAGGGATAGTCGTGTCCTCAGATGTTGACAGCAGTTTGTTGTTTTTAAGTCTAAGGAAAAATTGTATTTCCTTATAAAGTCCAGTCCGAGTATGCATGGATCTGTAATATCCGCCACATATGCCGTGTGATGGTAGGCGGCACTTCCAAACAAGATGTTCACATTTAACTTCCCAGCTATGTCGATCTTATCACCAGACGCAGTCTGAAGGGTAACACAGGATGGCGTCCAAATAAGTTTAACTTTAAACTGTTCAGCTACATCTTTCCTAATGATGGTAACATTAGCTCCTGTGTCAATGATCATATTGCAAGGAACTCCATCGATATTTCCATTGATGGACAGTCCGTTACTGTTGCCACTCACTCTAGAAATCTTGAGTGCTTTAAAACAAGGTTTTTCACATTATCTGGCAACCTCCGTTCCTTGATATCGTCATTAATTTATTTCCTGCGTCGTTGCTGAGAAATGGTCTCGATTTCCGTACTCTGGGGTGTTCTGAAATTCTTTCGTACGTGGTCTTCAGTTCCACAGTTCCGGCACTTTGGTTTCTTGTCAATGCTTTTCTGTCCCATGGCATTTAATTGTCTATTTAACCCGCCTCTCTTATTTTCCGTGCTCTAGGGTGTTCTGCAGTTCCTTCGTATGTGGCCTTCAACACTGCAGTTCCAGCACTTTAGGGTTGGTTTCTTCTCACCAATATTCCGTCTCAAGGCATTAACTGGTCTTGTCAAATCATCCGTTATATTATCCGTGCCCTGGGGTGTTCTGCATTGCCGTCGTATATGCCCTTCAATACCACATTTCCAACACCTTAGAGCCGTTTTGTTCTCACTCCTAATCCGTATCAAAGCATTGACTTCTCTAGCTAAATCATCTAAACAAGCCATCAGTTGATCCACTGGCTCGTGGACTCGCATAGCTCTGACTGGCTAGCGGTCTCTATGAGTTGCTTGCTGGGCTGCCTCGAATTTCATGGCGTACACTAAAGCGCTTTTCAAATCTTTAACATCCGCCATTCGCAGTGCTTTCTGTATTTCAGGGTCCCGGATGCCATCGATGAAATATTACAGCGACAGGATTTCCAGGCGAAGTAGGACAGCCTTTCAACATCCGTGGCGAGTTTCTGGAGTGATTCGGTGGGCTTCTGTTGACGGATTTTAATTGAAGCCTGCTGTAATCTTTTAAACATTTCTCGCCAACGCGCAGCTCCCATGCGCCGGATAGAGCTTCGAAGTCAAGCATTTGGTTTTCGGGAAGTGTCTGCAGGATATCCGCTGCGTCTGCTGTCAGAGAAGCGGCGAGATGACAGGCCTTAGTTTGGGAATCCCACCCATTCGCATCCGCCACGATAGAAAATTGTGTCTTATACACCTGTCTTCCCATCATATGTGGACAGCTTCAGAGATGGACGAGCAGGCATCGGTAAGAATTTAAAATCATCACTCTTGCTCCCTGCCGTCGCTATGAATTTCTTTAAAGGATCCATTTCTTTGGCAACTGCAGAAACTCTCTCATCAATTTGTTGTTTAACGGAACAAATACTTTCTTTTATTTCTTCTTTGACTGAATAAATTCTGTAAACTATTTGTTGTTCCATGGCCGAAACTCTGCCTTCTGTTTGCTCTTTCACAGAAGAAAAGTTTTCTTCAATTTGTCCACCTCTAATTTCGACCGCGTCTATTCTGCCTTCCATAGCCTCAAATTTATTTTCTATTACGCAGGTAATTTCTCTTTTCATTTTGTCCTGACCTGCTTTCATCTCGTCTTTAAGGGATTTCATCTCTTCCTTAACGGATTTTTGACCAGCATCCATTTTCTCTTTAACGGCTTCCTGTCCCGCTTTAATCTCTTCTTTAAAGAATGCTTGACTAACTTCCATCTTTTATCTGACCAGATTTCATCTTCTCTTTAATTTCTTCTTTAAACAAGGCAAAGGCTGATATCAACTGCCTTAACTGCTCTTCCATCGCTCGTTATTGGCATTCAAACCCGACTCCTGACACCAAAAATTGTTGCGTGCGTACGGGTTCGTTACGAAATAAATGCACAAGTCCGATGAAAAATGAACAAAAATTTATTATTATCACAACAATTATGATTAAATGTCCTCAAATAATTGTGCAGTATCACAATATATCACAGTAGTTATCTTTTAACTACTCAAACGTTCAAGAGAACTTAATTCAAAACAGCTAAAGAAAGCTAATCCGCGAATTCGCTACAGTCAACAAGAGCAGTTTTCTAAACAACAAACTAAGTAACTACAACGAACTGAGAGGTTTTCCTCCTTTTATAAGATTTTAAAATCGCGCGCGAGAATTTTTTAGTACTTTCTCGAAATAAAAAAAAAAAAAAAAAAAAAAAAAAAGAAGAAGAAGAAATTTATTAAATGTTACATGCACGCGCTCTTGTATTTCCAATTTTCCGGCTGATTTCTTTTAATATTCGTCCCGCGTTGCACTGCGCGGGAAATAAAACCATTTAATTTACAATTCAACTAACATTAGCTATTTAAATAGCAAATCCGTAACAATATTATGGCAATCCCGAGTTCGTGTTTCAAGGTCGCTTCGGCCTGCTAACAATGAGAAAAAAGTCGTTTGCGTATGCTAAAAGCCTTATTCGTTCTTTGTTTTCAAAGACTGAAAAAACTGAGTTAGCAACTATGTTCCAAAGGACGGGTCCAAGACAGGAATCTTTTGAGCATCCCCTGTTAAGACCCTTCCTTAATAATTCTCTGTCTAACGTGATTAAAACTTGTCTTTTGTCAAGATAGCTGCGAATCAGGTGTCTTATGAATGCAGGGCATTTGAGGGCTTGCAAACTGTTCATGATGTCATGCCACCACAGCGAGTCGAAAGCTCCTTGAACATCGAGGGATATGACTGCTGTGTGCCTATCTTCCATTTTGTTAGTGAGTATTATATCCAACAACTTACTCAATGCGTGATCCGTGGACATACCTGGTTTGAAACCGAATTGATTCTGATGAATGCTTTTAGAATGCAAGAATGAAGTACACGAGTCTGCCGAGTACAACTCGCTCAAGCAATTTACCCAGAGCAGGCAGGAGACAAACTGGCCTACATGAGGATGGAAGGAAAGAGTCTTTTCCTGGTTTTAGAAAAAAGGCCAGCTCACCCATCTTAGTACCAGCAGGAAAAGACCGGAGACGCCAGCATGCAGTCAAAAAAGCCAAGATTATGACTGGGAATTTTTGGAAGATGATTTTAATCACTTGATTATCTACTCCATCCGGACCTGGTGCTTTATGAGGTGAGAGTGCTTTTATGATGCAGTCATAAAGCACTGGATGGAGGAGGTTCAGTGTCTTGCATACCAAATGTAGCGTAATTCTCAAAATTATGGCGTAGGGAATGATATTTTTCCAGGTCTTCATCCGGATTCTCATCAGGAAATATACTGTCAAGCAGAAATTTGGCTACCTCTGCTGTTGAATTTAGAGTGGGACGGATACTCCGTTGAAGTCAGGTAGGCGCGGTACAGAAAGTTCTCCATGAAGAGAGCTTCGCTTGGTATATGTGTTTTTTATAGATGGCACGCACCCTCCTAAAGTCCTGCATATGTAAGTTTCTAAGAGCTTGTTCTTGGGTGACCTGCGCACGCCTTTATAGAGCTCTTAGACGGCTTCGTTCTTTTTGTAGGTCTTGGTCCACCAGTGTGTTCTAGGGTTGCTCTTATATGCTTTGGTTTTGTAAGCTGTACGACAAGCTACGTCAATCGTCTGGATGAGTTGATCATAGGCTTCATCGAAGGTTTTCTGTGATCGTAGCTGCTATTGAGGAAAACAGTAATGTAGAGGACTCTTGGTGCAAGACAGTCTATGAACATTTTGTGACCTCCATATATAGTCCTGTAACGTTTTCTCACAAAATAGCTGATTGGTATATCTATGCTATAAGTAATTAGGTGATAATCGCTTGCTGTGAGGATATCTTCGACCCTCTAGTTCTAAATGTAAGGGGCTATGAGGGCGGTAGTGATGGTAAGATCAGGCCAACCTTCTGATCTGGTTGTTCAAAAGGTTGGGGGAAGAGTCCGATTTGTTAATTTGGATCAAATTGTTAGTGACCATGAAGTCAATCATGTGGGTGGCTCTGGCATCCTCTCTCCTGCCTTCCCATTAAGCATTAAGTGATAAAAATCAAAGCAATATAAATAGTATACATCCTATGCATGAACTGTAGTTTTTGCAAATGTTTGGATGAAATTTAACATCGTCGGTTGAAACTCTATGCTATATCGTTGTCAACAACATAGCGGTGTGTAGAAAAGAATTTTGAATATATCTCTACATATCAGCCCTAGACCACTTTTTGTGCCCTGTTATAATCACAGTTTCAACCTTGTCATAAACTATGCTGCATACAACAAACAGTGCAAGCTTTTAAGATATATAGATTTATTTGTTTTTAATTTTAAGATAATAAATAGTGTTCAGCAACATAGTTGGTATCCAGTGCATTTAATTTATTAATTTCGCTTCTCTTGCAGAGTTACTTTTTTATAACATGTTATTGTTGACTAATGCTCACTTGTCTGACCTATAGTCAGCCCAAGCCCACGAAATTCCTCGTGGCAAGAAGCGAAAGATGCGCCTGTCATTGGCAACAGCCTTGAGCACCTTACAGGTGACAGTGCGATTTAACTCAGTTTTGCCTGTAATTCTGATGGAGAACACCTGGGAGTGGCAGGTCCGAGCGACCCCTCTTCCCTTACCACCAACCTTTCGCAAGGACTTTTGCCTCACATATTTAGAATGCCCACATGCCGGACAGGCATTATACACTTCCAAACATACATGTCTTCTCCATTATTCGAACCGGGCCCTTCAGCATGGCAGCCAGCAGCGCTAACCACTATATCTGTTAGGCAGCTTTTTATAACATAAATGTAGGTATAATTCTTTAATAAATATGAGTGTGGGTTTTAACAAAGCACAAAATGTTTGTATATTTAGCCAAAAGGTAAAATGTAAGTTTTTTTTTTGTTTTGTTTTTCATACTATTATGCTAATAATGCTTCATTTTAAGTGCTAACCATAAGCAATGTCCCTTTAATATCATCACTGCATAAAGGGGCTCACTAGACATTTGCACGACGGTGCCGATTAGGCTTGGCGCGGACGTGGCAGAGACCAGAAACAAATTCTGTCTTACAATCTCAAAACCTTAGTTTAAAAACTATCTATGTGATTTTCATTCTGGTGAGTAAACAGAAAGGGAAAATTATAAACAACCAATTAATGTACATGATAATTAACTGTATATATCTTTGAAGAATAATTCTCTTTCTCTTTATGCATTCGGTTTCTTCAATACATTTTCTCTTCATTTAAAAATTTTTGGATTTAATTAATGATTTCTATTGATCTAAAAAGATAAATGAATTTATAATGTATAGGAAAAGGTGCTAACTTGATTTCTTTAGCAATATGAACATTCAGAATAAATATGAAATGATACATTGTAAGGGGTGATTATAGAGCCAGTGTAGCAAAATTCTTAGAATTTACTGGCACACCGAGCAACAAAATCTAGAAAAGGCAAAATTTTAGAACTTAGGAAGGCACTAGGCAGCAGAATTTCAGGATCTACAGAGACTGAATCAGGTGGGAAAATGTGTAGTGCCAGCCTTTTGTATGATGTGTGATGCACTGAGACATATCAGATGAATCTTTCAAACTGTTGTTTTCAATTTCATTATTAATAGCAAAGTTCTTTTCTATAATACCTGCCCATGAGATAAGGTTAGATGCATTATTGATATTTTCCGTGCTTGTGTCTAGTGGAAAGTAGAGAAAACAAAGGGAAAATAAACTTGTTTAGAAAAAGACTTCTAGTATTAGAAGTAAAACATTAAAATATTATGTTTTCATTGTTCTTCTGAAAATATCCAAAAAGAAAAAGTTCATCATAAACTTTCTGCCAAATACATCCATTATATGTTAATACCATGCAGATATTTTTCTGGAATGTTCTAGATTTGTGGGTTCATAAATCTTGCCTTCAAATCCTTCTAATCTTTCCCAGTTACAATGTCCAAAATCCTAAAGAAAAAATTACCCCTACCAATTCTGTAACAGCAAAAAGCCAGAAATATGTTGAAAAAAAAAAAAAAAAAATCAGAGGGAAATAAGTGTAAAATTCATTTTATAGAGAAAGCTGGTGCATATTGAGATAATTACATGGAAAAAACTCTTACCATGAAAAAATTTTAAAAAAGGCTTTTTTAATTAATTAAATAACTATTTTGCTTTTGCTAAGAATTGTTTTTAATCTGTGTTAAAGCGCATTTTATGCATTTATTATTTTGTCTATTTTTGAGATTCAAAATATTGTGTAATAAGTAGCCAAAATAGAAAGTAATGTCACTTTATAATATGATAGCAAAAAATAAAAAAATTCATTTTAATGTTATTTCTTGAATACAGTTTCAATATATTAGTATTATTTTAATGAAATTGATCAATGTTATAATGCTTTTTTTTTTTTTTTTTTCTTTAAATGTTGAAAAATTCCCAGATTTCCGAATTTAAAATTTTCGATAGAAACTGATCTTAAAATCTCCAAAATGTTGCCAAATTTGGAACTATTTAATAAAAAAAACAAATTATATACAGTACAAAGTCCGAAATCTGGACGTCCATTATCTGGAATGATCTAAAATCTGGACCTCAAAGCCACAAACATTTTTTTTTTTATTAATGCTTTACGCATGCGCATTTGATTTTTTCTTCCATAATAAAACATGTGGAGATTTTCACTTAAATATTCCAATTCTTAACTTCACTTAGGCACTAAATAAAATACCTTGTTATGGAAAAACAATCATGTAAGCATAAATTTATGAGATTAATAATTTGGCTCCGTACCTGAGTATCTACTTGGCATACATCTCAAAACAAAACATTCACCTATTTTATATCCCTGATACCGACCTCGCGAGTCAATATTTTTTATATTTTGCTTTCATCACCGCATGTTTATCAATACATGACAGCTTCAGTAATAACTCATGCTGTGATGTCTAAACATTTTTTATATTAGTAATTGAATAACAAGAGTATGACAACCTTTTATGCTAACATTACGCTTGGCGATGATTATAGATTTTTAAATGCTCTAAGAAATGTTGACGTGGAAAATTTCAACAAAATTTCTTTTCATATGCTAAAAGTAGATTTTGTTAATGAAAATCATAGGCCGAAAGATTACATTTAGTGCTACTTTAATTAAGAATAACTGATATTTTATTCATCATCAGCCCAGAAGCAACAGCAGAATATGTTGGCATCGGACGACAGAATTTAGGGAAGACGAAATTTTTGGAATTTGGGGAAGCACCGAGCAGCAAAATTAAGGAATGAGAAGTATATATCATTTAGGGAAAGCACTGGGATCCAAACTTTAGGCATGGTGAAAATTTAGAATTTAGGAAAGCGCTTTGTAGCAGAATTTAGGACCCATAGAGACTGCACCAGGCGGTATAGAGCGCCGGCCCTAGATAAAGCCTTAAGTATATGTAGGAGTTTATTTATTCAGAACCTGGATTAGTTTGAAGCATGTGCAAGAAATCAATGTAGGTATACTAAATAACTAAACTAATAAAATCAGGCTTAATTCAGTACGCAATAGGAGCAAGACAAAATTTAGTGAAACAACTTGGCTTTCGTCGCCAATCTTGTGATACACAGCCAATAATGTATAACGGACGCTATTAAGTTAGGCTAAAATTATCTTTACTGATTTGAAGGCATTTCAATTAATGTAGCAGACTGTGGTGTTGCCTGATCTTCTAATTTGATCCAGCTTATTATTTTTTGCAGACTGTTATTATTACGGCAATTTTATAAAAATTAAGCTTGAACTTTCGATTATGTCGAAAAGAGTTTCCAATTCTGTAGTTGGCAAAGCATCTACAAAGCAGAACCATGTTTCGATGTCCATTAAACAAAGAGTGAAATTGCTGCTAAAAATGGATAAAGGCATCCGTCTCAAAATTATGTGAGAAGTATGGCATTGGAAAGTCCACTGTATATGACACAAGAAAAAAGAAACTTTTTTATATTTTTTATGGAAGCATATTAAACAACTTATATGGAAAGAAATGTTTAATAAAGTACACAAATAAATATTAAGCTTTCTTTTGTAAATTTTGATACCCTTTAGATCATAATTGTTCTTTATTTCATAAACTACGATTTCATATTTTTAATTGTGTAATTTCTGCATGCCATCTTACCAGATTTAAATTGATGATATATTATCTGGAAAAATCCCAAATCTGGAACTGCCGAAGTCCCAGACTTTGTACTGTAATTCATGAACCTATTCACCCATTCAAAAAAAAAAAAAAAAAAACTATATTTGGCAATGAATCGCTAAAAATATTTGTCCAAAATTCACATTCAAAATGGCAATTGAAAAAACAGACACATTTCTATTTAAGAGAAAGACAGATTAAATTTCAGATGATTAAAATTAATGACCTTCTGCCAAATTTGGTCAAAATTAAGGGCTAAAAGGATCAAAAATCCTTTCCAAAAAAACTAAGGACTCTTAAGGATGGTACGAACCCTGTTTAAATATGGATCATTTGATTGACACCCCCAATACTTCTTGAAGCCTATTTTTAACATATATGAAGAGCAAATTTTTGTCCACATTCAATATCTTCTAACATTCACTTGCTTGGCACTACAATGCCTGTTCATCCATTGCTTAGTGAATAAAAGGGATAAGCGTTAAGGAAACAGATATATAAGATCTCCTCCAATTACAGATTACAGAGAAACCAGAGGATAAGGCAAACTGAAAAGATCTTATTATGAAAATTAGCAAAACAATACTATCTTAATTTTTATCAATTTTTGATAAAAAAAAATTTGTGAATGGGAATATTTTGTTAGAATTATAGTATATATGTATTCCTTTATTGCTGTTTGTTTATGCTACTAAAAATCTACAACAAATTTCACAAAAAAGGAAAAGCAAATATAGTTAAATTTATATATGTGGGTATGTAAGATAATTGTGGGATGCATAACACAACCATAAGATGATGTGTTAAGAATACATGTTGCAAGAATAAAGTATACGGAAATAAGTTATATTTTGTCTCCACCTCCATCTGCTTGTGAATGTTATCTTAAGTATCTACACAGCTAACCTCTAATCACTATTTAGATATTTACAAAATTTATTACATATATATTATTTTCTACTAAATCTATAAAAATTATACATATATATATATATATAATTTTGCAATGAGAAACTTATGACTTTCCTTTTTAAATTCAGTAATTTTCACACCATTTAACTTTGTATAACAAGTCCAACTTTACTTATATATATATATATATATATATATATATAACAAACTGTATTACATATGGTTATCATTAAGTTGTATGCATTTGACTAGGAATGGAGGCAATCCAAGTTGGAAAGCATCTTTGTCTACATTTCTCAGCTTCTTTCTAAGGAAGATAATGCAAAGGTTTAATAAGCTAAGACACTGCTTGGATTTGTACACAATATAGTTTACTAGTTGCTTAACTTCATCATTTAGGAATTCAGTCGAAATGGCCTCCCAGTTTTGGGCCCGCAAATTAGCACCACAACTTATAAGTAGATCAACAAGTCTCCGACTTCTACCCTCACACGCATAGAATAATGGTGTAAAACCATCTTTATCAGGTTTATTGATGTCACATCCACAAACAAGCAGTTTACGAACCAAAATTTCTTGTCTCAATTTAACTGCCAAATGCAGAGCAATTCGATCAGAGTTGTCACTAATATTAACGTCAATTCCCCGCTCTATCAACAGCAAACATAAATCTGCATATGAATACTTTTTACATTTTGCTATAATTGCTGGACTGCGATTAGCAGAGCTTTGTGCGACATGAAACAATGCTGTTTGTCCAATGATATCTCTGTGGTTAATCTGCAAAAGAAAGGTGACATTAGAATTTCATATAAATTAAAGTATTTGAAAAATAACAAGATTTTAAAGCAACTCAAATGTTTGATAAAATATAAAGTCATAGGAAAATTTTCTTGGCCTTCAAAAAATACCCAGATATGAGAAATATTTATGAATGCTACAAAAAACAATGAAAATTCTACCTATTGAATTAAATACGTAGTGTGGAAGAATTTCTTGGCTGTTATAACTATCAACTGGTTTCCAAATACATAAAATTTAAAGGAATATTGCAATTACTTGATTTTTGAAGACTGCAATTAATTAATTTCTTTAGTAATAAATGGATAGATATTCAGTTGCCTTAATTTATGAGGAACTACGCTGGTAGATAACTGCTTAAGATGGATGACAGTGACAGCAATAGCAACAACAAAATGGAAGGCAGGAAAATGTGGAAACTAGCATAAATGTGGAGTATACTAAGACGTATTGTGCATAAGCAAATTTTGGATTGCTGAAGTTGTTTGCCATGTTATAGTGCTGATAAGAGATAAAGGATTTGATGCATATTGACCATTGGTGTTCGAAAGCAAAATTTAACAGGAAAGGATCAACTGCAAGTTTTGGTACACCTTCCCGAGATCACTTAGATGATTTTATGCTTGGCCGTATATAACAGTTATACGGCCATGAGAAGGAGCAAAAAATAACAGATATTTCTGGGGTATTAGATGTCAACCATAGTGTTGTTTCAAGACTTTGGAAATTATTTCAAAACCAAGGGAATGTGAAGCAAACATCACGGGGAGATTGTGTTTGCAGTAGGACGCCAGCAGAAGATAGTACATAGTGCTATTGGCAAAAATAAAACCAGCACAGCACAGCTACTGAGGTAGCACATCAGTTACCCGTTGCTACTGGCAAGCAAATTTCTCCAAAACTGTAGCCAGATGTTTGCATCAAAGGAGGACTATACACCCATCCTCCTGTTGCATGCATTTCATTGTCTACACATCACTGTTGCCCCTGTTTGCAATGGTGTCCTCAGCAGCGCAAGTGACTGGGCTTGCGTACTATTCTCAGAATGAGTGTAGATTGTCATCAGATTATAGATGACAGTTGATCTGGCGTGAGAGTGGTACTGTATATAGTGCAGCAAATATACAGCAAAAGGACAGATATTCTAAATGTAGTGTCATGGTAATGGCCATACGTCGCTCTATGTGCTTTCAACTTGGACTACATCTAGCCAACGCCACATTAATGAAGTTTTGCTGCCTCATGTTCGCATTTCCTATCCTGCTGTCAGTGATAAATTTGTTTTTGTGGATGACAAAGCAACATGCTATTGAACAATCATGGTCCCACAGTGTATAGAGAGTGTGGATATTCAACACCTTGTATAGCCAGCACATTCTCCAAATCTGAATACCATTTAAAATGTTTGGGATGCTTTGGGGAGGAGTCTTGCTGGTCAACAATGTCCTCCAAGACACACTCATCCATTTACTGACACAGGAATGGGATAAATTACCCCAACAGCTGCTGGATAACGTTGTGCAATGCATGACATGATGGGTGGAATCTTCCACATCTTCCATGATGGCTATATCTGATATCGACCTCTTACGCCTAAATGCCTGCAGACAGTAAATGCATTTTTTTTTTCACTTTTACGTTATAAGGTACTTCTCCCGCCTTCTTGGTGTGGTGGCCTGCACGTTCAGCACATAATTGAGAGGTCCATGGTTCGATTCCCGGCAAAAGCATTTGCTAATCTTTCCTGCTTCCAAAATACCTAATGTCTCTACAGTGGTGCCCAAACTAAAAAAAGGGTGTTGGATGATGATTCTCCTCACCCAGGATTTGGCTTTTGGGTCCCCTAAAAACCCTAGTCGAGTATATAAGGTATCCTGCCTTCTTGGTGTGGTGGTCTGCACGCTCAGCACATAATTGAGAGGTCTGTGGTTCGATTCCTGGCAAAGGCATTTTCTCACTTTTCATCTCTCTTGTTCCAAAAAATACCTAATGTCTCTACAACATATTCAGTGCAAAATGACCATTTTGTCCCTCGAGCACATTTCAAAGCCTTCTGAATTTCAGGAGCATACTAAATTACCTTTATGGTTATATCCTAGTATCCTGGCATTGTTTTATTTCACTTGGCATATAACAACATTTGCAATTTTATCCCTAGCATTCGGTTTTTCTGTTTTGTACATCTTTTCCAAATATCAGATTTTATATTGTATATCATCAATTCTGAGGAGCCTAAATTCTTAAATTATTACATATATTGCAAATACTTAGATTAAACTGTGGAAGCTATTAACATAAAATCCATACAACAAAATCAGATTGCAAATTATTTAAAATCTTATACTTTTATATCTTATACGTCATTTACATGTGTTTTAGTATTTTTTTAACAGTTTATTTTTTCCCTTAAATTTTGTAAGCTCTTCAAGATGCAAGATCCTAATCTCAACTTTTCAGATTGCAATTTTTTTATGCTTTTGTTAGTTTGCTATGAAACTTGTGCTTGTAAAAATAGATTCTTTTGTAGAAAACCTGAAATCACTCTTCTTCTCCTCTTTAATACATTTGTTCTATTTTATTTCCTCTTTTAAATTCATTTATTCTAATTTTCAGGTATTTCTTTTCAACTGTTTCAACTCATTTTTACTTTCACTTTCTAGTTTTGTATTCTTTTCTTTTGTTATCAGAATTTATCACTCATCATTTCACAATAGCATTAAATTCATACTAATGTACAATTGGATTCAGGATCGAGAAAAAGTTATTTTCAGTTCTGTTTAACAATTGCAAGTGCAATAATTTATTTAAATATTAATTCTGTAATTAAGTATTAAGAAAAATTGCATTGCTTCATGAGGTTTCTTTTTTACTTCAAGCAGTACAAATATCAAATCTACCAAAAAGATTTTAAAATAATAATAACTGTTTTATTTTTTTTTTAACTTTGATATTTGTAATATTTATATTGCTTGGAAAAAGTAAACCAATGATTGATAAACAATAAGGAAGAAAAATTTTATCACAATATATCTCAAATGTATATTATATATCCAAATATAGCAGTTCGGGAGATGAAAAATTAAAGCCTCTGAAGCCTGAAGCATAAAATTATTTTGCCAACAAGAGTTACTTTTCAATAATTAGTCAGCACTCTACTTAAAAGAGCTCTTCAGAAAGATTTATTGTTATGTGCCAAGATATTTCATTTAGAAACTGCTATAACTTCCTAAATAATATTTAGTTACCATAATTTCCGGAAGAAACACCGCGGCATTTACGTGTTTAAAACAAATTTTCAGCGGGTGCGGCATTTAGGTGCACTAAAAATAAAATATTTCCTTTGATGGTCATTGTGCATAGTTTGAATAATTTTGTCATTGTAAATGGACCACTCAGTTGTTCCCACAGAAAAGACCACTCAGTTGCTTTTTGTGAACATTATTTTATTTACACTCTTTCCCTTGAACAGACCTACATGCCTTATTCACCCTAAACGGGATCTCAAAACAACAACATTCTTCCCCCTTTCAAATCAACATTCTCATCATTTTGAATCGTCTCTCTCCTCTGCCATTCGATGAATCTTCCAGGACCCATCCTCTACTCACCCCTGCCTTTTCTCCAATTTTTTTCAATTCTCCAATTTTTTCCAAGGCGGACACGACTCCACCTGCCTCGCAATAACGAACTCTGTCATATTTCCCCTTCAGCATGAATCAATTTTTCATGTCATTCTGCCAGATACAGATCCCATCAGTTTGGGTACAAGTACTTGTTGGATAGTTTTTGAGTAAGAAGGGAACGGAAAACTTTTGAAAATGGCACCTAAATGGCACAGAAGCTATACTGCTGGTTTTAAGCTTAATGTAATTTCACGTGCTGAACAAATTGGAAATAGAGCAGCAGCTCGAGAGTTTGAAGTGGATGAGAGATGTATTCAACGTTGGAGAACTGAAAAAGAAGAACTTAAAAATATGCTACAACAGAAAAGAGCCAAAAGAAGTGGTACTGTAAGGTGGCCGAATCTAGAGGACGACCTTGCAAACTGGATAAAGGAGCAACAAAAAAAAAGGGATGGCAATTTCGACTGTAAAAATTCGCTTACAAGCAAAATTTATAGCAAAGCAAATGAACATAAATGATTTCAAAGGAGGGCCTTACTGGTGTAGCAGATTTATGAACAAAAAAAATATTTCTGTGCGTACTAGAACAACAGGCGGGCAACAATTACCAATGGACTGGCAGGATAAAAAGGCATCTTTCCTAAAATACACTGGTGTGCAAAACTTAAGCAACAGGTGTTCTTTTTGACATAAATCCACGAGATATCATCTGAGAGACATGCAATTCAGAAATAAGAGACAGCATTTTGTATTAAAACAATGACGAAAGCATTATTGCGCAAAAATGAATACAATGCATACAGTATGGAATTAAACAAAAACAGGCTTTATTGAACTCATAGTATCGTTACACATGATTGTCTGTATAAGAGGAAGAACAACAAGTAGATGTTCCTTAGTATAGGATATGCCCTCCCCTTACTGCAATAGTTGCTTCTCATCGTCTCCCCACACTCAGCACCAGATTGTCCAACCGATCTTGAGGTGAGAGTGCCCATTTCTCAATCAGCATCTGTTTCAGTTGTTGGGTGTTTGCCGGTGGATGTAATCGTGCCTCAAGGCGTCTCCCCAAAACATTTCATACATGTTCTATGGGATTTAAATCAGGGGAGTACGCTGGCCAATCCATTCGAGTGATATCTTCATTTCTCAGTAGCTTCTGAACAGCAGCAGTCCGGTGTGGCCTTGCATTGTCATGCATAAAAATGAAGTCTGGTCCAATGGCACCTCGTAACAGACACACATAGGGAAGGATCACCTTCTGACAATAGCGATCTCCGGTTACAGAACTTCTGTCGAAAACGTGGAGCTCTGTCTGCTCGTTCAGCATAATGCCTCCCCAGACGAGATCTCCAGGACACTGTAATAGTCTCTTTCCATGACGTTACTGAGATTAAACCGTGTCCTTACCTCTCTCCAAATAATTTGGCATTGAGAATTGCTTGGGGCACTAAAACGTCTCTCATCCATAAGGAGGACATGACTCCATTGATGAGATGCCTAGTTTTTGCGCTCCTTGCACCACTCTAAACGGTGGCGCCGATGGCCAACTTTCAAAGGAATGCAGCATTCAGGACGGCGGGCAAATAGGCCATCTTTGTGAAGGTGTCTGGACACAGTAAACCACAACAATTGTCGCCGGTTGCTGTACACAGTTGCTGAGCTGTGGAACTTGCTGACTGGTTTTGGGTTCTTTTCGCCTGTAGGACGATATATCGGTTATCTGCTGCAGTTGTTGTACTGAAGCGGCCACCACCAACCTTTCTAATAGCTGTACCTATGGTTTGGAAGGCTTTCCAAGCCAGCGAAATGACACTTTTGTTGACTTCCAAATCTTTAGCCACACTGGTCACACTGCGCCCCTCCTCCAGCTTTCCGATCATTCTTCCACTCGTAAAGTCATCCAGATGATTTCTTCTAGCCATATTTCACGAAAGATTTCACTTGTACTTCCAGCGAATGTCTTTAATTGCGTCTCCGTCCTTCCTTTTATGGTAGTCTCGAGCGAAGCGTGACGACCGCACGCTTTTTTACGTAGCCTGTGACTTTTTTCCCTGACATTTGCATATGCAAGACCTTTCTACTGAATTGCCTGTTCATTGTACTGATAGCAAGAACCCCTTTTTCTGCAATTGCATGGTTATCTGATTAAAATTTGCATTGTTGCTTAAGTTTTGCACACCAGTATATGTGACAGATATTATTGACAAAAGAAAACTTCTTCGGTCACAGATAATAAATATGGATGAAATGCCGTTAGCTTTCGACTCTCCTGCAAACAGAACTGTTGATGAAACTGATGCAAAAACTGTATCTGTGCTTATGACGGGGCATGAAAGAACATCATTTACATGCACGTTAGCTTGTGCCGCAAACGGTGGCAAGCTAAAGCCGATGATAATTTTTAAACAGAAAACTATTCCGAAGGGAGATTTTCCTAATGACACAATTATTTGTGCAAACGAGAACGGCTGGATGTGTGAAACAATCATGCATGAGTGGCTACAAAAAGTTTGGCAGTGTCGTAAGGGATCTTTTTGTCAACCAAGAGGGTTATTGATAATGGATTCCATGCGTGCTCATTTATTTGCAGTGAAAACCAGATGTTAAAAATTGTCTACGAGCACAGCAATAATTCCTGGTGGTTTGACAAAAATCTTACAACCATTAGATTTGTCAGGTAATACAGTCAAAAGTCGTTAATTCGGACACCCATAATTCGGAATGATCTATAATCCGGACATCAAAACTAAAAACTTTCTGCGCATGCGCCGCGTTGACACATGCGCAGAGGCGTTCACGCGTGCGCGTAAGACCTTTTACGACTGCGCATATGAGTGTGCGCAAGTGCAGAATACGTTTTCGCGTGCGCATTTTATGTATAATGGACGTATAAGCTAAAATTATCTAATTATCTATTTCAGTTAATGTTGATGATTGCGTTGTTCCTTAATTTTCGAATTGCATCCGGCTTATTATTTTTTGCAGACTGTAAGAGCAATTTTATAAAAGTAAGCTTAAACTTTCGATTATATCAAATAGAATTTCCGATATATATTTGTTAATATGTAAAGGATCTAAAGCGAAAGTATGTTTTGAAATCCGAAATCTGTTTATCAATTTCACGCTGCTCGGCAGCGGGCGCGTAATGAATTGGAAGTTGATTTGTCAGCACTATCCTTATCTTCAGCGCAGATGTTTTTATTTTATTTGGCTTATAATTCCTTACCAAATGTAGTATTTCATCTCGATATGCTCCGTCTTTGATATGATTTAAAACAAGTTCCTCGTCATTATAATTCGCTTCCGATAGCGAAGAAAAGTGACAGAGGTTATTGAAAACAAAAAAATTTCGATTGACAAATTAGTCGGTGTTCTTGACACAGCAATTATAGGACTTGAATGGCGGAACTTTGTAACTGAACAAGAAATTATGTCTGTTTAATAGAATTAAAGAGAAAGTATTATCACATGAAACGAAGCAAAACTTAAACAACTTACATTGAAAGAAATGTTTAATAAAGTAAACAAATAAATATTAAGCTTTTTCTTTTTGCAAATTTTGATACCCTTTAGATCATAATTGTTCTTTATTTCATAAATTACGGTTTCATATTTTTAATTTTAGAATTTCTGCATGCCATCTTACGAGATTTAAACTGATGATCTATAATCCGGAAAAATCGATAATCCGGAATCGCCGAAGTCCCGACGAGTCCGAATTAACGACTTTTGACTGTAAATCCTTCAAAGCTGAAGTCCGAAATTATTGGGAGTGTTGGATGAATGAAGGATTGCATACGTATACCAAAAGCGGTAAAATTCGTAGAGCATCTTATGAAGAAGTTGCAAAGTGGGTAAGAACTGCGTGGAAATTGATGAAAACATCGTCAATAATAGCAGGATTCAAAGAAGCTGAAATTATATCTTTAGATAAAGAGACTGTAAACCAAGAGGATGAATGTGATGATCTGGAAGACTTGGACTTAGATCAGGATTTACTAAATCTTTTTAATTCAGAAAGTGAAGAATGTCTTTTTAATTCAGAAAGTGAAGAATCAGATTTTGATGGCTTCATATGATGTATAGTTTGCTGTAATTCCTTTTGTAAGTAAAATTTAAAATTTCCTTTAGTAATCCAAATTTAATATTTCGCTGTTGCAACATTTTTTATAATATAGTCTGAGTATTACAAATATGGACTTCTTTAGTGGGTAAATATAAGTATATTCGTGAACGTAAATATATTTTCAACATTTCTTACCTTTAATTTATTTTTGAGTTATGGTTTCATTTCATGCATTTTTCTTAACTGATATGTCATATATCAGGACATAGGTTGAGATTTTGCATCTATATGGCCCACGACGATGTCACACGCAATTTAATCTATTGTGGCGTTTATGCTGATGCAGCATTTCTGCGTAATTTTAATTTTTTTCCCGCCCTTTTTCTCGAGTGCGGCGTTTACGTTGATGCGGCCTTTCTTCCGGAAATTACGGTAGTAATTTTGTTCAAAATTGTGCTTATTCCTTTAAGAAAGATTTCATTTTCCTTAAACGGCAGGATTAATTTAATGAACTTTTATCCTCTTTCTTTCATAGTTTTGCTCAATGTTATTTCAAATAAAGAAGATTGAGAAATGGGTGATATATGTATAGATTTTAAGATCACAAATTAAAAAGAACGCTTATTTTAAAATCTTTATTTAAGTATCAACACCTTAAGGCTCATCACCTTTAATCTGTTCTTGAAAGGCACTTAAAAGACAAAATTTCAACCAATCCATAATATGAGATAATATGTCATCCATCTCCATAAATGTCAATTTGTATAGAATTTTATTAACACCATGAACCGTGTTTTACTTAGCATCAAATAAGCTAAAGACAGAACTTACAATGTATAAAAAGATATTTTTCCTTAAAATTATTGTAATTATTTACCTTTAATTTTATTTCATATTGCTAAAAATGCATACACATTTAAACAAAAATGTATAAATTGACATTCATAGTATTTTAACAGCTTCAGTTCTTGAAACTGGTTTTTATTAGTTTCTAGAATTTGCTTCTAAACAGAAATTCTATCAACTGGAGAAGCCGAATTATGCATATGTCTATGAGAAAATAAATTTTACTTAATAGTAAGGAAAAGATTGGCTACATTTGGCCCAACAGACATCTAGTTTATATATCAAAATATAAACTTTGAAACGGATAGTTATTCCCATATCAAATTATATACAAATTAATACAAAATATGTATCATTTAATATACTTAATTTCACTACTTACTTCTGCACCAGCGTCTAATAACATATTAACAATATGTATAGCATCATCTGGGACATTGGACACAGCACTTAATATAGGGCCATATCCTCGCTCTTCAGTAACAAACACATTACAGCCTTTTGACAACAGGTACTGAACAATTTCTGGAGAGCTACATCTACAAGCTATGTCTAAAGGAGTGTCTCCATATGAATCCATCCTCTCACGGATATATACTGGCGAGTGTTCAGTTAATAACTTAACAATTTCTGAAAAGTAATGCATACATTGTTTTTCAGTTTTTAGTATAATCAAAAACAAGAAAATTATTATAGTATTAGGCACAAATTAAAATTAGAAGTATTTTTAAGGAAATGCAAAACACAAACAATGAGAAGTATTGTTTCCCCCAAGTTCTGGAATTGTCTTTCTTTCTGTTAAAAGAATTCTGAAACAGGAAATAGGGCTTATATATTCCGTAATGTATTAAACCAGAGTTGGATGCAAAGTTGGATGTTTTCTTGCAGGCGTAACTAAACTACTAAACTATAGATGGTCATATGTAAGGAAAAGGGCATCAGAAGGATTCAAAGAATTATCTGATGCAAAGATAGAAACCAGTGGCATAACACCTGATGGAAGTAAAACACATTAGGAAGGTATGGCAACATGGTTAATCCAACAGTTCAGAATGCTCATAGCAATGAACTGCAGTTAGAATTGATCTCTGATGAAAATATGGCATGAGGAGGGAAAAAAATTTAACAAATATCTACATGGTTTGAAGAATAGTTTCATTGAGAAAACTGACTTTTCTAAACCTTGTTGTCTCTGCAGGAATGAACGCAGCTATTTTCCATTCACATTACTTTAGAATTACATTAAAAATTACTTTCTCAATGTGAGCTCATCAAGTTAATTTTCAATCCAGGATAACTCCTAGGTATTAATAATTCTAAATCCAGAGGATTGATTCACCAAGCTCTAGTAAATTACCAAAAATATGGAATCATTTTTTGCATGAAACAAACATATTTTGCAGCATAGTTTAAGACATTAATCTTCATTTCCCACATTCTGAACCAGAGATCTAGCTTTGAGAGATATTTGCATAGAACATAAATTGAAGCGTTGGTGTTAAAAAGTTGGGATAATATGGCGGTGTCGCCTGCATAGCAAGATCAACACCTGGTGATTTCAGTATGTCATTAAAGTAAATATTCAAAAGCAGAGGTCTCCGCATAGATTGGAAGGAGGTAGAAAATTCAGTTTCAATATGTACACAGAAATAACATCAAATCAAGTACGAGTTAAATTAATAACCTGAGCTAGAAGTCTATGATCTACTAAATATGCCTGACAAATCAATTCACATCAAAAGTCAACATCTAAATAGGCAATTTCTTTCTTTCTTTCTTTTTTTTTTTTTTTTTTTTTTTTGTGTGTGTATGTGTGTGTGTGTGTGCGTGCGCGTGTCCATGAAATCTTTTATAAATGAATTACCAATAGGAAGAAAACTGTATGCTTGGAACAGGCAAAATACCAGAAAATAGACTCGGGAAAAAAAAAAAAAAAAAGCAATCCAAATGAAATATACACAAATTATACAGTGTTGAAAGGAATCAATATTCTAACTGTGGATAAGAGGCATGAAGATAAGTGGTAGTTACATGTGGCAAAAACCATAACACACATAAAAATGCACACTTTGTTGACTTTGATTTGTTCTTAGCATTTGTAAATTTGCTTCTGGAATGAACTATAGTTCACATTTTTATTTTCTAACTATTGGTCCTAAAATGCTCTAAATTATTATTTAAAATTTTCCAGAAATAAACTTAAAAAAAGTGAAGTTGGTTTCCTCCCTAACCCTAAATTTTATTGGATTATTTCCTAATCTTGCATTAACTACAATCTCATAATTTGTTCTCCCGCCTCATTTTTTTTTTTTTTTTTTGGCCTTCTAGGCTTGGTAAATAAAAGAATAAAAATGTACTGTGCAATTTTTTGAATTTTCACAAAATTAGTACAGTCAAAAGTCTTTAATCTGGACGTTCATAATCCAGAATAATCTATAATCCGGACCTCAAAGCTACAAACTTTCTGCGCATGCGTAAACGCATATGCGCGTTTAATGTATAACGGACGGTATAAGCTAAGCTAAAATTATCTAATTAACTATTTCAGTTAATGTTGCAGATTGCGTTGTTCCTTAATCTTCGAATTGGATCCAGCTTATTATTTTTTGCAGACTGTTAGAGCAATTTTAGAAAAGTAAGCTTGAAGTGTTTTCGATTATGTCAAAAAGAATGTCCGATTCTGGAGCTGCCAAAGGATCTACAAAGTGAAAGCATGTTTCAATGTCCATCACACAAAAAGTGGAATTGCTGCAAAAAATGAATAAAGGCATATCCATTGTTTCTCTAACCATTCCGAAATCTGTTTATCAATTTCACACTGCTCTACGGGGGGGGGGGGGGGAGACAAAGTGGCGTGCAATGAACTGGAAGTTGATCTGTCAGCACTATCCTTATCTTCAGGGCAGATGCTTTTATTTTATTCGGCTTATAATTCCTTACTAAATGTAGTATTTTAGTATTTCATCTAGATGTACTCCGTCTTTGATATGATTTAAACCAAATTCCTCGTCATTATAAATATCACGAATACACATCAAATAGTTTTCTGGTTGCAATTTTCTAATTTCGACTATGACTAATGTATGCTTTACGCATGCGTGTGTTGAAAGAAATGTTTAATAAAGTAAACAAATAAATATTAAGCATTTTTTTTGTAAATTTTGATACCCTTTAGATCATAATTGCTCTTTATTTCATAAATTACGGTTTCATATTTTTAATTTTATAATTTCTGCATGCCATCTTACCAGATTTAAATTGATGATCTATAATCCAGAAAAACCGATAATCTGGAATCACCGAAGTTTCGACGAGTCCGTGTTAAAGACTTTTGACTGTAGCAGATTATTAACCATCTCACTG
Source organism: Stegodyphus dumicola (assembly GCF_044657685.1). NCBI lineage: Eukaryota > Metazoa > Arthropoda > Arachnida > Araneae > Eresidae > Stegodyphus > Stegodyphus dumicola. The sequence continues at coordinate 83,970,543 of NC_140779.1, read as the reverse complement.
TGTAGTTTTTTTTTTTTTTTTTATATATATATATATATCAAAATAAGTTCAAAAATTTGGTATTTTTTATTACATATTTCAAATTTACATATATTTTAGAGTTAAAATATACAAAAATGTTTTGTGAAAGAGTTTTTTTTTTTTCAATATAGAATTAGATTATAGAAAAAGGTTTTCAGAATACTGAAATTGAAGAATATTGATATAAAAGAAAAATTTTGAAAATTAATATTGGTTAAATTATGATTTATTTTATAAAATACAAAGGTAAAACATATATATATATATACCAATGAAAATATTTGCATAATGTAGTATTTTGCATATGAATTTTGCACCACTGTCGAACGTTTTTAATAGAAACTGAATTTTCAGATTCATCACTATCTGCAGAGGAATCGGAGAAATTCTCCTCAGTTTCCCTATAACTATCTTCAATATACTTGAAATCAGAGTCAAAACTAATATCAGTGTTGGAAATATCGTCAGGAATATAGGTTATATCACTCGCGAAACGCATCTTGCCAGAACTCTGAAAAGTGCCCGCAAAATGCTACATTATGTATTCTTGTATATTTGGCAGAAATGTGGACAACTAGTGTCATATGTTAGCCCACACCTAAATAAACAATTAAACATCACAGAAAAGCTGAAAGGAAACCTTGAACACGGAAAGAGCGGGTTGCGCAGTTAAACAGACGGCAAAAATTCATCTCCGCGGAAATCACAGGTTGTGCAAATTTTGCTACTTCTGCGTTGCCCATGGAAATCGTGGGATGCGCAGCGAGAGGGTTAATACATTATCTGTCATTAATTTCTCTATGATTAACATTTATATATATATACTCACACTTTTTTCCTTAGTGTTTTTAGCACAAGTTTCTGAAATTTTTTTAAGCTTTCACATGAATTTTCCCCTTAATTTTAAAACGTATTAGTAGTTGCATTCATCTTACTACTTGATTTGCTTGAGAATTTGGGTGCATGGGCTCAGATTGATAAAGAAATAATAGTGAAGAACTTTAGAAAAAAACGGGGATATGTAATGTTCATGATTGTTTGGATGATCATTGCATGTAGGAAGACATGGAAGAGTAATGAAGATGATGACACAGACAGTTTCAGCAGCACTCTATACCGTTACAAATTTTGTATACATGTAAGTAATACTAGTGAAATTACATGTAAATTGTAGTATCACAAGTATATTGTAATATGGAAAGCTTCAGGATGCAAAGCATCACCAAAAAAATAGAGGTACACAGATGAGGCCGTTTAACATAGGCTGCCAACTGGTGATGATTTTAACAACTAATTGTTGTCGCCAAACATGGAAACCATTTGATGTGATATCTGTGTAACTGAAACTGAGCCAATTCCTATGTAACTTTTAAGTGATACCTTCTAGCAATTTCAAGAAAACAAAGTTGCTGGATATTTATCTGGCTGACAGTGAAAAATTATGTACAGGACTGAAGACAGCATCCGTTTTTAATTGATTTCAGAATACTGAGGGATCCCCATAGGGGATTTTACTTACTGATATGCTTTCCATTGCTTTGTGTTCAACGTTTGCAGTAGCTTGAAGAGGTGACTACTGACTGCACTCTGTAATACTAATAATACTAAGAAAAGCTGTATGAATTTTTTTTTTTTTTTTTTTTTTGTGGAAAGTTCCAGAACTGTAAAGTGTTGGAAATGGAAGTTTTGAAAATATATCACGCTTTCACTGGTTCTGTAGGCATTCAACCCATTATGAACCTATCCGCAATATAACTACATATTCTTATAAGAATGTGTGTTTGTTTAAAATAAATATATTTTGATATTCAGCAGTTCACTCATGAATTTATTTCATTTGCTATATTACTGTAACTGCATCTTTTGGAAATTAAATTATTCACATAATTTTTTGCTCTTGGTTTTTGCATGATAAAATTATTAAAAAAGCGGGGAATGCACAAGTAAATATGTATATTTTTTACATTTGAACTTTCATAGATTTTATATTTATTCATATGTGTGTAATTCCTATTTACTTGCATATTTTCTCTTTAGCTTAATGCAAGTTTCTGAAAATTTTTCAAGCTTACATGTAATTTTTCTATTCCACAAAGCATTCAAGAAAGCAATTTTTCCTTAATTTTTAATATGGATTGGTGTTTGCATTCATCTTATTAATTGGTTTCCTCATGAATTTTGGGCACACGGGTTTTGATTGATTAAGCAAGTATAATGATAAGCTTCAAGAACACAAGAATATCTACTGCTTCTCATGGCTCTGAAAATCACTTCAGAAAGGAAGATAGACTGAACTGCGACAGGATCATGACAATGGTGACAATTTTCAAAATGCAACAGATGATACAAGCAGTAGTTCCAAAAGTAATGAATAATTTCAGGCATAGGGAGTAGCAATGAACAAATAAGAGCCGATGAGAGTCAAGGTATAGGAAAGCAGAAGTGAAAATACCTTATCAAGATATTATAATGTAATATTTGTATATGTTCTTCCTGTAATAAGGTTTTTTTTACAAATAATACTGTGACTTTTTTTTTAATTTATTTTTTAAAAAAAGTTCTGCTTGTACACCACAAAGTATCACACAGGCTTAAAAGCTATAAGTAAAGGAAAAGACATTAACTTTATACAATTAACTTAAAACATTAACTTAAAACAAGAAAAAAAAAACATATATAATTAAAAGAAAGAAAGAGAGCCAAAAGAAAAATACAGAAAAAAATCGATTACAATATTTATAATAAGAGTCAACATAGAAATTAAAGCAAGGTACAAATTCACAAAAATTCAGTGACCAAATAATTCCACTTAATTTCAATCTACATTTTGATGAATTTACTGTAACAGGCAATCAAGAAATAAGAGGAAGGCACTTTGCTGAATGCTAAAATAACAACCGGACACCTATTCTAGGATCACTCGATCTGTCTAAAACTTGAGCTAAAAAAAATATTGACTCAAAAAACCTGGTATGGACAGCAATCACAACCTATCGGAGAAAGTCATTCTGTAGTCCTCAGTTGGTGGGCGGGTGGGTCCATTTGACTTTGCTGAAAGGGGACAACGCTTCAAGGACCTTAAGACCAATCGCAGTACAGATGAGTGATGAAATTTATAGCGCGCTGGCTGAAGTTCTAGGAATATTCTCCTATTTGACTAACTCACAGGCTGCATTTGTAGTTCGAAAAAATCTCGCAAAACATTATTATGACGAACACGCAGCAGAATATGCTACCGTGTTATGTGAAGGAAAATTCCATTTGTTTTTTAAGGGGTTCTCCTTAAAAAACGGGAATTTAGGGCTAAGACATAAAGCGTTAACGCAGGAACTTAGGGTTAAGACATAAAGAGTGTTGTGGGATACTATGAAAGCAACGGTAATTAGATAAGAGAAAATTAATTAAGCTTACTTCAAATCTTTTTAGAAATAAACAATTTTAATCATTTAAATTTATAATATGATTAATTTGTATTACAATCTAATAACAAACTAAGTTTTTTTTTTTTCATGCTTACATTAAAACTGTTTTCACGCAATTTATTTTACAGTTAATATTAGAAAAATATTTCTTTCAATAAGAAATTAAGAAAGAAAATATTTTCTTAATATTTCTTCCTTTTTTTTTTATTTTCTTTTTCCATGAAGATTATTTCTTTCAGGAAAAGAAATAAAATTCATTTGTTATTACAGTATGGCTGATTGTGGCTGCATTCAGCTATCACACACGCATCAAAATGTTTTATTTTAAATAATTTATTCTATAATTAACATAAAAGAAAATATTTTTTCAATATAAAATATATAACCAAAATTATACTAATATATCCTGTATGTGTGATTAATTCGTATTGCAATTTTTGTCACACAATTACTAATACTTTTTTTTTAATATTACATTGCTGTTATTTTAATTTCTTACATATATAAGAACTGCTTATTTTAAATATTCTTCCTTCTCAAAAGATTTTATTCTGTAAAAATAATTAAAAGATAGTAATATTATTTTCACAATGCAAGTACTAAAGGAAAAATAATCAGTGTAGGTCTCCTGCAGTTGAAGTCCTTGTCAAACCAGCATTTCGACACATTGAATAGAAAACTAATAATAATCAGTATCTCTTTTACAATATAAAAATGAGAACTCTGCTATGAACAGTATTTTTTTTTAAGTTTGCAAAGAAACAATAATTTTTTAATACAGATAGATTACAAAAGTACTATTCCATGAACAAACCCTCAGTCATATAGCATTGTTACGTTATATCATAATACAATAATAATTCAGTATAATTCTGCTAATAAGCCCAACAGCGGCAGAGCGGTGGAGTCACTGAACGCAGATAGTTTGGTCCGAGGTTTGAATTTCGCGAACGAGCTGGCCGCATCCGCGTTTTCGTGGTTAGCCCCGTCTGTAACAAGTATACAAGCCAGTTTCCCTCAGAAAGTCCTCCCTTAGAAACCGGTTTTAAATCATAATAAAATTACACACACACACACACACACCACACACCCAAAAAAAATCTGAAAGCTTTCAGATTTTATATTAATCCCAAAGAGCCTTTTTTTAAATGTTTTATTTATTAAATATCATGTTCTTCGCACTTAAACCATAAAATTCAATTCAACAGCAATATCATATAATTTAAAAAGAGCATATCTTTAGAATTTCCGATACATAGTCTCGCGCGTTACAGATGAAAAAAAATTCCCCCCCCCCCGTACAATGTTGCCATTGCTCGCTTTGAAATCGTTGAGTTTCTTAATCAAACACTCATAAATGCTTTACAAAATATTAAATAGATAATAAAACAAATTCCCAGTTCCAAATTTGGGCCTTCAGATGCCTATATTAGGATGGAGGATTACGTTATTCAAAATTACGTGGCTCTAGGTACCGTTGTTTTATCATAGTGTGAGAAGCATTCATACATTTATGCATATTCCTCATTATTTAATTTCTTTAAATATAACCCAGTGCGATAATATTTGGTGGCAACGATTTGAAAAGTGAAACGCCATTTATCGTGAAACACCACAAAATGGGAAAATTAAATTAATCACCCTTCGAGGCTAAAATTTATTTTTAAAAGTATCACACTAGTTGTAGTACTGCTACTGAAAAAATATTATAAAGCTATTTTATAGTTTTATAAAATTTTTATTTTACAGTAATGTGAATTTTGTGTAATAATGAACAATATTCCTTTTTGTATTCACAGTATTGTTCGTAATGTATTCAACTGCTAAATTTTAAAATAAACGTAATTCTTGCTGTACATAAATCAAGTAGAAGCTTATTGGATGTCTATATTTGTATTAAATGAAGAAGGTTTATGTGCTTGATAAACTTATTATCTTCTACATTTTTAAAGCCTATAATTACAATTTATATCTATAATTTCAGGAACCTTTCTTTCAGTAGAAATTGCGTTCTTGTTTTCTGAATGTGGCTCCAAATATTCTCTCAGTTCATCGCAAATTAAAATAACTATAAATTTTGGCAATCTGAAATACGCAATGAAAACATCTTCTGGCACAGCAAAAGCATCAACATATTTTCTATGAATTCGCCACCAATTCAGAGATCTATGACCATATTCTTCATTTAAATATGAAATAATCAGCGGCGAAAACACATACAAAGCCATTGTATACTTAGTATGTCAACTGCACAACCCTGATTGACGACGCGGCAACACTTTTCCGCACACTTTCGACAACTTCCATACTGAGAGAACATAGGATGATGTCAGGCAGACCTGTTTTTTACTAGCAGCCACATCTGGCGGCCCACAACTTGATGTCGATTCTCGCAGCGTAGAATAACCGTCCAGGTTGGAAGATGTCACCTGAAACTGTTCAAGATAAACTAAAACTTTCTATGCCCAGATAAAATTTGCGTAACATTAAAACTGAGCAATAATTCCTTATTTTTCAGTCTCTTAAAGATAATTGGAAATAGCTTTTTATAACACCTCCATTTGTATAATCATAATTCCACTGTTCAATCAATTTTTCTTTGAATATTTTTCAAATATTTACATAAACATTTTGAATTATTTTACATAAACATTAATGTTTTCTTCAAGCTGTATTCTTGGCAAGTCAACTGACTCTTTTATTTCCATATATCCTCATGTGCCCACGAACAAATATAAAAACACTGCAATATCCTTCTCCAGCAAATTCCAGAGATACTTTTGTATATTAAAAACAATATCATTATATAACGAAGTTCATTTTACGGACCTTAGGGATGAGAGAGAATCAGTGCAGATTAAGTACTTAAAAACATGTCTATGCTGGCTAAATATTCACTTAACTGTAAAATTAGTACAGAGAAACTCTAAAATATAAGCAGTACATCCATTTCTAATACAAAACAGGTGGTGCTCAATTTCAACACCATCCTCATAGATACCATAAGCAAAACCAACTCTGTCATCGAGTTTACAAGTCTGTACAGCACATCATTGAGAATAAATTTTCATCAACATTCATACTATCCAATACTTATACTGGTGTCTTACAGATGGCTGATGAAGAGTAGAAACGGGCAGTTGATGATCAATGAGAACTGAAGCAATTGGATTGGATTGGATTATTCAGTTATGGCAAAGCACACGAGGGCTATCTGCTTAAAGGGAGGGATGCCTTTGTGGAGGACGTTCTAAGGGAACCTGGCTCGTATACACATTACACATGGGAAAACCACGAAAACGCCCATGCAACCAGCCCGTTCACGGGATTCGAACCTCGGACCGAACTATCAGTCTTCAGCGTCTTCAGCGTGGCTGGTGGGCCCCTGAAGCAATTGTAATGGGTATCATTGTAGCCTATTGCATAATAGAGTATATAGTCAATGATGAAAATCCAGCAAGAATAAAGACAGCATTATAACTTATAGTTCGGTAACCACTGGTAATCTGCAGCATAATTTGCCTCTGAATTCGACGCAAACTATTAGAATTAAACTTCCCCCCCCCAGGGACAATCCCCAACTTCTATAGCCATATGAAATGAATGAAACTGTACTCTGTTTATAAATAATTGCACTAACATTTGATTTAAAGCCTAAACTATTGTACGCTATTTGATGCAGTCTACACTGAATTTTCTCACATTTACTAGAAATGCAGGAAATATTTTTTTTTTTTTTTTTTTTTTCTTTTTTCCCTCAGTTAAACTTGCTGTTCAGTAAAACACCTAAATATTTAATTTTATTCACTATCTCAAAGGGATTGTCATTGAAAACCAACTGATGTGAATCATAAGTAGCATTTCTTCTTTCACTGAGCATTGTCTTAAATTTTGCATGGTTAAATTTCAGCTTATAATTTATCGACCACTTACAAATGAAATTCATAACATCTTGAGAAAGAGAAAATTTCATGTAATTCCTTGAATATACAGCAATAAATCATAAGAAAAATATATTTACAAAAGGAAAAAGAAGATGCACACACCTAAGATTACTTGCATGTGGAATACAGAAAGTCTTTATCTAGGGTACCACAATGATGAGTCCAGAAAATGGACATTCATCCAGAAAAACACTAAGACTAGTCTATGACAAGAGTTCCCAAAGTGTGTGCTGCGGTGCCCTGGGAAGCCGTTATGTGAGACCAGAGGCACCTTTTTCTTGCTTCAAAGAGAGACAAAACTTGCAATGAAAGCTCAGTCCTATTTTTTATTAATTATATTCATTAATTCTATTCTATTTCTTAAAATAATAGCTCCTTAAAGATTTCTCAAAATTTATATTTCAACTCGTCATTTAATTCCATTTAAATTATATTTTTAACATTTATATATTTCCTTTTAATCTAAAATAATTTTTGCTCCTAATTTCTTTTTCAAAGCTCTATTTTATTCTATCACTTAGTTCTTTCAGTTTGCAATAATTCTATGTTGTTGCATCAGATTTTACTCCATTATTCTCATATATGTTCCTGTCACAAGACTGCTATATCTGGCTTCTGAGCAAAGGCATCGATTAGCATTTCTTTTTTCCATTTGCAACTGTCAGTTACAAATTAAGAAATGAATGGGGAAGGTCGTACAGTCTTACATATCAACGGGAAAAAAATTACTGATCTCAAAATAATATTGCAATAAATTGACGTATCCTTACTGATATTTTAACAAAATGAAAATACTTTTATTAAACAAGCAAAAAGATAGTAATGGTAGTTCAAGTTTGAGTGACAAGGCTTCAATAAATGGTGGAGAAGACAAGAGGCAAAAATGCTGTAACTACAAGAAAAATTACTTAGATTTTGCTTTTATTTGAGTAGAAGTAAACAATGATGAAAGACAACGATGACAGACATGTTGTCTCTTAAAAAAATCTTTGCAACCGAAAGTATGCATCCAAGTAAACTACAGCACCTCAAGATCATTCACACTAATTTGGTCTCATGATTTTTTAGTAAGAAGTTGCAAGATTTAAAAAAAGGAATGTGTTCATTAAACAAGTGTCAGTTCTGAGTAACACACACCTAGTGTTTTTCAAAGTAGCTCACAGAGTAACGAAATGCAAAAAATCACACACTATTGCAGAAGAGTTGCTCTGGGCATGGTTAGTGTTAAGGTCCGAAAACTCATTTCTAAGGTACAAGTATTCAACAACACTATTAGACGAATTATTCAATCTATAGCTCAGAATATCCATAATCAGTTGACAAAAATAATGAAAGAAAATGAACTTAGTCTGCTAGATGAGACTTCTGACAGTAAGAAAAATGCAGGTCTTATATGTTATGTACACTTCCTGGATGTTAACATTGTTATTGAAGACTTTTGTTCTGTAAGAGCATCATCAGAAGTGCAACAGATCAAGACTTGTTTACAATGCTTAACAACTTTATAACGGAAAATAATTTAGATTGGAAAAAGTGCATCTGTGTACATACTGATGGGTGCTCAATCAATGTTCATTTGCTATGCAAGACTGCAGGCATTAATTTGCATCAAAACACCACATGCTGTGTGGACCCATTGCATTATCTACTTGGATGCACTTGCATTGAAGTCACTCAGTCCTCAACTGAGTTTGGCATTAGACTGTATTATATACATATGGAACTATATACAAACTAGACCGCTGAAAGCAAGTTTTTTTTCAAATAGCTATGCAAAGATATGGAAGCTGAACACATGGCTCTGCTATACTATGATACTATGCAGTTCCCGATGGCTTTCACGTAACAATGTTATATCTTATGCGTTTGAACTGCATAAAAAATTCACACTTTTGCAAGAGGAAGGCCATGCAATCGCTAAGTATTTAGTTGAACCAGACTTTTTACTTACACTAGCATATTAGGGCAGCATTTTTGACAAACTAATGCTCTTAAATCTACAGGGCAATGTATGCACATCTTAAAACTTGTGGGAAAGATTTCAGTATTTAGAAAAAGCTGCAGTTGTAGTTAAAAGACTTGCATGACGATGGTATTCAAGCTTGTTTCTCTACATTGTACCAATACACAATAGAAGTTATGTATTGATAGAAGGAAGTTGTGTATGGTTAAAGTCGTGATGCTATAAGAATTGCTGTTCTTTTTCACAGAACATCTTTCAAAGCTCACTGGCTGATTTGCAAAGTAAGATAATATACAGAAATTTATGCTGATTCAAGATACTTTTTTTTTTTCGCAAGATGAAGAGAGTTTTATTGGGTTTTCTTGCAACAACAACCTGAAAATAAAATTTGCTTGCTCAGATTGAACAGAGGTTTGGGTTTCAATCAAAACTAAGTATACAACTTTAAGCTCTAAAGTCATAAAGATCCTTATTCCCTTTGCGAAGAACCTGGATTTTCAGCTGCTGCTCTGATAAAGACCAAACATCATTTGAAAACCAGCATGGATAAAAAAATGAGAATAGCTTATCAAGCCATCTTCTGTGATTTGAAAAACTGTATGGGAATCAACAAGCTTACCAACACAATGACTTTCTAATTTGTTACTGATGATTAATTTTATTTGTATTTGATTTGTATGTGTTCTGATTAATTAAAATTATAATACTTTGTCATTAAAATGTTGTTTTTATTTCTATGCCTGATTAACATTATGATAGAAATACTGCAACCAGGGAGCCCTAAAAAAATAACCAAACTGTAAATAAAGTTTGGGAACCCCTGATCTATGAACAACAGCATGGGTAAAATGACGAAAGTATCTTACAGTTTCATTCGGAATAGAATTTGGGTCAGAAGCCTTACCAAGTATTAAATTCTGAATCACACCATCAATCTCAGCTGGCAAAAAGAGAGGATCAATGAGACATATATTTATTGTGAGCAGATAGGTGCCACTAAGCACAAAAACCTCCACAATCAGGAGGGGAAAAAAAGAATTACAATCAGGAGCATTATCAAATCTCTCAGAATCAGAAAGAAAGGCTTTATCAAGAATAGTGTCAACTGTCTTCTCCATGAAAGATACAAAGTTACCACTTGGAAGTTGGAGACCTGCAATCTCAATCTTCTTTGTAAATTTTCTTTGATACCATAAGTGTATACTTTTTCCCCATACGTTCTCATTATTAATGTATGAAATAAACTTCCTCCAAAAAACATATTTGGCTTCAAGGAGCATTTGATTGTATTTTTTCCTTAATTAAGATATTTCCGCTTATACAAATTCTATATATTACAGACAGAAATTCTTCGGAACTTGTATCTAGCAGCATTAACTTTGTTTCTCATAATGGACATCTCCAATGACCACCCTGATGTACATTATTCATACTGAATATTCTATATATTACAGATAGAAATTCTTCAGAACTTGTATCTAGCAGCATTAACTCTGTTACTCATAATGGACATCTCCAATGACCACCATGGTGTACATTACTCATACTGATTTTTTAAATAGGCATAAATTTAATAGATGCCTGAAAAATTAATGAAGTTATAAAATCAACAATCAAATCATGTAAGTAAGTACTTGCACAAGAATCCAGACAATTTAAAATCAAAGGAATATACTGTGAACAAAGTTTTCAAAATACTTTAAGTTTGCTTTTTCTGTATGAATCAAATCTCTACTGCCTCTACTAGCAGCTCTAGAAGGAGCAACAGAAACTGGTAAGTCAAATTCAATCATTGCATGGCATGGTCTGGCAAACACGAATGGGTGACACTCAAAAGTGAATCAACTCCCATAATTTTGATATCCATATAACTGGATCTCTATTTCGGTCAAGAAAAGGGACCACAATCCTTATTGTTTATATATAAATTATAAGAGCTGATAAAATTCTCAAAGCCTGTTTCTATGAGCATCCCTGCAGGGACTAAACCACAGTTCAGACTTGGTATTAAGAGTCCATACCCCCTGATATGCTTTTTAATATTCTTTGACAGGAAAACTCAATTTATTTTAAGTAAATCAGGATCAACTCATCAAGAAGACTTGAGAGTAATATAAAAGCAAAAAATATTTTTTATCTTTAAAAATAAAGTCATGAATCGTCATATTATAATCCAAGAAACTCATATTCACAAAAGCAGGCAAGCTACTGTAATGGTTACTGGTATTTTATTCATATTTGCTTTTTATTTCGTATGTTCTTACTATAACTGTGGCCTTCAGAAATTGAATTATTCGCATAATTTTTGTTTTCAGTTTTGTATGATAATACAACACTCGTATGTTAGCCGGGTGTAATAATAATAGAATAGTTCCAATGTAGCTTATATATGTTGTAAGAGGCAACTAAATGAGTACCCAGCATTCCGGGGTGTAACCAGTCACTCTGCTCTTGGTGTTTATATCACGGGACTGGCTCTCCAGGTTGGGGGTTGGGTGTAAGGCCAACTTTTTATCCTGTAGAAAGATATTCAATTCAAAAACCTTAACAAAGTGCAAGAACCAGCTTGACTCTACACAGATGACTCAAAAAGGAAAAGGATGAGAACTGGTACTTGGAATATTTGCACGCTCTTTAATGGTCAAGCACCGGAAAAATTACTAAACTTATTATTTGTTAACTATCGTATTGACATCTTCGCAATATAGGAATATGAGATGGCCGAGACATGGTATTATCAGGTTTGCCACTCAAATGGGAGAATGAAATTCCCTGACTTTTCCAGGAGTGTTTTAAGAAAATTCCAGTCTATCCGCATAATGCACATTAGCTGTTCTAAGAGGTAAATTAATTATGTTACCACTTAAAAACACAAAAATTCACCAATAACATATGATTATATATATATATATATAATCTTCCCTATTATAACTATAACAGGAGTTAATTTATTCCACAGAAGATGCCCAATCTTGATTAAAAAATGTCTTTTTTTTCTTCTGACATTTTGCAACTAAAGAAGGAAATTTATTTCATGATATTTTTAAATAAATTCAGGTATTTTATATTTATTCAGCAGCATACATAAGCAAAAAATATGTGCATTAAATTTTGTGATAGTATGTCATCATACTGCTAGAATTAGTTTCAGGATTATGCCAGAGGAAATTTCCTGAAATTTGAAAGTATTATTTACTAATAATAAATCAACTTAGAGGGACGAAACAACATTAAATGACATGGGTAACATAAAAAAAAAAAAAAAAAAAACTTAAAAATTGAATTAGAATAATCAACGATATTTTAGCGAATATAGTTATATTAAATGGTTAGCCTGGATGACTAATTACAATTTTTTATTTTACTGCAAAATGACAAATAAGGCATTTACTAAAAAGAAAAAAAAAAAGAGTTAAAAAGATTTTGCGGTGAAATCCTAGTAGTATACGCTTCGATGCCCTTGGAACGATTTTGAAAATTATCACCAACACCAAAATTACCCATTTACTGCTCATCATAATGTCGCCAAATCCCGTGTGTACCGCAGATGGAGGTTAGAATAGAATACATGAACCTCCATGGTACCGTATAACAGGATTAAACCAATTTTGTTTTATATGAAAATAGGTATTTTCTTTAGTTAAACATGCACTGAACATGCGCATGCAAGTCTCGATTCTCGACGTTACTGGAAACCAAAATTGCTGGAAACTTGCTTTGTCTTTCTCAAAGACAATCTATTTGGAGCTGCGAAAATTGGCTCTATGCCAGCTGCCCGAATGACGTTCACGCGATACATAATGTGGCAAGAAAGTGATCGTTTCCAATGTCAGCGCAAAACCGCCTTTTGGGGGGGGGGGTCACCGTATGATATTTCCTGACTTTTCCAGATTTTGACCAAAATATTTAAATTCCCTGATTTTTCCTGAATTTTTTGGTCAATTTTCGAATTTCCTGACTTTTTCCAGTTTTCCAGGTAGCGTGGCAACACTGTATTATGGATAAAGAGGAATGTTGGGTGTATTGTAGTTAGTCAATCACCATTTTGGTGTGGAGTTCATTGTGAATGAAAAACTGAGAAACATGTTTTTTGATTTCCAGGATATTAACATAAGGTACTGTAAGATAAAACTAAGGGGGAGACACAATACCACCTTGATTTGTGCTCATGCAGCAAGAGAAGAGGACAACTCTTATGATTTACTTGCGAAGAGCTATGACTCATAAGCTTGTCATCAATAGATACTTTAATGCCAATATTGGAAGAAAATGACGTATCAGATACCATGCAATATGAGATATACCTGGTGAGAGCCTTCATGTATAGTGATTTCCTATATGTTTTACCACCAATCCTCGAATTCCATATCACCGATTATGTTCTTACCGCATTAATATAAGTATTAACAAGACATAGTGCACAATAAAAATTAAGCTTTATTTCGGAACTTCGCGCACACTCCCCGACAGCCCGCCTGTTTCGCTCTCTCGCTATTCGTAAGAAACTTCTCCTCTAGGGTTGCCACACTTATCGGAGGGCACAAGGCGCACTCCTTATCGCCATCACCACAGAGTTTCCTCCCAGTTCCTTTAATGGCTATTCAAAGGAACGACATAGGTTATGAAACTATCTCGGAGGATCCGTACTGTCGGGTATTTTTTACATGATTACAAAATTAGAATATAAAATTAGAAAAGATCAAAATGCAATTCAATATATAACAAGGTATTGACACATATAATAAACATGAAATAACAAGAAATATGTTAAGATATGAATTTTAAAAAAATGTTTTAAATTGTTACGTTTCTTAGGGAAGTGAACATGTCTTCCCGATCTGGTGACAGTTTGTGTATTAGAGAGTTCGTTTGCAGATTTATTCTGCTGAACTGTCTTTAAGTCTTTATTTGTTTTCAGTTCAGGCAATTTAGAGTCTGAAAGCAAATAGGCTGGTTTCACACAGTCTATAGACACAGTAGATTTCAGACCGTTAATATCAATTGTGAAAGTTTTGTTCGTTCTAGAAAGGACTTTATGCGGACCTGTATATGGTTGGCACAGAGGTGGCTTTACTCGATCGACACGTAAGTATACATGCGTACACGACTTTAAGATAGCACTTACGTAACATTTTTCTTGGCAATGTGCAGATGTTGCTATTGGATTCAATTGTTGCATTCTATGCCGAAGATTCGTGATAAATTGTGTGTCATACGGAGATATCTTAGATGACGTTATCATATCACTAGGCAGCTTGAGAGTTGTGCCGTACACCAGTTCAGCACAAGATGACTGTAGATCTTCCTTTACGGCTGTCCGAATACCAAGCATAACAACTGGTAGTGTTTCAGTCCAGTTATTGGTCTCGTGAGCCTTCAGAGATTAAATTAAATGTCGATGAAATCGTTCAACAATGCCGTTGGACATTGGATGATAGGCTGTTGTTGTGATTCTGTTCGTACCCAAAATGCGCGTAAATTCTACAAAAAGTGCGGATCTCATTTGAGAACCTTGGTCTGTTGTTATGATCGATGGGCAGCCAAAACGAGATATCTAACAGTTGAAGATGGCTCTGCAAATGGTTTCCGTTTTCATATCCGGGATGGGAATGGCTTCAGGCCATCTGGAGAATCTATCTATGAGAGTTAAAAGGTGCACATTGCCTTCCGATGGAGGTAACGGTCCGACGATATCCATATGGATTTCTGAAAAACGTGCATCAGGAAGAGAGAATGTGCCCAGTGGTGCTTTAGTATGCCTAGTAATTTTCGATTTTTGGCAAGATTCACAGGATTTCATCCAATTTTTGATATGACGTTTCATATCGGGCCATACATAACGAGAACAAATAAGCTTCGTAGTAGCTGCAATTTCTGGATGTGACAGATTGTGCAGATGATTAAAGATGAGTCTGCGAAAGGAATTTGGAACAAATGGACGAGGAATGTCCATTGATATGTCACAAAGAATATTACCATCAGAATATTGGCACGGTTTAAATTCCAGTTTCAAAGATGATGTGTTGTTTTTTGAGAAGGTCTTGTACCTCCGGATCATGCCGTTGAGCTTCCGAAAATTTTTTAAAATCCAAAAATGGAGATTTGTTATGGAATCAATTTCGATTCTTGAAAGAGCGTCAGCAACGACGTTTTTTGAACCTTGCACATGCCTAATACCAGTAGAGTACTGAGAAATAAAATCTAAATGTCGCAATTGTCGAGGTGAACATTTATGAGGGTTCTGTTTAAAAGCGTATATTAACGGTTTTTGATCCGTATAAATTATAAAATTTCTGCCCTCTAACATGTGTTGGAATTTCTTAATTGCAGAATAAATAGAAAATAATTCCCTATCGTACGCGGACCATTTCTGTTGACTTTTATTGAGTTTCATAGAGAAAAATGCTATAGGTTTCCATGTTTGTTGAGACAACTGCATAAGTGTGCCGCCTATTGCAACGTCTAAGCATCTACCCAGATGCTTAGCTGGGCTCCGGGAACAGGGTGTCTCAAAAGGGTAGCCTGAGCAATGGCATTTTTGGCAGCAATAAAGGCTTGTTCAGCATTCTCGTTCCAATTTAATTGTGGGGATGAATCCTGAACACGCGAACGAGATTTCTTTTTATTCATATAGCTTTCTAACAATTTTATTAAAGGAGAAAGAATATGTGCTGCTTTAGGTATGAAACATCTGTAAAAGTTAAACATGCCTAAAAATCGGCGAAGCTGAGTGAGAGTGGTAGGTTGAGGAAAATCTAAAATACATTTGACTTTGTCAGGAAGAGGTTCAATTCCGTTTTCACTAAGGTGAAAACCTAAGAAATCAATAGACGTTTGACCAAAGGTGCATTTTGAAACAATTATGCAAAGTCCATATTCCTGAAGTTTGGAAAATAAAGCTTTCAAATGCATGCAATGTTCCTCAGAATCTTTAGAGGCTATGAGCATGTCATCGATGAAAGCGTAAACACCTTCTAAATCCCGCGTGACTTCATCTATAAAACGTTGAAAAGTCGCGGATGCATTGCATAAGCCGAATTGCATACGGGTACTTTCGAATAAACCGAATGGTGTGCATATGGTGGTTTTGTGGATGTCGGCTAGGTTAATTGGTATTTGATGGTATGCCTTAATCAGGTCAACATGACTAAAAATTTTAGTACCGTGCAATGCAGCAGTAAAATCGGCTAAGCATGGAATAGGGTATTTGTCTTTTATTGTTTGAGCGTTCAATGCTCGATAATCTCCTACAGGTCTCCATTCCAGACTTCCCTTTTTTGGAACCATGTGAAGTGGGGATGCATAATTGCTGCTCGAAGGTCTCAAATGCCCCAATTGCATCATAGTTTGAAATTCTTGTTTTGCTATTTTTAAGCGATCTGGAGCTAACCGACGAGGTTTTGCAACCACAGGTGGACCTTTAGTTATGATATAATGAACGGTGTTACGTTTAACAGGTTGGTTAGGATCTGGTAATCTAGTAACTGAAGGAAATTCTTTTAAAATTTTGTGATATGGTGTATCACTAAATACAGTTTTACTGAATAAATGCTTGCATTTTTCACTCAACCGACGGTTTTAAAATGCGTTTTTAAATCTTTGAGACATTTGTTTCTGAGATCAGGCACCAATTCAAAGAAATGGAGAAAATCTGCTCCAAGAATGGGTGTACTAACATTTGCTATAAGAAAAGTCCATGTAAACTGTCGTCTTAATTTGAAATCCAAAGAAAGTGTTTTTTGACCATAAACATGAATAGTAGAAGAATTAGCAGCGAAAAGTGTTTGTTGGGAAGAATTCCATTTTTGAGAATTATTTGCTGGAAGTAAGGACACGTCAGAGGCGGTATCGACCAAGAATGAAAGGTTTGTTCTACGGTCACAAATGAACAGGCGACGTGAAACTTGAGGCAAAGAATAAGTCGCCTCTATTCTTTGCTGATTTCGTTTCCCTGCCATGAACAAGGTTTTGTACATTTGTCATCTCTACACTTTTTCCCAAAACGTCTATGATACCAGCAAACAGAATAATCTCTCCTTTTGGAATTGTTTTTTTCCTTATTGTGATCTCCGCGATTTGGCGAGCGACCACGAGAAAGAGAAATGCGATCAATACGTTTGTTTAATTTTTCTATTTGTTTAAATAATTTATCCTCAAGAGACTGATCGACTGTGCGAGAAACGGCACAAGTCCCTGGGGTTGGATTTACTTCTAAAATTCTGTCGGCAATTTCTGCAGCTTTATCTACAGTTAAATTGGAAACCGCTGCCAAAATAGACTGAACAGTCGAAGGCAAACGTTGAAGGAATAATTCTAACATTAAGTTATAAGGAACATTTAAAGATTCTGCTCGACGCTTCATATTTCTAAGCAAATCGGAAGGTTTTCGAGAGCCTAATTCTTCTCCAGATGATAATTGATGAATTTCTTGCTGAGAAGATTCTCCTGAACGATTTATTAACTCAGTTTTGAGCTTTGTATATGGATCAATAGGGTCTGGTTTCATAAGTAAATCCCGTACTATTGATGCAATATCTGGAGGAAGATGAGCAACTACATAATTATATTTAGTAATGGATTCTGTGATAGGTTTGGGGGTGGCAAGAGCAAAGGTACTTCCATACATAATAAACCATAAAGATGGGTCTGATCAGTTATAAACCGGAATTTGGACGGCATGAACATCAGACATTGTGCAAGGTTTTTAAGCCAAAATAAAAGCAAAAATTTAACTAAAGAAAATGAAATTAAATGATAAGTAGAAAACAGAATTATTAAATGATCTATAATTACTACTCATCTGTGATTCGGAGAATGAAAACCGATGTAATCCATTACTTCTGGTTCGGAGATCTTGAGTGATGGCTTGTAGTCAAAACCGAAAGTGCTTGAGAACTGTTCATACGGCTTGATTTAACACAGTCCGGGTTACCATTATGGAGATTTCCTATATGTTTTACCACCAATCCTCGAATTCCATATCACCGATTATGTTCTTACCGCATTAATATAAATATTAACAAGACATAGTGCACAATAAAAATTAAGCTTTATTTCGGAACTTCGCGCACACTCCCCGACAGGCGGCCTGTTTCGCTCTCTCGCTACTCGTAAGAAACTTCTCCTCTAGGGTTGCCACACTTATCGGAGGGCGCAAGGCGCGCTCCTTATCGCCATCACCACACATGCCATGACTAATGGTAACCGACAGAGATTGTCTGAGTCGAGCCTTAGAGAACATGATTATTGTTAGCACAGCATTCTTGCATATGGAAATGCTCAAGTATACTTCGCGTTCACTGGATGGTTTAATTCTTAATCAAATGGAACAAATGCTTGTGGATACAAGATAGTGCAGCAATGTGATGGATGACAAAAGTTATAGAGGTATGAATGTGGATACTGACCATATGCTTGTTTTGACCAAAATCAGATATACGTCATGTAAGCAATTTTACTCTAGGAAAGAGAACTTTTGTTTTAGACTAGACATTGCCAAAATGAAAGATCCAAATACACTTAAAAGGTATAAGCTCAAGTTATTTAAAGACATAGAGCTTGAAAACAAAAACCAAAACTATGATGTTAGCTGGCACTCTGTAAAAGGAATAATATTGAGATCAGCACTAGAAACACTTCCAAGTTAAAAAACCTAGGACAAGAAATAATTGGTTTGATACTGAGTACAAAAAGCCACTAAATACCAAAACAATTCTTACAGGATGATGATACAGGAACAATATACTAGAAACTATGCAGAAAAATATAAGGATATAAAGAAAGTAGAAAAGAAGCTACATTTAAAAAAAAAAAAAAAAAAAAAAAAAAAAAAACGAACATTTCCAGAAGAAATGTTAGAAAACCTAAGTAACCAGAGAGAATCTAGGAGGTTCTATAAACTAATGAAAAATATAAGAAAAGAATTCAAACCAAGAACTATTACATGTAGAAGTAAAAATGGACAACTTGCAGGTGAACTTCATGAGGTATCAAATGTATGGAAGGGATATTTTTAAAATCTGTTGGAAGGAAGAAATAAAATTGTTGACTCCCTTACAATCCTTGAAGAACCAATTCTTTTCAGCATGCAGGAAATGAATCCCCACCATCTTTAGATGAAGTTACGCTGGCAATTAAGAAAGTTAAAGACAAAAGATCAGCTAGTCCTGACTGCATACCATCTGAACTACTAAAGACCGATGAGCCAGGGTTTATAAATACCATTCATAATATATAGCGTATTCGGAAACTAAGTACCGTTTCATTCTAGCGCCATCGCAGCGCTATGGTAGGCGTCCCGCGCATGCGCACTAGTCTTTCTTGTTCACTGACTTTCAATTGTTGCCATTTTGGTTGCTCTATGTTGTGTTTTCAGTTTGCGGTGCACATTCAAAATGTTTAAGACAATTAGTTCTCCCGCTGACTGTGAGATTCGTGGCGTGATTAAATTTTTGAACACAAAGAATGTTAAACCGGCCGAAATTTATCGTCAAGTGACAGAAGTTTACGGTGAATACGCGATAAGTGATGGAATGGTTAGAAAGTGGATAAGAATGTTTAATGCAGGTCAAACAAATGTCCACGCCGAGGCTCGGAGTGGTCGGCCTTCTGTTGTCACCGATGATTTGGTAAGGAAAGTTGATGAAGCAATTCATGAGAACAGACGCTTCACAATGACAACTCTTTCAGAGGCATTTCCACAAATTTCACGTACTGTTTTGTTCGAAATTGTGTCTGACCACTTGAATTATCGCAAACTGTGTTCCCGATGGGTTCCAAAAATGCTCACTGATGTTCACAAAACAAAGCGACTTGGTAGTGCCCTGACACTTCTCACGCGGTACAGTGATGCGGGAGAAAACTTTTTAAACCAAATTGTGACAGGTGATGAAACTTGGGTGTGTCATTTCACACCAGAATCGAAACAACAACCGATGGAGTGGAGACACACTCATTCTCCGAAAAAACAAAAGTTCAAAGTGACAATGTCATCACAAAAAATCATGTTCACTGTCTTCTGGGATAGGAAAGGCGTTTTACTTACTGAATTTCTTCCCAGAGGTGAAACCATTAATGCGACATGATATTGTGAGACTTTAACAAAACTAAGGCGTGCCATTCAAAACAAACAAAGACGAATGCTCAGTAAAGGAATTATGTTGCTCCATGACAATGCTCGGCCCCATACTGCTGGTGTCACTCAATCGTTAATTCGACAGTTTCATTGGGAGCAGTTCGATCACCCGCCGTACAGCCCGGACTTGGCGCCGTCCGACTATCACTTGTTCCTGCACATGAAGCGCGAACTTGGTGGCAAGCGCTTTGGATCTGACGATGACACGAAAAATGCTGTGGAGTCGTGGTTATCGAAACTGGCGGGAAGTTTCTTTGACGATGGTATACAAAAACTGGTCACCCGCTATGACAAGTGATTGATCATTGGTGGAAACTATGTTGAAAAATAGGTTAAGACATGTATTTTCATGTAAAAATAAAATCGGATTCGAAAAAATTGTTTTACTATTTTTTTTTTTTTTTTTTTTTTTTTTAACGGTACTTAGTTTCCGAATATGCCTCATATTATGATCAAGGTTTGGATTTTGGAGGAAGAAACCCCAGAATGGGAACAAGGCTTCATTTGCTCCATTTTTAAAAAAGGAGATCAACTTGAATGCCATTGTTATTACTAAAACATAGTCTTATCATTAAATATCATTAAAATAAAAATACTTCCTTCACTCATCCCAGATACTGAGCAATCCAGAAAAACTAAAGACAAAATTTGATCACTTACCTGAGTAGTGTGATGTTGAATCTGAATAAAAACTCTAAGAAGTTGATTTATCTAATTATATTCTCTCTACACTACAAAATATATACGTTTTTTAACAATTGTCGGGAAATTTTTCTGGCCCCGAAAGTTATTACACATCTTAATCAGTTCACGTCACAAGGTCGAAAGGGAAAAATCCTTTTTCTCTTACTTAAATGACAGCCAACGCCATCTGTGTCTTGCACATCAAATGAAGAGATTTGTGTTTAATGTTTGAATGATGTATTTCACAACACTCCCACCTTTTTGATTTTCTGAAGCAAAATCAAAAATCAAACAATGGTATCCTTAGTACAGGAACACACTTCTAGAAGGTACAGTTTACGTACAGGATGAATCAGTATGCCATTTCTAGTTTTCACTTTTACAACTCTTACACATCCATCTCTGCTTGTACAAAGTTCTTGGACACGAGCAATTGGCCAGTTCACTCTTTTAAGGTTCTCACAACCTATTAGCACGATGTCTTCAACTTTTAATTCACAGTCTTTCTGTCCATGCTTTTGTACTAACTGTCCAAGGTACTCCTTGAGGAAACGGTTATGAAATTGTTCTCGAAGTTCCTGGCAGAAATGCTGACGAGCCAAGAGTTTATTTCGATCTAAAACATCCAAATCTGCTGTACCTGAAACCTTAATGTCCTGTAAGAACATGTAAGGCGTTAATGGTAGAAGATCCTCAGAGTCATTTGACACATAAGTAAGTGGTCGACAGTTTATTACGGCTTCCACATCACAGATGACGGTGAGTAACTCTTCATAATTGATTGCAGCTTGTCCTAAGACTCTCACAATCAAATTCTTGGTTGTGCGGATTAGACGTCCACCCCACCAAGCAGCAGTGGGCGGAATGAACTTCCAAGTGATGGGATGCAAAGTTTCCTGAGCAATTACCTTTATCCAGTCAACCTTTTTCAGCAATGCAGGTGTACTGACGAAATTTATGCCATTGTCTGAGTAAACTGTAGCTGGCCGACCTCTTCTGGCTATGAACCGACGAAACGCTTGAATGAAGCATCCGGTACTTACGGATGTCACTAGTTCCAAATGTACACATCTATATACAGCACACGTAAACAGTACTACCCAGGTTTTGTTTTTATTTTTGAGAATCAGAGGGCCACATAAATCTATGCCGGTAACTTCAAATGCGAAAGCATCTCGAACTCTGTCTAATGGTAATTGAATGGGTGCAGTAGTTGGAGGTTTTGCTGAAAATCGTTTACAACGGATGCACTGTTTCACCACCGATCTAATTCGGCGTCTTGCACCAATGATCCAGAATTCTTCTCTAATTATAACAGTTAATGCTTGTACGCCGGCATGAGAATGCTTTAAATGGTAATCTCTAATTAAACAGTCAACAATATAATGCTTAGAAGGTAATAAAATCGGGTACCGGAATGCATAAGAATCATCTCGTTCGGTGATTTTCGTTTTTACTCTTCTTAAGCCACTCTGATCTCGTACGGTCAAAAGACCATTGATGGAGTCTCCAGTCTCTGGAAAACTCTCCCCCTGAACAAGTGAAAGAAGTACAATTTTAGATTCCTTTATCTCGGAAGCAGACAGAAAAGGCTCTTTATTTACAATTTTCTTTTGACAATTTTTGATAAATCTCTTTATCCAACCTAAAACTCTTATCATTTTTGAAAATTTAGAAAACTTCTCACACCACTTAACGTTATCCGCTTTTGTAGTTATACTAAGATTTACATTTAAATTTATGCCTTTCCTGCGCTCTGAAAAAACTAAAGTTTCATTTGGCTTAACCTCTAATTTTGGCCAGCTATCTCTAGGGTCTTTGAGCCAAACAGGCCTTCTCCACCAATTTAATTCGAAAAACTGAAGAGGGGAACAACCACGAGAAAGTAAATCAGCTGGGTTAGAATGACCCTGTACATATGACCACTGATTTGCTTTAGTGAAAGCGCAAATTTCCTTCACGCGATTGCCCACAAAAGTCCCCCACGCATCATTTCTTTGAATCCAAGATATGGCCGTGGTGGAATCAGTCCAAAAATATTTCGGGATGTCATCTAATGTAAGAGCTTCTGTCACATATTTGGAAAGACGCACGCCCAAAAGACAGGCCATAAGTTCTAGACGGGGAATAATAAGTTCTTTTAAGGGTGCGACTCTTGACTTAGCCATTACAAAACTGACTAATGTTTCTTCTTTAGTTTTGCATCTCAAAAATATTACCGTGGCATAAGCATGCTGGCTAGCATCACAAAATACAAAGTGTCCAGGAACTTCTATCGCCAAAGCCTATACGTCGCGGTATTCTCAACTTATTCAAAATTTGTAATTTATTATACCACCTCGAAAATTTACTTTTGATACTATCTGGTAATGGAGTATCCCAGTCTGCTTTTATCGCCCAAATTTCCTGTAGTAGTAACTTTGCAAGCAATAAAACAGGTGTCAAGAAACCCAAAGGATCAAACATTGTCTGCATTACTGACAAAACCTCTCTTTTAGACAAATTATCCGAAACCAATACAGTCTTAATTTCAATATAAAGGTTATCCTCTATTCTGTCCCACATAATTCCTAAAACTGGTACAGAATTCTCCATTGTGGACTCAGTGCACAAAGTACTTTGGGTTAGTTCCACATCTTTTTCTACTGGGCCATAGGTCCACATACGTAAGTCCATTTTTGCTTCAGCTAATATTTCAGTAGAATATTTCACAAAATTCACAAGCTCCTTTTCGTTATCAACAGAAGTCACACAATTATCAATATAAAAGGATTTATTTAATTTCTGAGCAATAGAACTTTGTTCCTTTGGTACTTGTGCCAAATGAACTGAAATAACTGCTCCTAATAGAAAAGGGCTAGACTTTACTCCAAAAACTACCCTCGTACGGCGGAAAAAATTCAGTACATTATCTTTCTCCCACCATAAAAATCTTAAAAAATCCCTATCTTCTTTCCGTAATTCAATCTGTAAAAATGCACGCCGGATATCAGAGGTTACGCCAATGCATTTTTCTCTAAATCTTAACAAAATTGAAGGGATTTCTTCTATTAAATTTGGTCCTTTTACTAAGTAATCATTAAGGGAGGGCGATCTATTAACTTTACATGATGCGTCAAAAACAGGTCTTATCTTAGTTGAGACACTGTCTGGTTTAAATACTGGGTGATGCGGTAAGTAGTGCCCTTTATAATTCAGTTCATTGTCTGGTACTATTTCAATTACACCCTCCTCCATCCATTCATTAAAAATTCTATCATATTCTTCATATTTATGTAAAGACTTGAGTTTTCGGGTGACACTGAACAATCTTTTTTTCTGCTACATGACAATTTGATGGCAATTCTGCGTTACATACTAACCAAGGTAATCCGACACAATAACGACCATCTTCGTTTCTAGAAAGAGAGTTTAAAAAATTGTTCATGGGCAATTTCTTCCTCAGCAGCGTTAGTTGAATTCTGATGAGCATCTAATATTCCGATCATTTCTAAGCTCCAAAAATCGGAGATTTTAAAGTCGTGACCCACTAAACTTGCACACAAAATGGAAGCATCTTTATCTTTGTGATTAACAAATTCCTCCGATACACCACAAACTGTCCAACCAAGTTTCGTACAAACTGCTGTCAGTCCTCCTTTTCATTGTTTTACTGATCCCGTGAGAATTTTTCCATAAATATCACTACCGATGAGCATTTCTATTTTTGGACAATCTGCTCCCAGATCCGACAACCAAATGTTGTTTCGTTTTAATTCTTTTAATATCGGACCCTTGGGTACCCGAGGTATATCCCCACATATTATGTCTTGATCTAAAAATTCAAATTCTAGATCTGAATACTTACGCGGACTGGCTGAACATAATTTTACCAAATATTTGTTATGCATCTTTGCCTCTGTTCTGGCACCTCCAAATAAAGTAAGAGCAACATTTTCTTTGGAAATAATTCGTAACCCCAATTCAGTGGCTAATGATTTCAAAATATACGATTTCTGGGAACCACAATCTAAGAGTACTCTAACATCTTTATGCTTTTTGACACCAGCTACTCTTACGCATAAAGTCATTAAAGCTACGTCAGCGGTACAAGTTTGCCTGGCTGTAGCCGTATGTATGTTGTCTATTTCTGATTTTTCTGTAGGAAGTTCAGTTTCATTATTAATGTCCGGACACAAAATAACTGTGATTTACCACAAGCAAAACACCTAACAAACTGTTTACAGAACTTTGCCATATGATTTGGTTCCAAGCATTTTAAACAGCATTTTTTCTCCTTAACTTTAGAAATCCTTTCATTAAGAGATAATGAACATGCATCGTAACAATTTTTACTATCATGCATTTTACCACAAAAAATACATGCATGTTCTCTGGTTGTAAGAAAACCTGTGGCAGTGGGAACATTTCCCTGTTTCTTAAATTTAAATTTACCTTTTGTTTCCCTCTTTGCTTTATCATGATATCCTCCTTTACGACTAACACCATCGAGTCCATTACACACCAATTTTAATTTCTCCTCACCCTCCACTTCAGACTTTAAAAATTTCATTAAGTTGGTAAGGCGAGAAAGATCAGTTCCTTCAGGCTGGTTAAAGAGCGAACTCCTTTGCCATGCCTTTAAAACATCCTCTGTGAGACACGATTCCACCATCGGAAATAACCACGATATGTTTTCGCTCGATTTAAGACCTAAAGACTCTAAGGCTCTCAACTGAGCTTCAGTTTTATCATACAGTTTATCAAGAGGTAATTTATCCTTTTGATCTCCCTTCACATTAGAAACAATTAATTTAATTAGTTCCCTAACATACACTTCTACTAATAATTCAGGTTTCCCAAAACGTTCCTTCAAAGCTAAAACAGCTTTATCATAATTTTCCAACGTCACCGGATAGCTTTCAATGAATTCTTTAGCACGTGATCCAAACTTCATACACTGAATCAAATAGGAAAATTTGTCACTTTCATATAAATCTGCTCAAACTGCGACCAAAACGGTAGCCAATTTATCAATTCCCCATCA
The DNA here is from genome assembly GCF_044657685.1 of Stegodyphus dumicola. Lineage (NCBI taxonomy): Eukaryota > Metazoa > Arthropoda > Arachnida > Araneae > Eresidae > Stegodyphus > Stegodyphus dumicola. Next base: position 83,944,349 of record NC_140779.1, on the reverse strand, counting down.
AACTTCCTAAGTTCGATTTTCGGAAGTCTATACTGTTTAATCTTACTACAACAAATACCAGCACCATCATTTGGTCTTGTTTCTAAATTGATTTCATCTGAAAATTGCAATTTTTCATTAATTTGCCGAGTTAGTGTTATGAAATCATCAGAATACACCTCGCAACTTTCGATTTCTTTAGTAACATCATCCTCTAAAGTTTTCCCGTCTTCAGCTAACAAATCAAGAATTTTATCATCTACATTTTTTCTATCTGAATATACATTTTGTAGTTTAGTAAGTTTATCTCGTACTAAATCTACAGAAAAATCTTCTTTTACTAACTCCGTTTTTAAAATATTAGCAGTTTTTGCAAAAGAAGTGCGTAAACCTGCCCGTTTAAGTTTCAGAGCCTTTAAAGCTTCCATAGTTAACTTTCAAAATAAAACAAAGTTAACTTTCAAAATAAAACAAACTGCTTTACAAAAAATACTTTCGAATTTAAACTTAATTATACTTTAATACATCAAAAACTATCTATAACCATTAAAATAATTTTTTTTTTTAAAGTTTATTTCTTAGAGTTCTGTCGCGGACGCCACTTTATGTTATTACTAAAACATAGTCTTATCATTAAATATCATTAAAATAAAAATACTTCCTTCACTCATCCCAGATACTGAGCAATCCAGAAAAACTAAAGACAAAACTTGCTCACTTACCTGGGTAGTGTGATGTTGAATCTGAATAAAAACTCTAAGAAGTTGATTTATCTAATTATATTCTCTCTACACTACAAAATATATACATTTTTTTGTCTTTAATGTTTGAATGATGTATTTCACAACAGCCATAATTATAGGGTCATTACTCTTCTCAATATGGCATATAAAATATTATCTAGTATATTATATGCAAGACTGCTAACCTTTGTTGATAAGGTGACTGGAAACAACCAATGTGGATTCAGACCCATAAGATCTACTACTGACCAAATTCATGCCTTAAGTCATTTATCTGAACATTTTATAATGGAAACAGGCCTACATCAAACAGATTTCTTGCTTGCCTGCTATTCAATTTAGCGTTAGCAAAGTGCATCACAAACAAAAGTTTAGCCTAAAGAGGCATTTTGTGAAATAGATCTCTGCAAATATTGTTATGTGTGGAATATATAGATATTATTTGAAGGTCAGAATAGGCAGTAACTGAGGCTTTTCAGCTCTTGGATATTCTTCCACAAATACAGGCATCACAATCAATGCGGATGATACCAAATTTATGGGAAACTATCATAACCTAATGTGCATTAATGGCTACACCATTGAAAAGGTTAATTTAAATAATTTGACACTATAATTAATGACAAAAATACATTAAGAGCAGAAGTTGATAATAATTGCTTAAAAATGCTTCTTTGGGTTGAAAAGACAAGATCTAATCTCATATCTCACAAAACAAAACTATGAATATACAAGACACTAATACTTATACTTACTTGTTTTACTTTATCCAAGTGAAATGTGTAATGTTAAATGAAAACATGTAACCCTCACTGGATATGTTTGAGAGAGAAATCCTCTGAGCAATTTTTGGCCCGGTAAAGGAAGAGGGATGTTGGAAAGCAAGATATAATTTGAACTGTAGGTGTACCAAGATATAATTAATAGGCAACCACAATTAAAACAAGTCATCTGTGGTAAAATTTTAAGATGGCTGGGACATGTTTAAAAAAGCCTTAAGGATAATCCCATTAAGATCTTGACATTAAAAAAAAAAAAAAATTTGAGGGATCCCGAGCTAAGGGCAGACCACTGACTAGATGGTTAGAAGACACTGAAAAAAACTAAAACAATTTGAAAATTAAAAACTGGAAAGGAGTTCCTGCAAATAGAAGACAGTGGAGGTGTGCATAGTTGAAGTACTCAACAATCAAAGCCTGTAAGGGCTGTTGTGGGGAATGCTTTGTGAAGAAGATAAAAAGAGGGGGAGAAAATATACGAGTAATTAATTTTCATTTAATTTGCATTTAAATTGAATTTGCTTTACTACTACTACTAGCTAATGCTTAATAGACTATTTTTCTTTTTACTTCCTTTCTTCATTTCTTCATGTTCATTTTATTTTCTTTTACCTTTCCCCCCCCTTTGTTTTTGTACTTTCTAGAATTGGTAGTTAAACAGCTTTGTTCGCTGGAATTGATGCTGACTTCAAATTCCTAGTTATGGCTAAATTTGCACTTTTGATAAAGGAGTATTTCCATTTCATTAATTTGATTGTGTATAGACAAAAAGTAACAAATTTAGAATCAAATTCACAAAGACGTGAAAAAATGAATTTCAAAACCAATAAAAACTAAAAAATCCCCCAAAATATATAAAAAATCAAATAATCGTTATCAAACCAGTAGAATTACAAAGAAGGAAAATACAAAAATAACAAAAAATGTACATTTTTTTGGTTAATTTGTTGATTTTTTACATACTTTGGGGAATTCTGTATTTTATTGGTTTTTAATATTATTTCTTTCATGTCTTTGTGGATTTGGTTCTACATTTCTTACATTTGTCTATAATTTATGAATTTTCAGTAGCGTGTTGCATCAAAATAGTATTGGAATTATTTGTTTTAAAGTAAAAATTTGTGATATTTTGCAAATAAATTTATACACGCACACATATACGTATATATACACTTGTATGTATATATATATATATATATATACATACAAGTGGCCACAGCTTATTAAACTCACTATTTAATAAACTCAGTTGCTTATCACATTCAAATTTCCAGGAACCAAAATGAATATATACCGATCAACAAAAAAATAGCCATGTATTAAACTCATCCCCTGCCATTTACAAAATGCAAATTTGCGAAAGTCTGATTATTCAGATCCAGAATAAACAGTTTATGTCTCATAAAAGCTATTTATAATTCATTCGTGTATTTTTGAGTTATATAGTGCTTCAATAAAACAGGTTTAGCAGAAATTTTAAGTGTAGTTAGAATCAAGATCCCCTACGGTGTTGAGTACACTTCTTTAGTTCCTGTTGGACATTGTTTGCAAATCTCTTTGCCCAGAGTAGAGCTGAGAGTGATAGAATACATTTATCTTTCAATTAAAAAAACTTTCCTCTAGAGGCACTGATGTTCTTTCATCATTACTGATTGTTTCCCCAGGATTAAAGAATAGATGGTGCTTAAGCAAGCACTGGTTCCCTTTCTTGAACACGAGCTGATATGGAATGGACATGCAAACACAAATTAAATTTGTAAGGTGCTCTCAGGAAACATCATGAAACGCTTTCTTGCAGTGTTATATATTATCAAACTTTGAATGGAAAAAGGCAGTAATCATTGTTAACAGAAAAGAAAGCATTGATTATGCCTATAATAAGCATGAAGTGACAGAATGTTGATGAACAATGCAAAGCAAATATGGATAGAGCCGTTCTTTGTAAAAGTTTTAAATTCTTCCATCAGATGTGTAATTATAAAATTTTTTTATAAAAAATAAATTTCCAAATTTTGCAAATAAATTAGTTTTAGCATTAATTAATTATCATATCATTTGATGTTACTTATCTGAAGGTTTGTCCTAGCCTTTTGAATAATAATATACCAATCTGATAAGAATATAAGTATGACATAAGTGTAACAATATGTGTGTGGATTAAATGCTTGAGGGAGTAAATATTCTTGAAAAGAGGGTGGATTATTGCATTCAATACAAACATCGAAAAGAATGCTATTTTAGGGCTTAGAAAAGGGGGATATAATTTGGAGTAAGAATGCATTTCCAACTTGAATGAATTCGTTGAATTAATCGTTTTCTTTTCCTGCATTCATTTGAAGCCATGATTTTGAAGTAAAATCACATTTGCATTTAGTTGAAATACAGTTGATCTAGTGTTCCTTTTAGTAATAAATATGGCTCCTGTGAAAACAAATAAACACAGTGTTGGTTTCAAAAGCAAAGCTATTCACTTTCCAAAAGAAAATGGAAATCGTGCTGCAGCAAGGGTGTTTGATGCTGGTGAAAGCTGCAACGGATGATGATGATTTATTTATTCATCAGACTAACAATGATGGTGAAGATGAAACAGAATTTGATTATGAGCCTGAAGACAAAGATGATGAACTTTTCAGGTTATCTGATAAAGAAAATTTTTATGTTCATAACGTAGTCATTTAATAGCATGTAGGTACATATAGAGATCTGACTTTTTTTATGCTCATTCCTTATTTTTAAACCTATTATTTTTTATAGCCGGAGCATAACGTTCACCCAAGAATTTCTATCTTAATTTTTTATTGAAAGTGTGCGTTATATGTCGGAATATACAGTAATAATTTAGGTATTAATTATTAGAAGCTATCTTGTTAAATAAGTTTGAAGTTGATATTGTTATTTATAATACTGAAACCTCCATTTACTAAACTTAGCTATTTAATAAACTCAAATACACTTGGAAAGGAAGTGATTTTTATAAGCGGTGAGTAGTGTATACGTGTACTGTAAATATAAAATAGAATTGGAGGGCATACTGTTCTACAACCAACATTAGAACACATACAATAATTACCATACCAATCACAGAAGAACGTTGATCACTCAAAACTGAAGAAGCAGAAAGGTATATTGAGTAACTGAAAATTCCACATTAGTAACGAAAAGAAATGAAAAATTAGTAATGAAAAGAAATAGTAACATTAATTTTAAATTCTAAACCTTCAACATTTATTATAATATATTGCAAATTCAGAAAATTGAAGTGCCACTGTATAATACTGAAACAAATATTTACTGAAATTACAGGGTACTAACAGACAGATATTTGCTCTTCACTACAGAAATACTTTTTCTGGTTGCCATAAAATTCAAGCTACCATACCCTAAGTAGCTTTACTTGTACCATATAAATTTTTTTAAGAAACATGTATCACACACTCCCAACACTACATTTGCTATGCATGTAGACGACACTGAAATACTAAACCAAAATGAATATCTTAGCTCAGAGAAATTTGAACTACAAAACCATATTCATTTGCTGGAATCCTGGCTTCAAAATTATACAATCAACATGCACCTGAGAAATCAGAAACTGTTCTATTCAACCACAAGAAAAAAATAACAGGAGCATTCAAATGCATGGAACTGTTAACGAATCAAGCCTTCCAAACTATCTGATTATTAATTCTCGAAAATTATTTTACATGTAAACCCTAATTTACACTAATAACTAGCATAAAAAATTAATTAACAAATAACCAATTAACGTAAAGATTTTGAGCACATAAAGAAGCTTCCTTTAGCAACGAAGCATCTTTATGATAGATTTTTTGGTACAAATCTTGTACATGAAGGCATTTTCTTATGACGAACACACAAATTAATATCAATATATTGCAAGCAAACTGACAATAAGATTAAGCAATCTGTAACCCAGTACTGAATACAGATGTAATACAGTAATATATTTGGAATCATTGATATCTATATGTCATTTCTACCTATCTTCAAAAATATTCAGCTCATTTGGTGATGTTCTAACATACAAATTTTTCATAATATAAGGAGAAAACAGTTACAAATGCTTTCAAAATATTTTTAATATTACCTAAAGATCTTTTCATGCAAGCAATAAATAGGGCTGTTCGTCCATTTTCATCCCTACTAGTAACATCAACTCCTCTTGCCAGAAGCAATTTCATTAAGTCATAACTTGAAATATCAGCAGCCAGATGAAGCAGATTATTGGCCAAGTCTACATAGCGTTTTACATAACGTGCAAAAACACGTAAGAAGATTTCTAAACATATAAAATACTTGATAAACTTCTAAAAATTATAAAAATATAAGTTAATTTGTGAATTATTAAAAATATGTAGATGATTTTGATAACAATATATAACATACAGGAATTATCTATATCTCTGTTGAGATCTTCTACACAAAAGATTTAGAAATAAAAGAATATTTTACATTCTCTATTAGAAATCTAAAATTTAATAAAAAGCAATAATTACAAAAACCAGAAAAATTATTGATACTAATAAAATATTAAAACTGTGTTTTTAAAGTACATATCTTAATACATAAAACATTGCTGTGTAAATTGATTTGCACAGCAATAATCGTGTAAATTGATTAACCCATGCAACAAAGAATGGGGAGGTATAGCTGTTTTATACACAAATGAAAAATAAAAGCAACTTGATAGGCAGAAATAGTAATCGTTTATCCAACACTTTTTTTTCTGTTGAACAAAATTAAGTAATAGAATGTTTTTATAAAAATGCTGCATGTCAGCTGTACATTATGGTCACATCTAGTGAATTACTAAGAAAACCAGAAACATGTATTAAAATAAAACCTAATCAAATATCTCTATAATATATAAAAATAAATTCCATTAAATATCATAGTTTTTTTTTGAAAAAGTACTAAAATGTTTCGTTATAAAAATAATCATCTTCAGGGAAACTTAAAAGCTAATTTGGTAAGAATTATGAAACTAATTAGTACACAAGTATCTCCCATCAGAATAAAAGAAGACACTTTTATTTTATAATAACAAAATTTTTTTAATTGAATCAAAATCTGAAGCCTAGACTTAATGGGAAAGATCAAGATTATGGTTTTTAAAAATCAGTTTTATATTTATTAAGAGAACATGAATAAAATTTCATTGGAGAAGTACATAATTAAAATTCTTGATAAAGGTTCATTTTCTGATTAAAATATTAATAATTATTTGAGTAACTTTGCAATAGTTTATATTATTCCACAATGTTTTTCAATGAAAAAGATTATTTCCATATACAAACCAATCATGGAACACTGAACTCATTCCTGAAAAGAAAATGTATGGCCTTCAAGGCTATCAAGAGATGATATTGGTAATCCAGGCATACAGAAACTTATAAAAATCACCTTTTTTTTTAACAAATGTTTCTATTAGACAACTCAAGTTAACACAGTTTGCAAACAGAGTTCTGCACAATTGCACTATACTAATGTAGATGTTTTCATGGTGATTATCTGTCACGTGAACCCATTTGAAAGTGTGAGAATTTCTTTATAAATTAAAATAATTGCAATTACTGACAATGATTACAACAGTGGTTATCAGGTATTTATCAAACTCAGATGACCATGCAAGTGTAGGCAGGCTATCCTGAAGAGACATTTGCCAGGCGAATGTTTCTAATAATTGTGTAAATTGGGAAAACCTCAATGAAAATTCCTTGATTATAATTATAATACTAATAATCCTTGATTATAATTTTTTATCACCAAAGAAAACTCTTCGGCAGCTTTTGCTTGGTCTCATTTTTAATGTAAATCTAAATTGCTGGTATATTTTTCTTAGGTTTAGGAAATAATACTAGTAAATTTTGGAAACAATTGGTATATATATATATATATATATATATATTAAGTTTGGGAAATAATACTTGTAAATTTTGGAAACAATATCTTTACTGAAAACTTTCAGTTTAGCTTCAAAAGCATAAATGAGATCTATCATAATGATCACTGCTTTGTTTTGCCTTGAAGCAATGAAGCCTGTGATGATATGAGGTTAATTATTATTTATGACTCTGGTCATTATATTAGCAAGAGAGGCAAAAACCATCCTTTGCACACAAGGCTTGTTGATGTATATTGTTGCTGGCAAATGTCATCGTAATTTTTCCTAAATGTTGCACACTACATAATATTGAGCAAAAACAGATAAAAGAGCATATTTCGTTACATATGATTGAAATACCACTTTCATCAAGATACAGAAATATAAAGGAACAGTACTTGATATTATTTTGTTGTTGTTGTTCTTTTTTTCCAACAGGTTTAGGCTTCTGCCTTTTATTGTGTTTCTTGATAAAGAAGTAATTTTAATGTGCTGAATTATTTTATCTTTATTTTCAAAATCTTGAAAAAGTGATTGGGTAGATGGTAACCAGGCTTCCTTGAAAAATTCCCCCTTGCCAAAAGATTACCATGTCAGGAAATGATATTTGCAGCTGCAAAACTTGCAATACTGGTATGACGTTCCTCGCTAATGTATTTAATCATACATGTCGACTGTTTCTCTCTCTCTTTAATTGCACAGGCACTAAATTCTCTTTGTTCTGGTTCACTTTTTTTAACAAAGAGATTTGTGATTTGTTTCGTAATGCCGTTTCATAGACAATATTCTACATACCTCTGTTCCAGAATGCAGAATGCACACCGCTTTAGCACCATTATTAATCATGCCCTGCTCCTCAGTACACCAAGTCTAAAATTCTTTAATACATTAACTTGCAATTTTTTTTTTAATTCAAGCTAGTCATGTTGAATAATACTTTACACAATATAACTCACATACACTTAAGCAAGCAATTGCGCTAATGAAATTAGTTTTAAAATGATTAAAAAACCCTTTGTAATTACAGCCAACATATGCATGCACCAAACAAAAACAAAGTAGACAAGTTTGTACCCCTCCCATCACCTGTACATCCTCACTCTCATTTGGATAAAAGGGCAGAGCTAGCCACAATCACTGCTAACAAGGAAAATATTTTTTAAAGTAGTCAAGTGTCAATTGACATTGCTGATACAGTCAAATACCGAAAATCCGCCAACCTGAAATCTGCCAACTCCTGAAATTCGCGTTGCCTCTCAAAATATAAACATTCAGTTTATAGGTTTTGGAAACTGCAACACTAAGTATGAAATATCGAAGAAAAATTACTTACCAAATAATGACGTCATAATTACCGAATAATAATGAATTATTAACATCATGATAAAAGTTTTTTTCTCTTCTAATTCCTGCATTGAGGTAAGAAAGCAGACGATTTAAACAACTCTTCTGTCAAGATCACGATTCACGTTGTTGTATTTTCTAAGCTTTGTTATTTCACAAGATTATTTAGTACTGCCTTTTATTTTATCTGGATATTTTGTGGATAAATTAAGAATATTTTAAATTTCAGCCCTTTTTAATACAATTACAGATAAGAAATGCACTCATGATTTTACTGCTTGCAACGTTGAAAAACGTAAACATTTGCATTGACGGTAATGCAAAAAGTGCAAATTCTCCAAAAGATGGGGATAGGTGCATTTTAAAGCAGAATTGTATGGAATTGTGAACCTCTGGTTCCAGGCTTTGCGGATTTCTGGACTTTTACTGTAGTAAGTACCAAAGTTCCTCAAATAATGCTGTGCCCAAATTTTTTTCTCGTGTGCCATCCCATTGGTTAGCTATCCCTGTTTCACATCATGAGGGTCATAATTTTTAAGCATTGTAAGTTTACTTTTAAAAATACTATTAACTTGGCTTAAATTACAACCAAAATTTTTTTTGAAATTCAATCAGTATATACGTCAATTCCAGTCAATGTAAAAATACATAAGCATTAACATAAATATTAGGAAAGTTAAATCAATTGCAGTTGAGTTATCAAGCCTTGCAGGTGTGGCAAAATGTTCATTATCCCTACTTGTCAGACTGACAGCATTCTTGGGGATTTAATGGCCTGCTCAAACTAATTTCAAGGGAAGTTTTACACATCAGTGACTAATAACACATCATCACCAACACTATAAATCAACAACATTGGTAACATTATTAATACAACCATTAGAATTACTAGGAATGTCACATTAGGTTTATATTACAAATATTGGTATTAGACATGTTGGAATTAACAAGGTTTGCATTATTAAGAATGTCTAACTTATTTTTTGTACATAATACATCATATGTTCTACCTAATCTAACAGTTCTATCTGTTTCACTGGTTTTTGAACAAATTCAATTTAAATATCACTATGGGTACATTTCCTTTTATTATGAATATTACTAATATCAGATTTACCAGAAGAATCATTCTTTAAAGAATTGTACTCATTCTCAAAAGCCTTGGTTTTATTCTTCTCTTTGAGGCACTGCATAATTCAAAAAGGAATCTGGCTCAAAGCAAACTTTTTAAACTTTAGGATCGTTATACTTCTGATAGGACACTAAGCCTACAAACTAGCATAAAAAATTGTGAACTAAGTCCAGCAATTTCATCATTGATAACTTTAGACTCAACAGAAGAGACATTAGAGCTAAGAGCAAAAACACCATAAAATGAGTTATTCATAATATTTTCATCAAAGCCCTTAGAAACAGCACTGCGTCCACTGCTGCATAGTACACTAGCACAAACTGCATTAAGCAATGAGGGAGAATAACCCACATAAACCAGTGCCATTGATTCAACTTAGTATCACACCATCACTACGTTATGTCATGAACATGGAGCAAAACTGGAAGTAACTTTCATGTATGGTGGCTAAAAGCCAAATTCCAGTTTTTAGTTCCTTCAGGCATGGTTTCTCACACAGACTAACACTTGAATGATAAAATTTGAAATTTTCTATAACTGTCACCATTTCTATCATAATAAAACTTTTTGAAAAAAACTTTTTTTAGATACTGATTTGATTAAAATGCCTCATCCCTATTATTAACATAAAGCAACAAACGTAACTAAAACTACTGATGGTACTTTCACAATAATCAAAAATTATAAAATCGTATGTATAAATCAATTAAATTACCTTCTTCAGTAGACCGTTGGGGTAGAGTCTCTCTAACCTTAAATTCCTCCCTAAAGAAGTTATTTTCTGCATGATTATGCCTTCCTAAATTGCACTTAGCAGCTAAAGCATCGAGAAATGCCATATCTTCCTCCATCACATCAGTGAGAGCTTTTAAATCCTGCAACATAATGCAACTTTAAAAAAAATCTTAAATTAACATTTATGAAAAATAATCCTTTTTGGATGGCAAAATCAAAAGAATTCAACCAAAGATGGAAGAAAGAAAAATATCAGGGGGCATTCGCATTACTAAATGTCAGGAAGGGCAAACTAGACCCATGTTACAGTTCCTGTATTATTCTTCAATATCCTTTTACTTTTAGAAAGTTTCCAAAATAAATTCTAACATCCCCTGCATATTTATGAATATACATTAACAATAATTTATTAAATACCTGAACTTATTTTTTTATTGATGCATTATTTTGGAAGTCATAAATGAATGAAATTTTTTCTGCGATAATGAAATGAATTTGCATAAAATATTATCCTAAAGAATATGATTACCTATATTTAAAATGCTTAGAATATGCATTTCTTTCCAATTCCTAATTAGATTAAGATGATTTGTGATATAGCAATAAACACAGAAAAAGCTTTGGAAATATGGGCCACTCCTTTAAAAGACTTTTAGGAACTTCACAAAAAACAGGTGTTTATCTCTAATCACGACTCTGCATTGCTATAATTATATACCGAGTTGGCAATTAAGTTGATCGCAGATTTCAATGTGTTGTTCAGACTTCCACCTTTAATTCATAAGAAAATTGCATTAATCAATTACACACTTTTATTCATTCTACTAATTTAAAAAATGGAAGAACAAAACATGCATTTCAGATGTATTTTATTGTATTATTTCTGAAAAGGCAGGAATGCATCATAAGTAAACAAGGAGTTATGTGATGTATACGGGAAAAAATTGAAAGAAAGGTAATGTCAAATTGGTTTGCCAAATTTTCCTTTTTGAGTGATTTTTTGCTCAAAAATGTGCACTGATCTGGCTGTCCAGGTAAAGTTGATGAAAGCCATTATCAATTTAATTTAGATCATCGTAGCACAATACGGGAGACTGCACAGAAGCTCAATATATCACACACATGCATTAAAAAATAATGAACAGCTTGGCTATGTTAAGGAACTTAATTTATGGGTTCCTCATCAGCTTAAGAAAATTCATTTCATACAATGTATTAGCATCTGCAATTACGTTCAAAAATGAAAAAAAAAATTATCTGTTTTTGAAATGACTGAATACTAGCAATAAAAAGACTATAGTTTATAACAATGCTAATTAAAAATTATTATGGGTGAAACAGTATGAACCAGGCAGACAATACCAAGAGCTGAGATTTACCAAAAGATTATACTGTCAGTTTGGTGGGACTGTAATGAGAATTTGCACTTTAAACTTTTACCACGAAAACAATCAATTCATTTAAACATCTATGTTCAACAGCTTACCAAACCAATGCAGTTTAAGAAAAGTGGGCAGAACTGGCAAATCATAAGGGTGCTGTTTTCAAACATGATAATGCAAAGCCCCACTCATTTTTTGTCACTTGCGAAGAATTATTGAAGCTAAGTTCAGATATGTTGTCACATCCACCATGCAGCCTTGATCTTGTTCCTTCAGATTTCTATTTATTTCGTTCCACACAGAACCCCTTAAACGTTAAAATTTTTACGATGAGATGTAAAAATCTCATTCAATTCAGTTTTTTTAACATGAAATAACACTGCCTGAAAGGTTGTCGAGAAAAACTAACAATATTTAATTTAATAAAGTTATAATTTCAAGTAAAAATTTATTTTCTTATTTAAAATTTGTAATCACTTACCTATCAACCCAATATTACATAGTGGCCAAGTTTGCTGGAACAATCCCTCTGACTATTTAGTATACAGACAGTTTGTGGAAATTTTTTCTCTCGAACAAAAAGTTTTTAGAGTTCTAGAAAAGGCCCGGTGGTGCAGCGGTTAGTGTGTCGAGCAGTTGCACCACAGGTCTGGGGTTCGATCCTCGGGCTGGGGAAGGTTGATTTAGCCTTTCATCCCAAGAGTGGGTCAATAAAATGAGTATCAAGTTCGCTTGGGGACTAAACACCGGAGGTTCTGCAACAAGCTGACAACTTGTACAGGGCATATGCTCATTGCACCTCAGGGCCCATGGTCTAGAACGCATATATTAGGGCACTGCTGGCCACTCGTCTCTAAAGGCTGTTTGTGCTGGTGAATATTTTTTTTTTAAGTCTAGAAACATAACCTCGCAATCAGGTGTGAAAGGACTATTGTTAGTTTGGTACATTTACATTTACCATATTGGCAACACCAAGTTTTTTCTCCTCTGCGTGCGAGCTATGGATGCCATTGTAATGTTGTGCACGTGTTGTTAAGTTTCAATAAAAAATATGAAAAGATACATTTCTTATTTTTCAACTTGCTTCTTCATATGATATCGGTTTATTTAACATGGTAGCAGTTCTCGTGGTTTGTGAATATGAATGAAGAATTTAGTAATAATTTGTTTTAAAAGTTACCGGTACTAGCGTAAAAATGGCATGTACAAGAAGCAGCGATATCAGCATACCACTATTTGATGGTTCGGACTATTTTAATTGGAAAGTGCGTATGATGAAATTTCTTCAATTTAAAAAGTGTAAAGATGTGGTTCAATGAAAAGTCAGTGAAAATGATGATGTGGAAAAATCGGAAGAAAAGGATATCCTAGCTACAAATTACATTTATGGCGCTATAACAAACAAGCAATTGGAATATATTCATGAGTGTGAGACTGCATTTGATATAATTATGAAATTTGATGCAATGTATTTAAAAACTTCAACATCTCTACAAATTGTTTGTCGAAATAACTTAGAATGTGTGAAACTGAAAAATTATCCTGATGTAAATATATTTTTCGATGATTTTGAGAAGTATGTGAACGAACTGAAACAAACATGCCGGCGCCACCGTAACGGAACAAGAAAAATTGAACTATATGCTAAGAGCATTACCTTCAAATTACAGTCACATTGGTGACTTAATAGATGTATTACCAGAGAAGGACAGAACAGTCGATTACCTAAAGAGCAAAATCAAATCAAAATTACTTGAAGAGAAAAATTATTATGAAGATTGTGCACCAGCAGAAAAATCAAATACGTTCAAAATTGAAACAAGCAAATCGGTTCCACAAGGGAATGTCTGTTATAATTGTGGAAAACCAGGTCACATTAAAAAGAATTGTTGGCATGTCCATCAAAGGAACTATCGTGGTAATGGCTCCACTAATTATCGTGATCAAAGTTCTTCAAACAATCGAGGACATAGTCGTGCTTTTAGTAGACATTGTGAACATGGAGCATACTCTAACCATAGAATAAACAGTCATCAAGGCAATAGTTTTCACACCACTGTTATCGAAAGTAACATGACAAGTTCCAGTGCAAATACTGTGACGAATAAAAATGAAATCAATTGGTTATTGGATAGCGGATGCACAGACCACATTATAAACAGTGATGAATATTCCAAAGAGCAAGTCACTTTGAAGGATCCTATTCAAGTGAAAGTCGGTGACGGAAGGATTTGAAAGCTACAAAAGTTGGCAATATAATAGTTTCTTTTCCTGTATATAATCTGAATCTATCGTAACATTGAAGAACGTATTTTATGTAAAAGAAATGAAAGCAAATTTATTAAGTTATTTGAAGATTACTGATAATCATAAAATAGTTTCAAAAGAAAAGTTCTCTAACATATATGATGTCAATGGTTCATTAGTAGCAATAGCAAAAAAAGAAGAAAGATTATATAAAGTAAAGAGTTATGTTAAAAATAGTAAAATATTTACAAATTTGATAAACAGTAAGTTAACGTTAAAAGAAAAATTGCACCGTTCATTTGGACATGTAAATTTTAAATATCTGGAAATTATGTGCAAAGATCAGCTATTAGAAGGGATCCCTAAAGAAATAGAAACCAAATATATAAAGTGTGCCATATGTATTGAAAATAAAATGCACAATTTACCATTCAAGAATAATATAAGAAAAGCAGAAGATATTCTGGAGATTATACATACAGATGTAAATGACCTCACAGAACAAGTGGATGTACTGGTGAGAAATACTTTATGAGTTTTATTGATGATTATAGCACGTAGGCAAAAATTTATTGTATCAAATCAAGTCTCTGATTGCTTAATTGAATATGTAAATGAAATTCAAAATTTAGCAAGGAAGACTATCAAAGAACTAAGATGTGATAATGGTAGTGAATATATGAATAGCAAGACATACAAATTTGCAAGAGAAAAAGGTTTCAAGATAAAGTCATGCCCACCATATGTACATGAATTAAATGATACTGTTGAGCGTTACAACAGAACTATAATGGATATGGCAAGATGTCTTTTAGCCGAAGCAAAAGTTGACAGACGTTATTGGCCTGAAGTAATTAAAGCTGCTGCTTATTTGAAAAACAAGACATTAACAAATACTGTTGTAAAGAAGACACCATATGAAATATTTTTCAGTAGGAAACCATCTGCTAATGAATTGAAATTATACAGAAGTAGAGTGTATGTAAGAATACCAGAAGAAAAGAGAAAGTCTAAGTGGGATAAAAAAGCAGAATTTGGAATTTTACTTGGATATACAGAAGTTGGATATAGAGTTTTGATGAATAACAGAATAATAGTTGCCAGGCATGTTGACATTATTAAAGAAGACATAATGTGCGTAGGTTGTGATGATGAAGATTAGAATGATGATACAAATAAGAAGAATGAACCTCAAGAAGTGCCATATGAATCGAGCAATGATAACTCCAAGGACAGTGTGATAAATGAAGATGAAACAAAAACTGGAATGAGACCAAGAAGGCAAATCAAACCACCAGTTCGATTTCATGAAGAATTCGGGTACTACTATGTTAGTGCAAATTTTTGTGCTGCTACAGTTCCAGGTAACTTTGAGGAGTCGACAACATGCAGTGAGGCTGGACATTGGAAAGAGGCAATGGACAGTGAAATGAACAGTCTTGTTAAAAATAACACTTGGACACTAGTGACTAAACCAGAGGATAAAGCAATTCTAGATGTGAAGTGGGTATTCAAAAGAAAACAGGTAATGTTTTGAAAGCTAGATTAGTGGTTCGAGGTTTCCAGTAAAAAGATAGTATTGAGGATACTTACTCCCCTGTCATTAAGATGCAAACCTTAAAAGTGTTACTTTCATATTCTTGTCAGTATAATTTAAATATTCATCAAATGGATGTTGAGACTGCCTTTTTAAATGGTTATGTTGTGTCTGAAGTTTATGTTAAACAACCACAAGGCTATAATGATAATTCGAATAGAGTGTATAAATTAAAGAAAGCACTATATAGGTTGAAAGAAAGCCCTCGTGCTTGGTATGAGTGTTTTAACGAGTATACTGAGAGTCTAGGATTTCATAGAAGTAAATATGATTATTGTCTTTAAGTAAAATCTGAAAATGATGTATTTGTATATATTCTTTTACTTGTTGACGATTTGTTGATATGTTGCAAAGATACTCAGGTAATTAATGATATTAAGGAACAACTACATAATAAATTAAAAATGAAGGATTTAAATAAAGTAAAAAGCTACATTGGAATTGATATTGAATATGATAATGAGAAAAGTACGAGGGTTGGAACTTTAATAGTGGCAACAAGCTGAAAAAACGCTACGCAACAAAACCAAAGAATATTGTGTATACCACACGTAAACTACATACCTACCTTACCTCTCAGCAAAAAGACTAGTCCTGCCTACGTCACGCACATGCGGAGTGACGCGAAGAACGAATCCTTGTATTAGCTCGCGGTCTAAAGTAAGTGTTGTCAGGATGTTTTCAAAACAAGAACAACGATGTTGAATAAAAATTGAATGTGCCTGGGGTCATACAGCACAACAGTATCATCAAGGGCTTCAAGAGGCTTGCGAGGAATTTGCATTGCCTTATAGAACCGTAGCAAGATGGGTGAAAGCATTCAATGAAGGACGCCAAAACGTGGCAGACATGCTGCAGCTAGGTCGTCCGAGTGTCAGCGATGCAGACGTGCAAGCTGTTGCCACACTAATGGACAATGATCGCTGCCAAACGATTCGTCAGCTGGCCGGACAAACAGGATTAGTGCATACGACTGTGCTGCACATTCTGAAAGTATGCCTGTCCATGAGAAAAATTGCTTCACGATGGGTTACATCAATTGAGAGAAATGCAGAAATGGCTACAATACGATGCTGCCAGAACCCACCTGGAGCGCTATGAATGCGAAGAAGATGCTTTTTTACGCCGTATCATTACGCTTGATGAGACTTGGACCCGATTGTACCAGCCAGAACTGAAACGCTAATCAAATGAATGGCGTCATCACAGGTCACCAGGACGTTCGAAATTTCGTCAGAACCCCAGCAATGTGAAAGTTATGGTGATTCTCGTGTGCGACTGTGATGGTGTCATCCTAATGCATACCATTCCCCCACTAAAGACCGTCACCGCACAGTATTACTGCTCATTTTTGGAGCACAATCTCCAGCTTGAGAAAAAATCAGCTTTGAGAAAAAAACGGCGACACTTTCTGCAGAACGTTCCTCTCATTTTGCATGACAATGCTCGGCCGCACGCAGCACAAGCTGTGACTGATTTGTTCAAGCAATGGGGCTGGGAAGTGCTTTACCATCCACCATACTCCCCAGATCTAAGCCCTTGTGACTATGACTCAATTCCTAAGATGAAGGAACCACTTCGTGGCACTCGCTTCCAAACTGTTCCTGAGATTCTTGCGGCAGTAGATCGGTCCATTCAAACTATCAACAAAACAGGCCCTGCTACAGGTATTCTGCGACTTCCACATTGTTGGAAACGGGTTGTACACAATGCTGGCGACTATATTGAAGGACTGTAAAACATAGTGACATGAATCACTTTTGTATTCCTTGTAAATAAATAGTTGCCACTATTAAAGTTCCAACCCTCGAAATATCTTAACACTGAGTCAGGAACGTTATATTGAATCTTTACCTAAACTGTATGGTATTGAAAATTCAAAGCTTTATGATACACCAATGGAGATTAATCTTAAACTAAGCCAATCTAATTTAAATCAAAATCTCAAATATAGAAATCTAATAGAAGCACTCTTATATATTAGTCATGGTACTAGACCAGACATATCTTTCAGCGTAAATTATTTAAGTAGATTTCAAAATTGTCATGATGAGACACATTTCAAATACGCTTTGAGAATTTTAAAGTATTTGTACTTAACAAAACATCTAAAATTAATGTATAGTAAAAATCTTAAAACTGATATTATGAATTGTTATGTTGATGCTGATTAGGCAGGTGATATTGTTGACAGAAAGTCAACTACTGGGTTTGTTATTGAATTATTTGGTAATTCAAATTACTTATTAGTTACCAATTTACTTATTACTTCAAATTACTACCAATTATTTGGAAATCCAAAAAGCAAAATTGTGTGACAAAATCTTCCACTTTTGCTGAATATATTGCTCTATCTGAGGCTGTGACAGAAATTAATTTCTTAAAAAATGTTGCGAATGATGTTTTTGCTGATATAACTCACCCCATTAAAATTTATGAAGATAATTCAGGAGCTTTGGCCATTGCTAATTATGGGAACTTCACTAAAAATTTAAAACACATAGAAGTTCAATACCATTATGTTCACGAAAATGTTCAAAATGGAGTAATTGAAATTGTAAAGATTGATTCAGAATCAAATATTGCAGATATCTTTACTAAGTCTTTAGGAAAGATTAAATTTATGAAATTCAGAGAAGGTTTGAAATTGAAATAAATTCTGTATACTATTTATTTAAGTGATGTTTATTTAAATATTTTTGCTTGAAATGAAGTAGATTTTGGTAATGTCCTTATGTAAACTAAATTATGTTTAACTTTGATTTTAACAAGTTAATGAAAGAAACCTTTTTTAAATAATTTAAGTGTTGAATGTTATTGTTTAAATCTATGCTTAATTGTAAATGGTAAAGATGAAAATGTTGCTTATATCTATGTTTATTTGTAATTAGTATAAATATAAATGTAAGGAGGTGTGTTAGTTTGGTACATTTATATTTACCATATAGGCAACACCAAGTTCTTTCTCCTCTGCGTGCGAGCTATGGATGCCGTTGTAATGTTGTGCACGTGTTGTTAAGTTTCAATAAAAAATGTGAAAAGATACGTTTCTTATTTTTCGACTTGCTTCTTCATATGATATTGGTTTATTTAACAACTATCTGCCTACAGGAAGGATGTCTTTGTGAAGGACACTCTGTGGGAAATTTGTTCATATTTACAACAAATGTGAAAAAAACTCAAAACCAACCCTGTAGCCAGCCATCAAATTCCCAGTATTTAGTAATCTTAATCACTCTGGTTGCTTATATAGGCTTAGAAAATCAGAAAAAACTTCTCACATTTCTCTTAAGGATGACCAAAAATTGACAGATTATAGCTCTATTAAGACAAGTTCAATAGATAATGGGAGAAAAACAATAAGCCAATTTTACTTCCTTGTATGAAGTAAAAAGGAAGTACTGTAATCTCGAAAAATTTCGGGTATCATATTCCAACGAAAATAAATGCAATTTAACAATGTTTTTGCGTGATATCCATATGCAAGGACAAAATAAAGAACTTTCCCCCCCAAAAAAAATATATAATGTTGGTTTGAATGTTTCCTCCTATAGGTTTATGAGCCATATAACATTATGTCCTAAACATCTATTACAGTTTACCTGGAAAACAAAGCAAGCATGGGATGCTGAAGCGGATAATGATGTAAAGGAAGAATTTTCGAAGTGGTTGAAAGACTTACCATAGTTAGCCAAACTAGAGATACCCAGATGATTTAGTGGGAGCCCAATGAGGTTAAATTGAGTCTGCATACTTTCTGTGACACCAATCAACTGGTATATGCTGCTACAATATTTACAAGATATGAACCAAAGCATGCAATATCAGTACAATTCTAAATGCCCATTCTATGATGGAGAATTCCATATCAAGATTAGAACTGCTACCAGTTACAGTTGGAGCTAGACTGCATAAATCAGCAACGGAAGCTTTTGAATTCAAAGATACAGAATTGTCTTTTGAACAGACACAGTTCTTACTTGGATCTGCCGTGATGAACAGTGGTCAAGTTTTGTCAGTAACAAAGAAACAGAAATTGTCTATACCAGGTGATTTGTTTTGCAAGGAATATATACAGCTAGAAACAAGTAATTGTGACTAATTTAAAGTAAAATATTCTTTGATTTAGATGATTCTACATTATCGAGTTTACACCCCAATATTGATGAAGATGGTGTTTTATCATTAAGAAGGAAAATTTCTCATTAAGAAGACAGAAAGGATTTTCAGCATCCAGCAGTTTTGCCCAATCAAAAACACCCTGTAGTTTTCAGATTTATTTCTGATACACATTTAAACTTATACATCATGCTGGTATTCAAATGACAAGAACAATTTTTAGAGAGCATTTTTGGATCTTAGATGTTATACCATCTGAACTGTTCTTAAATGATACAAAGCAAAAAATATGGACGCTTGCTCGAAGATAGTGTACATAATGCCTAAATTTATAAAGCAACAGGTACAATTTTTGCTGGTCCTTTGTACCTCAAGGGCCAAGTGAAGACGACAACAAAAACATGGATATGTCAAACAAAGACATGGATATGTCATGGATATGTCAAACATGGATATGTCAACATGGATATGACAAACAAAAACATGGATATGTCTATTTACATGTGGAGTATACCCAGTGGATATCTTGAGTTGATTGTCTCTCTGTCAACTGACTGCTTTCTTCAATGATTCTAAAGATTCATTACAGGTAGTGTTTTAGATAACACATAACTTTACAGCACAGCTAGCGCTTTAGATAATATTAATTGGAAGGAAATTGAAGTTTACAGCACTGCAAAGATTTGCTATAAGCTCATTCTTTCTGCACCATGATGGGGAGGAATGGGGAGAGAGAATAATAGGTGTTCTTAACCAAACTAAAAAACGTTCTTGGGAAAGTATTGCTGGATTTCAAAGAATTACGTACAGTTCTCTATGACTATGAAGCAACCATCAACTCTCAACCTCTAACTTGCATTTCCAAAGATTCAAGTAATCCAGTTCCCTTGACTTCTAATATGTTCTTAAATGATGTTGAAGAAATTGGAGTACTTGATCTAGACTTGATATAAAAACTCAATAAATGGTTCAAGTACAAACTAAGGAATACTTAAACCAGCTGATGATGAAAATCAACAAAAAATAATCGAAGACATGTATTAATTAGAAGTGATAAAAAAAACATTTAGACTGGATACTTGTTGAAGTGATAGAGCTTATGCTAATCCACAATAATAAAGTTAGAATAATATGCATCAGGACAGCAACTGAGTATATTTTTATGACCAATACAAAGACTATAGCACTGGAAATTATTGGACATCAAGATGTTGCTGAATCAACAAAAGATTCAGATCAGTCTAAAAGTGATGAGATCCAGAAAGCAGCAATTATGTAGAGGAATGTGTAAGGTCATTTCTCCCTCCTTTCTGTATGCCTTTGCGGTGTTCAAATCCCAGCAAACGCATTGCACATTTTTCATGTTCCTGCATCAATATAACCTAATGACTCTACAAGTGGAATCTGTTCTAAGAAGTGGTGGATGGTGATTTGTCACCACCAGGACTTGGCAATTGAGTCCTGCTTTAAAACGGGGAGTATATAATGTATTTTCTCCCTTCTTTCTGCTTGCCTTTATGGTGTAACTGGAAGCTTGCTCGATGTGTATTTGGGAGGTCCAGAGTTTTTTCATGTTCCTGCATCAATACAACTTAGCCGTTCTACAAATGTAAAGGAACAGTGGAAAATGTAAATGCAAACTAAATATAAATATTGTACACATAAACTTACTATAAAAGCATAATATATAAGTAAGAAAACCTAAACTAAAACATACTGATATTTCAACTGAACAAAAAGGAAACAACATACTTTAAACACAAATAATAAAAATAATAAGGAAATTTCCTTTTACTAAATGCTTGCAAAGTAATTCAATTTTAACTGAATGCTCAGTAAAACATATAATTTATTTTATAAATCTCATTAACAGTCATGATAAACTTCCATCATTTTATGCAATCACATCTTAAACTTCATACTTTAAGTAACAAAATATGGCTGTTTCTTGAAATTTTTGAAAAATAAGTCAGTCTTTACTATTCAACATGAGAACAATCCTAAATGTAATGTAATGAAATGGGATAATTAATACCACAAATGCACTTTAAATCATATTCAGGAAGAGTTTTAAATAATAAAGGAAAATCCCACTGAGATAAAAAAATGTGTCAACATCCATGAAAAAAAATCTTGAACAGAATGGTAAAAATGTGTTGCTGGGTGTCAAATTTGTTTCATTTATGCTATCTAGTGTTAATCCCTTTTTAATATATTTTTTAGAAATAGCTATAAAAACAAGTAAAAGTAATAACACAAGCACATTTCATTGCTACAAATTTCATTTTGATATAACAGTAACAATGACATAAGTAAACAAGTTATTATACCCCAGCAGTCTCAAGAACTTTGTGTAAAATAACATCTGAGGACGTGAAAAAACTCGCTTTCTTGATATGTCTATTTAATATAAAATTCAGGTACTTTTCTTTCATATTTGCAGAATTCAGTCTTGCCATTAGCTCAGTTGAATAGGTTTGCTCTGTAAATTGAAAAAGAAAATCATATCAATTATTCAAAAATGTAACTATTTTTTCACTATGTTTGAAACTAGTTTATTCTGCATATAATAAGATTATAATTTAAGTTTCACAGTATAACTTGCAAAGTATTTTTTTTTTTTTTCCTTTCTTACTACGTGCTTTTGTGGTGTAATTGTAAAGTATGTTCTACTGATAAATTAAGAAGTCTGAATACTGGCAAAAACATTTTATATTTTTCATGTCACTACTTTGAAATAACACACCTAATGGTCTCAAATTCATATGCCATTGTTAAAAAAATAATTAAAATAATAACAACTATAATAAAACTTGCCTGGTAAAGATATTTAGATGTTCTCAACCAAGAACGCATAGAAATCAATAGGGTCCTTTCCAAGATTTGAAACATGGAGCTTCCAGTACTTAGGTGGATATGCTTGCCTTTCAAGACAAGAAATCACACATAAGGCAATGCAATAATTTCATAAAGTCTTCCTTACTGAAATGGTTAGAGGCACAAAGTCCAGTTGATTAAATTCAAGTATTAATGAATTATCGCACTATTTCAGTTTGGTTGCTACTATGTAGATGATCAGACTGTGGGCTTGAACTGCCTGAACCTTCCAATATTTAGATGGATATGCTAACCATTCATAACACAACAGTATACATGGAAGATACATTCATTTCTTGTACACTGACTTGTCAATCAAGTCTGCCTTAATTCGGAATACTTTGGATTTGTTCGTATGACATCACCCATAGTAGCATAATGTAATTAATGGCTGCAGATATAGTCCAGGTAAAAAAGGAAAAAAAGAGAGAAAGGCCACATTTAAACCCTTGCAACCAGTTTTGGAAGATGCACAAGATTTCTTTCTATTTCTGCCTTTATCAGCAACCCTGAGATCAGATTCTCGAAAAGGTGCCTCCCATATAAAAATTTCTTGTATCCGTTTTTTTTCCCATCATTGCCGTAAAGATTACTATTTCTACTAATCAATGCACTATATTACTTTACTGTCAAGTACAGAATGGATAATATGCTGTCACCTGAAGTCCTATCTCTTTAGCTGGAGAAAAGGGTGATAATTACATTGTGTAAAACATGAAGTTTCAATGAAAGGTCTTGAAATATATGCTTAAAGCAGAAGTATTAGAATAAAGGCAATAATTCTAAAAACTGATCTCTATTGTGAGAGGAAAATTACATGAATAAATAAAAGTTTCTAATACATATGCTACAAAAGATGGAGTGTATGGAGATGGAGATGGATGGATGGAGAAAGTGTAAGGATTATTTGGATTTCTTTTCACAGGATTAGTTATAAGTTAGTATTATGATAGAAAAATTTAAGTTTGTAATTAAACAGTGGGAAAACGATCATTTGCATAAATGTGAAATAATTAAACTTGGTAATAGAACCGGTAGATATAAATAAAAGCTATATCTATCTTGTTTTTATTGCCCATTTACTAAAAGCAAATTTTATGGTCACTGAAGCAAAGACAGCCTGGTAGCACACTCTGATATTTAGGCAGGGATTTTCTAATCAAGAAGTAGAACACTTGCAAGATTGAACAATATATTTCACACTACAATTACTCAGATGATATTTATTTATTTACAAAATAAAATTTGATTCTAGTAAGAAGAGTTTATTAGTGCTAATCAAAATTTAAAATGGTCACAAAATCGTTCTTTCTTCTCTCTATACATATCTTTCTCTCCATAACTTAATCAACAAAAATTACAATAAAAATTATCTGAATGCCTTAGATTAGACTAAACCATAGCTGCCGATCTCAAAATATGAAAAACTGAGAGCTTCATATAATTTTCACACTGCACAGCAAAGCCATTTCAAAAGAACTCCAAAATGCCTAAAATGTACTTTATAGTACATTATTCAGGTTACTGAACTATTTATAATGATTCTGGTACAAAATATATTAATAGTTAATTAGTTAATGCAAATTTTATGTTGTTTTGTTAATTTCACTTCCTGAATTTATTACATTTTTATATTAAAGAAAAAAATTTATTTAGCAAAATACTTTTAAATATGACAAAAAGTAAACTCACAATTAATAAACATGCAATGGGCAAATTTAGGAATGTAGTATATGTTTGCAGAGTTTAGTGTGCTTTGCAATCATCTAAAGTGTCCAAATTCTTAGTAGATGTTAAGTAAATTATTGTTTAGTCCAGTGATGGGCAAACTTTTTTGGTTGCGGGCCAACAAAAAAAAAAAAAAAAAAAAAAAAAAAAAAAAAAAAAAATTGGCTGGCCAAGATAAATTATTCCAAAATTTTTAAAGAACAATACACAAGTATTACAATTTAAATATGTTAATGAGATGAATCAAACTGCGATTTAATTTACAAAAGTTCTTTATATTGAGGTATGAAGTGAGATGTATTGATTCTAAGGAACGAGGCTAAATGCTCATCTGCAAGTCTACTTCTGAAATAATTCTTTCCAATGTTCTTTCCAATGTTAGTTGAAAACACTAGTTCACATATATAAGATGTAGCAAACATAGCACTGATTTTCTGGGAATGAGATATTAAATTTGGGAAACTTACTTTCGATAATGATTTGTAAAACTCTAACTTTGGCATACAGGGTTCATAGCCACATTTTAGTTAAAAAAAATAAGCACCTATAAGCACTTTTCAAGCACATTTTAAGAAAAAAAAAGTAAGCACCTGTCTAATTACATTATACACAACTGCATAACCTTAAAAGAAAAATTAGACTTGCAATTTAAAATATGAGCAATGCAATATTTATGAAGAGAATGAGCATTACCTCAACCATGGAAAACAACTTTTTTTTTTAAATTTTAAATGACAGTTCAATTTACAGAATTAGTTGACAAGTGAGAGAGAAAAAAAACTATGCAGAACTAAACTATATTACAAGATTTAATGATGAAATTTCAGTTCAAAATATAGAAAATAAATAATAATAAGCCATATTAATTGTATTCGCTTGGCACCTAATAATACAATTTACTTTTCCACTCATATTAATATTTAAATAATTTAAATCAAAATTCTGAACAATTTCTAAATTTTCATTGCATAATAGTTTTCCCTTAACATATATTCCAAGCAAAGTAATTTAAGTAAAAAAGAGGAACATTTTTGAAATCAGGAGAAGGGAAATTGCTTCATGCAGTCATCCTTAAACAGTAAAAGCTTAACTAACCCGCATACTCGGAAATTGCCGAATATTCCGTATAGTCGAACGTAACTAGAAAAAGAGGAGAGGGGGGAGATTGTAGCCGTTCTTTAGATTTCTCGGCTAAATAAATGATTTTGACATTTCGATATGTGCATCATATAAATATAGACCAACGGAACTGAGAAGTATTCTGCTTAGAAAGCACAGTAAAACTCTTTTAAGTGTTCATAAATAAATCTCAGACTGAACATCAAAATTAATTATCTCTGCAAAATATCGCATACATTATTGCGCAATACGTGCGGCGTAATTCTTCCATATGTGATATTACGCAGTCGGAATCAACAGCAGCCGGTATTCGGAGAATAAAGAACTAAATAAAGGAAAAGAAAGAGACTTACTAATCTGGGGTGTTTTTGATTCTAATTTTGAACAGACTGCGTTAAATTTCCGGAATAGAATCATTCTTCGCTTGGGTTGGGTAGACCGCAAAACTTTTAGTCCTATTCAATCCAGATTGGACAGTGACCAAAAAAAAAAAAAAAAAAAAAAAGTCCGCTGCTTCAATATTAGAGATTTTGCGGAGAAAGGGGAGAACCTCCCAACCTCCGTACAGTATAATGTATTGGGAGAAAAAAATTATTCTGACTATTCGATTACTTTCCTTATTTAAGCCATTCCGAATATTATTCCTTAGAAAGCTAATTTGTGTAAAAATACACCAATTTTTGGAAGTTTATCTACACTTCAGCAGCTACTGCAACTATATTATTATAAATATTCATACATATGCTCATAATATAAGCATAACAATCATAATAAACACGAATATGAACTGACCAGGCGGAACTAGAATGCAAATTATTAAAATCTTGATAGAAATTCAAACGTGTGTAGTATTTGGGTAGGCGGAAAAGAATACCGAATGTACCGGAATTTTCTATGGTTTTCGCAATTCTTTGACCAAAGGAACGACGTGCAACTGTCTATACTCTCGCGCGCACCATAGGTTACGTTAATGCAGAAAAAGGGGGAAAAGCTATTTCCGGGAGTATGATTCATCATCTGACGTTCCATATAAGGAAGAAAAGTTGTTTATTTAGTTTCGGCTTTGGTACGGGAGGAAAAATGCGAATTCATTAAAAAAAGCACTAAAAGCAAAAAATAAGCACTAAGAACAAAAAAATAAGGGCTTTAAAGAAAAAGTAAGCACCTATAAGGGCCTTTATATTTTATTTTCAAATATAAGGACTTATAAGCACTTGTAAGGACGGCTACGAACCCTGTTAGAAACAACTGCTTGAGATCATGGTTAGATTGCAACTCAATTAATTTAATCTGCAAATCTGACCTCACTGCTTCACAATTAACATTGAAAGATTAACAAAAATATTCACAATTAACAAAAATATCCTATTCTGTTTGAATGGCACTGAAATCTTGAAATCTGCATTTGAACTCAAAATGTAGTTTCTTTTAAGCCATCTTCATAATTCTTAAGCTTCTCTTCAGTTACTGAGGGTATTGAATTTAATCTCGGGAAATGAGACAAGTTGTTCTTAGCTAGCTGCCCAATAAACAGATTAAGTTTTAAATATTACAGGTAAATCAACAACCTTGTAATCGGCATAGATTTCTGCAAAATCCAATAGTAAAAAATTCGGGATTTTACAAAAATCTACGCTGATTACAAGGTTGACGATTTCCCTGTTATATTTTCCACATCGGCGTTTTTCTCCTGTGTCTAGATTAAGTTTTAGTTTAAAAGCTTTGCGATGGGCCCAGATATTGTCAATAAATAAATTTTTCCCTTGCATCTCGGCATTCAAGTTGCTAATATGACAAAGAAGATCTGTGAAAAATGCAAAGTCCAAAACCCATTCTGCATCTTTTAACATTTTGCAGTCTGCAGAACACTGTTTCTCATGGAAGAACGACATGATGTTGTCTTTCACCCGCCAAACTTGCTCAAAAACACATCCTGCACTAAGCTTCCTTCCTTTCATGTAATACAGTAAATCAGAGTATTCAGATTTCACGGATTGAAGAAAATCTCGAAATTGCCTGTAAGTAAACTCACGAGATCGAATAGTAGCTACACGCTTCACGAATACATCAAGCACGGGTTTCATATTCAATGCAGATTTACACAGAGCATCTTGATGTATAACACACAATGTAGAAAAACAACATTGTTCCCGGGATAGTTTTGGTTAAAGATTCCAGGAAATCCAGATTTTTTCCCCTGTCATATTTGGTGCTCCATCGGTCGTAATATTACATATACAGTCAAAAGTCATTAATCTGGACTCGTCGGGACTTCAGCGATTCCGGATTATAGATCATCAGTTTAAATCTCGTAAGATGGCATGTAGAAATTCTAAAATTAAAAATATGAAACCTTAATTTATGAAATAAAGAACAATTATGATCTAAAGGGTATCACAATTTTTTAAAAAAAAAAGCTTAATATTTATTTGTTTACTTTATTAAACATTTCTTTCAATGTAAGTTGTTTAAGTTGCTTCATTTTATGTGATAATACTTTCCCTTTAATTCTATAAACAGACATAATTTCTTGCTCAGTTACAAAGTTCCGCTGTTCAAGTCCCGTAATTGCTGTGTCGAGAATACGGACTAACTTGTCAATCGAAATTTTTTCATTTTCACTAATCTCTCTGTCACCTTCTTCATGTCTTTATCCATTTTTTGCAGCAATTCCACTTTTTGTTTGATGGACATCGAAACATACTTTCATTTTGTAGATCCTTTGGGAGCTCCAGCATCAGAAATTCTATTTGACATAATCGAAAGATCAAGTTTACTTTTATAACATTGCTCTTACAGTCTGCAAACAATAATAAGGCGCATCCAATTCGAAGATTAAGGAACAATGCAATCATCAACATAACTGAAATAGATAATTTTAGCTTATACCGTCCGTTATACATTAAACGCGCACACGAAAACGTATTCTGTGCTTGCGCGCACGCATATGCGCAGTTGTAAAGCGCACGCGTAAACACCTATATGCATGTGTCAATGCGGTGCAGGCGCAGAAAGTTTTTAGCTTTGAGGTCCAGATTATGGGTGTCCGAATTAACGACTTTTGACTGTATTTGTTATAGGCACTTTCAAAGTTAAAAGCCCTTCCTGAAATTCACAATAAATATCACATCCTATTGTAGTTCCCTTTAAAGAACGCATGTACGCCAGTTCCTTGGTAATTTCAAAGTTCTCACCAACACCTCTTATAAATAATACTAATTGAGCAGTATCATTTATATCAGTGCTTTCATCCATAGCTATGGAGCAAAATTTAAACTGGCCAATCTTTGACTCTAATTGTGATGTCAAATTTTTATCGATGTCTTCGATTCTAGAAGTTGCTGTTTTTCGAGATAAGCTTACAGTCTCAAAATTATTTTTCTTGTCTGGACATAAAACATCACAGACGTAGAGCATGCATTGTTTAACAAACTCCCCAGCAATGAGAGCTTTATTATTTCTAGCAATATTGTATGCTACAATGTAACTTACATGTGTAGCTGCATCTTGGAAACTTTACCTTCTCGAAAAAATTTTGTTGGCCTGATAATTTTTCCAAAAGTTTTCCACATTTTGTTTTCTTTCCTATTTGAACATTGCTTTGTAATTGGAATTCTTATGCTTAGATGTGAAATGACGGGAAATGTTATATTCTTTGAAGACTGCTACAGCTTCATTGCAGATGAGACACACTGGTTTAGCAGGTACAGACAGCTTTTACAACTGTAAAAAAATAATTTCAGGTCCATTCATTATTAAAAGCATGGCACTCTGAATCAACTTGACGTTTTTAGTAGCCATTTTGGGGCTGAAATATTTTACGAATAATGCAAACTAGCTCTAGCTAAGCTCACCACTACTCACAATAATGCTATATGTTCCATACGCAATCAATAATATTAGAACTCGTGGCAAAAGAAAAAGTTGCTGGCTGGAGCTTAAAATGTGCACCTGCCACAAGTGAGGTCTAATTCACCTATATTGGATTCCAATATGACAGCTCCCTGAGAAAGAGATAGTGCTTGTTGGCACCAATCTACAGATATAACTAACAAAGAACTTCTGCTTTTAACACTTTACCATCTGAAAGCTGTCTGTACCTGCTATTTACGTCAATTTATATTTTGTAGAACAAAAACAGAGAAAGTAAAAAGAATATCAGTCCTTTGAAAAAAAGGAAGAAACAAATAATATTTAAATAAAGTAGAAAAGGAGATGGATATATAATACATAAATATATATTTCTTTTAATTTGTCTCGGACCAGCAAACCAAAATTCTATCCGTGGGCCAAGTTTGCCCATCTTTGGCTTAGTCTAAAGTAATGACTGACAGTTAAGAAGGGTGTAAAAGAGCCTTTATTTAAAACTAAGTTAGAAGTTAGAATAGAAGGTCTACTTGGTGTTTACAACACAGACAACCACTTGTGAGAAAATATCTTAAAATAACAGAAAGTCAATTGCAAAATTTAATTTCAAATAAGCGAGTAGCCAAGGCCTACATAAATCAGTTTAATGCAATAATGCAAGGCCGAAGACTGCAAATATTATCTTATCTAGCAATCCCAGTAATGTAGCCTCAAGAAGCAGAACATGGTCTGTCTTACAATCTAAAAACCTCATCTTAAATATGCGCTAACTAAATTTGCATTCTAGAGGGAAAATGAAAGGCAGATGTTACAATAAAGATCTAAAACATAAAATAACTGTTTAATTAATATAAAGGAACCTTATATATTAATGTAAAATAAAATCAAATGCAAATATTTACTGATTAAATATCAAATCTTCATAAACAGTTTTATAAATCCTTGCAATTGACTAAGATAATTTAGATCAAACAAAATTTAATGGAAAAAATTACGCTAAAAATCACTAGTGTTGGAGGTGGAAATTTACACAATTTACGTTTTATTATTTCAATAAGTTTTATCTATTGCTAGAAATTTCTCCCTTGGTAGAGGCTAAAAATAAAAAAAAATTGGAAGAGAGTTGGCAGCTACATTAAACCACTTAAGATTCAAAACGATAGGATTGCTGAATACTGATAGTTCAACCTGCTATGCAACATGAAGCCAGCTGGCTAATAGGATGATGGCATGATTATTCTCATGGTAACATACATGAATACAATCCAGTTTCTATTAAAACAGCCTCTCCAAAGACATTCTTTCCCTCCCCAGTATATTTTGTTTTAATCCAATGATCCAATCCAATCCAATTCAAAATTATTTCTTAACATCTGAAGCAGTGTTAAACATTTGTCCATAACTAGAAGATTATATAGTACGTCTTCCCCCTGCTCGGACGCAAAGATAACTAGCAGTGCAAAACTAAATGCACAGATAAAATGTAATCCGTAAGATTCCAAACTGTTATGGAAAATTCTTTGATACATTCCCTGTAAATGGAAAATTTTAATGAAATGATCAAAAACATTGAGTCTTTTAGATATCACGATATATGAAATAAAAGCAGTAATGTAACAAAAAAGTCAATATAAGATTATTATATTTATTGAAACAGAAACTTAAAGTAATACAGTCAAAAGTCTTTAATACAGACGTCCATAATCCAGACCTCAAAGCTATAAACTTTCTGCACATGCGTCAAAGCATGCGCATATTACCTTTACGCATGCTCATAATACGTTTACGCATGCGTGTTTAATATATAATGGATGGTATAAGCTAAGCTAAAATTATCTAATTATTTATTTCAGTTAATGTTGCAGATTGTGTTGTTCCTTAATCTTCTAATTGGATCCGGCTTATTATTTTTTGCAGACTGTCAGAGCAATTTCACAAAAGTAAGCTTGAACTTTCGATTATGTCAAAAAGAATTTCCGATTCTGGAACTGCCAAAGGATCTACAAAGTGAAAGCATGTTCGATGCCTATCAAACAAAACGTGGAATTGCTGCAAAAATTGGATAAAGGCATATAGTACTTTTTTCTTTAACCATTCAGAAATCTGTTTATCAATTTCAGGCTGCCCTGCGGGGGGGGGGGGGGGACAATGTAGCGGCGCGCAATGAACTGGAAGTTGATCTGTCAGCACTATCCTTATCTTCAGGGCAGATGTTTTCATTTTATTCGGCTTATAATTCCTTACTAAATGTAGTATTTCATCTCGATGTACTCCGTCTTTGATATGATTTAAATCAAATTCATCGCCATTATAAATATCACAAATACACATCAAATAGTTTTCTGGTTGCAATTTTCTAATTTCGACTATGCATAATGTATGCTTTACGCATGCGCGCATTGAAAGAAATGTTTAATAAAGTAAACAAATAAATATTAAGCTTTTTTTTTTTGTAAATTTTGATGCCCTTTTGATCATAATTGCTCTTTATTTCATAAATTAGTTTCATATTTTTAATTTTATAATTTTTGCATGCCATCTTACCAGATTTAAACTGATGATCTATTATCCGGAAAAACCGATAATCCGGAATCGCTGAAATCCCGAAGAATCCGGATTAAAGACTTTTGACTGTACATATTAATGCATGCATATTATGCTTTTATAATGCTGCATAACAATAAAACATCATGTTTAGAAGATTTGTGTCTTTTAATATACCCAGTTTATCATGTGCTTTTTAACTTTTACAATTTTTTAATTACAGTCAACCTTTATTACACTGTCAACCCACTCAAACTGATAACTCTATAAAATCCCAAGCAACTAAATAGGAAAATAATGATTAAAAAATATGTTATAAACCATCATCTTAAAAGGGTTATACCCGGTTAAATTTCTTCCAGTTTAGAGGTCAATGTCATTACGGCTAAAGGAAAAGACAGCTTTAAATGCAATACCAATACTCCACCCTTCTTCCACTCATTCACACAATAACTTGACATTTATATGTGCTTTTAGCATTTGGGGGAAAATAAACAGATGTGCAGTTCTTGGCACATGTGTTCAACTGGAAGTTTTCCTGAGTTTTTGCCAGTTTTGCTTAGTTTGAAAGTGGATACTTGAACACATGCCTTTGAGCAGAATATCAGAAAAATGTAAAATTTTAACATTTTGTGGGGGAAAAATTATCAAAGAGTTTGAAAAATCAAATCAGTCTAAAGCTGCCATAGCAAATATTCGTAGAATTTCCCAAACATCATTAAATGACATTTTATCTTCAAAAGATACTGTAGATTATGATAGCAAAAAAAGAAAAGATGAAAGCTCTAATTATCTAGATAAAATATGCCAGGATACAAAATTTGTCAACTACTACTTCAATTTTGAATGAAAGAGCTCATCAGATTGCTGTCAAACTCAGAGAAGAAAACTTTGCAGCTGATAATGGATGGCTGGAAAGGGTAAAGATGAGGCACAACATAATGTAAAAAATGTCACGGGAGAAGCAACTGGATACTGATTGAGAGGTTATTCTGATCTGGAGAAACATAATGACAGAAGTATGCAAACAATATGTCAAAGTAACATTTTTAATGTGAATGAATGTTAATTGTTTTTTATAATCTTGGCGAATAAAACTCTTTCTTTCAAAAAGGAAAAACTCATTGAAGGAAAAAAGAATGACGAAAGACTGTGTTCTTGCCGAAGATAGCTCGAACTTATTTAATGATACTTAACTTCAGTAAGTGGACTGTAATATTAACAATAACAATTTTAATTTAACAAAAACAACATTATTGAATACTAGCACACGCATGTGCTTATAGTTACCTATGTAACTTAGCTAAAGAGCGAGCAACCATATGCTCTTACATCAAGTCAGAAATCATTCATACTAATACAGCAAAAACGAAATAACTTTAGGGTTACACTAAAGCCAAACTCTGCTTGGCGTAAAACAATGCTGCCAAGCAATACTCTTTCAGACACCGAACATCCCGCCCGGCGTTGAAATATTAATTTCAATACAATAAGTAAAATTCAAAAAAGTAATAAATGTTCATACAATACAAAATGATACAATGTAAATTAATGCACAAATTATAATACAAGTAATTACAATGTGAAAAGAACAAATATGATGGATTACAATTCAAACCTTCAAATAAACATAAAAATTCGTACATTATTTCTCAATTGGCAGTACAGAAATTTTAGTAACTGCTCGTTTATAAATACCATTTTTGGTTTTGACAAGAGACAACTCGCACAAGGTTGTCCTTCCCATAAAACACATCTACAATTCTCCCAAACAACCATTTACAGGTAGGAAGATTTTCTTCCTTAATCACTACCATATCCCCTATTTTAATATTTTGTTTAGCAATCATCCATTTATTTCTTTGAATCAAAGTGCTCAAGTAATTATTAGTCCAGTTCTTCCATATATTTTGTACCATTTTTGTAGTTTTTTGCCATAAACTAAGTCTGTTATTATCTACTTCTGTTAAATTGGGTTCAATTATTGAATTGATCGGTCGACCTATAAGGAAATGACCAGGGGTCAAAACATTTAAATCATCAATATTAGAAGTTAACGGTGTAAGAGGGCGAGAATTTAAGATTCCCTCTACTTGAACTGTTACTGTCAAAAATTCTTCGTAGGTTAATACTGAATTTCCTACTGTTCGTTTAAAATGAAATTTAAAGGATTTTACTCCTGCTTCAGATAGACCATTAAAATTTGGTGCTCTTGGGGGTATAAACTTCCATTGTATACCTTCCTCAGCTAGAAAATTAGCTAAAGTTCCATTCTGCTTTAGAAAAAATACTCATTAATTTTTTTATTTCTGTATTTGCACTAACAAAGCTTTTTGCATTGTCACTAAATATTTTTTTTTTGGTTTACCTCGTCGGGCAAAGAACCTCTTCAGACAAGCAATGAATGCCTCTGTGGTTAAGTCATTGACAATCTCTAGATGAATTGCTTTTGTCACCATACAAACAAAAATACAAAGTGTTCCTACAGTTGTAGATAAATCTGAAAAGTAAACTAAGAATTCGTATTAGTTTCAAGAAATCATTAGTTATTTTTAGGAAGTCATCAAAGAATGAATCAGTTTTTAAAGTCAACAAGGAAGTCGTAACTGGTTTCAGTTCTGAAGAATAAAGCTCATCACTAAGTCCATTTTTATCTTGAAAATTGTCCTTGTTTAAAAAATCAGGACCTTTCCACCACAGCTTGTTAGATCCAAGAGTTGTAGCATCTGATCCTCTGGAAATGATGTCGGCTGGGTTCATTTCTGAAGACACATGTCCCCACTGATAGTTAGAAGTAAGTTGTTGAATTTGTGAGACTCTATTACTCACAAAGGTTTTCAAAAGATGCGGTGATGTATTGATCCAGGCTAAAGCAATGCTTGAATCTGACCAGAGCTTAACGTCATCAATTTTGAGTTTCAAAGCTTCTAAAACCTTTTGCATAAGTTTGGACAGGAGTAGACATGCTGATAGTTCTAATCCATTTGCTTCACCTTTAAGTGATGCTTTCAAATAAAACAGTTTCTCAGTATCATTTAAATTATTATTATTACCAATCATAGACATAAATTGCACTTTAAAATTTTTAAAATCTTCATATTTACCATAAAATTGAGGAAGAGGTAAATCAGGCAGTTTAAAATTTGATTTAGAAACAGTTTTGGTTTCAAATTTATCTTTATTATTTGTTTCACAATTAGAAAGAAAAATTCTAAATCTTACTTCGAACTCTTCGATGCTTTCTTCCAATTCTTGTGTAATGCTTAGATTATCCTTCAAGTCAATTTCCTCTGGCAAATTGGTATATTCCACTATGAGTTGTTTAACCCGAGATTTTAATTCCAACAAAGAATCCAATTTAGTCTTCATAATAACATCATGGTTGAGTTTATTCTCCTCCATTTTATACTCATCAAGGAATTTTATCAAAGCTCCGAGTTTCGTTTTCACTACGCCGCGTTGGCGATTCAATGAAACAATATTAGTAGCCATTTTCTTCTCCGGCTAACGTGAGACCAAACTGTTCTTGCCGAAGATAGCTCGAACTTATTTAATGATACTTAACTTCAGTAAGTGGACTGTAATATTAACAATAACAATTTTAATTTAACAAAAACAACATTATTGAATACTAGCACACGCATGTGCTTATAGTTACCTATGTAACTTAGCTAAAGAGCGAGCAACCATATGCTCTTACATCAAGTCAGAAATCATTCATACTAATACAGCAAAAACAAAATAACTTTAGGGTTACACTAAAGCCAAACTCTGCTTGGCGTAAAACAATGCTGCCAAGCAATACTCTTTCAGACACCGAACAGACTGATTGCTTTGCTATGATCCAACATGGATGGCAGTGAGAAGTTGAAATCCATTGTCGTAGGAAAAGCCGAAAAACCCAGTATATTAAGGATATGCTTTGCCAGTAAGCTATGATGCCAACTCCAAAGTTTGGATTACTTCAGAGCTATGTAAAAAGACAATCAAGAATTTAGATGCAAATTTTTTGCAAAAGGTAGAAAAATAGCTTTAGTTATTGACTACATACAATTAAGCAATTTAGAAGCCATAAAAATGATCTACCTACCAGCATATGTGACTAGTATATTACAAGCCATGCAATTTTATACACAGCAAAAAGTTGGATCAACCAACATTATTACCAGTTCTTCAAAAGCCAATCCCGAAAAGAGAATGAATATGATGTCCCTTTACTGGACTTCGGCTATGAACTAAAAAAATGTGATGTTGAATTTGATTTAGATGATTTAGATTTAGCTGTGGACTTTGAAGTAATCATTAACTCTGGAGAAATTTCAGTGCTGAGTATTGCTTCTGAAACAAAAAATTTTAACTTTCTTGAGGTTACTGGTGAAAGTCATCACGAACTAGATCAAGAAACAGATCAAGAACCAATACACAAAATGCTATAATTTCAATACACACTGCTAAAAGATTTTTTATTTTCTTGCAAAAAAATAGAACATAAGTATTTTGCAGTACTGAGGAAAATTGAAAATATTATGGAAAGTAACAAGCCAGTATTAAAACACGCATTCATGTTGGTACTTTTCTTGTTGTGATTCAGTTCTATTCAAGGTTTTCAACTTTTTCTCAGCTTCTTCTAGTCTGCACGGAAATTCTATATGATCTATTATATCTTCTATATGATATTCTATATGATCTCAAATGGGATATTAGATTTAAGAAATGCTTGTTAAGTTAGATTATAATTTGATAGTAGAATTCAATAATTAAACCTTGTCAATATCTTGTGAAATTTACAGTCCATTCAATAATAAAGAACTCAAAGCTTTAATTTGTCTTCGTTTCATTTATCAAGAAATATAATGTGGTCAAGTCTCGTAGAAGAATTCCTAGTTGTCCATGGAAATCCCGGCAATATAAAGACCCAATTAACCAAGGTTTCAAAATTAAGTTCAGAAGATGTTCAAAAAATGGATAAATTTGATGCTGATAATAAAAGGGAAAATCTAAAATATGGAAAATAAACTGGATGAGTTAAGAAACCAGTATTACAGGATATTAAAAGATGAAGATATCGAAGAGTGTAATAGCGTGTCTAGAGCTGTAAAAGCAAGAGGTAAGATTAAAAGATATTTTTATAATGTAAAAAAAAAATAAACAGAATATTCCAAGTTGAGTATGTGTATTTTAAAGTTAAATCTTAAGCTTCCAGAAATAACTTTATCTAAATTTGATGGTAAATATGATAATTGGAGTAATTCCAAAATTTAATTCAATAGTATAATTACTTCTAATGAATGTTTAATTGATAATCAGAAACAGTTTCATTTACAGTCAGCATTGGTTGGAAATGCTATACAAATGGAAAATATAGATGATATGCTCGAGTCTTTATTTACTGCCTTAAAAATACATAAGAAAAACAAAGTTTGGCTAATCTTTGGAATATGGTAACAGGTAGTTTGGCAACATTTTGGTAAGGCGATAAAGGTTACTAGCTAGGACTTTAGCAGTGTACATGGATAAAGTCAAGAGTGTGCGCAATGCCATTTTTGTGCAATTCTGGGATGTTTTTTAAGTGAAAATAGGTCGACGTGTACATGGATACCGTGTATGTGCAATTCTTAGAAACGTGGCAAGCAGTGGGCGATTCTGCACTTTCTCCCAATTTCGCACCTAATCTTTGTCATGATTAAGCACTTTTGTTCCATGAAAGTTCTAGCATAAGCGTAATTCGGCTAGCAGATTGTTGGAAAAAAATGTTGAGTAAAAAAAAAAAATTTCTTTACTTTGTGAAAACAAAATGGCGTCCAAAAAAAACAGGTTGCTGTAGCAGGGTTGGTTGCCAAATTTTTGCCAAAACATCGCCAAGTTACCATAATCTGAAGATTAACCAAAAGTTTAAATGTAAATAGTCATAAAAATTCTATACTGTGTTTGGATAATATCACATTTGAGTTGAAAAACTAAGAATGCTTGTGGATTCTGATGCAGATTTGCCATCAGCTTGAATTACTCCTTCGAGTGTATTTAAAAGAAATAGGGGTAGATGTTGCAGAGGCTATAACTATAAAAACTTTTTCGGGAAAAGAAATAATTTTAATAGATGTTTTGTTAGTATTTTTATATGTTTTGCTGTTAAGGCTGTTCATTTCAAAACTGCTCATGGAGAAATCAGCGAGGCTTTTCTTGGTGCATTAAAAAGATTTATAGCACATAGAGGTAAGCCTTCTGAAATTTTTAAAAGCAATGGCACAAATTTTGCTGGAGTCAACATCATGAATCATATAAAATGATTGGGAATTGGTTTATGGATGACAAAGAAAAAAATTAAAGATCATATAACTAGAGATAGAATAAAGGGGAATTTAATCAACTTTCTGCTTCTCATTTCAGTTGTGATGAAATAATCGTTGAAAATGAATCATAAAATGAATAAAATCATTGAAATTATAGAAATTTAAAATAAATTATAGGAAATACTATTTTGAGTCATGAGGAGTTTTGACACGAGTCACCTAAATTTAGGCAGTTCTTAAATCAAGGCCTCGTTATCTTCTACCTAGTGATCCTAATAAAATGTTAGTAATCACACCTGCACATTTCTTAGTTAGTTCGTTCTTTGATTGCTTTACCCGATCCTGACTACCTTGAAGTTCTGATAAATCACTTTAGTAGATGGCAGTTGATTAAAAATTTGGTAAAAATAGATTTAAGGGTGTCCCCTTGGGGAAAATTGGCAAGATTGCCAAGCAAGGCACAATTTCAAGATTGCCACTACACAAAACCAAAATAAAAAGGCAAAGAATTGCACAGACTCGGTGCCCATGTACACATCAATCTATCTTGACTTAAAAAAAATATTCGAGAATTGCACATACTCGGCATTGCACACTGACTTGAATTTACATACATCGATCTATTTTCACTTAAAAATCAAAGGAGCACCCAATTCTACACTATAACCAAACAAAAATATATAATCTTAATAAACCGCATTTTAAGTAAAGAATGAAATAACATAAAAAAGGTAAAACAGGTTATACATTTAAACACTACAAAAAGCAAATATCCACTTACCTTATTTAGAAGTTCCTTCGTCTTTACAGTCTGTGGCACACAAAATTCCTTAACAACATCCAAAAACTTCCTAAAATAGAATCCGCATGTTGGAGTTGCTACATCTAAACCTTTCTTCCTATACACCCATTCAAATCTATCTGAAACAGTTTTTACATTCAACTAAACGCATAACCTTTCTACATACAGGAAACTTATAATGGCTACTAAGTAAACCTTCATTTACACACCAGTCAATTAATTCTCTTTTTCCCTTTCGTTCCAAATCGTACAGAAACTTTAAATTAATCTTTCTACATTCAGCCATTCTACCATCTAAAACAATAAAAGCAACACACACCACAAAAGCGCTTACGAAACATCCCATGATTCAAAATTTCCCAGAATAATGCACCTCATTATGTAACAATAGGGTTTCAATAACATTCAACTACTCAGGCTTCCATAAATGAAACAACAACTTGACGATAAATGAAACAACTTCGCCATAATACAAGAGGTACCCTAAAGTCTACTCTAACCGACGATTCATTGAATTTTCAAATTGTAACTTACAATGGATATGATTATAAAAAGAACTATTATGTGCATTGTTGCCAGCGTTTGGCAACTACTAAAGTGGTTGCGATATTACACAAGTAACCCAAATTCGAAAACAGAAAAAAAATGTTATGTGAATACAGAAAAAATTCTGGGTTAGTCTATATTTTAGGGTACTCCTTGGTTTATTGCCAAGATGTTAATTCATTTATGGTAACCTGAGTGGTTGAATGTTATGGAAACGCTGTTATGACATGATTAGTTGTAATGCGCGATTGCAACTGATGGGAAAATATTTGTAAGGGCCTACTTAGGTATGGATGTTGGTTAGGAAGTATATTGCTTATTTTGGGTTTAACACCGTAAAATGCCTGCTAATGGTACGATTAACCTCAAGTTTGGAATAATTGGGAAGGAAAACATTCACTGGTGTATAAATGAAGGGGTAGAGTAGACTTTAAGGTACCCCTTATATTATGGTGAAGTTGTTCTTTGATTTATCGCCAAGTTGTTTCATTTATGGTAGCCTGACTAGTTCAATGTTATGGAAACACTATTGTGACGTAATCGGGTGCATGATTCTGGGAAATTTTGAATCATGGGATGTGTTGTAAGCGTTTTTGTGGTGTGTGTTGGTTAGATTCTTTAGATGGTAGAATGGCCGAGTGTAGCAAGATTAATTTAAAGTTTCTGTACGATTTGGAGCGAAAGGGTAAAAGAGCTCTAATTGACTGGTGTGTAAACGAAGGTTTACTTAGTAGCCATTATAAGTGTCCTGTACGTAGGAAGGATATGCGTCTAGTCGAACGTAAAAACTGTTTAGATGGATTTGAATGGGTTTGTAGGAAGAAAGGTTCAGATGGTCACTATGTGAAGCGTTCGATCAGAAAGAGTCCCTGGTTTAAAAAAAGTCATTTGAGTATGATTGATATTTTTATTTTTACGTGAATCTGGGTGTATGAAGTGAATTCGAAAATCATGGTAAGTGAATATTTGCTTTTGGTAGTGCTTAAATGTATAACACGCTTTTCCTTTTTTATGTTTTATTGTTTGGTTTAAAATGTATTTTATTGAGATTATGTATTTTTGTTTGCCTATATTGTAGAATTTGGTGCTTCTTTGACTTCATAAGTGAAAATATATCGACGTGTACATGGACAAAGTAAAGAGAGTGAGTGCGCAATGCAAGTTTGTGCAATTCTGGGATTTTTTTTTAAAGTGAAAATAGGTCGACGTGTACATGGATAAAGTTAAAAGAGTGCACAATGCCATTTTTGTGCAATTCGAGGATTTTTTTTTAAGTGAAAATATGTCGACGTGTACATTGATAAAGTCAAAGGAATGCACAATGCCATTTTTTTGCAATTCGGGGATTTTTTTTTAAATGAAAATAAGTCGATGTGTACATGGATACTGAGTTTGTGCAATTGTTTTGTCTTGTTATTTTGGCTTTGTGTAGCAGCGATTTTTCCACCAAAAATCGCTGCTACTGCAAGCCAAAATAACGAGTCAAAGAATTGCACAAAATCGGTATCTATGTACCGCCAAAAATCGCCAAAGGTTACCCTAAACTATACTTTTACCAAATGAAGATTTAAAAGGTCTTCATTCACCTCTCAGTAAATTACGCAGTGAGATTTACGGATTTCAAAACCTGAGATCAACACTATGGAAGGTATGTGGGATGTAATAAAAAGGGATTTTTGAAAGAAATGCTACTGACAGTCTGGCAGTGCAGAGGATATTTTTCATTTTTACTTTATTTAATTAATGTGGCAAGTACAGTATGCAGAGTATAGTTTAGATAAGTTTAAATAGTTTTTGGATGCTGGGGTTGAGTAGACTTTAAGGTAACCCTTGTATTATGGTGAAGTTGTTGTTTGGTTTATCGCCAAGTTGTTGTTTCATTTATGAAGGCCTGAGTAGTTGAATGTTATGGAAACCCTATTGTGATGTAATCAGGTGCATGATTCTGGGAAATTTTGAATCATGGGATGTGTTGTAAGCGTTTTTGTGGTGTGTGTTGGTTTGATTCATTAGACGGTAGAATGGCCGAATGTAGTAAGACTAATTTGAAGTTTCTGTGCGATTTGGAGCGAAAGGAGAAAAGAACTTTAATTGACTGGTGTGTAAATGAAGGTTTACTTAGTAGCCATTATAAGTGTCCTGTATATAGGAAGGATATGCGTCTAGTCAGACGTAAAAACCGTTTAGATGGATTTGAATGGCTTTGTAGGAAGAAAGGTTCAGATGGTCACTATGTGAAGCGTTCGAACAGAAAGAGTACCTGGTTTGAAAAACGTCATTTGAGTATGATATTTTGATTTTTACGTGGCTCTGGGTGTACGAAGCAAACTCGAAAATCATGGTAAGTGAATATTTGCTTTTGGTAGTATTTAAATGTATAACATGTTTTTCCTTTTTTATGTTATTTTATTGTTTGGTTTAAAATGTATTTTATTGAGATTATGTATTTTTTGTTTGCCTATATTATAGAATTTGGTGCTCCTTTGACTTTTTAAGTGAAAATATATCGATGTGTACATGGATAAAATAAAGGGAGTGTGCAATGCAAGTTTGTGCAATTCTGGGATTTTTTTTTAGTGAAAATAGGCCAACGTGTACATAGATAAAGTTAAAAGAGTGCGCAATGCCATTTTTGTGCAATTCGGGGATTTTTTTTTTAAGTGAAAATAAGTCAATGTGTACATGGATACCGAGTTTGTGCAATTGTTTGTCTTGTTGTTTTGGCTTTGTGTAGCAGCGATTG
Organism: Stegodyphus dumicola; assembly: GCF_044657685.1. NCBI lineage: Eukaryota > Metazoa > Arthropoda > Arachnida > Araneae > Eresidae > Stegodyphus > Stegodyphus dumicola. Next base: position 83,901,871 of record NC_140779.1, on the reverse strand, counting down.
TTTGCTCAAAAATCGCCGCTCTGCAAGCCAAAATAACAAGTCAAAGAATTGCACAAAATCAGTATCAATGTACCGCCAAAAATCGCCAAGTTTCGCCAAGGGGTGCCCTAAACTATACTTTTACCAGATGCTGTTAAGGAATTCTGCATGTCACACATATTGAACAAACAAATTTTTAAATAAGGTAAATCAATATTTCCTTTTTGTACTGCGTAGATTAGATAACATGTATTTCCATTCTTTTATTTCCTTGTTTGATTTAAAATGAGTTTATTGATATTACATATAATTTGTTTTAATTATGTTTTGGATGCTATTTCACTTGTAATGGCATTGGACGTAAACAGGAATGGTGCCAAAAAATCAACCTGAAATATATATTTTTACCAAATTCTGTTCTGTATCAGAATGTATATATGCTGTACTAAAATATAATATAAAGTCATGCTTTTAAGACAAGAAAACTACTATTTGAAATTTGTGGATAGGCCATTTAAATATGGTGGATATTTATGTTACAAAATCATGAATAATATTATAAGTTTAATGCGTCACCAGTTAAATTTTAAAAAAAAAAAAGGTAAAATCCTAGTATACGGTGCAGCCTTGGCGCGATTTTGAAAATTATCACCAACACCAAAAATTATCCAAAGAACGTCTAAATATACTATTGACTACATCGTATATGTGTCGTTTTTACTGCTCATCATAAATCGCCAAAAGTAGCCAAATCCCGTGTGCACCGGATACTAGGATTAAACCCTAGGATTTTACCGGAAAATCTAATTTTCAAAAATAATGTACGGAATATAACTTACCGAAAAAGTTCAGATGTCTCTGCAGAGTTGCATTTCCAGACACAAAAGAAGCTACAAGAGTCCCTTCGAAATTGTTAGTTATTGTTGTCAAACATAAATCTTGCAGATTAAAATTTGCCATTTTTCAAAAACTCAAAGCAACTGATGATTTTATTTTCTAGTATCTCACAACGCAGATGTCACATTACATGGAACTCATCTTAATTTCAGTTAAATAAGGCTACGTCAAAAAATGATTAGTATCCTTTGGTCTTGGCTGTGGTATTCGAACTGCTCCGTCTCTTGACGGAAAACTAACTGGGTGAATGTGTACCGTTATTAATACAAACGAGGTAACAACATGCAACACCACAGTTGATGTAACAGATGCATTCTTGATTCTTTGTTTTAGCCGCTCGTAAATGTTTATTTGGGAATGGCCAAAAGACAACCGCAGCGCCGCGAACACAAGCTCCTGTAGCCTACTATTCAGTTTCTCAATTTTCTTTATTCTCCGTGCTTGTATCAAAGAATATGTATTGTTCTTAGCATGTACATAGATGTTCTTTGGTTAAAACCCGCCGGCTCATACAGTGGATGCTTTTCTGGACCTGTTAAAAGCTTCTAACAGAGTTTAAAAACATAAATTGTTTGTTAAACTAAAGGCTTTATCTTAGATCTATGATTTTTTGAGAGACAGACTATTCAGAGTGAAGCTCAATATTACCATGTCAAATAGCTTTAAGCATTCGTTAGGATTTTTTTTTCTATTTATTTTGAAACTCAACATAAGCTTTCTTGGTTAATTAAAAAGTAACATTACAACAATATTACAGAATGGGAAAGACTATCAGCTTTCTCGACGCGTAATGCGCCTTGCTCGCATTTCTCAGGAAAGAGATAGCGTTTTCATTTTTCTTACTCGGTTTTATGGGTCATTATATATAATGCCTTGAATGATCATTATATTTAATGACACAGGCATTATATTTTGATATATAATGTATTTACTTTACGTATAATGTATAGATTCACGTGATCAGTAATGGATATCCCGCCAGTGGGGGTCTTTCCTTGATCACTTTCCGGTCATCGTGTACGCTGTTTTCGATTTAGAAAAACAAAAAAGTTTTCTAATATAAACCCAGTGGCGTAGCTAGGGTGGGGCAAGGGGGGACATCTGTCCCCGGGCGCAGCATTCAAGGGGCGCCAAATTGATGTTACGAAATTTTAGAATGAAATGCTTTCCGTTCTTGGCACAGAGAAAAGGGCGCAAAATCTTCAGTTGTCCCCGGGCGCTGAAAACTCTAGCTACACCTCTGATCTAGGTGAAATAATATTCAACATAAAACCTACTAAAGAAGTGTTCCAGTGAAATTCAGTTTTTAAATGCTATTTAAATTTATTTCATTGAAAGTTTTTGTATATAAATAATTACTTTAAATTAAAATGAACTTATTTTTAAGTGTTTACAGTTAATCGAGTTACATAATATTTTTATTGAAATAAAAATTATTTTTAATGTGCAAGATTAATTTTCTTACAATGGTTCATGGTTCTTAAATTCTCTTCCTCTTGAATTCAGAAACCTTCGTTATTAAAATGATTCGAATAGTTTAACTTTTATATGGCTTCCTCTTTTTCATTTTAACTTTCATATGGCTGCGTTTTCAACCATATGAAAGTTAAAATGAAAAATATTACTTTTACGTAAATTTTAATACATGTAATAATTTATTTTTTTAGAAATAGTTCAGTAGTTTTACTTTTAAACAATGGCTTTACTTCGATATAACAAACAAGTTTAATTAGTTCATCAAAAAGTTGTTAGAGACACTATCGAATCAGGAGCTAGCATATTTTTCCACTCTGCAGTTTTACTGCAAAAACAGTGAATTATCCCATTAAAAATGGTTAAGAAATATTTAATTCCTTTCGTTTTCCAGTTATTGAAATTTTTAAAATAATTAAAATTCTATCTAAATCCTTAGATAAAAAGTTATTCATGAACTAGACTAAAGAAATGCAAGGAAAGGGGTTAACTTCAGTTATAAGCGGAATTTCAGATATTGTTATTTTCTAGAAACTAACAAAAAACATTTAAAATCCTCTTGAATTTATTCCTGACCATCCTTTAATTGCTCTTCTGCCACCCCGTCCCTTCTCAAGGTCCGTAGAAAGAACAGGTTAGCTCACTTGGGGTAAACAAACGAAAATGTGTTCTCGCTGTCTATTGGCTGTGACGTCACTGAAGTTTTCTCATGGACCTTATAAGAGATAGACCAACCTAAGGCTCCTATATACTTTTTTTAGATGTTTAGAGGAGCCTTAGACCAACCCAGTGGGCGGGGCGCGAGTCACCGACATGTCGGCAAGAAAGAGTAGGGACGATCTCGTTTACTTTAACACTGAAACCTATGGCTTTTGTATCACATAACGCTTTTTAATTATTAAAAGTGATACGTTGTATAGTGATGAGATTATAAAAGCCACAGTTTTTTCCAAATAGGATTTAATATATCTCATTAAAGCACTTTTTACTGCATTTCGCGCATTTGTTTCACGCGTAATTTTTGTTCAAACATATTTACTTCGGTAAAACGGTAAAAACTCTAAGCACAAAATTTATGAACTTAATTTTTGCATACAAATAACGTAAAATTAAATAAGACTGATAGTACGTGATGCTTTGAAATAAATAAGGTAAAATTAAACAAGATCTGATAATTTTTTTAAAATTTAATGACCATTTTCAGGCAGTGATTTTCAAAACTATAATAGCATTACAAAACAATCATTTATTTGATTATATCATCATTATTAACATTAAAGTGGAATATTTATTTTAGTAATTTATAAAATTCGGAGCATAAAAGTTTCTGAATTTAGTGAAGGGGGGGAAGGTAAAATAAAATCTAGAAGTACTTAGATTTTATTTTACGCCCCAATGGAACCTTTTTTTTAACGTTTTGTGTGTTACCTATATTTATTGAATATCATGTTCTTCGCCCGTAAACTACATGCATTTGAAAACAGCATATCTTTAGAATTTCCGCAGTGGAGATAAAACTGTTATTTTCCGTACAGTGTTCGCTCTGAACTCGTTGAGTTTGTTAATCAAAAATTTATTAAAGTTTTACAAAATATGAAATAGATTAAAACAAATTTGAAATTCGGCCGTCCAGATGCCCATGTTCGAGTGGAGGATTACATTATTAAAAATTTGATGGCTCTAGATACTGTCGTTTTAGTCACAGTGCGAGAAACATACATGTATTCATGCAGAATCTTCATTATTTAATTTCTTTAAATATGAAAATACAGGGCGATAATATTTGGTAACAACAATTTGCAAGGAGACAGGGACATTTATAGTAAAACAGCCCAAAATGCCGCTCCGAAACTAACTACTTTCTAAGCTACCGTCCCCTTGCGCTAATAAATTAAATTAACAGTAAATAAAAAAAATCTTATGCAGAAATAAAAATAAATATTAAAAAATAATCACAATAAAATACAAGCAAAATTAATGATTACGGTTAAATACAATTTTAATATTAGAATTAAATGTATAAAAACTTTTAAGCAGTCAAAAGAATTTATCACTATGATGTATTATGAAATATAATTGAAATAAAAATCCTTTATAGAAATTGTGATATAATACTCATCTATAATTTTAAAAAAGCAGCACAAATTAGAATTTTAAACAAAACTTTCAAAAACTCGTTTTTAAATATTTTAGTATTTTTTATTTATTTACACCAATAAAAAGCATAAAAATTGCAAGAGAAAAATTGCTTGTTTGAAATTTTCTATTAGTTTAGATTTAAAATATTATTTTCTAAAAGAATTAGTTACAAATTTCCTTACAGCATAGGAAAAGTTAAAAAAATATCCAGCCCTGAAAGCTTGCAATAGCTTTATAATTATTTGGAATGTTAATTATGCTTGATAAATATGTTAAATTTTTAAAAATCAATCTCAATTTCAAAAATAAAAATATGTAGAAATTCTGATTTGTGAAATGAAGCGCTACAACCAGCTTTATCTTGACACTTATACACGCTGCAATAGGCAACCACTGTTAAATTTCTGAATGTCGTCCCTACTCCTCCGGATGTGATCAAGGTGACAGCCGGGAACGCCTCAGACGAGGGAGAAAAGCCATTTGGGTTAGTCTATTTCTTATAAGGTCCATGAGTTTTCTCTCCTCAAATCAACATAGATTTTTGCATTGATTTAAGCTGAATGTAAGCTTGTGCGCGACTGTGAAAACTCATTCGGTTTTTTTTTTTTCCTCTCAAATATAATTACATTTATGTAGTATAATGGTTGGTACGCACTGCGCGATTGCATTATGCGCCAATAATGCAAGCAAAATAAAAAATAATCAGCAAAATGTATTATTTCATAGGTATAGAAACTTATAGTGTTTTTTTGATTTGGTGCAAGTTATCTTAAATTTTCGGGTTACTAAAATTAATTTATTCATTAATATATATAGAAACTTCTATGCATTTTATTAGGTGTATTTAAATGCCAACGGTTTTGTTGTGAATTATGACAGATGCATATAAATATGCTTAAATAGTTTTAAATTATGTGTATGTAGCTCACTGCATTAACTAACTCGTGTTACACATGGAAAAATGGCCCTGCAACCAGCCTTTTCTCCAGGAATTGAAGTCAAACCACCAGTGTTCAGCTTGTCAATTACTTAGAATTTGAGCCTATTGTACTGTTAATATGGTACACGCCAGAAATACAATATCATTAATACACGGGGTACATGTAGGCAATAAGAAGGACTAACAACACCGCAGAGTACAGAAAGCAACATATTAGAAGTCCAAAATTCATTTGGCGAGCAAATTAAGTTATATTATTATACTTAAGGCTATCAGTTCTGGATAATTTAGTTACAGTAATTTTGCAAAGATAGTAAAGCAATTCCTTCAGCAATATTAATTTTCTAATTATTAAGGCTTTTTTCTTTTATATTATTTGAAAACAGAGTAATACACAGCATGCATTTAAATGCAATCAAAATTTAGGAAATGTATGATTTAAGAATATAGAAACGTTTAAAAAAAATATGCTAAAATTCTTGTAAAATATAAAATTTCATTTTCTATCTGTACTTATAATTTGTTATGATTTGCATTATGAATGAATAATATAACTTAAGCAAATATTTTATTTATTATAGTTTTAAAGTTTGCATTCCATTACTATACAGTGCACCATGATATATTTCATACAAAATTTCATTTATAAAATTAAGATCCATATTTACTAAGATTTTGTTGAATGTAGTGTTTAAAAGTTAGTACCAATTTTGACTTTTGCATTTAATTATATAAATTTACCTGCAGAATTATATTTTGCTAGTATCTACGAATGTAATCATTATGTCTGTGGGGATATTGTACACAGGTCATCATATTAAATAAACATCCAGCCTTTTTTATGGCAGCATAATGTTTTTATGAGTGCATTTATCTGTGTATGAATGATATTTTTCCACAACTAAACTGATAACTCTAATTTTTTTAATTCATAGAATGGTTAAACTGAATATGCTAAATGAAATGTAATATTTAAGTTATTATACAAACATATTTCTTTTTTGATACCAAAACAAACACATACATCATTCAGTCCTATTAATATCTGCCCACCAGCGGCCGAGCGGTAAAGTCGCTGAACACTGATAGTTCGGTCCGAGGTTCGAATCCTGCGGACGGGCTGGCTGAATGGGCGTTTTCGTGGTTTTCCCCATGTATAACGTGTATACGAGCCAGTTTCCCTTAGAAAGTCCTCCACGAAGGCATCCCTCCCTTCAGGCGCATAGTCCTCGAGGCTTTGCCATAATCACACACACCACACCACCAGAGTCGTAGCTAGGGTTTTCAGCGCCCAGGTACAACTGAAGATTTAGCGCCCCCTACTGCTTGCCAAAGATGGAAAACATTTAATTCTAAAATGTTGTAACATCACTTTGGCGCCCCTTGGATTCTGCGTCCGGGAACAGATGCCCCCTCTTGCCCCTCTCTAGCTACGCCCCTGCACACCACCTATTAACTTCTCTGAAATAAAAAATGAGGGTGACAATCCAGAAAAGGACTACATGTTTCATTTCGTTATTATTTTTATAAATTAAACAATACATAAGTGAAATAAATATAGAAACCTAAAAGATAAAATTCTAAATATACAATATTAATAGCAAAACATAATAGAGGATATGCAACTATTCTTTTAATATCTTTTACTCATTTTTTATATAAAAAGTTAACATCTTCTATCTGAATACTTTTAGAAATTTTTATTTTTTATCTTTGCTAAAAAGTAAAATTCAAAGAATTAAGATTTAAATTAAAATTCAGTCTCAATTTTTATATAGAATTACATAATGCAGCTGCTGATTTTAAAGAGTCTGCTGATTAAGTATTACATTTCCTTTCAGTTTAGCTTGAATAGTTCATTTGTTTATGTTTCTTGTTGCTGCTTTACATCAAGAAATTACAAACAAGTTTTAGAATCTAGCGACTTATAATTTTATGCAATTTCTTTTTTTTAATCTATTAAAATTAATCATATATTACAGGAAAAGCTCATGCGAGTTAATCTGAAAAAAAAAAGTAATAATAAAAAGCCACAAGTAAACTAAGATTTCTAAATGAAACAAGTACTGCAGAAACAATAAGACCGAAAGTAGACTTTAGCAAAATAAAATTAATTTAAATTTTAGCCAAATTAGATTCCAAACATTAGGAACAAGTTTGTACAGCTTTATAGAATAAATATTCTTAATTTGAATTTCTTCTATATCGCTACACTCAGGGTTTAATTTCTAAAATTAGAAGTGCCGGAACCCTATGGAAGACCGTTAGTAAAGAGGAACAAGAGTAAATAAATAAATAAAATGACTATTAAAATAATTTATCATTTAAAAATTAAATAGTTACTTATTATCAAATTAATAAATAATTATTTAATTAATATTAGCAGTTAATATTGATTAATTATTATCTAACCATTAATTAATAATTGATTATTATTTATTAAAATAATTCAATAAAATGTAAAGAGGTAAATTAACATTTAATAAGCGATTTTTAATATAATTTTATTGCTGCTAAAAATAAAATTTTTGAGATTAAATTTCCACTGAAATTGTAGTTCCGTTAATTAAAAGAAGTGCCGGAGCCTTCTTATGTAGGGCTCCGATACGCTCCGACTAGAATTATCCTTTATCCCATGAACTGAAAAGTACCGGAGCCGGCACAATTTAAGCTCTGACTACACTACATATTTTCCAGTTCTTGTGAAATGTGGGTTTTCAGTCTGTTGAAGCTAAAATGAGTAACGGTATAAACAGCTGAATCTTGAATAGCAAATTCTGTAAGGAAGTTTGGAAGATTTTTGATGAAACAATAAATTACTGAGGGAACTTTTCGTAATTAAAACTTATTCTATACAGTAAACAATATTTTAGGTAATTAAGTTTTAACTCCAAATATTAGAATTTTTACTTTTCCGATGAAAAACAGAAAATATTTCAAATGGAAATACGAAACTACTATTAGGAGATACTACGGCGAACTTCAGTGACGTCACAGCCGAACGAGTTGCTGGCTTTTCGTTTGTTTACTCCAAGTGAGCTAACCTGTTCTTTCTACGGACCTTGGTCCCTTCTGACATGGAAGTAGGAAGTAAGATGGAGTTGCCCTAAACAAGTTTCTTCCGTACCCTGCTCTGAAGCACCGGCGATCCCAACGTGGTGACCAAAACATTGGGTCATTTACCATTGAGTTCAATGGGATTTGACGCGTTCGGATGTAAATATTTTGTAATTACGTCGTAAATATACATATAAATGTATATATTTTCTTTTTCTACAACACTTCAGAGTCCTAAGTGTATGAAAACAACATATTTTTAAACAACATTTCATTCTGAACGGAATTTAATGCTATACTTTTCACAGGACAGTTTTCTCAGAATGGTTTAATTTGAATGAAATATTATCACAAGTTTTCGTTAATTACATTAGAAAAAAAATTAAGGTAATTCGATTTTATTCGGTTAAGGTACAAAAATTAAGATCAAAGTTTATTGTATTATTAATATTAAAATTATGCATTATTTCTTTTCTATTTATAGAGCTTCTTCCTAAAATACTTTCTTAAAGTATTATTTAAAACTTGTAACTGAGTTATTATAAAATGTAAGGCGAATAATTCTTTTAATTATACTTATCAGATTTTTTTTTACCCTTCATTTCAACAATACATATTCCAAAACTCTTTATTACGTTTTTAAGTGCGCATCTCATAGCATTTGCTTTCCAATACCTTTTAACAGATTGCTTTCCAATACGAACAATTCTTGCTTAAATAGTTTTACATCGTATTTGTCAACAGGATTTCAATTTATGTTTGCAATTCAATATTAAGGTTATTATATATTTAGCTAACACTTATAATCATTATAAATTAGATACATTTAATAATTATATTTCTTCACAGTACTTTCACAGTTGTTTATTAGTGAATAAATTCTTCATTTCAAATACATTTATAAATAATTTAATGAATATATATGTATTTTGTCAAAGGCAGATACATGCTTTTTGCAATAATATGCAACAATAATATATGGATGTGAAAAAAAATTGTTTTATTTAAAACATTTTGACGTTTGGAAAATAAAATAAAAGTAGCGAATACTCTATCAAGGGTATCGAAAGACGTATACAATTTTAAATGTACCGTAAGGTATTTTTCATTCTTTAAGCATAACATTTTTCTTAAAATCTATATTTTTGTAGTTCAACAGCTTAGAATTTTATAAAACAAATTCATAATCAAAATGGCGCTGTTGTTAGTTATCGAAAAATAACCAAGTAGTGATTTTTGCGTAAATGTCACTAAACTATACAAATTGCTATTATCCATCACACTATGAATGTTTCTTTCATGCGAAAGTGTCCCTTTTTCGATTTGTATGGAACTGTCGTGTGTCGAAATACTATCAGAACCGTGTCAAGCGAGCTTCTGAATGTAAACAAAGAACACCCCTAAGCTTGGTGACCTAAGCTTCAAAGTAGTGCTTCACTTCTAGTGCCGACTGGCCCCTCCTTCCTTTCCTACCTCCATGCCTTCTGAGGCCGTTCTTTGGCACCCTAGGTTCGATAAGGGATAAAGCAATCAAGCAAGGCTTTCCTCTCTTTAACTGCTTTTTCACACAGCTGGGGCAAAAGAAAAGGAACGCAATGGTTTCCCGTCTGAATAGCCAGCGGCCAGTTAGAAAACTGCAAGACAAAAGCCCACAAGACGAATGCCCATTTAAAAACAACACACATTTTCAGGAAATCCAAAATAGCTATGACTTCCTGAAAAATTTTACGAATAATAATTATTATGATTAAAAAGGAAATTTCAAGTGGGAATGAAATTAATTTATTTAAAATCCAAGTTATCAAAATTTAACTAGATTATTTGAAACCATGCTTTTAATTCACTATTAAAACAGTGTTTGTGATAGCGCACACAAATGTTTTCTTAATCATAATAGAATATGGTACTTTTATTTTTTTCGTTGAAATGAAAGTTAGGCTTTAATTCTCCATATTAAATTCATTATATGCAAAATTTTCTGCAGTGTTAAATTATTCATAAATTATTCTCTGTATATGATGAAAATTTACATACATTTTAAAATCCTTATAATTTTGTATAATTAAAAGAAGCAGTGTGGTCAGTATTCCCTTTCTCCTCCCTTTGTCGGACTTATACGAGGACACTTCCATTTGTCGCGTAAATATAAAAACAAAGTTACACATACATGTATATGTTTTTAATTATATTATTTTGATTGACTCTCTGTTCTGTATACATATAGGATTTTAATTCAGCCGGAGTCCAAAATGAAATGTGTTTCGCTACTTAAATTTATTGCTCAATTATTTTTTATTAATTTAATTTATTTTTTATTTTATCTTTCTTCATGAATCTGCTTTGTGAAGCTAAAGCGAAAAGGGAAAAAATATTAATTTTAACGTAGCATATATATCGGTGTGGGTTTTTGTCAGTGTGGGCTTTTATCAATGTAGGCTTTTATCTGTGTGGGCTTTTATCAATGTGCGCTTTCATCGGCGTGGGTATTAGTCGCGTGGGCAATTATCTCAAAGGGGTTTTTTTTGTGGGCTTTTGTCGCGTGCGCATTCGTCCAGTGGACTTTTGTCTGGTCACCGTCTTGCGAAAACGCCGCAAAATACGCCGGATATATCAGCAGCGACGCATGTCAATAAGTTCATGTCCGATTCGAGAAGAATTTCATACACCAAGTTTTTCATGTAACCCGAGGTCTGGTAATCCAAATAACGCTTTCTATCGCTTCATGCTGACCAGACTTCCTCCTGACGTTCAGCATTCTCTTGCTTTTCTGGGTTGTGCATACGACTTCTATGTTCCTATATGATATTATTGTTTATTATCGTGTGCTCGGCCTTCATGCATATTTCTGAATAATAATTCTGAAACGCCCTGCATATACGATCCCGTTTATCTTAGAAAGTCTTCCACGAAGTTATCCTTCTCCTTACGCGGATAGCTTTTGTGTGCTTTTACATGCTCATATAACCTAACACAACCTAATCTCTTTCTTCCAGTCTCTGCCTGTGTTTCTTCCTCATTGTTTTGCGGTAAGAGCCAGCATGAAACAGAAGTTTAATAGCTGTACACTTCACTTTTCTTAAGATGAAGCAAAACAATTGTCTTAACATTGTTCATAAATTCCAGAATTATGTCCTTCTTGTGGTTTGATAAACATAATGGAATTAAGCATTTGAGAACAGTAAATGCGGAGCGAAACCAGTTACTTCTGTAGAATGAAAATGTCTCATTATCCTTTTGAAATAGTGTGAAAGTTTTCTTTGGAAATCATTGTGATCAAAGGATGTGTTTTAGGTACTGTTTTTGTCATATTGTATAGCAGAGGCGAAACGAAAACATGATATGCCAGAAGAGAAAAATTCTTCGTTTGCTGAAAATATAAACATAAAATGCACCTGAACAGAATTCAGTTTTATATAAGTTTATTCTACGTAAAGAAAGATCAGTTAATGTAAATGAAACTTCAATCAAAGTCACGTTCATCGAAGCTGCTTCCTAAGATTGTATCTTCATGTAGATTATAGCACATGGGAAACAAAAGGCGTTCAGATTCTTCAAATCCCATTGGAAATTCTGTGTTTCAATAAAAGCATTTCCTGCTCGTAGAATCAAAAAGGCACTTTCCTGCTTAGTAAAACATGAAGAAAATATACGTGACAGGATTTTTTAAAAGCTGTAGCATTAAAGCAAACATTTCCCCTCCCTTCTCTTGACAAACTTCCCTTTCTTTAAAGACCATTTATTTCTCTTGAAACTATTTTGTATTTGTTATAAATATTATCAGGTTCAACGTTCCATCTTACTTTCTTCGGGAACATGCAAGGACCTGACTCGGAACAGAGAGCTTACTAAAGCTATGTTCAATAACTGTGGGAAGTAGACAGGATACACAAGAAGGGTATACAAAACCCTTTATTTTTCTCTATTTACAATAATTTCCGTACTTCGGAATACAAAGACCCACTACTTGTGGTCTAAACGTAAGAATATAAAAATATAACTAAACGCTAACTTAACTTTGAAATAATAAACGTGGAAGATTGGCCTTATATTAACAGGAAGCCGTATGTAGTACAGAGAACTGTTAACACTACAATACGTTTAAAATTATCAAGAGGATTAAACCTCTGGCCTGGAAGGCAGCCTGCAACTGAGTAAAACTTCTAAGGTAAGCGGCCTGCTTCGACTAACTGCTTCGTCTCTCTCGCTTGGCAAAAAGCCACAACTTAAGTACTTGGCGTTCGCCAGACAAATTTTGCATAAATACGTTAACGCTTTTAATTCTGGCCGGAAGTAGAAAATAAGAAGTGATAGTAAAGATTTAAAATAAAGTAAACGTTAGTAAAACTTAAGATCCTTACATACTTCCCGCCAGAGTTAATTAGTTTGAAACTGAGGTCTAAAACAACCTTGTTGAAAACTTTTAGCTCTAGAATCTAACGCGAGGCCAATCTTTTACAAACATGTTTCACTAGAAACTAGAAATTTAAAAGAAAGAAATTTGTTTTTACAATAGCAGCTCCCAGGACACGCAATTTTTTCATCTGTACTGCATCTAAACAGGAGCTTTTATTCAAATCTGGTTCCTTCCAGAGATCTGGAAGGAAAACTAGTTTAATGAAATGTTACACAATGAAATGGCAAGTAACATGCATATTTATATTTCTCTTAACATTTTTATTTCATTCATGACTATTTTAATTATCTCTCCCCGTGCTCTCTGACATGTGTTGTAAAAGAACACCAAACACGAATGTGTTTATGTATACGTGTTCAACACTTCCTCCTACAATCAAAACACTAACGTGTTAAAAATTCAACATACCAAGACCTCGTAACACACCCTAACTTCAACTCTAAACTCTGAGGTACTATTGTGAAAGTGGCTAACTCTGAAGTGTAGCGTCAGAGAGCCTAACTACATTCATTCAACCTTTAACACATATTCACCATGATTTAGTCTTTTTACAGTCACACGAATAAAAAAAAATTTTAACATTACTTTCACTTTTACCATATCACGGTATTTCTTAACATTTAAAATAACAGTTCACATTGTATATAAGAACATATTAACATGCCGTTAATTTTACGCATTTGACAACATACATTAGTAGTACATTGTTAACTTCTATTCTTTTCAAAGCAAGTGCCAATTCTTTCTACATTGAAATACTACATTTCAAAAAGTCTTTCAGACTAAAACTTCTTTCTTGCCAGAATGTTTTAAATAAAATTTATACACTAACTTTTACAATATTTAAGTCTTTACACATCGCTATTATACATCAACTTTAGTTTTACACGCGAGTAATTGAAAAACATAATACCAAAATCGGTAACAACTCATTTCTCGCCCTTTTGGCGATAAAGGTAGACCTCGCATGAGGTAAAACTTCTTGAAATCTGCCACTTGCAGTAAGAATGAAAGATTAACTTAAGTTTGCAAAGTAACATAAAATTTTACTTATCTTTGTGATATTCGGACATTCTTTTCTGAGCCCAGTCCTGGAAAGTAGCGTAGATTCTTGTTTGATTTATCCTCCTTCGTGTGCGGGCTCGCTCTTCAGTGCCTTCCTCTAGAAGCTTTCTTTTTTTTTTCCAGTTCGGCCCAAGGCCCAAGGCGATATTTTCCGGAGTACCTTTGCAACTTAATGCAATTACCTCCACAACTTCGTTAAGAAAACTGAAGTGATTAAGAAAAAGCACTGGCTAAAGGGGAATGAAGGAAACCATTAAGGGTTTACGGGGAAGGAAATGAATTAGGAGTCCACACTAAGGACGAAAAATTCTTTCTGCTTTCAACCTGTTTTACAAGATTGAAAGAGAGAGAGGTGATGAATAAAGGCGAATTCCTGAATGCGTTGCATTAATGGAATCGGAAAGGTTGGAAGACAATCAGCCGGGAAACATAATTTTCCAGGGCTTGGGAAAGGTATATTAGGTAATACGGAAAACCGCAGTAGTTGCTAATGCCTTGGGAATGGGCTGGGGGGGGAGAGAGTCTTGCGACTAAAGCTCGGAGCAAGGGATGGAGGAACGAAAAGAAGGGGGGAAAGAGTTCAAGAGGCGAAAAAGTTCTACCGCCCGTGGCGAAGGAAGAATAGGAGCAACTTTTGAAGCGGAAAGAACCGTGAAGAAAGTTAACTGTGAAAAAGACGGAGAAGTTTTAAGAGAGTTAAAGGAAGACAGGCGAGGAAAAGTGGTTTAAGTTGGAGAGGAGAGGTGGATTAAAAAGGGAAAGAAATAAAAATAGGGACAGGATTAAACAAAATTACCTGTTTGAAGATATGCAAGCTTGTACATTTGTATGCAGTTTGCTGGAATCAAAAATTCATATAATAAAAGTGTTTGGAGTAGCATATGAGGGAGTTAGATTTTAATGATTAGAATAATTATTTAGATGTTAATAGCACTAGTTTAAGTTGTTTAATAAAATATTAAGAATCTTTAAAGCAATTATAATTTTGAGTTTAAGTTGTCTGGACCGTGTTTTATGAAAAGATGAGGTCTTGGCAAGTGGAGGAGCATGTTACCTATAGCAGCACGGATATGAAACCGAGAAACGAGGCCGAATTAGGTCCGGCGGGCATGAGGAAATATAGAAATAGTTAAGGGTCGTCGGGTTAGGCCCGTGAAGTGCTTGTTAATTTAAAAAATTTTTAGAAAGAATTCCTAGTCAAGCAGACACCTCCGCTTTGGCTTCCTAGGAAAGATGTTAAAAGTTCTATCTAGAACGCTCCTAGGTCGCTTAGCTGAGCTGGGCTCAGCTGGATCATAAGCAGGAAGTGAGTGCAAGACTGGGTTTTCGATCTGTGTTAATCTGTTAAAGAATTTGGCCGAATTTTGCCGGAAAAAGGCATCAAGGGGTAGAATTTTGAGATCGTTATGAAGCACTTCATTACGGACGAAATAATGAGCATTTGTCAGAATACGAAGCGTGACGCTCTGGAATACTTGGATTTTCTTCAGGTGGCTATTGGCAGCAGTTGACCATACGACAGCTGCATAGGTCAGGATTGGAAGGATGGTACTTTTATACAGTAGGATCTTGTTATTGAGAGAGAGGTTGCTGGTTCTTTTAAGAAGGGACATCAGTTGAGTTCTTGTTGTTCTTGCTTTGGATATTGCATAGTTGATGTGTGTATTCCAGAGCAGCTTCGCATCTAGATATACTCCCAGATATTTGTAGGAGTCCACCCAGGGTACATTTTCTTCAAATAATCTGAGTGGAGGGAGTTGACTATGGACATTCCTCTTTCTGGAAAAGAAAACTCTGGCGGCACTTTTTGCGACATTAATTTTGATTTTCCAGGTAATGAGCCAGGACTCCAAGTCTGTTAAATACAGCTGTAGGTGATTGAGAGTGGCATGTAATGTTGAGTGCTGTGAAATGATGGCTGTGTCGTCTGCATAGAGTGCTAGATCGACACTTGGTGCTTGTGGTATGTCATTTACATACAAGTTGAAGAGCGTAGCGCTAAGAATTCCTCCCTGAGGCACCCCCGCCAGGATAGGACGAGGAGAAGAGACAGAATATTTAACTTTAACAGAAAAGGTACGATTAGTGAGGTAAGAGTGCATTATGTGCACAAAATTAGCCGAAATTTCAAGTCGCATGAGCTTGAATAAAATTCCGATATGCCAACACCTGTCGAAAGCCTTTGCTACGTCTAAATAAACAATAGCTGTGGGCTTTCCACTGCGAGATCCTGTATGAATGATTTCAACTACCCTCAGTAGCTGGGCCTGAGTTGAGTGTTTAGCACGAAAACCGAATTGCTGAGGAATAATAATATTTCGGTTTCGGCAGAAATCATTCAGGTATCTAAGCAGTATAGCTTCGTAAATTTTACTAAGTGAAGGCAGGAGGCTGATCGGCCTATAATTTTGAGGGACCTTTGGGTCCATTCCAGGTTTTAGAATAGGAATGACTAATGCATTCTTCCAGCTATGAGGATAATATTTTAGCCTTAGCATTGAATTTATCAAAACTGCTAGGTAAAATATGAATTTTACTGGTAAATTTTTAATCATGCGATTAGAAATCCTATCCAGGCCAGGTGCTTTTGCAGGGGTGAGATTTTTGACAAAGGCAGAAATCTCAGTCATTGTTGTGGTGATGGGTTCCTCAGAAATTGTATCTGAGGAGAGAAATTCTTCAACTTGGTGTTGGACTTCATGCGTGTGCTCTGCACAGGAATCGAACATGAGTCCAGTGTTAGGTGAAAATTGTGTTTGAAGGCTGTCTGCTATGCATTCAGCCTTTTCGGTGTCTGTTAATGCCATCCGGTCATTGACCGTGCCCATTAGGGGGGGAATGTCGTGTTTTGGTTTGCGAAGCCGTGCGCTAGCAACCCAGAGGCTATTATCAGAAGTCTTTAAGGACTTAAGATAGTTTGCGTATTTTTCGTCTGTGTATTTCTTAATGTCAGACTTGATCTCATTCTGGATCCTTCGCAGTTGCACTCGAAAGTTTTCCAAACGTGTATTTTGCCAATCCCTGCGAAGGCGGTTTTTAATTTTGATTTTATCTTTAATGTGATCAGGTAATTTATAATAATTTTGCCTGAATTTGGGTTTGGAAGCTGCTGTAAATGCGCTTCCTAGGGTTTCGTTGAGCCTTTCAATGGCTAAGTCAACCTCCTGATTATCGTTAATTTTGATAGGGGGGAGAATACCATTTTCCAAGACATACCGAAAGTTGTCCCAATTTGTGGAGACTTGCGCCGGTAAATTTTGGTTAATTTTGGATGTTTTAAGGGGGAGGTGAACCGGATAATGGTCAGAGGACAATTCCGGAATCACTTCGATCGAATAATCTACTGGAATATTTTTAAATAAGGCCAAATCAATAATGGAAGGAGCACCTAACCCCCCAGGAAACTGGAAATGGGTAGGTGTGTTTGGCGCAATAATTTGGATACGGGCGTCCTGAGCCCAAATTTTGAGTTTATCGCCATAGTTGTTGGCAGTGACACAATCCCAACTTCTATGACGGGCATTTAAATCTCCTGCGATAATCAGGTTATTTGCAACACCACTTAATTTTCTGAGATCAGAGATAAATGCGGGTCCCTGTCTCGGAGGCATATAGCAGGACGCTACTGCTATTGGGGGACAATTTGGAATATGAATTTGTACTATAGTCGCTTCTAAGGCCTCCAGTGGTGGCGTGGGTATCCTAGAATGTTTTAGGGAGCGTTTTACATATATGCTAGTACCGCCACTAGCACGAACAGTGTCACTGATGCATACCTCTCTGTCATTTCGGTAGCAGAAATAATTCGCGATGTTCGCACTAAGTCCCTCAACCAGATGTGTCTCCTGAACGAGGAAGAGGTCCATGTGATGCTCATTAATAAAATCCCGGACTTCGTGAATCTTCTTCTTGATTCCATTGGCATTCCAGTAGGAGATCAGGAGAGTATCTTCACTAGTTGCACAGTTGAACTTGAAGCCTTTAGTTTAGGAGGCCACAGTATGCCTCGTAAATATAAAATGCTCTCTCAGGCCCCGTGGAGACATTTCGGAGCCTAGGGAGAGCATTTCTAAAAGCTTCAAGGAGGATCTTGTGTTCAATACCGAATTCCGAGGCGATTTGGAAGACGCTCCGGAGGGTATCTGTGCAGCTGCCATCATCTACAGTCGGGGCTGGAGCCTGGGCCGGTGGTGCTGGCTGGAGGAGAGGACTCTGCTTCTGCGCTTGCTTCGGAGCTTGCTTCGATGCAGGTGCTTGCTTCTGTTCCTTAGTAGATGATGGTAGTCCGGGATTTTTCCGTCCGGAAACGACATCACTAAATGAGGGGTCCGTGCTGCTATGTGGAGCTTTAACCGGAGCCGGTACAAATTTTGAAATCCCGCTATCCGATCTAATATGGGGGGTTTTATTTTTATTTGCTGGGTTTCTGGGGCAGTGAAACCAGTTGGCTGCGTGCCGCCCAAGGCAGTTCGCGCAGGTGTTAGCTTCCTCCGGGTCTTTGGTGCATTGGTACGCGTAATGCGGGCCGGCGCACCTCAGACACCGGATTGGCAGTGTGCACACTGCGGAACTATGGAAGAAGCCTTGGCAGCGCCAACACTGGCTCGGCCCCTTCTTCCCGATATGTTTTTCAAATTTTATCTCTATTCCGAACATTGATGTTTCTTCGAAGATATCGTAAACGTTTAAAGATGGATTTAATTGCACTAAAAATAATGGCATGGGATAGCGGGACCTGTGTCTACGGAGTTGCGTTACATTTATAACAGAGTAACCTAAGAGTTGTAGTTCAGACTTGATTTTATCTGCTTTTGCAGAGTTGGGCAAGCCGCGTAGTATGGCCTTTACGGGCCGATCCTGCTTTAGATTAAATGATTTATATTCGGCGCCCTGATTATTTAAAATTTGGGCCACCGAACGATAATCTTCCTCTGTCTGCATTTCTATACGCAGAAACTTGCTCTTCATCCTACATATGGCCGTAGGCACAGTAGCTTGTACTAAGGACGTCAGGAATTCAAAATCCTTGGGCTCTACAAAAAAGAATGGTATCTTTCTTTTTGAATTCTTAGAGCTTTCAGTAGGGGGGGGGGCACCGTCTCCGGGTTGCTCCACGAGATCATTTTTCTCTTTCACCCTCTGAGGTGAAGTAACCGCAGGTTGGGTGGGAGGCAATTCCTCCTCTGGTTTTTCACTCCAAAATGGAGGAAGGCTATTGTTCGATTCTGGTTTGGTAGGAGAATTCGGCGCACCTCGTGCAACAAGATGGCGAGGAGGCCGCTGAAAACCCTCGTCATCAACTTTTCTAATTTTCTTATTTTTAGGAAAATCAGTATTTTCTCGCGAATTTAAAGATAATTTTTGGATTTTTTTGGCACTATTAAGGATTTTTTCAGCATGTAACTTTGCTGGTTTTAGTATTTGGCTATTGGTTTGATTTTTTTCTAAATTTTGAATTTTATCCGAATTAACATTATTTTTTTCAGAGATAACATCATTTGATAACTCCTTGGCAGATTTTAGTAATTTTTTGATACATTCATCCTCAGTTGGGGGAATTGCAAATAAAGGTAGATTAAGGCGTTTGGCAAGAGTGGTAAGGTTAAAAAGCGTTACCTTTGATTCCTGCTGAACACACTTGAGGTCGAAGCTTGCGAGAGGTGTAGATCTTCTTGCTCTGCTCAAATTCTGCTCTAGGTCGGTGAATCCAGTTCGGTCACCCTTGAATAACTTCTTTTTCGCCTCTGCCTGTGGTCTTGGCCGTTTGATGGCAGCTGGTCTTGGCGGAACCGGGAAACTTCTTTCGTGTTCCTGCTTGGACCTCGTTGCTGGCCGTTCAAATTTTCCTTGTAACTTTTCCTATGCCGCTGGTGGCCCTTCCGCAGTTCGGCGACATTTGCTGCGGAGAGTCCTGTCGGATGAGTAGATCTTCCGTTTTAGAGCCGGGTTATAGTTGCCGTCATTTCTCCTGGCTCTCTTTGCATACGTCGTCCTTCTCCCTTCTTCATTCTGGGGGTGTTCGTGAACTCTCTTTTCTGGACGGTGGAACGGCTTCTTTTTCTTGTTACCTTCAATTTTTCCGCGGGGAAATTTTCTTTTCACTTGCTCCTGCCTCTTAATGGCTTGCCCTTGTACTTGTCGTTGGTCCACCTCTGGAGCTTGTGCCTGCCGTGTCTGCCGTGCCGAATCCTGCAAAAGATCTTTGAAAATTTGCATTTTATTACGATCATAGTAGGGTTTGATTTGATCAATGTTTGCGGAGCAGGTTTCCCCATTCCTGGCTTTTAACACTACTACAGCGTGAGTTATTTTTTCTATGACATATGTACCTTCAAATCGTCGAAAAAATTTGGCAGTTTTATCTTCTGGTGCTGAAGAAAGTGAATGCTTAATTTTTAATACTTCATCCCCTACTTTATAAGTTACTCCCCGTCGTTTCAAGCCGTAATACAGCTTTTGTTTTCTCTGTGCTACTTCCGTATTCTTTTTTGCTTCTTTAATTAGTTTTTCTATATCACCCATTTTAAATTCTGGGGCTCTTTGTTGCACATAAAATAATTTATCCAACGGCGTTATAATCTTTCTGCCTAAAAATAACTCAGCAGGAGTTTTGCCCGTTGTATCATGTTTTGCGGTCCTAAGGGCGAAAGCAAATTCATTGACATAGTTATCCCAGCTTTTATGAAAATTTTTAATATAACTACGGATAATTTGCACTATATTTCTATTGACCCGTTCCGTATATTTGATTGCGGCCGATACGGGACCATTTTTAAATGACGTATGCCCAGTTTTTGGCACATGTCTTCAAATACATTACTTACAAATTGAGGACCATTATCCGATATAACTTTTAGGGGCGCCCCGTATTTTAAAATATATTTATTTAAAATAGAATCAGTAACTAATTTCGCGGAGGCTCGTTTTAAGGGAACAATTTCGGTCCACTTACTAAAATGATCAACCATAACAAGGAGATAGCGACTTTTATTTAACTGACTTTTTGGGAAAGGGCCCAATAAATCGATGCCAATTATTTCATTTGGAAATTCGGATTTAATACTATTTAGAAACCCGGCCGGGCGGAAATTAATATAATTAACTGCTTGACATGTTGGGCAGGACTGGACATCCGCCCTTGTTAACTTTTGCAGTTCAGGAAAATAGACTGCCTCGCGTACGCGTTGGATAGTTTTTCGAATACCAGCATGAGAAGCTAAAGGACTGTCATGGAGCTCCTGCAGGATATTTAATCTAAGACTAGCTGGGATAACAGGTCGAAATTCGTTGTTGGAATTCGTAGTTTTTGTATAAAATAATAGACCAACTATTAGTTCGTAATGGGCCGCCCTATTTCTTATCGCCATAATATCTTGGTGGCTAAAATTTTCAGGATCCTTTAAATACTCATAAATGCTTCCAAACTCAGGATCTTACCCAGTTCGGTTATTACAGTTTCTCGGGAATTTATTGTACATGCTGTGAGCATTGCCACCTTTACGGTATTACCTTCTTCATCTATTTTAATTCTGGATAGGGCATCTGCTACGATATTTTCCTTTCCGGGGGTATGCTTGATTACCAGATTATATTCTTGCAGCTTGAGTGCCCATCTTATTAACCTTGGGGATAAATTTTTCCCTGAGTACAATCTAGTTACCGCCGCATGATCAGAGTACACTGTTATCGGCGCCTTTCCAAAATAGACTCGGAACTTTTGCACTGCTAACAGAACTCTAAGTGCCTCTCTCTCGGTCGCGGAATAGTTTCTTTGTGTTTGATTTAAAGTTAGGCTAAAAAATGCCACGGGCTGCTGATTTTGCGAAAGTACCGCTCCTACCGCATAATCCGATGCATCCGCTGAAATTTCTAAATTCTCATCCTTTTCAGGAAATTTCAACACAGGGGCTTGCGTTAATGCTTGTTTTAATTTTTCGAAAGCACTATTGGCTTCGGCCGTCCACGAGAATCTTGCCTTTTTCCTTTTTAATTTTAACAATGGCTCAGCAATAGCTGCAAAATCTTTTATAAAGGACCTATAATATGAACCTATAATATGAAGTCCTAGAAAAGAAGAGAGCTTCTTTGCCGTGTTCGGAGTCGGATACTTTTGTACAGCGATTATTTTTGATTCGTCTGTCTCGATTCCTTTCTGAGATATTTTGTAACCTAAATATTTTAATTCAGGGGCTGCAAATTTTCACTTTTCGACATTAACTTTTAGACCGGCCTCATTTAATAAAGCAAACACCTGTCTTAAACCCTGTACATGTTGGTCGAGATTATCACTAGTAATAATGCTATCGTCTAAATAGATAAATGTGGACTTTCCAAGAACAGGCCTTAACACAATGTCCATACATCGCTGAAATGTTGCCGGTGCCCCTGAAAGGCCAAACGGCATACGCAAAAATGCATAAGTGCCAGACTTGGTTATAAAAGCAGTCTTAGGCACGTCCTCAGGCCTAACCCCTATTTAAAAATAACCAGTCGTTAAGTCTAAAGTCGTCATATATTTGGTGGATGTTATGTTCCTTAGAATTTCTTCAATAATAGGTAACGGATATACCGGATATTTAGTTATGGAGTTTAATTTACGGTAGTCAATTGCGAATCTCCACCTTTTTGTATGTGTCAAAGGATAGTCATTATTTTTCTTACATAAAACCACCGGGCTAGCATAACTACTTGAGATGGGCGTTATGATCTTTTTACGTAGCATATCGGTGATATGCCATTCTATAATTTTTTCCTTATTCTTATAATACCGGTATGCTTTGTGGCGAACTGGCATTGAATCTCCGGTGTCAATACTATGGTTAGTAACCTGAGTAAATCCTGGAATATCACTAAATAACGAAGCAAATTCACTTACCACTTGTCGGATTCTTCGTTGCTCGTCATTAGGCAGGTGGTCAAGATTTAACATCGGCGGTTCAGCCTTTTCTCCACGAACTGGTTTCATCGTCAGCTTAAGGGACGCTTCATTAAAATCCAGCGTTGCTTGTGCCTCTGAAAGAAAATCTATTCCTAAAATAATATGTGCTTGCAGATTCTTTACTATGAAAAACATAACCTTTACTTGTTCGTCCTTGATACGGACATACAGCGGTAATTTACCTATACACTTACATTTTTCTCCTTGCGCCGCTAACACTGTCGTATTATCCGAATTACATATGCGGTATTTCCAAAAATACTTCCTAAAAAATTCTTCTGCCACACAGGAACACTGCGCGCCTGTATCCAGGAGTGCGGTGGCTGGGATATTATTCACCAACACTTCAATCTTCGGAAGAGTCAAATTTTTCACCATTACTGTATTTAACTTGAAGGAAGAGGGGTTTTCGTGGCCTTCGGATTTCCGCACCCTCCCGTCAGCAGAAATCCGTTTTAGTTTAAATTATTTTTGATTTCCGTGCTTTCCTTCTTTTTCCACTGGCCTTGAGACTTTTTTCCTGGATTGATATTGAACTGTCGACGTTCGCCGGCTGTTTTTGAATGCTCGGGTTTCCTTGCCCACTGATTCGCTTTGCTTCCGTAGCCGTATGCTTGAGTTTGCTGTAGTCTTGGCGCACCAAATTGGTTTCGCTGTTGATATTGGCGTCTTCTTTCAATGTCCGCCGTTCTTCTACTTTCAAACTGGATTGCTAGCTCAAATAACTTTTCAGGTGTAGTCGGATTTCTTAATTCAATAAAGTCTTGCACTTGGGGCAGTAACCTCGGCAAAATCACTTGAATTATCTCAGGATACGGACGGTTTCCATACAAGAGTTTGAAGACGTGAATTTTTCTTAAAATAATGCTTGAGAGATTTTCGATTCTTTGCTGATATATACTAAAAAGTTCCGTTTCTAATTTCGCACTATCCCTTACAACAGGAAAGGCTTTTACTAGGGCAGTCTTGAAATTCTCGTAAGTATAGGTGGGACTTCCTGCTTGACCCAAGAGACTTCTGCCTATACACTTGAACCAGTTAAGCGCTTGGCCCCTCAAAGCGCTGGTAGCTAAGGTAACTTTTTGAAATTCGTGCACGGGATAGAGCATGAATTGGTCATCCAATTTTTCCAAAAAACTGGTTACCGGTGAGTTTTCATTAAATGTTGCTTCTGGTTTCATCGAAGCGCGCATGGTCTGGACGATGTAACCAAATCCTTCCAGGGCGGCAGCTGGCATTTCTGGATTCTGAGCCGCTTCTGCAGGCAGCACAGGTTCTTCTTGAAACTCGGCCATGGTTATTCTTCTTCGTTGGGCGCCACTATCAGGATCAATGTTCCGTCTTACTTTTTTCGTGAACATGCAAGGACCTGACTCGGAACAGAGAGCTTACTAAAGCTATGTTCAATAATTGTGGGAAGTAGACAGGATACACAAGAAGGGTATACAAAACCCTTTATTTTTCTCTATTTACAATAATTTCCGTACTTCGGAATACAAAGACCCACTACTTGTGGTCTAAACGTAAGAATATAAAAATATAACTAAACGCTAACTTAACTTTGAAATAATAAACGTGGAAGATTGGCCTTATATTAACAGGAAGCCGTATGTAGTACAGAGAACTGTTAACACTACAATACGTTTAAAATTATCAAGAGGATTAAACCTCTGGCCTGGAAGGCAACCAGCAACTGAGTAAAACTTCTAAGGTAAGCGGCCTGC
Source organism: Stegodyphus dumicola (assembly GCF_044657685.1). Lineage (NCBI taxonomy): Eukaryota > Metazoa > Arthropoda > Arachnida > Araneae > Eresidae > Stegodyphus > Stegodyphus dumicola. Next base: position 83,877,245 of record NC_140779.1, on the reverse strand, counting down.
TTCGACTAACTGCTTCGTCTCTCTCGCTTGGCAAAAAGCCACAACTTAAGTACTTGGCGTTCGCCAGACAAATTTTGCATAAATACGTTAACGCTTTTAATTCTGGCCGGAAGTAGAAAATAAGAAGTGATAGTAAAGATTTAAAATAAAATAAACGTTAGTAAAACTTAAGATCCTTACAATATAATAAAGTTTTCCCATCTTTAGCTTCGGGGCATAACATTAATATAAGAAAGAATTTCTTAGTATTCCTATACAAAGAAGTGCTTTTATGAGTCAGCACAGAAAGGAGGAAGTAAAGGTAACAATAATAAAAGGGAATTTTTTTTTAACTTTGCAAAAATAAGAAATGGGAGGATTTCATAGGGGTTAAAGTAATTTTTTCCACTAAATAATCTTGCAGGTCCACGTTACGACAATCCGTATTTTATAAGTCCAAAAGCGCAAAACTTCATGTATGATACATGCATCAGGAGATTTTGTAAGGATATGCATGAAGGGTACGGCCCTGATACCCGTTCTTTGCACCATTTTTCCCGAAACTTAACGGTGGAATTCGACATGTGGCTGCTTGCTTGTTCTTGATGCAGTTCTACTGACTGATGGCACTGTGGGTAAAGAGAAGGTATTTCGTATTTGAAAATTGTGTAAAAAATTTTTTCCTGAAAATATGTGGAATCAATCTTAACGCTTTTATTCACTCTCTTTATTTTTAATCTTTCGTTATATGGGAAACCAGCTACAATCATAAATCTCTTTGAAAAACGTTCTTTAGGTTTTTTGAACCAAGTTTTAAAATTTTTTCTCCTGTTTGATGATAATAAATGGATCTCTTTTTATTGCAGTCATTAAAATACACACAAGGTTCATCTATTGTGACACCATTTGTCCATTTTTGTCGAGATAAATGTTTCTCATAAAGAATTCAGCAGCACGTTCTGCGTACGGCGATATGTCGTAGAGAAAGATGACGCATATTATGGTTTTACACCTTTTTAAGAATTATATTAGATTAATCACTTTGTTTACAGTTGACACAGAATATTTTAATGATTTTGCAGCTATCCTTAGACTTAGCCGATCTTCTTTTGACAGTAAATATTATACCTTTGCGACACTCGAAATATTCCGTTTTTGACGGGGGGTGGTGAGGATATGTATTTGGAACAATTTTTCCGTTTGAAAACAAACTCTGACTTTTTTCCTTTCTTGCTCAGAATATTACCTATAGTGGCTTTAAATTAAAAATTAAAAACCATGGCTTTTACAGCTTTTTTATTAACTATATTTGAATAATTTTCTTCGGAAAGAGCACAAACATAACCCTTCATCCATTGCTGCTTTCAAAGTGGTATGTTTCATGAAAACAAAACTGTCAAGTACCAGACAATAATGTATACTTTCAAAAATATACTTGCAGTTAAAGAAACTTGTTCTATACAGACAACGTTTTTATATCAAAGTAAAATCGTCTAAAAATGTGCGAACAACGTCTGTCAACTTTTCCCTGACTTTGTAGTTAATTTCAGACATAGCGATACGTCTCTTAAAAGTTTTGGACTAACTGACTTTCACTAGATTAAGGAGAACCTCATAATATATTAATTTTGTCTGCATTTAGGCTTCGGTGTTTATTTAAAATTTTATTTTCCGTCTCGAAGTAATTTTAACTCACTAAACCCTTGATTACAAAAATTATTCTTCCACAGCTGAGGAAAAACTAACAGTGTAAGCAAATCCCTTCAGGATTCTATAGTATTGATAGTTACTCCTGTATAAAGTACACCTAGCGAAGAAATTCCAAATATCAAACAATTTTAATTTCCTTGTACGAAGTATTGTAAGCTAAAAAAATCGGGGATCATATTTCAACGGAAATCTTCATTTTAACCGTTCCCAAATACATTTCGACGATTTTTTGTGTGATGTGTGTACATGCAGACAAAATAAAATACTATTAGTTCCAAAAAAAGATTGTAAATAGATTCGAAAGATATTTTTGTGAGGTCTTTATGCACATAAGTACGTACACCTCGCATACTCAATAACCGTAGAGTGCTGACATTTTATCTACGGCACTGCTATTTTGTGCATGGGGCACCTTGGTTTTATATATATGCTACGGTGAAACACCGAAATCTGGAGAATGTCGACTTTCACCGGTGAATGTCAACAATCCCAAAGTCGCTTGGTGTATGTCCGAAATATTTTCCAAATACTTTTATTTCTGAGTTACACCGGTAAATTTCGACATTCACTATGTACTAATGGTGAACGTTGAACATATAACAATATTATATTTTCTTCTCCGTAATTCAGTCGCGTAAAAACGCACTTGAGACTTAAAATAAGAACATAAGAACTTAAAGCACACAGTACATTCAAAATGAAAAAGGAAAATAGTAATAGAAGTTGAAAACTTACTAAATTATGTGATTTAAATATTATTTATTGCAACAACTTAAACTATTATGACACTTTGAATTGCACATAAAGCCATTGCTTTTACAACTGCATTTATTTGTGGAAAACTTCCTTTTGCAATGACAGCGTGTAAATATACTTCTCTCTTTTTGACCTACACCAGAGCATATCTGTGATTGTCGAGATATAGCGTGAGGGTCCGAATGTACAAGGATGTAATGCAATACTCGATGTTTCACCGACGTAATTGGTGAATGTTGACATTCTCCGGTGAAAGTCCACATTCTCCAATTTCGGTCTTTCACAGTAACGTATACTATAGTATATTTACTCATACCCCTTACGCACTTTAAAAGACCTTATTCAACCTTTATTTTCCCAATCGTTATTGTAGTCATATACTTCAGTTGCAGAAGTTTTTAAGTAATGAAAATGTTCATGTTTTTACAATGTCAAATTTTTCAAAAAATTAATTTTGCACAAATAATAGAATATAACTTTTAATGCGGTTTGTCGATTTCTATACTTACATTTGGGGAAGTCTTGTGCTCGTTATGAAAAATCAAAAATAGAAGACGTTTTAAGAATTCTATTATTTTATGTTTTAGTAGGTTGTGGTATAATTAATAGGCATTTTCTTAAAATATCTAGAAGAATTCTAAAGCTATATATTATGTCCAGAATAAATTAACGCTAATTGCCATTTCAGCTGGCAAAAGATTTCATAAAAATATTGTTTAAAGGTTTTCTAGGAATACTCTGTTTTCATGATACGTTGCATTACATAAAATAACATATATCACAATAGTGCAAAACAAAACAGTATTCAACAAAGTGATATAAAACACAATACAGGTATTAAAACCTTGATACACTACGAAATAATAATATAAAACATTCCCATTTAATCGGGGACACGCCGATTACTAATCCAACGACAACTATAAAAACGAGAAAGAGAAAATTAAGTTTGTGGAATCAAAAATTGTTCACTCATTGCCGAAACATGTTCCCTGAAGTCTTTCAATAGGATGATATAATACGTATTTATTTGTAACAATAGGATTTTTTATAAAAAAATTGAAAATCGAACAGCGGTTTCATTTTTATTAATCAATATTAGCACAAGAATTAATTTTGCCTCCCTATTTTTGTAAGAAAATAATGGGATTAGAAGAAAATTTTCAGAAAAACAACATTCTTTTTCTTCTACCACTGGATGTGCCTAACTGAAAATACGTCTCTCTGGAACCAATTCTCCAGCTAATTACGCGAAAGATTTTGGAAAAGAGATGAAAATGCTTCACTTAAACTTTATCTCTCGTAGGTTTCTCTCCAAAGAAGTGTTAACCAATAGATATCCTGAGAAGGAAAACTCTCAAAATATTTCTTTCGATGCATATGGAGGATAATATCTGATAAAGATTTAAAGAAAACTGTAATAATATGGTGCATTTATGAAAAGAAAAGCTGATTTACCATTTCGAAAAATTATTTCTTACGATATGAAGGATATGTAACATATCCCCCAAGATGGAGAAAATAATTCAGGTCTCTATTGAAATCTAATTTTTACTTTCAAAAATTTATGGTAGTTTTGTTTCTACATAACATACATTCATTCATTATGTCCGTACTAGTGTCCATGCAAAGCTATGTTTCTCACAAAAATTACAAATGTTCATGTTTTGATCAAACATTGTCTGTATGCGAAATCGATTAAAACCTATATTTGCTATCAGATCAGGGATAGAAATTGTGTGTACTTTAAAATATTTTACTTTCATTTGCAAGATTTTCCAGAGTGTTACTAAAACACTGGAAAGTTTTGATTTATCAATGATAAGTAATTTTTGAAGAAAGTAAAATTTTGCAGTTATAAGAGGAAGCAAAAAGAATGAAGTTACTTAAGAAATATGTAAATTATTTTAAAAGAAATTTTTTCATATTAATTCATTCAAGAGTTTATGCAAAAGAACTCTTAAATCTCAAATCGTTTTACTACAAAGAGGCATGAGAATGTGATTACTGTCTTTTAAGTCAAAAATTTTCTTCAATGCCAATTTTTATACATTTAGCATTATGAGTAACTGGAACTTCCCATTCATACTCATGGTGGTTGTCAACCGTATTTAGAAACGTATAATAAAACTATTAAAATTATTATTTATTTAATATAAAATAAAACTATTTTTTATTATTTCAAATGTTTTTGTTTCATTAAATATGGTAAAACACACGAGAACTATATACCTAAATTAGAAATGCTATCGTGGAAAACTTTTCAAAAACACCTATTCAAGGAAAGTCGAAAAAACTCATGCAGGTAGACCGTTTACAAGGATTTGAAACCAGTTCGAATAACCACAGTTGCGCGATGTCTGATATTAAGCTACTAGTATACTAGCTGTCAAATAATAATTCAAATAAAATTCTAAAATTTAAGTTTTTTCTTCAGACGTTAATTCATAATAAAAACGTCTGATACTTATTTTAATCAATTTCCAAAATGCGTAGATTTTCTTTGGTGTGTATATGAATTTTTGCAACGAGAGAACGTATGTAATTCTGTATTATCATTTGTTTAGGTTGCCATAAACATGTAAAAACCTTTGCAAAGAGTATAGCAAATACTACAAAATGGAAAAACTGAAAAAAAGCTTAAAAAAAGGTCTAAATTTTCTTAAAATATAAATTACCAAATTTTAAAACTCAGTAATTATAACATTACTCAAATTCAAATAACAAATCCAGTTTTATTGAATCTCAGTTTTATACACATGGTACCTATTTAAGCAGTAAGCATTTTATAAGAAATTGAGGTAATCCCAGATGAGAAGCATCTTTTTCCAAATGTCTAAGCTTTTTTCTGAGAAGTCTATAGCATAAGTATTTTAAATCAAGACACTTCTTTGATTCATGTATAACATAATTTAGTAGTTCATTGGTTGTCTCATCTTCGAAATTCCTCACAAAGACCTCCCAATTTTGAGCCCTTAAATCAGCACCAGAAATGATAAGTATATCGACTAATACCTTGCTTCCTTTTTGACATGCATAGCACAAAGGGATAAGTCCATGGTCGTCACGTTTGTCCAAGTCACAACCTGAAACAATAAGTTTCCGAACAAGATTTTCTTGCGTTGAAATTACTGCCCAGTGTAATGCACATCGACTCCCTACACCAACAGCATTAACATCACTTCCACGCTCTATCAAGAGCATAATCAAATCTATTTTGGAACGTTTTTCTCTCTAGCCTAAATATCCTGTAAATGCGGTTCCCACAGAAGATAGTTCTTCAGCATGTAGCTCCAGAGCAGACAGTTGTGCAGCGTAGAGCAATGCTGTATTTCTAAACTTGTCGCGGTGGTTAATCTACAAAAGAAAGAGGATTTTAGGATTTCATATGAATTAAAACATTAGAATAGTAACACGTATTACAAGTATTATTAGCATTAGTTGTAAGTTAAGTTATCCAGTATATGATGAAGTATAAAGCAACAGAAACAAATTATCAGCCTCTTGTTCAAAAATGCATGAAGAGAAGATTTCACACACACAAATTCTGCAAATCGCTAACAATGCCATCTGTTGAATTAAATATTCAAATTTTTCACGTATTTTATGTCCTTTTTCATATATACTACATTACCCGCGTAATTTTCCCTTCATGTTTACTATATTTTTCTGTATGAAAATCGAGAAGGGAAAATTATGTGAATAATTTGATTTCCAAAGGATGTGATTATAGCAAGAATATTACAAATTGAATGTATTCTTGGATTAAACTATTGATAAAGATTACAATATTATTGTTTTAAATGACACCTACATTCCAATAAGAATACTGCAGTACATTCCATCTTAACCGGCTTTCGTTTAACCTTATTTCCGCTTTAACGGGCCTTAATTAATTTAAGTACGAAAAACAAAAATTTAAAAAAAAAAAAAAAAAAAAAAAAAAAAAAAAAAACATATTACAGTGTGATGCTCTGTGTCATCATTCAAATGTCTTAATGGATTTCAAGCTGCTGATTTTCAAGATGTAGAGCAATGGTTGACCGCTGAAAGGAATCTTCAGCAAGAAACTTTGTAAGATAACGACATCATCGGAGATGTCGCCGATATGATTTACAATAATGATGACTCTGATATCAATGACAATGCTGCCATGGTCATATCACATATAGATGAAGCAAAAGCATTGGAAATGGCTTTATCTAATAACAGACATCGGCTTCCTCTACTGACGTCATACTTTTAGAAAATGGCGACTCTATGCAGCGAGCCACTGAATTGCCTGCTTTCAAGCAGAAAAAAATATTTAATTTTTTAAACGTTCCTACAATGTAAAAGTTTTGTAGTAAACTTGAACATTTAATAAATGCTTAGTTTATTTAAGTGCATTTTATCAATCAAATCATTTTTTTTTTCATTCTCCGCTTCAAATATATTATTCTGGTATATTTAAAATCGCTATACGTATATATCATTTATAATACTTATATTAATATTCTGACATCTGGATAAACTAAAAATAATTTCTTTTTTGAATATAATTCCTGAAGAAATATGAAAATATTAGCTATTTTCAGTACCATCATTCTGCTACTGAAAGGAGCCAGAAAACAGATCTTCCGACCATCATTTAATTGCTTAGAAGCTTAATCCATCTCTACAATCATGCAAATTTATAAAAATAACTATCACTTAAAATTAAATGTTTTAAAGCAAAATTACATGCAGTAAACATGCTACAGTTTGGTACTTGAAAAATCCCTTTTAGAATATATATAAAAATTAGAAAGGATTCACTTGAAATATGTTTAGTTTAAGCGTTTAACATTTAATGCACTTAATTTAATTTCATTACTTACGTTTGCACCTGCATCTAAAAGCATAGATACAATAGATATAGCATATTCCACCTTATTCAAAACTGCATTCAACAGAGGTCCTTGTTTTTGATCTTCATCCACAAAGACACTACTGCCTTGTGATAAAAGGAAATGAACAATTTCTGGAGAGCTGCGTCTGCAGGCTCTGTCTAAAGGCGTGTCTCCATCATCTTGAGCTGCGTCAAGAATATATGCTGGCGAGTTTTGAGTTAACAGCTTTACAATTTCTGAAAAATAATGCATACGTCAATTTTTAGCATTCAATAAAATCAGAAACAAAATATCTATCATCAATAATAGGTGCGAAGAGGAATCAAAATTACTTTTATGGAACAGCAATGTACAAAAACTATTTTTCAGCAAGTTATTAAATTAAAATTATCTTTTAAGAGATTTCTGAAACAGGAAATTTTACTGATTAAGGCGGAAAACGTGTAGGTTAAAACACAAAATATAAATTCAACATATTCAATATACAGAAGCTGACTATTTCCAAGATTCCTACTAGATATGTTTCCTTAGGTAATCGAATAATTTAAATAAGAACCTCATGAAAAATATTCCATGTATTTTTATTTCATTTAATAAGGAGACAATTACTGAGGAAAGAACTCCTAAGAGACATAGCACGTAAGAGTTATGCAGGAAAATTAGCGGTTCGTATTCCTGAAAAGAGAAGCATGTGCTACTCCAGCTCCGCCAACTGCTGGGAGATACGTAAAATGATACTTCTAAAATTAGCTTATCGATTCTGAGGTACCACGAAGATAGTCATCGATCAACGAAATGTGTATTACAGGATACTTAGGCAGCTTCTATCCTTACATTATCAAAAAATGATTAATAACAGGTAAAAATTTTGAATCAAAAAGAAATAAGCAGAATTTCTTCTACATACACTCTTAGGGAGGAATTTCAGTCATTATCATAAACAGGGCCCGAAAACTTAATTTAGAATTTTAATTTAAGCGTTAAGGGCCAGAAAAATATTTGCTGGAAAGGAACTGAGGTGAACTTAACCAAAAATGTTACATAACGTTAGAAAAGAATTTAAAAACTAACAAAAGTTCCTTGACGGATGATTTCGGTGACGTAAAGACTCGAAGAGCTGCTTAGATTTGTTAGAGTTACAGAAAAGGTTGTTAGAGTTTTTTAAAAAGTTTCGAAAGGTTTAATGATCTCACCCTGGATATAATGAATCCTTCCAGCTTTTATATCAGTTTCTGTTCATTTTCATCACTCTAAAAGCGATTTCAGTTCTCCTACTCTGCAAAGTTCCAATTGTTCAACGAGTTTCGCATTGTTGTTCACTTAAGAATTTCATCTTTAAAATTTTTATCCTGATTATTTAGATATTATTCATGATTATTTGGATTTTGCAATTAATTTTTATTTTTAATATAGACTTTATATAAATAGTATTTTTATGATACCATAACTGTTCTCAATTCCTCGCTCGCAGCATTGAGATTTGTCACCTCTAGGCAGCATCTTACTAGATATAAATGTGCCTTTATTGCGCTATAATCTTTGGAATCATTGACCTCTATAAAGAGGAAATGCTGTTGCCAGACGTATAATAAAGGCTACAGTTATCCAATATCCATCTTCATCGTTGTGGAGAATATCAGCAGCAGAAATGTACTTTTGTATGGTAATATATGTATATTTTAAGCAATGCAAATCATTATAATGTATATATATATATATATATATACACAAACACACATGCGCAATGTTAATAAACAAGCAAACAACGAAATAAAAGATAATTTTATTATTTTATCAAATGGCTAGTTTTTCAACTAATTTCTCTCACCATCCACGTATTGTATGCTCTTTCTCTCGTCATCGACCCGAGCTTGCAACAATAGTATATGCTCTCTGAATTCAATTGCAGGTACTAATTGAAAATCTATAAAATTATTTGGGTACTTATTGCACTTTCACAGCACTAAATAATTAATTAAAACTCATCATGCAATGCGAAAATAAAATGATAATGATTAAAGACATCTCAAGTGATTTATTATAGTACAAGAAAAAAAGTACAAGGAATTCCTACCACAGCCCACGTAGTTGCATGCATTGAAAGAACATGCCACTTTCACCTACTGCATATCATTGCAAAATGATGTCATGGTTTTAGAAAAGTAGGCGGTATTTTGTAATTTCCATTCCACTGAAATAGTAAAATGAACCTACATGCAACTTAAAACAGCATCTCCATAAGATCGGATAACATTGTTTGCTATGATTCTTGCAAAGAGATTGGACTAGGCATAAGAGTAATATTTATGTAATAAGGCAAAATTTAAAAGTTAGTTTAGTTTTAAAATAATTCAGACAATAAATTTCGAAGCGTATCTATACTGGCTATTTTTTTTTTCAGACCCCCTTTTGAGATTCTTGGTTTTAATAACCAGGGAAACTTTCCAGATTTCCTCAATGAGTACGATATTGTAGCAAAATATTCAGCACATTAATTGCTAAGGTAATGAGAAAATAAGATATGAATATATAAAAAACAATTTTAAGATTACCTAAAGATGTTCTATCGCATGCAATATGTAGAGCTGTTCGTCCTTCTTCATCTGTGCTGGTAACGTCAGCTTCCTTTGCTAAAAGCAATTTGGTCAACTCGTAATCTGAAATCTGAGCGGCCACACGAAGTAAAATATTGCCCAGTTCATCACAGCACTCTCCATACCAAGGTAAGGAAATTAAGAAGTTTTCTGAAAATACAAATTGCCCAAAGTGAAAATCTATATAAATCTTATAAGTGTAAATTCATGTGTAATTTGTTTAAAAAAATATTCATAAAATGGATTTTATTAGCATAAATCAACATTTATTACAAAAAATTATAAGTTACTAAATACAAAAATTATTGCCGCAAATAAAATATTAAAACTGTGTTCTTAAAGTATATACCTGAATATAAAGAACACCGCCCATTGACATATTAACCAATATATGTAAAACCTGAATAATGAAAAAAGTCTTTTTCAATTGAAGTTAGCAGAGGATTTAAAAAAAAAAAAAATGCGATGTGCTGGATGTTCGTATATTTAACTACTCATAACAGAAATTCATTCATAAATTGGAATTGTTTCATTCATGAATGGGAAATAGAAACAGCATGAAAGGAAGAATTCTTATTTTATTTATACAATAGTTTTGTTTCATTAGACAAAATCAAATACTGGAATATTTTCATAAACATTCTAAATGTAAGGCTGTAACTTTTGCTCCCAAATAATGATTTATTAGAGAATATATGAAAATTAATTCAAAATGCTTCCGACCTTAAAATTTTTTTCTCAAGGCCCGCGAGTTTCCCGAATATCATTGCTTGGTGCGGGATTACCATTTCAAAAGAATTCCAAATAGACTTTAATTTGCTTTATAACTTTTGATTCGAGTTATTCGGATATTTGTAATATGATTCTGAGTTAAAATAATTGAAATTTAATTAAATGCTCTACATTTAACATTTTTCGGCTAATTTCATTTTGTAATATTTCACAGTTTGGTACTGTTTTAATGACTGTACTGAAGTTTCGTTCGACACAAACTATTAATTCCACAGCCAGGTGATGTTCACGTTAATGATGAAACATTGCATGAAAATTTATTTACATAACATACAATATTTCATAACAAAAACTGTTCGGCATCTACCTTCGAATCATTAGGCCGGAACCTGCATCACTGCATCACTTCTTTATGCAGAAATCAAATTATTTGGAAAATAGAATGTCTGAAGCACCGCTTAACGGCTGGCATTTTGAATTCATAACATATAATGAGAAAAATCTTGAGTAAAGAAGGAAAGCGATAATTTATCAAAGTTCATTTACCCACCCTAAAAGTAACGATTAATGTAGACAGAGTAAAAAATGGGGCGAAGGAGAAACAGTTCCGTATCTTCTGCTCTTGGACGGACTGACAAAATTCGACTTTCTTTTTTTTATGTCTTAAAAGCCCGACGTAGGATATATATAACATTTATCCCATACACAGGTAATTTGATACAAAATAGGCTTTTTTTCTGTAATGACAGTTTTATTTTCAAATTTCGATCCTTTCCCTCATATTAGACCAAAATGTCAAGTTTTTAAAAAATCTCCCGTTTAGTTTTTAAAAAATTCTGTCTTAAAATTTTAGCTCCTCAGTGTCAATCGAATTTGATATATATCACATTTAATAATATATCTCTTTTTTTAATTACGTTATTTCATTCCTTCTTCCAAAATTCGAAATTTAGGATAAATCCAAACAAAATTTGCTTATTTTTTAATATTTGTTTTAAACTTTGATATTAAAACCTAAATTTAATATTAAAATCTATAACATTTTTGCCACTATCTTAAAGTAGATATATTTCTAGGCATGCGTGCAAAAAATTAGTTTTATATTCAACATTTTTTAAAATATACGTGAATACTGGTACGGTATGAGATTTGACATTTTTATTATAAGCGATAATAACAGCAAATGCAATGCTATTACGCACTTTTTTACAATCTTCAATGAACCGTAATAGTTATTTTAAACCTTAAATTTTTAAATAAACTTTTACTGAGGGTAATTCATAGGAGAATTTTTTTTTTCCATTTTTAATTATAATTCCTAAAAAAGTATTTATTGATAATATATTAAAACCTATTTTTTTTTAATTTATAAAGAATACTAACCAAAAATTTTAGAATTTTTTTTTTCATAAGAGTAAATTTTGACTTTCGCCATTTTTAGCCCAAAAGGGACGTTAGTCTCAAATAGGATATTCGTCTCGAAACAGCATTTTGTGTCGAAACACACAAATGCATTTTCAGATTGTTGCCATCAAATGTTATATCCCTGTATTATATTTAGAGAAATTAAAACATGAAGAATTTACATGAGTATACGTGTGTTTCTCGCACTGTGAAAAACCAATGGAACCTAGAGCCATAAAATTTTTAATAACGTAACCCTCTACCCCAACATGGGAACCTATAAGCTGAAATTTTTCATATTTTATAAACCATAAATGAATTCCTGATTGAAAAACTCAACGATTTCAAAGAGAGCAGTGGCAACACTGTACGGAATCAAATATTTTCTACTCCAGCGTGTGAACATGTATATCGGAAATTCTAAAGATATGCTCTTTTAAAATATTCTGCGATTTTGCTGTTGAATCTAATTTTATGTGGCTTAAGCTTAAAGAATGTGGTATTCAATAAATAAAGTAAACATACAAAGCGTTAATAACTAATAGACAAAAACATTTTGTAAAGCCATCTTAATAATAAATTTATCATTAATATGATGAATTGAGAAAAGAATGAAAAAAACAGGAAAATGTATGCCAATATTTAACGCTACATCGGGAATTCTATACCTATACTGCTTTTAATTTTTTTTTTTAGTTTTGCTGTTGAATTGTAAGTGGAGTAAATGCCAAGAAAATAATGCTTAATGATAAAGTTAAAAAGATTTTAAAAAAAGTGTGTCAATATAGTGGTGAGTGTAATATCAGACTGTTAGACTGCGAACTTAACGAGAGCGTAAAATTTCTTAGCAAATTAAATTAAGAGATCGGATTAAATTCGATCACTAGTATCTAATGTTAATTAATACTATAAATCCTCATTTCTGTATTCCTCTTGGAATGCAAATTAGCTTTGTGTATATTTAAGTTAAGGGTTTTGAATCTTTAGTTGCGATCGCTTCTGGCAGATGTATCTTACTGTTAGGATTTTGCCAGCTTTGTTTAAAATGATATTCCGGCTTTAGCATTCACGCTAACTCATGCTTTAAATACGAGCCAGTAAAATATATGCGTCAGCTTGTCCTATTTAATATGTTGTGTTAGATTATGTTAGCAATGTTCGAATTTAATTGTTTGTTCTCTTAATTTAAAATACATACAAGTTGTGACTTTATGTTCAAGCTGAAGTAAAAAAAAAAAAAAAAAAAAAAAAAAAGCTAAATTTTTCCTGCAATTTGCGAGTTGTTCAAGATGTAGCGTTAACTCACTATCTGTCTGGTATGGTCTTCATGATTTTTACTCTAGTTTTCTCTTATAATTGCAACTCTACAGATTTTAATTTACTATTTGATTTGCAAATATCAAAGTATTATTATAGTCTCAGGCAAAAACATCAGTTTTCTTAGCACGTTAGTTTTTAAATATCAAGTAGAAGTGCAAATGAATGTGCAATTACATTTGTTATTATTGTATTCACTTGGTGTTCCTGTAATTCAGTACGAGAGAAAGACCGAAAGAAGCGTTACACATTAATTAGAATAAGCTGTCTCATATAATGTAAAGGCGTGTATTTAAAACAATGGCTAGCAAGACAACTAAACCGGCATATAATTTCTAAACAGAACTGGTTAAAAATACTCCCAGCAATATACGACTGTCAGAAGCTGTCTCAGCTAAAGATTCAAAACTTTCAACTTAAGTACACACAAAGCTAAGAATGTCGCAGAAAACAAAGTCTAAAAATAACAATTGTGATTAAAAATTTTAATATGAAATAAGACTATATGCAAAAACGAAAAGGCAATACTCTTTTTCTGCTTGCGCAGAATGAAAGAGAAATTCATGAAAACAAAGTATTTCAATAGTGAATATGGTACATAACGAATAAATATGAGAGAATGACTCCGGATACATCTGCGGAATGCCTTGAAGAAAATCATTAAAGCATTAAGGTTATCTTGAGACAATTAGCCATTAAGAAGAAAACTTTAAAGCACTAAGACAATAAATATTTGTTTAATTATTTTTATTTATTTGCATAAAATTCAGTTTTCATTTTAATGTTATTTTATTTTTGCGCTTTAAAAAATGAAACAATGTAACTTTCGCATTTATATACTATCTTTTCTTAACAGCCCATTGAAAGACGCATATCGGTCCTTTAGAACATTTTCTCTTTCAATGCAGAATACATCTTGACCAATACTTGGTGGCAAAGAAATGTTATTCAGATAAATAAAATCAAGTTTAAAAACATTTATATGAATACATATGTTTAAAGTACACGGTATGAAATAATAAATGGAAATGTTTAAAATAACTATTTGAAGAACTATAATTCAACCACGCAGCTTAATTTAATACAGTTAAAATGAAATTCGGAAAACGAAACATATGTCTAAAAATAACAATTGTGATTAAAAATTTTAATATGAAATAAGACTATATGCAAAAACGAAAAGGCAATACTCTTTTTCTGCTTGCGCAGAATGAAAGAGAAATTGAAATAGGCTGTCATAAACTCGGAAACTCACAAAGTAAACTCCTCTTGGCACAGAGTAAAAAAAGAACACCAGGGTAAATTTCCGAATTACTGATTAAATTTCACTCTAAATTTTACAAAATTTTGTTTTTAGCTATAATTTGAATCTTAAATTCGAAATATGGAAAAAAAAACTTGGCATGTCATTTCAGAAACTCCGATTTTATGATAAACTACGTATCTTAAAACAAGGCTATGTATAAGTATGTAATAGAGGTTGTAAGTCACGCTTTTAAGCTATGAATAAAGCAAATTGAATTTCGTTTCTTGGGCCGAGTAGAACGAGAGATATAGAACTGTTCCCCTTCCTTTTTTGACGACTGTACATACTATTGTGTGAATATACTTCGTAATATTCCCTATATTAATGTGAAACAATATGAATTATGAACATCTACTGATTAAACAAATCTTCATTCATAAAATCTTTTCCAAAGTTTGAAGTTCCACAAATGTGTACAGAATATTAAGACAAATCAGATCAAATAAAATTAAATAAGAAAAATTATCTTTAAAATCACTAAGAATGGAGGAATGAAATTTGCCCAGCTAAGTTTCATTAAGCCGATAAATTTCTTCTATTGCTGAAAAGCAGTTTCCTCGGTAAAGGCTAAAAATTAAAAATCGATAAATTCGCTGATATACCAGAAGACCGGAATACGTGATGAAAAAAGGGGAATCTCTTAAGTAAAACCGGAACTATACCACTAAGCAATAATCAGTTCGATGTCAGAGTCATATCGTTTTTAAATAATTACTAAAACATGATTCTTCATATAAGCTATCATCTTGATCAAATTTACCCATTAAATACTAATAGAAATTATAAAAAAATTGTGACATAATATCTGTCTCATATAATAACATAAAAAGAGAGGCCTTATTTAATAATGAAACAAACCTATGCGTAACGGAAAATAAATTTAAAAATACAAGTTTTTAAAAATGGAGCCATACGGTTTTAAACAGTATAAATAACATTTAGTTAAAGAAGCAAATACTTTAAGCTCTTGAACGTTTAAATTTATTTTTTCAATAAAATTTGCCAAATTTAGTCGAGCAGCATTTCAAATATTTTAAATTATTCCAGAATACTTTTTATTCAAAGCGATTACTTCAAAATTTAAGGTAGATAAACTCTAAACTCTCTTCTGAAAATAAAGTGTACAGACTTCAAACGTGAAAAGAAGCGGCGCTACTGGTCTATGTTTATATAAATGGAAAATAGTTCTTTTTTATTAATATTTTATTAGGCACTAATAAAATTAATATGTGCAAATTCTTAGTTAAAACGCTTAACTATATATTTTAATTAAAATTTCCAAGATACTGAAGAATTCCTGAAATGGCTCATCATTCCTGCAAGCAGCAGTTTGACATTATTTAGATAAATGCTTTAGACAATGGCCAATGAATTTATCCTGTAAAATTATTAGTTCCTAGTGAAACTATAAAAACTATAGAAAAATAATTAATTATAAAAAAATAATAACTGAAAGTAATAATAATTACTATTAACTCCTTAATATAATGTTTCTAAATTAGAATGATTATTCACTTAAATCTCTTTGCGATTCATCAGTCAGTTTATAAATTAATACACGTTTACAATAAAGCCGTATTTTAATGAGATAATATATTTTCTTATAAAATTACCTGATCCAGTGGCACGCAACAGCTGGGGTAAATTCATGTAAGGTATTTCAGCAGGATCATTTGTAGCCCCAGTAAATATATATTCCTCATAGTATCCTCTTCTTAAAATATATACAATAGCTTCACTATCCTCGTTCTCCATCACTTGCCGCATTGCGACGGCGAGATCTTTTAAATCCTGCAATGCAAAATAATTTGAGAAATGAATTTCAGTTTATGGTAAGTGAAAAATAATCTTTTCTAGTGAAAAACAATAAATACAATTTTTTAAAGTCTACAAAAAAAGGCAAAAGAATGAAAGATATCATAGGAGGTTTGCGTTACTAAATGTGGGGAAGAAAAATATTGCTATCATTTTTTTTTTTCCAATGGCTGGCCAAGAAGTTACAAAAAACTAAAATCTTATAAACAGAGGTTACAAACAATAGAACTAAGAACATAAAGACCGAAATCATTGCCTAAAGATCGTTCTGGCCTCCCAGTATTTCGACTCTTCTGTAGGACCACGAAGAGCCTCACATTCAAGCAGGTGGCGCCTGTCCATTACTCCTCCAGAATCACAAAGTGGGCAAATAGGAAAAATTGCTATCTTATGTCATGTTATGTTTCATTACCCGTGCTTCTTTTAGTACGTTTCCAAAATTAATTTAAAACATTCCTCTATGCTTATGAATACATCTTTAATGTAATTTATTACTACTTTAATAATTTTATATTCGAATGTTAGTTCATACCCTTGTGTTAACTGAAGTTGAAAGATTATATATACTTCCTATACGGACTTACAGGAAACGCTTTATGAAGTACTTATATATATATATATATACATATGTATTTTTATAATAAGAAAACTTTCCATATACCATATCCAAGTATCACAAATGTAATTTAAAACCATGATTGAAAAAAATTGTAGTCAGAATTTAAATTAGTATTTTAATTAGCAATTCAACTTGTTTAACGACTTTAAATTCTGACAAAAAAAATTTCTTCCTTCATGGTTTTAAATTGAATTTGTGTTCCTTGGAGATGGTATATGAAAGTTTTCTTCTTATAAATTATTATGAATTGTTAGGTTATTAGTTTGCAGCTTTGACGCAAGTCATAGGCTTTTTAATTGACTTTTAATTACTTTTTTGAATATATATATTTTATTAGTTGTTTCTTCTGCCTTCTCAGCTAACCTTTGTGGTGTAGTGGTCTGCACGCTCAGCGGTAATCGAGAGGTCCCGGTTCGATTCCAGGCGAAGGCGTTGCTAATTTTTCATGTTGCCTACTTTCAAAATTTCAATTTATTGATGTTTTTGCGTGACATTAGCAAGTAAGGACAGAATAAAGGACTCTGTTTTCCCAAAAAATTATAAAGCTGATTTAAAATGAATTCTGAAGAGAATTTTTCGTGGCGTCTGTGCGTACGTACGTATCTCGTATAACTCAAATACGAGTAGCCTCAGAACGTTGAAATTTTGTATGTAGGACTGCTATAACATTTACATGTGCACCTCCCATTATGGTTGCAATCAGCTACACCAAAAGTATATAAATATATATATACATACTATATATCCACTCTGCTACTCGGCTCAGCGAGCTCAGTTTTTTTATTGTTATATGTTTATAAATTGTGCATTTTTTGGCTTTAAAAATGATTGAATTATGTTGTTCTTATCTTCCGGTTAAGGTTTTTATGCCTTTACTAAATATGCATGCACTATTTGTGGAGTTATCAACAATTTAAAAGTTGTTTAATTGCAGCTAAGCCTAGCGAATTTTGCGATGGTGGACATGTTTGTTTACATTTTAAACTTTGCAAAATGGCGGATTTGTTGCCAATCTAGAGAAACTGAGCTTCGCAACAACAACGATAACTCTTTCTTTTATTATTGCGAATTAATGCTTAATCCATTCTGGAATTTATTCGAGGAAATAAGTGGTTCCTAAATTTTTATGTATTTTTGCCTTGTCGGGAAGTAATTGAATGATAAATACTGAATCGTCTGTGAAAAACGGTTTCTTTGTTGTTTTGTTTGCTTAATTTCTTTTATACATCGTTTTAGATTTATTATAGTATTTGAATGAACATGTGGCAACTATAAGATAATTCTTCAAATGACATAAATTTATATGCATTCTGAATTACAATATGGACGAAATGTAACATTGTTAAGTGAACCTAGCGCCAGAGTGTGATAGTGAATTTTAAAAAGTGCATTCATTCTTTTGTGGTTTATGCGCTATCGACGATGTGGATTTATTTCAATCCAATATAAGTTTATATGAAATAGAAGGAAAAATGCGTATAATTTAATATTCAGTGCAAGTAAGTCATGTGGTGTACACATCTGATTTTTTTTCATCTTCCCTGCTTTCAAAAATACCTAATGTCTCTACAATATAATGGAATTACTTCAAAATAACTTCAAAGTTGTGATTATAATACTGCCATTCGAAGTATATCTGCCTGAAATTTCTCTGAATACAGAATCCGAGAAAAAAGAGAAGTAAAAATGAAAATTAGAAGCACTGAAAACATATTTGTTATATCCTAAAGTAAAACTTGAACAATAGGGAAATAATTTAAAATTGCAAGCACATGACTCAAATTTGAACAATGCGTCTAATACATATTTATTACGCAAACCTTTTCAAAAAGGTTCTTGATTATAATATAATCAGATTATGATTCGTTTTAACAAAAAATTTTCATTTGCAAGAAAGAACTGGAAATAATTTATTATCTTCTAAGGTAAAATTTTAGCAAAAGCAAATGAAGAAATAAAATTAAAAGCACGTGGCTCAAATTTAAACCACGTGTCTAACAGCAATATCCGAAATCTATCCAGAAATCTTTTTGACTACATGATTCAAATTAGATTAAATTTTGATTTGGAAGAAAAAGCTGAAAACATATTTGTTATCGCCTAAAGTATAGTTTTAACAAAAGAAAAAAATAAAAAAATTAAAAATTAGAAGCATGTGGCTCATCGTTGAACCATGTGTTAAACAACAGCAAGAGTGTCAGTTAAATGATCCTTCATCAAAATTAAAGAAAATAAATTATCTAGAAATATCTAAAAACATCTCCTGGAAACACTTTAAAAACTGCCATTAACAAAATTTAAAAGATTAAATGATCGTTAAGAAAATAAAATATTATCTCGCACTGTGATGAAAAAATTAAATAACATCAAAATAAGCTAATGTAAATATATTTTGAAATGTAATAATAGAGAATTCGAAAATATAAAAAATGCTACACTAAAATAAAAAACATTTAAAAAGATATAAAATATACTAGATTAAAAAAAAATATGTAATGCAAAATATTCTGAAAAAGGGAAAATTATTTACCATCTTTGCCTGAGAAGTTTGATGCTTGACAAGAGAAGTCTTTCCTGTCCCAATGCTCGTATTGCAACGACAAGCACTAACTGCTGCAAACAGCTTATACAACAGAGTATGAATTGACAGGAAATGAATTCCTATAGGTAAGCACGTTTGATAGCTGAGCCCAGTGGCCAGTAAAAACTGATTCCATCTGTGAAGCAAAGATCCAGGTTGCAAGTGAAATCCTCGCACGCGCAATGTTTCTTACATTCACTTTATGGGTTATATGTAAATCTTTTGCTTTAGAATTAATTTCTGAAGTTAATTAAAAATTTTCGTCACTTAGAATAATTCTCTTGTACAATTTTTCGACTCATAATTATTTCATTTTTAAACATATTACGCAGTTCGTAAATTTTCTAATTCCTTTAAGTGTATGAATATTTCCAAATTAAATAATCCTATTCATAATAAACAAAGCAATATATTTTATCTCACAACAACACAGTAAAGGGAAACTATTAAGAAATACTTGCCATAAAAAGAAAATTATATATCTTGGTAGGATGAAATGTAAAATGCATATTAGCAATTAATATAAATAATGTCTCTTCTGATATAATTTTGTTTAATTTTAAATATATGTATCAAATATACTATGAGTGAAACAAATGAGAAAGCGAATATAAAACAATGAACGGAAAATATATTTACACACAAGCTTTGTTTTTTAATGAATACACTAATTGCTAAAACGAGAAAACAAATTCAACAAACGATTATTACTTCCTTGTACTAAGTAAAAAGTAAGTACTCTAATAGCGAAAAGTTTCAGGAATCATATTTCAACGCGAATATCCATTTTCACCGTTATCGAATGCAATTTAACAATGTTTTTGCGTGACATCTGTACGTAAGGACAGGATAAGGGACTCGTTTCCCTCAAAAAAATTATAAAACGAATTTTAAATGAATTCTGAAGAGAATTTTTCATCGCGTTTGTGCCGTACTTACGTATCTATCTCGCATAACTCAAAAACGAGTAGCCTCAGAACTTTGAAATTTTGTATATAGGACTGCTATAACATGTAGATGTGCACCTCGTATTTTGGTTGCAATCAACCGCACCAAAAGTATATATATATATCCACTCTGTTACACAGCTCAGTGATCTCAGTTTCTTGATTCTTATATGTTTGTAAATTGTGCATTTTTTGCTTTAAAAATGATTGAATTACGCTGTTCTTATCTTCCGGTTAAGGTTTTTACGTCTTTAGTGAATATGTATGCAATAGTTTTAGAATTATCAACAATTCAAAAGTTGTGTAACTGCCGCTAAGCCTAATTTGTTTCCATGGCGGCCATTGCTTTTTTACATTTGAAACAGCAGAATAGCAGATTTGTTGCCAATTTGGGAAAGTAAGCTTCGCAATAACAAAGATAACGCCTTCTTTTATTATAGCGAATTAAATCATGCTTAATCCATTCTGGAATTTATTCGAGGAAATAAATATTTAAGATTTATCTTCCGGTTAAGGATTTTACGTCTTTAGTGAATATGTATGCAATAGTTTTAGAATTATCAACAATTCAAAAGTTGTGTAAGTGCCGCTAAGCCTAATTTGTTTCCATGGCGGCCATTGCTTTTTTACATTTGAAACAGCAGAATAGCAGATTTGTTGCCAATCTAGAGAAAGTAAGCTTCGCAATAACAAAGATAACGCCTTCTTTTATTATAGCGAATTAAATCATGCTTAATCCATTCTGGAATTTATTCGAGGAAATAAGTATTTAAGATTTACTTCATAATTTTCAATACAGACATCTTGAGTTTTAATGTATTTTTGCCTTGTCGCGAAGTGAGAACTGAATTAATTGAATGAGAAATACTGAATCGTCTGTGGAAAAACTTTACACTTTTTTTTTTTTTTGTTGTTCTTTGCTTAATTTCTTTTATACATCGTTTTAGATTTATTATAGTATTTGAATAGAACATGTGGCAACGATTAGAGAATTCTTAAGATGATACAAATTTTGTGCATTCTGAGTTAAAATATTCCCAAGTGTGTTTTCTGTGGACAATTTCATGTTAGTTCCTTCACTGGATGTGTTGAATATCAACAGATACTAATAGAAATTAATTGTAAAAAGACCCAGAAGTTTAATATTCAAAACGGTATGAAGAAAGAACAAACGCAGATGCCGGCTATATCTATGAAAACTTCGCTCCTCTTAGCCAAGAAAAACGAAGTCAGAATAATTCGCTTAAAAACGCAAGCAACAATAGAAGACTCCACAACAAATTTCCAGATGCAAATACTTTTGAAAATATCCAAAATACGCTTGACAATGAAGGAATTTTATCTCCGTAAACTCACGAACATAATCCAAAGACTAAAAAATGCGAAAACTATGATACATAAACTAAAAATCGCATTACAAGCATTGCAGTGCATATTGATGTTAACTAAAACAGAAGAATATTAAGTTTTCATATCCTTATTATGAATATATTTGCTCCTTCCAACCCGAACTTTTCAAAGTTTCAAGCAGCTTCTCTGGGGGTCAGTACTTGTGAGGGTGACCACCCACGTGACTGTCCCCAACGAATCGCATATTTTCTCCATCATTCAACCCCCGCTCGTCGGCCGACTCCACCCACCTCGCCTTTTCCGCACAGGTCAGATGCTCGTCAACATGCTTCATCTTCCAACTTTCGTACCAAGAGTACGAGCACCAGCTTAACCTGCCGGTAGACAGAGTTAAAAAATAAATGAAATGTAACGCTTTTAAGTGAACCTAGGGCAAGAGTGTCGCTATGGTAAACAAATATAGTGAATTTTAAAGAGTACATTTATTCTATTGTGGATTATTCGCTATCGATGAATGAAATAGATTTAATTCATTCCAATAAGTTTAAATGAAATTCAAGAAAAAATGCGTATAATTTAATATTCCGGACAAGGAAGTCATGTGGTGCACGCATCAGAGTTTTTGTTAGTGATAGATAAGAATTAAGATTTAAGAAAAAAGCGTTCTTATATAATTGCAGGGTTTTTAAAAAAATTATACAAGATTTTTTTAAAATTATAATCATTAATAAATAATGCTGAGCAACACTGGTCTGATGAAGCATCCCTTTACCGTTTTCGTTAGATAATGCTTGAGAATATGGCATATTTCAGCTCTTAAATAAATGATCTGCTTCTGTAAAATTCATTTTTAATAGTTTTTGCCTCAAAAATGATAAAATTATTTAAAAGTTAATTATCAGCCTACAATATTGTTAGCAATTATTTTTTTTATAAAAACACCGATCACGTTGGTATATTTTATCAAGTGAAATTTAATTTTAAAATATACACATAAGTGCAGTTAATTAAAACCATTTGAAAATAATTGAAGCGCTTGATTTGAAAGTGGTCTCGAAGAACTCGGAGAAGTTTCCGACGGTGAAATCGAAAGCAAGATATGATCGTAAGTGCAAAATGGAAGAAGAGTGCCTGTAATTTTTAATGCTTTTTAATGAGTTATAGCTTTAGAAAAAAATTACTTGCAATTACCATCCCCATTTGGGAGAAGGAGAGATTTACTTTCCCACAGAATAGTGTCCACAGTTTGCGCTTTCACCACAGACACTGCTACCATATCTTCTCTTGCTCCCCAATTCAATACAAAAGAAAGTAACTTTTCAATAATTGTACAAGATTTAGTAATGAGCTTCTTTCACCGAGATAAATGGCTGGCTTCATGGAAGCCCGCCTGACATCTGCGAAATTCATGATCCCCCCTTCCCAATGGGATTCTGAGCATTCCTCCAACTTGCAAAATAACATAGGCGCGTTGGTTACCAATGCACGGCTCCAGACCAACTTAAACGTCGAATGTTAGAACCATAAACACAGACAGAAGACTTTTACTTCTTAAGTGCCACGAATAAAAATTCAGAAGATGATTTAAAATAATCTTTATTATTTAATCGTCAGCCTGCCAATCACACAAGTTGTCCAATAACCTAAAAGCTGTTACTTGTAGGTAATCTTTGAATAAATGTTCTGATCAAATCAAAATGTGATATACAAACAACGTGTGCTCTTTTAAATTTGACTGAGGCTTCAGTATATTTCACAAAGCAATTAAGTGTAGCGAAGCTAAACCGTATGTAATACTTACAGTAAGTAAGTAACGGTAAGCTAATACTAACAGTAAGTAAGTAACGGTAAGCTAAAGCCGTAAATAATCGTGTTGCGCGGAGAAGTATTAGAACGAGTGGTGAATCATAACTGTCAGATGCTTCTTATGGAATTCAATAACTCTGCGCTTACAAAATTAATTATTGATGGAAACTGACTGAAATTAATTATTGAGTAAAAGTAAAGACAAAATAAAATGATAACTAGCTAATTAGCATAAATTCTGTAATTTTCCTCCTTTCAAAGTCAGACTTTTTTTTACCATGCCATACTCTTTAATTAATATCAAAATGTACAATAAAGGATAACCTTTTAAGTAGTAAGATTTTGAATCGATAAAAAAAAATCAATTAGCTAACTACATAATAAACACACTTTGTCATTTGCAACTAAAAACTAGCATCGTCGAGCCATCATACAAGAACTGTATTGGGATATTAGCAGAATTTTAAGCAGCAAAAGAAGTGGTTCTGTAAAGATGATATATACAAGAATGATTTAAATGACATTGAAAACAAATTCATATTGCTCTTATATTCAAATATCATGAATCATCTATTATTTTTTCTTACAGTTAGAAGAAGATGAAGACGCATTTCTCAATTCCATTCAAAATTTAAAGAAAAAAAAAAAAAAAAAAAAAAAAAAAAAGAAGATATTGAAGTGGTATAACTTTTATATGTCATTTTTTTTATTTTAATCAATGCTTTTTTTATAAATAAAAATATTGATTTTTTAAATATTTATGTGTTGCAGTGTGATTTTTATTATGAAAGGTTCTTTTAAAAAAAAGAAAAATCATTTTGCGAATACAAACAGCTAATTTGTTTGAGTCACAAGATCGAAGTTTGAACTTATTCCCAAAAAGGTGGAACTTACAAGAGGAAAACTTACAAAATGTAAGCTTACTTATTTTAAAATTAAGCATATTTAATGAAATGTCATTTTACAATTTCGTGTTTATTTCTCCCTCCTCGCTTTCTGAGTTTATTTTATTCTTTGTAAAGAAGGATTTTTAAAAAAGAATATTCAGTTCTTTCTTCCAAATTATAAAATTAAATGGTAAAATTTCTGTCTGTGGAGTAGGTGTGAAAAGTAAGTTTTGGAAACGTTTAACGTAAGTAGGGGAAATGAGAGTTCTGGCTCGGGAGCTTTAGGGAGCGGGAGTTGAGGGAACACCCGAGAAGGAAGGCTCAGCCGTGGAAGGGAGGCTTATCTGAAAATGGAGACAGGGAGCCTTATCAGGAGGTGGATGCGAGTAGAGTAGTTGCTACGTCACAGAAAAAGGACGTGTGCTTAGGTTTTATTAATTAGGTGATTTAGTAGTTATATGATAATGTTGTACTTAGTTATATTGAATTCTTAAAAACATATATCAAGAAGGTGTTTTAAGTGACTGATACAGTTCATTTCCTTAAACAGATATATAATAAAATGTTTCCTTCACAGTATAACTCTTCCGAAGATAATTATTTTCTTACTTGCCTAAGGTGGAATGCCTATAATACTACTACATATAATGGGTTGCATTCACACATTCTAAACGAAATCAGAAGTTTATTAAAATACAAAGAATCTTGAGTACTATGTTTTAATTTGGTGATTTAGACATATCCATGGGATCACTTACTTACTTATATTAAATTCTTAAAAACATGCATCAAGTAGGTGTTTTAAGTGACTGATACAGTTATTTTCTAGAAACAGATATAAAATAAAATGTTTCCTTCACAGTCTTTGGAAAATAATTATTTTCTTACTTGTATTTATTCTATGACTGAATATCTGCAAAATTGCTACATGTCATCACAATTTAATAAGAGATTTTATTTTACTGATTTATCGGAGGTGATTTCCCTTCGTTAATAAATTTTTAGCCTTTGTGTTTTTCTTCGTATTCCAACTGTTTTACTACGTATATGATGATTATCTCCTAGTTACCCTGAACGAGGATTATTTTCGAATTTAATGATTGAATGATCCTATACACTCAGAATTTTACCTTATTTCTTAAATCTTCTGTTGATAATATCACACATACTTTCCGTAATCTTCATTGCATTACTCATTCTTATTCCTAAATTCATTTTACCCAGAGTTTTTTCAGACTTGTTAGGCAATACGTTTAACTTATTCGTTATATATTATGAGTGTAATTACTAAAACACGCATTTTCGTGTATTATATTATTCAATGTTAGATGTAATTTTTAACTTTTTTCGTTCTTTTCAACGTTAGCGATGTTCAACATATTCTGTATTTTAACTTATTTCATACATTTTCTAATCATATAGATGACTTGTATTTAATTTTAGATGTAACATTTCTAGCTTGTTTTGTACATTTTAACCTTCACACTATTTAATATACTTAAATTTTTAACCAGTTTATATTTTCACACTGTATACACGACTTTTACTTGATTTCTCTCATACATTTTAACCTCCATGATTTCCAATATAGTCCTAATTTTAACATAATTCCTGCATTTTCATATCATATACCTGACGTTTATTTAATTTTATGTGTAAATTTTAACTTATTTTCTATTTTTTAACGTTTTTAGTTTCCAACATACTCTGAGTTTTAACTAATTTGCTATATTTTCACACTACGTACATGACTTTTACTTCATTTCTCTCATACATTTTAACCTTCATAATTTCCAATATAGTCCTAATTTTAACATAATTGCTATATTTTCACATGATATACCTGACTTTTATTTAATTTTAGGTGTAAATTTTAACTTCTTTTCTATATTTTAA
Source organism: Stegodyphus dumicola (assembly GCF_044657685.1). Classification (NCBI taxonomy): domain Eukaryota; kingdom Metazoa; phylum Arthropoda; class Arachnida; order Araneae; family Eresidae; genus Stegodyphus; species Stegodyphus dumicola. The sequence continues at coordinate 83,850,675 of NC_140779.1, read as the reverse complement.
CGTTTTTAGTTTCCAATATACTCTGAATTTTAACTAATTTGCTATATTTTCACACTATGTACATGACTTTCATTTAATTTATAGCTACTTTCATACGTTTTAACCTTCGTAATTTCAAAAATATTTTTAATTTTAGTTTAATTCCTATATTTTGTGACCATATATATGAATTTTATTTTATTTTAGATGTAATTTTTAATTTGTTTCGTACATTTTAAACCTTCGTAATTTTTAAAGTACTCTAATTTTGAACTTGCTTATTACATTTTCCTACCATATACCTAACTTATTTAATTCTAGATGTAAATTTTAACTCTTTTTCTATTTTTTACCACTTTTAGTTTTCAACATACTAAGAATTTTAACTAATTTGTTATATTTTCACATGACTTTCCTTTAATTTGTAACGACTTTCATACGTTTTAACCTTCCTAATTTCAAACAGGCTCTTAATTTTATCTTAATTCCTCTATTTTCTTACCATGTATATGAGCTTTATTTAATTTTAGATGTTATTTTTAACTTGTTTACATTTTATACCTTCGTAAATTTTACTGTACTCTAATTTTGAACTTGTTTATTACATTTTCCTACCATACGCATGAACTTTAGTTAATTTCAGATGTAATTTTTATACTTTTCTGGCACTGGGTTTCTTTCTAGTTTCCAACATACTCTAAATTTTAACTCTGTTTTATAATTTTTGATTGTAATTACGCTTTTGATTTTACTATTTCAGCTAAGTTAACATGCTTAAATTTCTTAAACATAGAGATCGATTTCAATTAAGCATTTTATTTTACAACCTTTAACTGTTCTTCATATCCCATTCGTTGAATAGCCCCTACCTAATCCATAATTTATAGTACTATTTTAATTTAGCAATTCTACAATTTATCATTCTGTAGTACGTTTACCATGACTTATCCTACTATTTTATTTCATTATTAACTTCATTTGCATATTCAAACTTTAACATTTCTTGCGTATTCCGGCATTTCCGTTTAATTCTTAATACCCTTTCTATCTGAATATATGTTTTTAAGCTCTTCAGTGTTACCAATGTTCAGTTTTGAATCTTGATTATCATTAAGCTAGTTTGATAGATTCTGAATTTTTAGAATGAAATCTCAACTTTCATCCATAATTTTAGACCCATATTCATTCTTTCATGTACTCGTACAAAATTCTTTCTTATTATTTTGAACGCTCAGTACCTCTTAATTCAGTAATTTGTACTAATTGAATGCATTCTACATCACTTTAAATGTTTTGACTATGCAAATTTTCATTTTATTACCTTTGCCTACACTAAGTATGGATATTTCTGCCTTCATGAATGATTTTCATGTGAAATCGACGATTATTTAGGTTACATATCCAAAAGAAAGTCCTAATACATTTCCAGTTTTGAATAAGAAATGAAGGACAATCGATTTTACCCATTGGCTACAATTTCATCTCTTGAAAGTTTGTTTTATTGGTATACATTTATTTCTAACACATAGTGTTAACACATTTTTTTTGTAACTTAGTCCAGTTCCAACTTAATTTCCCTAGACAATATAATATATAGTCTGTTTTTTTAATTTCTTAGACTAAAATGTTCTTTTCGCAAATGTCAGTTTGCATTAATTTATTTACTAATTTATTTTCTTATGAATGAAATCTTGTAAAACACTACCATACCTTTACACAACATATATCATTACCAATATACCTATATTTACAGAAGGAACCAAAGAGAGAAAGAGTAAGAGACTTTTTACCCAAATCTCCACTATAATTTCGAATATTTTAACCTCCTTCATCACAAATACAGAACATTCTTCGTACAATACGTATCATAGCAGTTAAACATGCCTTACTAATACACATTTGATGAGGAATAACGCCTTTTCAATTCAAAATTACACCCAAATAAGTGTTATGTTTTCTTATAATTCTACATATATGTTTGCATTGTAGGAACTTTCTATCCATTTTTGAGAACTGTAATTTGCTAAATATTACCTCTTTCTGAGAGAAAAACTCCAAACACCATATATATCATTTAGCTTTTCCTGTAGTATTACCACACTAGAGAATAACTATCTTAGAACTATCTTCTTAATGTTAAGAACTAAATATGAAATAAGCATTTTTCACTGTAGAATATTTAAGGTTTTACCTAAATGAGGATATAACCTTTTCCGAATTTAAGTTATTTATCCAGAATTCCTAACAAATGTTTAGAAAATGTGCTGATAGAAAGCACCTAAGGTCATAACTAAGTCAATAACAGATTTTTATCGGCTCCAGATTTACTATCAGTGAGAAAAACCTGAAGTTCACTCTATCTACCCTTGTCAGTATACACGAAAAAAGTCATGAATCATTCTGTAGTACAATTAGCATTTTACATACATTTAATACTAAATAATTTTAATTAACTTTCAATTAGGATTTTTAAAAGAAAAGCATATTTATGCGACATATTATTAAATTACTCCCAAGCGTTGTTGAGGAAAATGCATTTAAAAATCCACATACACATTATCAGGTTCAATGTTTCTTCTTACCTTCTTCGGAAACATACAATGACCTGACTAGAACAGAGAGCTTACTAAAGCTATGTTCACTAATTGTAGTAAGTAGACAGGATACAGACGAAGGGTATACAAAACCCTTTATTTTTTTCTTTATATACAATGACTTCCGTACTTCGGAATACAATGACCCTCCACTCGGGGTCTAACTTAAAAGATATCAAAATAAAACTAAACTCTAATTTAACTTTAGAATAAGATTGGCCTTATAATAACAGAAAGCGTATGTAGTACAGAGACTGTGAACACTACAATACGTTTAATTTATCAAGAGGATTAAAACCTCTGGCCTGGAAGGCAAAGTAGCAACTGCGTAACTTCTAAGGTAAGCGGCCTGCTTCGAACTCACGGCTTCCTCTCTTCTGCTTGGCAAAAAGGCCACACTTAAATACTTGGCGTTCGCCAGACAACTTTGCATAAACTCCTTCACGCTTATAATTCTGGCCGGAAGTAGAAAATAAGAAGTGATAGTAAAGATTTAAAATAAAATAAACGTTAGTAAAACTTAAGATCCTTACATACTTCCCGCCAGAGTTAATTAGTTTGAAACTGAGGTCTAAAACGACCTTGTTGAAAACTTTTAGCTCTAGAAACTAACGCGAGGCCAACCTTTAACAAAAAATGCTTCGCTAGAAACTAGAAAAATTTAAAAGAAAGAAATTTGTTACAATAGCAGCTCCCGGAATATACAACAATCTTTTTTCTTTTTCATCTGTACTGCATCAAAACAGGAGCTTTATTCAATTCTGGTTCCTTCCAGAGATCTGGAAGGAAAACTAGTTTAATGAAATGTTACAGAATGACATTGCAAATAACATATAGAATATACTTTTCTTAACATTCTTATTTCATTCATGACTATTTTAATTATCTCTCCCCGTGCTCTCTGACATGTGTTGTAAAAACACCAAACACGAATGTGTTTCTGTCTATGTGTTCAACACTTCCTCCTACAATCAAAACACTAACGTGTTAAAATTCAACATACGAGACCTCTTAACACACCCTAATTTCAACTCTAGACCCTGAGGTACTATTCTGAAAGTGGCTAACTCTAAAGTGTAGCGTCAGAGAGCCTAACTACATCATTCAACCTTTAACACATATTCACCATGATTTAATCTTTACAGTCACACGAATAACAAATTTTTTAACATTACTTTCACTTTTACCATATCACGGTATTTCTAAACATTCAAAATAACAGTTCACATGTATACAAGAACATATCAAGATGCCGTTAATTTTACACATTTGAAAACATACATTAGTAGTACATTGTTAACTTCTAAGGTAAGCGGCCTGCTTCGAACTCACGGCTTCCTCTCTTCTGCTTGGCAAAAAGGCCACACTTAAATACTTGGCGTTCGCCAGACAACTTTGCATAAACTCCTTCACGCTTATAATTCTGGCCGGAAGTAGAAAATAAGAAGTGATAGTAAAGATTTAAAATAAAATAAACGTTAGTAAAACTTAAGATCCTTACAACATTAAGAAAATCCTACTCATTAGGAACAGTAAAATCTTACCAATACTTTAAACGAAATGTAAAATATTGTAATGCATTAATATAAAACCTGAGTAACAAATCATTTCCTATAAGCTGTATACGATTAAAAAGACTTTTCTTATAACTTATCAACTTTTAAGAAGTAAGAGTAAGGTAATGAACCAACGTTTTTAGAAATTTTCCTTTATTTTCTAAATCTACCCTTTTGTAGTAACGAGAAAATTCAGTCATACTCCTATTTTATTTTTATGTAGGCATGCGCATTTCTTCTAACAGACAAAAATCTGAAAATATATCACTTTTCCAAAGATTTAGCTTTAGACTTACTTTAATCGGAAAAGGAAAATAATTTTACTTAAAAAACAGCATATCTTCTACTCAAAGAACTTGAAACAATCACGATCACATCTATATGTAGCACTCAGTGATTTAGTATCAAACCAAATTTTGATATTGTTTAATCATGCAAGCAACAATTTTCATCTTCGTGTTAAATTTTATACGACTGCAACAGATTTTTCAATGGCTTTCATGCTCACATTGTGTAAAAGACTTCTAGTTTTGACTATTTTAATTTATAATATTGAGAAATACATTGATTATTTTCAGAAAACGTCATTTCACAATCGTACTTTACCACTCTGAAACTTTTGAATAACACTTTCTACCATAACGACAACCAGATACTACATTATTTTTTTACAAAAACATGAAAAATTTTTTTTTCTAAATCCTCTTCTAGAAATACTAATAAATTCTGCTATAGAAAGAATATTCAATTCCTATTATAACTCTATATACTATTTGCAAATAGAAAAGACACTCTAGATGATAACATATCACCCATATATTTTTAAAAATTTAGAACAATTTCAATAAGTCAAATTATCTACAGAGTTTTCAAATACGGATATATTTCTGAAAGAAACTTCCTAACATACCGCTCATTTACTTCTAAACCATTTAAGTAAAACCAATCAATTCATAAAATATTTGAATTTTCCATAAGGTTTAGTACATCTATACAGTTATTTAATTCATGAACTACTAAACTTTGAAAATAATAAGAGTGAAAACATCACTATTTCAGAATTTAGGAAGAGATCTTCAATAATGAGAGTGAACATATACCGAACTTCATGCAAAATTTTTATCGCTTCATACCAAACATTTCACTATTTTGTAGATTCTAATAACATAGCCCAATCTTTTTCAAAGAATATATATCATTTCACATTAATTAGAGAGTGTCATACGAGTTTAATTGCAGGTGCTTACTGAATGACACTAAAAATTTCAAGGAAAAAATCAAATATTTTTCATCTTTCATGAAAATCTGTGAATAACAATAATATTTCATAAGAGCTAGAAGTCTTAGTGCAATGAAACAGTATCAAAAATAGAAAACTATTTTCAAAATTTGAATTCCCATTGAACATTTTAGATATTCTTATGTAAAGTTATATCCGAAGTTATATCGATTCAATCGAACTTGAAGACCAACCAAATGTACTACATGATTTTACACATTTCTGGTATTTTTTCCCGAAAATAGAAGTTTATATTTTTCATACGCAAACTATTACAACGAATTAATGACATTAATGAGGCCTTGTTAAACAAGGATATGTACATATCCTAGTAGTGGTAGTTTAAAAGGCGTCACTTTCCTAATCACTTGTTTACCGGTTGAAGATAATAAAACTACCCCTTCTTATTTTAGATGATTCACTTTCATAAGGTTGGATACATTGGGCATTGTCTTGGGAAGCGTGATGCTACATTTCTAAAAACGTGAAATGTGCTTAATATATGAAATATGCATAGAATTATATAAAATTTTTAATGCTTTAATGTACTCTATAATTAGGTCCTTGAGTATTGTAGTCTATGTTCTGTATGTAATATAGATTATTCAGCTTTTCTTATAGTTTGTATTGTGTAACTGTAGTATTATGTGAAATTTATGGATGCTGTGCTTCGAATATGGAACTTAAAATAGTTTTGTGCAGTATAAAATGTCATTAATTCGTTGTAATAGTTTGCGTATGAAAAATATAAACTTCTATTTTCGGGAAAAAATACCAGAAATGTGTAAAATCATGTAGTACATTTGGTTGGTCTTCAAGTTCGATTGAATCGATATAACTTCAGATATAACTTTACATAAGAATATCTAAAATGTTCAATGGGAATTCAAATTTTGAAAATAGTTTTCTATTTTTGATACTGTTTCATTGCACTAAGACTTCTAGATCTTATGAAATATTATTGTTATTCACAGATTTTCATGAAAGATGAAAAATATTTGATTGCTTTTGATGTGCTTTTCTTACTTCACGAGCGCGGAGGTAGTTAGTCAGAAATTGAAGAACCCCGCGTTTCGGCCTGTGTGCTTGCCTCGGAGAATTGTTAATCGTTCAACGTGATATTCAAAGTTTGCTGAATTAGCAGCGGTATTGTAAAACGCGGTGAGGTTAGTTACGTTTAGAGAGCCTCGTAGTTAGAGTCTTGTTATTATTTCTTTTCAGGTTCTTATTTTTATTTTACCGCCGGGTCGGCGTAGTTTGTGAGCGTCAAGAGCACGCAATTGTAATTTCTTAAGTTGAATAAAAAGGGACTTAAACCCTTCGCAAGACTCTGTCTAATTTCCAGTTTCAGCAGTCCCCACTTTGTTGCGTGCAGGTTGGAGGCGCGCAACTGTACATTGGCGCCCGAACACTTGTCGAACTGAAATGGCCGAAAATCGGATGGAAGCCGCGGGACAACAACAAGAAATGGCAAGCCAATTGGAAGGATTTGGATACCTGGTCCAGACGTTGAGAGCGTCAATTAAGCCAAACGTCAATTTCGACGGAAAAAAATTGGTGGCGATATTTCTAGAAGGCCTAGAAAATCACTTCCAGCTCTACCCTGTGCCTGAAAGACAAAAAGTTGACATCGCCACATCTGCACTAAGAGGACAGGCCGCGCTATGGTGGAAGAATATAGGCAAATTTTTATTAGGGGAATTTGGAGGCCAGACATATACATTTGAAAATTTCAAAAAATCGTTATTAAAGGCCTTCCCCACAGTGAAAGATCGAGCAAGGCTAGAAGCCGAACTATATAGTTTCTATGAACGGGATATAGAAGAATTAACGGACTTTATTCTGCGAAAAATTAAGCTGACGGATATGCTGTATGGGAAAAAACCTGACGCGGAGATTATTGAAATAATCTTACCAAGATTGTTACCTGCTGTTCAAGACTACTTCGAAATTAGAAACCCAAGCACATTGCAGGAGCTCTTCGAATTGGCGGTGAAGTTTCAAAATCTCACAATAGCGGAAAAAGCTAGAGGGGCATCGTATTCTCAAAGTATCCGAAGGCAATCTTCAAATGAGCAGACCAGAAATGCAAACCGCTCTTATGGGGGAAAGAGCTATCAAGCTAACTCATCGAACCTCGAAGGTCAAGGCCCAAAAAGGAAATTTGAAAACAAACGTCCGCGTACCCAGAAGGCAGAAGTTGAAAGGAAAGCTTTAAACGAGTTGAGGGGCCTGTGAAAACGAGGGTCCAGACCCGGAAGTTTTAAAAAAACCCTCAAAAAGACACTTAATACGGTCATCGTAAAGAACTCACATCTACCAATTATACAAGTCCTGGTTGGCGATGTACCAGTAGAAGCCCTCATCGATACAGGAGCAGAAGGTAATTTTATGAGTGATACATTTTTCAAGAAGAATTTTTATAGGTTACGATTATTTAAAAACAAAAACACAGAAATTATAGCGGCGCAAGGAAAAACCTGTCTATGCATCGGGAAGTTATCATTAAACATACAGGTAAAAGATGAAAGCCTCAAAGTATTAATTTTTGTAGTAAAACATTTGCAAAATCCACTTATTTTAGGTATGGAGTTTTTAAGGGGCGCGAGGGCCAAATTGAATTTTCAGGACAGTTCTATTGTGATGGAGATGGACCAGAGGGTGGTGGAACCAATGAAACAACCGCAAGTTGACCTTAACCATTTGAATGACCATGAAAGTCAAGCCATCCAGCAAGTGGTGAGTACTTTTTCAAACTTGTTTTCAGAAAGGCCTGGTAGCTGTCAAATAGTTACGCATCAGATACAGTTAACTGCCGAAAAACCTTGTAGGACTAAACCGTATCGTTATGATAAACAAAAAGACCTAATCATCGAAGAACATATTCAGGAAATGTTAAAGAACAAAATAATAACGCCCATAAATAGTGAGTACGCGAGTCCAGTCGTACTATGTAGGAAAAAGAACGAGTTTCCTCCTCCGGATAAAAGGGCTTGGAGGTTTGCTATCGATTACAGAAAACTGAATAGTATTACTAAATTCCGAGTTTACCCTTTGCCGGTTATAGAGGAAATTATTAGAAACATTAAATCTACTAGATACATGACTACTTTGGACTTAACGTCTGGCTACTATCAAATAGCTATGAAACCCGAAGACATACATAAAACCGCGTTTATAACAAAATCGGGCACTTATGCATTTTTACGCATGTCCTTTGAGTTGTGTGGGGCCCCATCAACATTCCAGAGAGCTATGGACATTGTTCTAAAGCCTGTCCTAGGAAAATCGACTTTAATCTATCTAGATGATATAATTATAACGAGTAGTACGTTGGAACAACATATTAAAGATCTAGAAGAAGTGTTTAAATTATTAAAAGAGGCCGGTCTTACAATTAACGCCTCAAAATGCAAGTTCGCAACTAAAGGACTTAAATATCTAGGTTATAAAATTTCGCAAAAGGGTATAGAAACGCAAGATTCAAAAATAAAATCAATCAAGAATTTCCCACCGCCCAACACCGCCAAGAAACTTTCTTCTTTCCTTGGGTTATGTTCTTACTATCGGTCATTCATAAAAGATTTCGCTATATTGTTGAACCACTGTTAGTAATTAAAAGAAAGAAAAGTAAATTTAAGTGGACAGCGGAAGCAAATACCGCATTTGAAAGATTAAAAGAAGCGCTCATCAATGCCCCTGTTTTGAAATTCCCGGATGGGGACGAAAACCTGGAAATTGCAGCAGATGCGTCGGACTATGCGGTGGGTGCGGTTCTTATGCAAAATAGCCATCCTTTGGCATTTTTTAGTAAAACGTTGAATCAAACACAAAGGAATTATACAGCTACAGAGAGAGAAACATTAGCCGTATTAATGGCTGTACACAAATTTCGAGTTTATTTCGGCAAAGCGCCAGTAACAGTCTTTTCGGATCATGCGGCTGTTGGTAGACTTTACTCGGGGAAAAACCTAACGCCCAGGTTAATAAGATGGGCTTTAAAACTCCAAGAATATAATCTAATAATAAAATATAAACCGGGTAAGGAAAACAATGTAGCTGACTCACTTTCTCGTATAAAACTGGACGAGGAAGGTAATGAACTTAAATGTGCTGTGTTGACTTCAAAAATTTTAGATTCTAGAGATACAATTATCGCTGAAATGAAAGCTGATCCTGAATTTGGAAGTATCTATGCATATTTGAAAGACCCCGAAAGCTTTGAGCACACAGATATCGATGCGATAAGAAATGGAGCAGAAAACTATGAAATAATAGATAATTTATTATTTTATACGAAAACAACAAACGAAAATCTCGAGTACAAACCAGTCATCCCAGCCTCGCTTCGATTAAGCATTTTAAAGGAATTACACGACGCGAAAACAGCGGGTCATTTAGGGGTCAGAAAGACTTTAAAAAGGGTACGCGAGGCGGTATATTTCCCGCAATTATACAAAATAGTAACTGCGTATGTCAGGTCCTGCAGTCAATGTCAGTTAATAAATGATATTAGTTACAGCCCGGCCGGGTACTTAAATAGCATTCGCGCTACATTTCCGAATGAAATTTTAGGCATAGATCTCCTTGGTCCTTTCCCCCAGAGCGAGTTAAATAAAAATCGTTTTCTTTTAGTAATTGTAGATCACTTTTCAAAATGGGCAGAAATTGTTCCACTTAAACGCGCATCAGCCAAAACAGTCGCAGATGCATTCTTACACAGATACATTTTAAAATACGGTGCACCGATAAAAGTCATTAGCGATAACGGTAAACAATTCATTAGTGAAATATTTGAAAACATATGCATTGGACTTGGCATACGCCATATCAAAATGGTTCCGTAGAGACCACAGGCAAACATAGCAGAAAGAGTTAATAAAAACATCGTAAAAATAATTCCCAGTTACGTTAGCACACATCACAAGCGCTGGGATGGCTACATAAATGAGTTAGCTTATGCTTTAAGAACGGCAAATCACGATACTACGGGAAAACCCCAGCAGAATTATTTTTAGGCCGAAAGTTAATTACGCCTTTAGATGAATTATTCTTTGTGCAACAAAGAGAGCAAGAGCTTAAACAGAAAGATGTGCAAAAACTTATTGATCAGGCGCTTAAAAGCTCGGATACGGCAAGAAATAAGCAAAAAATATATTACGATAGAAAACGCCGTGAAGCAGATTTTAAAGTTGGGTATAAAGTATTGAAGCGGAAATTTTCTTTATCAAGTGCCCCAGACAATTTTACTGCAAAGTTAGCTCCAAAATTTGACGGCCCCTATGTAATTCAGGAAATCAAAGGAGTCGTATTGAACCTTAAGAACGAGAGAGGGGAAATCTGTAAAGCAAGTCCCGACCATGTGAAAAAATACTATAATCAAAATGATTTTGAAATCCTTAAAAGTTTCTTACAGGACTCAAGCATAAAAGAAGTAGAAGGTCCCTAAATAACGTCACCCGTTCTACCACCCAAGAAGCAGAGAACTGAAGAGAGACCTAGCCATTCTACAACCCAGGCGACGGTACCGAAAAGAAAAAACGAAAATTTTCAGACTCCAGCATTTAAGAAAAACAAGAATGCAAAGCGACAGCGTAAAGAAACCTTGGTAAAGAGGAAAACACCACCTACAACGTAGCGCAGTTGAAATTATACATCAAGGAGAACGCTCCCAGGGCCAGAGAGTCAGGTGCAAACAAGGCCGCCGTTCCGGAAACTAAAAAGACAGCAGGAGGAACGAAAAGACCAGCAACAACAGAAGAAATTCAAGAAGGACTCCAGACCGGAGGACGTCAAGACCAGCCTTCCAAGGGAAAAACGAAAAAGATAGCAACCCGACGATTACTACGCCAAGAGGCCAGCATGCAGAGGACGCAAAAGAAAAACTTATGTGGACGACACTCGGAGGTCAGTAAGGAGAAGATTGACGTCCATGAAACCTATAACGTGGGAACAGTTTTGCCAGAAAAGAATGACGGAGTTTCAATCATCGAAAACTCAAAGATAAGTTAAAATCTTCCATAAATTTTTTTTTCTCTTTTCTTCCGAAATGTTATGCGTAAGTACGAAGTTCTATGTTTTGACGAAAGTCAATATGTCTCGGTTGAGACTTAGTTTTGTTTTACTTTATTTAGCTAAGGCAAAAGTATTATTTTCTTTAAGTATAAAATCTAAGAACAAGTAGCTTCTGTTGGTCGAAAGACTAATTCTGTTATGTTAAAGCCAAAATTTGGACGAAGATAAAAATAACTTCGTATTCTTGTATTAATAAAAACTTTAGTTTCAGTGCCGCCAGCTTGGCGAAGAATGAGTAAAGTAAAAATTTATTTTCTCTTATTCATTTGATGGTAAATTGTAAAAATCATATGTCTTAGAATTTTGTAAATATACGTAAATACTTGAATGTTATGTAAAAGTAGAATTTAGTCTAGAAGCATAAAATTTTAGATGCTGAAAGTAAATGTTCAAAACCAATGAATTCAAAATTTAAGTATTAAACTGTAGATAAAATCATGCTTTAGAGCGAAAGCCTGCATGTCTAAAGATGAATGAGGAGGAAGTTAGAATGAATGTGTTTTGTAGGGTTCTCCACCTACACTTGAATTTTAAGAATGTTAAAGTAGCTCATCGAGTTGTAGAATGTCGAGTAAGGTGTGTCTATTTGGTCGTTGAATTTTAACAAATCATGGTGGTTAGGGGAAGTGTTGTAATACTAAAACACGAATATTCCCGTTTGACACCACACATGGTGGAGAGCCAGGGTAAAGCTAAATTAATGTTTGAATACTTGAATGGATGTGAAGTAAGCAGTAACTAAGGAAAATAAATCGTTTAAAAACAAAAATGTATTCAGTGTCAAGAAAATGTAAATTATAATGTATTTAGAAAGATACTGATACTTATTCCTTCCAGAGGCTGGAAGGAAAAGAACAAGATTGATTGCTGAAGTCCAGGAAAAGTTGCTGTAAGAAGAGAGATTTAAATAAATATCTACAGAAATTTAGTATACCTTTTGTTACATAAGATTTTTTTGTGTAAACGAGGCTCTTAAAAGTTAGTTCAGAATTGTAGAAACTTTACAACAGGTCGTTTGTAGGACCTGCTTCCAAGTTTTCCAAATTCTGGCAGCGGCAAATGTAGGGTTTATATTTATTTTAACTAACATTTATTTTAAGTTGAAACTATCTTTCCTGTCAAGCCTTACTTTCTCCCGGAACTGCCAATGCCAGAGTATGTAAATTTTTGTAGAACGCGCAAGGATTCAAATTATCAGTGGAAGTATTCTTTGTTAAATAGAAAGGAAACGAGTTCGAGATGTGCTTTTCTTACTTCACGAGAGCGGAGGTAGTTAGTCAGAAATTGAAGAACCCCGCGTTTCGGCCTGTGTGCTTACCTCGGAGAATTGTTAATCGTTCAACGTGATATTCAAAGTTTGCTGAATTAGCAGCGGTATTGTAAAACGCGGTGAGGTTAGTTACGTTTAGAGAGCCTCGTAGTTAGAGTCTTGTTATTATTTCTTTTCAGGTTCTTATTTTTATTTTACTGCCGGGTCGGCGTAGTTTGTGAGCGTCAAGAGCACGCAATTGTAATTTCTTAAGTTGAATAAAAAGGGACTTAAACCCTTCGCAAGACTCTGTCTATTTCCAGTTTCAGCAGTCACCACTTTGTTGCGTGCAGGTTGGAGGCGCGCAACTGTACAAGGTATATGCCTGCATTTCTAGACGATTGCATTTCAGCTAAACGTTAGGAGCTATTGTCCACCTCTTATTAGTGCTTGACGAGCAAAGCTCCCTGTACTAACAAGTTTCCTTGGATTAATTCAGAACCTTTTGTGAATGAGTTGGGGTAATGGGAAAATCATTTTTTCATTTGTTATCAAGTATCTTAAAATTTCAGAAAAACCAGTCTTTACTACAGATTAGAACTGCCTCGGTTATGCCTGCATTGCAGACAAGTTAATGTGCTCTAGTTTTATTTCCTCAGTGTGTGGTGCGAACATGTAGAAATTCAGAATGTCTGCAAATAGAAAGTACAGAACTCTAACTTTGGAGACAAAGATAGAAATTTTAAAGAAAGTAGAGAATGGTGAATGTAAAACAAAGTTAGCAGCTGATTATGGAATTAAAAAATTACTTTGTCACCGTATTGAAAAAGTAAGGCATCAACTTAAGATTGGGAAAAATTTAAATTTTCTAGAGGAAAGAAACTCATGAGAAATGCGTCCCCAAGAAAATCTAGAAAACATTTTACTGCTATGCTTCCAGGATGCTAGATCTCGAAATTTTCTGATAAAAGGACCGCTATTGCAAAGGAAGGCTTATTAATTTGCAAGTCTAATGGGTATTGAAGATTTTAATTGCTGTGATGAATGTCTTTCTCGGTTTAAGACAAGACACAGTATTTCCTATCAAACTAAAAGTGGGTAAAGCTCTGATACATCAGAGCTTTCATTTGCATATGAACACGTATCCACAAATTTCGGTAGGAAACTGGCAAGACTCTTCCCTACTTACCTGCCGAAAGATGTTTTTAATGCGGACGAAAGTGCACTATTTTATAAACTCTTGCCAAACAAGACATTTCATTTTAAAGGGGTTGCTTGAGTAGGAAGTAAAATCAGTAAACAGAGGATTACAGCCTGAGTTAATATGCATGGAAGCGAAACGCATAAATTATTAATGATTGGAAAGTTCAAGAATCCACTGTGTTTTAAGGGAATCCAAACACTGTCAGTTGATTATGTATCCAATACAAAAGCAGGTATGACACAAGACATTTTCAGTAAGTGGTTAAAAAGAACAGATAAGCAGTTTTCGATGGAAAAGCGTAAAATTATCTTATTTGGGTATAACGCAACATTTCACAATAACCATCCAGGACTGAGTTCCATACAGGTTGAATATTTACCGCCAAACGGAACCAATGGATCAAGGAATCATCCAGGATTTTAAAGCAAATTATAGTAAAAGACACCTACAAAAAAATCCTTTTTTAATTTATGGTGAAACTACAACATTACTCTGCGGACAACTATAAATGATCAATACGCCGCATGGGATGCTGTTAAAGAAAGCACAATTAGTAATTACTTTCGTCATTTTAAATTTATACCCGTCGAAGAGAACACCCCTATCGAAGAATGTGACGACACTGATACAGCTTTTCCTAAATTCAAAAACTTTAAATCTGATAACGTCACTTTTCTGAATTATGTAAGAGTTGAATACTTGGAAGTCTTTGGAAATCTGAGCGACAATGATATAATAATAACTATCCGAGAAGATGAAAAAGAAGAGACCTTATCGGTTCAAAACTAGTGATCAAGCCTTAATAGACTCTGTAAAAACTCTGAAAGCATTTATTCAGATCTAACCTTAATCTGAAAATAAACTGAAATGTTTACTTCAGATCGAGAAGCTGGTTGAAAAATGTAGGCATAATAAATAAAGCCAAACATCCATTTTACAGTTTTTCTCAAAAGACTGATTCACATTTTTAATTAATACATTAATAAGTTTACTTCTGCTGCATATATTCTGCTTCCTTTTGTGGTTAATGTAATCATTTGTTGCTTTTTAATTTATTTAATTTTAGACAGCATAGTATAATATATTTTCTAGGGTTATAATTCTTGGATAATTATCTTCTTCAGTGATCCACTTTTAAAGTTATACTTCCACTTAACAACGGATAATTCGAACTCTTTTCTGAGAACCTTTGAGTATAAATCAACAAGCGTCCATTGTAATTCTTTGTTCTTGTCCATAACTTTCTTGAATATATACCTAAATAAACTGGCAAAAAATACTCTCTGGGTATTATATAAATATAAATATACTGTGGTCCCATTTTTATGGCATCAGAATAAGTGACGAAGAGAATCGGCAGAGACAGAATTAGTTCTTCACAGGTAACATGAGAAGATAAAAGATTTATATTATGATCAAGAATTGTGAAATTACATATACTGTATCTCTCAGCAGAAAGACATAATAAATTATCCCAGTTGGTTAGTGCTATCGATTCAATTAAAGATTCAATTTATAAATAGATAAAAGATTTTATTATCACTTCTGTAAATACTTGGGTATTTAATATTACCACATTCCCTCGTATATCCTCCCCCCCCCCCAGAATTTCAGCATCAGGTTTCGAACATTTAAAAAATATTCCCGAAAATTTTTCCTTATTCAGTTCATTCAAATAAGAGCTCTCCTAAATTTTGAAACGATTTCGTAAGTATCTATAAATAACATACGTATTTATATATAATGTACATAGTTGTTCATTCTATCATTTATTTGTAATCATTTTCAACTGTCTTAGCGTTTGTTAGACGTTCTTTGCCAGAGCTTCAGTTTCTCCTGAGCGACGAAAGGTGTAGCCGCGCTGCTCCTGACCTCATGGTGTAACATCGACACCCCATTCTTCTCCCGGACTCAAATCACCGTCCCACATACACAATACCCTTCACGTAGATAACAATCTGAATTGCCGCTCTCAAGGCATTATTTCAGCAGAGCTGGTAACGTCGCGCTCCTCGCGATAAACAAGCAATAATTCCTTATTGGTATTGGAAACGATTTGATTAACATAATGATTGTTTTCGTCTTACTAACAAAGACAAACCCTCTCAAACTAGCTGCGAAGGTCACGTCTAACCTTTCCTTTGTAACAGTTCCTTTGTAACCTTTGTCCTTTGTAACCTTTCCTTTATGCCAGCCTAATACAAGAACCGACCAATCACAGCGTAGTACACATGAACTGACATTCATTCTATGATTTCGCTGAGTCAGCTGCGCAGTAGCTGCTCTAATTATTCACAAATTATTTGAGGCTTTAGGAGTAGTGCAGACAACAGTAAAAATGTACACGATTTAAGTTACAAGGAAATGCAAATGAAGATATCTTATGACACCAATATTACTATATATTCTTATTAAAATGTAGGTTTCCTTTAGATAAATAATATTATAATGGTTACCTGTAGTTTATCCCTGACTAGTTTAGATTTCTTATATTCTAACTGTGACCGCATCCTTCGAAAATTAAATTAATTTTTCTCTCTCGATTTGCGGACTAAAAAATTAGTAAAAAAAAGGGGGGGAGAAATACGTAAAAAATAGGGTATATAAGAACGTTCAACAAAAATCAATTTTGAAATGACGTCCTTCAAAAATACGCATTTATTTTGAAGATACAAAAGAGAAATAACCAAATTAAGAAAAATCTTTGGGAGCGATTGGAAATTAAAAGTGAATATTTATCCTACGTTTGTACAACTGAATCTTGATTGCTCAAAACTTTCAGTGCGGCAAAGTGAAAGCCAAAACGGGCTAACTTTCAAAATAAAGACTAACTTTGTTCAGGTTTTTTTGAAAAAATTTGTATTCTTTTCAGTTACTTTTATAAAAATTCGGATTACGTTATGTAGGTTTGGTTAATTTAATTTTTTCGTTTATGGCAAGTCTTCCCTTACGTAGCTTAGGAACTATAATAGCTGTAAAAAGAAAAAAAAGTAAAGCTTTAAACTTTTAAGTTTCCACTTTAATGTCAAACTGTAAGGATAATGTAAAAAAAATCTTGATGGTGATCTGCGTTAAATTTTAATTGATCGTTGTACCTCGCTTCATTTTGATTTATCGACTAATGTTCCCTGTAAGCTGTACATTTATTTTTATGGAATTTCGCAGAGGGTTTACTTGGCACGTACACGAGAATTAGAGGAAATAAACATGTTCACTCATTAAGTTTTTTTGAAGCAGGAGGGTAAAAATAAGCGCAGGGCCCTAGCCGGGAATCGAACCTTGAACCTCTAATATACGCGTCGAGTATGCTTACAATTACTCAACGAAAGCATGCGAAAAACAAGGAGAAAATGCCTTATATATTGCCCCTTTTAAAGAGGGATTGATAATTGGGGAACACGATTCACAAGTCTTGATGGTGACAATTTATCGTCCACCACCTTTTTGTACGGGCAACACTTCTAGAGTCAATAGGTTATTTTTTGGCAGAAGTGTGAAAATGTACAGTGCCCTCGCCGGGACTCGAACCCTGGACCTCTCGAATACCTATCGAGTATACTTCCAATTACACCACGAAGGCATAGAAAGGAAGGAGGAAAATACATTATAAACCTCTAAAATAATAATGAAAAATCGAAAGATTATTAGCCATTTTACACAGATTCAAACTTGATATGCTTGATATACTTGATTTTTTATTTGATATACCTTTGGACATCTAAAATTAGCAAAACTTCAATGAAGAATATCAGTAACTTAAAGGAAACACTTAAAATTTCCTTTTACAGAAAGCGAAAGTCGCAGATTCAGGTTAAGATGTAACACTGATTTTAAACGAAATTCTCATTCAGGGTGTAAAGGTAAAAACATACTAATTTAACAGACCTTGAGATAGAAAGAGAGTGTTGTATCATATTAAATATGCAATACCTTTCAAATAACGGCTGCTGTGTAAAAATTACACCCAGCTCGGTCGACTAAATCCTTTAGTTCCTGTTTTGTAACCAACACGTCGATTTCTTTAGCCGACTTTTGAGAACATTCATGTAAATTGAAATAATGAATCATTTGGTGATGAAAACTGAAATAGAATGATTGAAGAATAACTTCAGACTTAACACTGTGTTTAATAAAACCATTTCACCATGAAAAAAATTAAGATTACATTCAATAACAAGTTGGAAAAAATAAATATCAGTAACTTTCGTACAAGTAAGTTAAAATTCATAAATTAAAATATATGTTAGTGAATTGATTGATTATTGTGATTTATGATGCAATATGATTTTAGTTATAAATATTTTAAATTAAATTACATTATCTCTTTGAGAAAAGGGAAGAGTAAAATTTGCATAATTGTTGTCATTGGTAGTTCGTGGTTGTATATTAGATCTCAAAAAAGAACTTATAAGTACTTCCAACAAAATTTCCTCCAGTTTGAGTTGAAGAACAGCGGGTATTGTTTTAGTATATTTGTAGTTCCCTTAATACTTCACATTATGGCAAAAGAAGTCGACGTGTTGGTTACAGAAAAGGACCTAAAGGATTTAGTCGACCGAGCTCGGTGTCATTTATACGAAGCAGGTGTTTATCGAAAGGTATTACATATTTGTTTAATATGATACAACATTCTTTTTGTAGCTCAAGGTCTACTAAATTAATGTGTTTTTACATTTGAGCCTGAATGACAATTTCACTTGAAATCAAATTATCTCTAAATCTAAATCTCTGACGTTCGCTTTCTGTAAAATGAAATTTTAAATGTTTTCTTTAATTTGCTGATATTCCTCATTGAAATTTCGCTAACATTAGTTGTCCAAAGTATATTTAATGTATTCAAATCAAGGTAAAATGTCTAGTAATCGTGAGTTTTTTTCATGTACTAGTTTAGATGTTTTAAAATAAGAAATGGCTAAAATGTTTCTTAATCTTTATTAGTATAATTCTCGAAATAGATCTGTGGTAGTTCAAGAGAAACTAAATTTATATTCGAAATTGTTTAAGAACTGCAAATGCTAAAAGTATTCTTTTTTAAATAGCTGCAGCTAAACATTTAGACTTTTTTTATGCAGGTCATAATCACTAGCCTTCTTAATTATCAGAATTTATATGGAGGCAGAGAATAAAAATCAGATTTTCTTTAACATTATCGGTCGAAATCAAAAACGATTTTACCGCCAAATGTTGGCGAAAACCTTTTCATGGTGTATCGGGATACCGAATAACCAGGAAGTACCATTCACATTTTTATAATCACATATTCATTAATTTCATAATCCACATAATTTTATGTATAGTACCTAAATTTCGTTAAAATTTCTTTTGCAGGAGGATGAAGATATATATAGAAACTCTTTAAAACTTTTTGAAAAGGACTATGAATGTGAGGTTAGTTTGTCTTTTCGATCATGTTTTTAACTATTTATTATTCAGATGCATGTTTTTGCTAAAATTTACTCGTAAGTTTGATACTTTCTGATATGGAATATTAATTAATGGAACTATAATATCAAAATCTTTACAGCTTGTAGTAAATGATGGAATGTTTACACCAAACTACCCATCGAGAATCATTATTCCAGTAAAAGACAAAACCGCCAGTTCTGAAGAATCTCGCAAGTTAGTATTCCGTATTCATTTCATAAATTTTATCTCGCATCTTGATAAAAATTTTAATAGAAATTAAATTCTTAATTGCATTTTTTCATAAGTGTTTCAAGTCGTTGAAATCTTGGTTTTAATAACTACATATCTGAATCATAACTCGTAATTCATGAATTAAATTCATAGACTTCGGTAAATTTCTTAACTGATACTTTCTAATTTAAAGAATGATTATACTTAATTGAAGAATACTTATAGTTGCATGTACGTAGTGGACCTTATTTTCAACGAAATATTATTTTCAAACCATCGGATATGTAATTAGCAAAGCCATTTGAAAGTCTTATTTTTCATTTTCTACAATATGTCTAAGTGGCTTTCAGCATAGCGAGTCCAAAATTAATTTTTTTTATGTCTTTAAACAATGAATAAACATGATTAAAAACTGCATTTCTTAAATTCGTGCCACTGAATATTAACGAACGAAAGATTTTTGCACCAATACTAATTTTGCCCACCAGCGGCCGAGCGGTAAAGTCGCTGAACACTGGTAGTTCGGTCTGAGGTTCGAATTCCGCGAACGGGCTGGCTGCATGGGCGTTTTCGTGGTTTTCCCCATGTGTAACGTGTATACGAGTCAGTTCCCCTTAGAAAGTCCTCCACGAAGGCATCCCTCCCCTTAGGCAGATAGCCCTCGAGGCTTTGCCATAATCACACAAACACCCAATAATTTTTCTAATTAGTTGTAAATGTTCAGTGATTAGCCATAGTTATATCGTGAAATACTTTCCACTCGCCAAACTAAACGTATTACACTAAAAAAATTGCACATCCTGATTTCAATTTATAGAAACTCTGCAAGAGTTGTAGTGACGAATAGACATAAAATCGGAATTTAAAATAAAATTGAATCTTAATTGCACGAAAATTCAGATTAAAAATGAATTTAAGTTTAAGTTTTCAAATAAGTTTCGAGCAACTGTCGTTCGTTTAAACAATTCTGTTTAACAGCTATTCATGTTGTGCTCTATTGATTTTAAATTTAAAGTCGTGATTTGAAAGCTATTTGAAAACGATATAATAGGTTTTAAATTAATAAAATTGATATGAAAGATTAAAATAACACTTCACATTGTATGGAAGCTTTAATTCTAAGTTTTTTCTATCTGGAATATTCTGATTTTTCTGGTAGAAAATGTTTTTAAATGTAGCCAAATGAACACAAAAATAAATCATTTAATCAAATGGGTTCTTTTACATATTACCATACATTAAGGGAATAATAGAAAACTGTTTCCTTTAAGAAGTCTGGCCCCAGCGGGTCGAACCGCAAAGTCACTGAACATTGGTAGTTTGCTACGAAGTTTCAATGTTACGAGCGAGCTTACTGCATAAGCATCTTTGTGGTTTTCCCCATGTGTAATATATATATTTGCGAGCCAGTTTTCTTAGAAATTCATCCACGAAGGCATCCGTCCCCTTAGACAACGTCTGAAGATGAGCACTATTAACTGCAAAATCAAACTTCACAGCACTCCTCTAATTTAACCTTTTTCTCGGGATTATCACGCATCCTACTCCATATCTATGGACACGTGTATCCCAGTTACTTGAAATTGAAGACCTGCTTATAGAAGGAAATTAACCGAGATTTGCGTTTAACCACATTTAATTTAAATGTAGTAAATACTTGTTAAACAAAGTCTGTATAAGCGAAACTTGTAGATACTTCCATGCCATTAGGAATTGCGCTTAATGTTTTAAATACTTTTTTGGTATTTTATTTCTTATCACTTTAAAACTATTGGAAAATGTATATATGTAGAATTACGATTTTTGCTTTAAATAGAGTAGCAATATGTCAGTGTAGTTTTACAGTACATTAAAATTAAAACTCTGGGATATATGTTGGGCGAATTCCTGCCAACAATAAAACCCTTGGAGAGAGTTTTCTCTAACTGGATTCCATATCCTCTAAAAACCTATAAACGTTTCTGCAATTGTTGCAAATCTCTGAAGCAAGTATTCCAGTGAAATTCGGTTACGCCTTCAATAATTAAGGTAATTTAACTCACTAATTCATTATTAAACAACAAAGTCTCCACGTGGTATTTACATGAAAAAAAGCACCCATTTTTTTATTTTTATTTTTGCCGTTTTAAACAATTGACTTGGATGTAAAATTTTTAATTTCCATTGCCTTAAATTAATTCCCTTTAAATTTCTAAAAGTTTCATTGTTAAATGAATAAGCAAACTACAACTTTCAAACCCGAAGTAAAATTTACCTACAAATTCTTGTTTCCTTTTCACATTATTTTATATTAATTTTAATACCTTTTTAAATTTCTGAAACCTTGATTGTTAAAATCTTCAAGGTGGTAAGACTACAATTTCAAGTTTTTGACTCGCTTTTTAAATTTAAGCTTTAATATTAATGATGCGGCATTTATTAGCCGGTAGTCACCGATGCATTCCCAATAATGCTACTAATGTTTTCCTAAGAGCATTGATGCAACTCCTAAGTTACTCTGAATTCTCGTAGTAAGATTTTCTATTAATGCCCTATTCAATGAAGCAGGGGTGGAATGAAATTTTTTTCAGGGTCAGTTTTTGTCCAATTGGTTAAAGCGCATATATGCATTGCATCAATTTTTACGCCAAAAGAGGCTATTAATTCTCAAAATGGCACTTTCTGGCGTTTCACTATAAAAGGCGAATCACTTTTAAAATTGTTGCGACCAAATATATCGCCCTGTATTGTATTTAAAGAAATTAAATAATTAAGAATTTGCGTGAATGTTTACATGTTTTTGGTAATGTAAAAAAACGACGGTATCCAGAGACATCAAATTTTTAATAACTTAATCCTGCACACGAAGATGGAAACCTGGAAACATTCATTTAAGCAAAAAACCGAATTTTTTAAATTTTCTATTTCCTATTTTGTAAAACCTTAATGCATTTTTGATTAACGAACTCTACGATTTCAAAGCAAATGGGAAATAATGGCAAAGCTGTACTAAAAGGCATTTTTATACCAGGGCGCGAGGCTGTGTATCAGAAATTCTAAAGATAGGCCGTTTTTAAATATTTTTAGTCTAAGGAACATTACCCAAATTCTCTCGATACTTGTATATGTATGTAAAATTTGAAAAATTTCAGATTTTGTATATTTTTTGGGGGGCGAGGGTAACCATTTCCCGTGAAAGGTACTTCGTACAATGTTTCATTGCATAAGATGATTCAAAATGTAATGTCGGCAAATTGCTTAATTCCTCTTGGAATAAGAACTAGGAATGAACTGGGAATTGATTCGAGGGAAGTCACTTGACTTCTTGTTTCTTTCGCGAGAACTAGTCTCGCTAGTATAATACTTAACTGGCGACTGTCCCTGTAATAATTATTTCATTTAAGCGAAAAATCTAAAAGCTTATATCGTCAATTTGTCTAAAAGTGCATTATAATGCTAAACTTGAAGTATTTTTTCCAACATATCTCTACGAAAATAGGCTCTTACCAAGACAGAACAGCTGTACATATTTGGTCAGGATGTGGTATTATGGCCGACAAAATAATTTCATACGAAAGATTAATATTCTGATAGTATAGCTGCGATTGCTAAACAATTGCTGCCGGAAATCTAATTTTGGTCAACTGATCTGCTGTTATCGAAAATATTTTACCATTGAAGCGTTAATAAATTGTTGGCGGTGTATAAGCACGTCGCGTTCATAACGACAATGTACCGGTAATTTGGTTCAAATTTAGCATTCTAAAGCTCTCCCGTTTAAAATTAATCTTCGCTTAACTATTCGACAATTGCATTCTAAAATTGCGTAGTTGCATACTTACTTTTCAAACCATTTAATTTGTAGGTTTGAACCTCTAATGTTCCAGAGAATGATACAGGATACTCGTAAAGTGAGGCGCAGACGTAGGTTTCCAGTACCTGCCTTGTTGTTCGAAGGAAACGTAAGTTTATCTTCTAGTTCGTTAAATATTATTTCTAATCAAATGTGACCTGTTGGAGACCATAAGTCTAAATGCTTTTTCTCAATATTTTAACTGCATTCAAATATCAACTTATTGGCAGAATTTCGTACTAAGATTAGTTGGCTAGGTAAACTTCTTTTTAGGCATTAGCTGTTTAATTTAATTTTAAATACGAAGGAAGCTTATCTAGACGTTAAATAAACCTATTGTCTGCTACGGCATTTAAAAGCCGAGTTAAAAAAGCATCTCATAATTGATCTTTGAAGTTATGATTAATTTCTACTGAATTTCAAATACTTATAACTGCAATTCATATAAGGTGTACATTATGACATTAAAATTTCATCGAATCGTCCCGCTTAATTGCGAAAATGTCGACGTTTATTTTCGGTTTTGTAGCAGCTATTCGTTATGAATTTTACGTAGTACATGATGGAGGTTTAACATCCTGATTTACACTTCGTCTGCTTTTCCGCTGATAAAGATGGGCAGTTGTAAATTTTTAAGTCATTAGTTATTTCACTCTAATATAAGGCAAAATCTGAACCTGAATGCTGGATACTTTAGATGGAATGATGGCAAAAATTACTGTAAATTTGTTTCATTTTTAAGAATACGTTTATATTCATAAATCATGGCTAGGAAAGATCTACAACGAAACCAGTTTAGATTTAATTGTTAATCA
This sequence comes from Stegodyphus dumicola, assembly GCF_044657685.1. Taxonomy (NCBI): domain Eukaryota; kingdom Metazoa; phylum Arthropoda; class Arachnida; order Araneae; family Eresidae; genus Stegodyphus; species Stegodyphus dumicola. The sequence continues at coordinate 83,826,455 of NC_140779.1, read as the reverse complement.
TTAAAAGACGAATCCTTATTCGAAAAAGTGAAACTCGGAAGTAGTGTAAACGGTTTAAATTTAAAAACTAGTGCTCAATTAGGAACACTTACTTTAATTGAATCAAAATAATGAGCCACGAAGTCTCCGTAGTCTGTATATGCAAACTGTGTATATTTACCAGGAATATTGAAAAAATGTCGTTAAGTGGAAGTAACGATTCAGCTCAAGTAACGACCACCATATTAATTAAAAACATATAGAAAGAGCAAGGTGTGTCAGAAAACCATAAGTTGACAAGGTACTACAGCTTAACATTATTTCAAATGAATAATCTTGGAGTTCTATTACAGAGCTTAATTGTAACTTAATTACTAATTTGAAAGCGAAGCGACCTTAAAGTTCAGTAACTAAATTTGAACCTTCCTTACCTTAGTGTACCTGTTGGATTTGTACACAGGCTCATTTAGGATGTTATTCACAACTAATACTTCAAATAGTTTTGCTTTGATAATTCGATCATCTGGGAGATAAATTTTATTTTCATGCTAGAGTGGGAAGAGTGTTTTACTAAAACTTGATTAACACTTTCATGCTAGAGTGTATTCACCCTAGCGAAACTCTTTCATGCTAGAATGGGAAGAGTTTTTGGATGCCTAGCATCAAAAACAGCTGTTCTGGCCTTTTATGTAGTGTAGCAAACATAAATCCACTTTTCCAAATGGAATAGATTAAATCTTGTATGATTCTTAAGATTCCATTTACAGAAAAGAACGTAGAAATACATAATGCCCTGGAAACCTATATTTTTAAGTAGTGTGTTATTTTAAGCTTCGTGTTCTTTGCCATAGTCGACCTAATAGTTCAATATATTTGTCTTTGTTTCAGAACAACGTGCACCAGAGTAGAATGGTGTGCATGAGAACGTAAATTTGCAGATAATTGCAGACTATTGGTTTATTCCGCTTTGCTACCATATTTTGTATTTTCAGTATGGAATGCGAATAATGCTCTTAATTTAACCGCTCGATTTTGAGATACACATATTGAATGTATGTAACTATATTAAATACTATTCTTGTATTATCATTCTTCTCGCATAAGTTCATCCGTTGCAATCAGATGTGTTAATCTGTTTGCTAATTTATAAGATGTTTCATAATAAGCTTAAAATTGGGGTTGTATTGTGCCTAGCTTGAGAATCCTTAATGTTTTCCTTTTTAAAGCATATTTGCTAGTTCTCCCTAGATGTCCATTTATAAACTTTGCTATGCTATGCATTTACTCTCCTTCAGAGGCGTATGTAATATCACATTTAATTACAAATAGCTAACTACTTACTAGATTATATTTTATAAATAACTCTGTTAAAAATTCTGGTTTCGCAACAGTTAGGTGGGCAAGGTGTACTTCCAATTACAAAAACATTTTAAATGCAATGACATTTTTAAGCTTACGAAATCGATTGCAAGAGCTTTTTAGATGAATTTATGTATAGAATATCTAGATCCCTATAGTTACATTTAATAAAATGTGTTCATTCTAAAATTAAAATATTGTGTTCATGGTCGTACAAAGCGAAGAATGAAATGGTTAAAGAAAATGTTAGTGCTACAGAAAATAAGGAATTGCAGCGTTTATGGCGCTATTTTGCATTATAAGAAATTCTAAATTGAACATCTGCGTGAAAAGAACTCTTTACGTAACTTTAATTCTCCCCATTTTGCTGTACGCCGTCCCAGCATAGACAACTGCTTTGCAGACAGATTAAAGATCAGCGTCCTGCAAAACAAAATACTTAGAGCAACCTTAAACGCTCCGTGGTTTGTTTGAAATTCCACGTCCATGAAGAATTAAAGATAAAATGACCGAATCTTAATCGCAGCGCTTTATCTAGCCAATCAAGGAATTGTAAACTATGATACAACAGTTGAAAGCACTGTTAAGACATGGAATGATTCCTCACAACTCGCGATGGTGATAGTAAATCTGTACAAACGGCAAATGGAAATTTTTCGTTCTTATACTTTTATTTCTCCTGCCAAAGCAGGGAATGGATTTGGACTACCTGGTAAAGCAGATTAAGTACTTTACTTATCAATTATTATTCAATGTGTTAGTGTATTTGTAAAAATTTTACTACCAAAGTTTGAACGTGAACGTTCGCCATTAGCCAAATCACACTACGTGGCCTTACTTGCATTCATTTCCAGTTCGTGAGCCTGCAACATGCGACTTCAATCTAAAAAGGAATTATCAAGATTATTTCTCAATTTTACTGAAATTATGAAAGTGAAGCTTCATCATTAAAATAATTCATTTAAATGACTTAAGTACATGCAGTTAAATTTCTACAAATTTTGCCTTTTAGCGATTAAATTGAATTTCACTTTCGGAGAAAGAAACTTTTCCATTAGTTGGTTAACGTCCCATGAAGAAATTGCAAGTTTCAACATTCTGTATATATAAAAGGCTGTAAATAGTGTTTATGTATATGAATCTAAATACAATAGCTACTAGCGGCATAATAAAGTTCTGTCGTATATATGGATTAAGACCACTCAATTCACTCGCTAATAGGAATACTGTGAATTTACGAACTTTTCTTTGAACACTTGACTTTGCCAAAATAACAGTTAAATGAAAGGTGTCTGCTTTCAAAACTGGCCCATAACTAACTTATAATTTTTTCATAAACTGAAATATTTAGTCCAATGTATTCTTTCAATATTAAATTATGTTCCTAAAGTAATGAAACTGCAGGTGACCATTATGAACCATAAGGCTTTATGTGGGCAAAAATTAAACATTGGTCCATTGCACACTAGTAAATCGAAGTAATATCATTGAACAACATTAAAGAAAGATAGAGATGGAATTCCTGTTTAGCAGACCCTTTAAGTAAAAGCGAAATACGGTACAAATCCCAAATTTTGAAAATTATCTTGCGTGAGTCTATTTTTAGTAACTTCAAGTACTTTTATCCGTATCATGTGACTGTTAAAAATTTCGTGACTTGCATGAAACGTTTTACAAATTTAAGAATTCAGAGATGTTAAAGCTTTTAATGTTTCAATTTAAAACAATTAATTGCGATTTTAAGTTTGCGAAAATAAAATAAATATGCCTAAGGATTTTATATATAAACAGACTTATAATAAGCGGTTTTTATATTTAGCAGTGGTTTGAAAACTGTATTTCATTAAGGCCAAAATATTTACAGTACATTTTAATTATAAACTGTCGATAATTTCGGACTTTAGTCTCGTTTCGTTTTCATGCCTTTTCCTTCATGGTCACCGTATGCCTGATTACTTCTAGTTTATTTCAGGTTTTAGAATTTGAAGGCGATATTTTTATTTTGCTACATTTTTCACAGGTGTTATTTCGTTTCAATAAATGTGAGAGATCGCACAATTTACGATGATCGAAATTTCAAAGTTAGCACACTTCGCTAATTTTTTCCTTTTTCGACAATGCTCAGATTCCTTTTCTGTGAAGTAAATATTTAATACTATTTTTTATTAATATCGATATTAAAAAAAGCGTTGGCTTGTGTTTCACACGTATATATATTCAAAGAAGCTTAAAATCAGATCGGTACATCATAGCAACCTGAATCGTCTTTCTTCAAATGCAAGAAAGGCCCACCAGCGACCAAACGGTAAAGTCTCTGAACACTGGTAGTTCGGTCCGAGGCTCGAATTCCGCGAACGAGCTGGCCGCATGGGCGTTTACGTGGTTTTCTCCATGTGTAACGTGTATACGAGCCAGCTTCCCTTGGAAAGTCCTCCACGAAGGCATTCCTCCCCTTAGGCAGATAGCCTCGAGGCTTCCATAATCAGACACATGCAAGAAAGTTCAATCAGTTCCGGAAGTATATGAATCTGTAATCCTGTAAAATACTTGACTGAATTTAAATTTATGAAGTTCAACCTTAAACAGCTGGTAGTTATTGATTCCATTCTCTTTCAATTTTAGTTCATATGCCGTTCTTCGTCTATATTTGAGAGTATGGCAATACGATGGACTGAAAAAAAAAAACAAAAAAAGTAAGTAAATATTTTAATTTTCCTCGTTTAAACTTCCAGTCAATTACGAAGAATTTCTCTGAACTACTTTCATTTTGAGGCTATGCTCAAGATATGTCCTATCTTAAGATCAGTTTATTTAATCGAATGTATTTGTCTCCTATTGCGGGAGTGATCGGTCATTAAATGATGGCATTAACAACACTTTGAACAAGAATAACTTCGCATAATATAAGTCACGAACATTTTTATACACTATGCACAAAATCCAGCATAGAAATATAATCTGTAGTTTAAAGTGGATCTCTGTTTTGGTTCAATCGAGTGATTGAAGAGACGGTGCTATGGAACCTGACATGAACCAAGTATTTATAATCCACGCAATCACATAAATGAAGCAGCGTCTCAATTATATAATATATTGAATTTGTAGTTACTTTTTCTAGCTTAGAACCTTCAGTTGGGTTAAAAAACCCTTAAATATGTTTTTAGACAGAAATATACACATTCTTTTCATCAGTCTCCTGTCGGCAATTGGAAACGAATGAAGTAGCTTTTCTAATGAGAAATACCGACATTCTTTCAAACTGGTTTCACAAATTGGTTGGCAGATGAAGTAACACAGTGCAATGCTAGTGTTATTATCTGGTTTCCGAATGCAAATCTTTAGATTAGCTGCCTATTTCTTGGTATTCTTTTATATTCACTCCTAAGATTTGTAATTTACAGAAGTTTCGAGCGCCTAAAAAACTCCAGATTCTTAGATACCTGAAATCGGAATTCAAACCAACTCAAACCTTTTTGCTATCTGAACAATTCAAGTACATTTAAGCTGAAGGTAATATTAATTTCCTAGTGTCGACTTTAATTCTAAGCTTTGTTATTTTGTATTCATTTGTAGGTAAATCATTCCTTATCGTTGAGTCGATAAAATCCAATGCAGCCTGTTGAAAATTCATTTATGAATTCGCCCGATGCGTTGGAATTCTGTGGTTCATAAATCTTGCAATCCTTGCTATAAATTTCTCTGGCATATATCGATTTATTATGCGTACAATAAAACCTGACCAGGAATCGCTAAATATATCCAACCTAAATAAAATTTAATGGTTCTTAGTTTTAGCCGATTGAAAGGGCATCATGAATAGAATTCTTGGGTTTCTTTTATGGACAGTCTTCCGAACCATTTTCTTCTAAGGTAACCTTCGAATATCAAACTACTTAGCATCAGTTTATATATTAGGACTTTTATAATTGTAAGTACTTGAATATTTTTGAAATAATGACTGAATAAATCGCATAAGTAGTTTATATGATCGGTTATCAGTAGAGGAAATACTTTGTACCATGCAATTTATGAATTTTAAGTCTATTTTCTGTATGTCAACATTTCCTTTATTTTTCAGGTCTTTTCAGGAAGAAAATTTTGAATACGAGATGAATATTGACACTGCAGTTTTTATATTACTGTAAGTAAACTATAAGCAATCTAGAATTAGTATCTTATCGCTCTAGCAATAGTTAAAATGAACAGCTGAGATAGCGAAAGTTATAAGTAAGACGAAAGAGCTGTTTGCAGAATGTTACCGTGGTATTTTAAATTTATAGCAGAATTAAAATCCATGTCATTAAAACTCAACAGTTCATTCTCCTTGACAGGTTTCGAAAGTTTTAAATTACCAACGTTACCCGTAAAACCTTTTCTGATTTTGTTACGGTAGCCCAGAGTTCAATACTAGCAATGCCCACAAGCGACCGAGGAGTAAAGTTACTGAACATTGATAGTTCGTTTCAGGGTTTCGTATATAGTGAAGTATGAGCCAATTTTCTTGACTTTTCCCCATGTGTAGTGAGTATGAGCCAATTTTCTTTAAAGTCATCCACGAAGCATCCCAACTTAGACAGATAACTTTGGAGTGCTTTGACATAATTAAAACAAACCAAATCAATATTGGGGATGTTACCCAATTATTTCCTACCTACCCAATTATTTCCATTTACGCTGTTAAGTGAGCCACTTATGCATTCGGATAGCTCCACTAGCATGTGCTGAATGACTTCATGCATTTAATAACTGCCTCTACGGTAAACTGATTTCGTGAAGCATTGTAAAAGGTTTTACATGTCTTGCGTGCGAAATAACAAAGATCTGGGAATGAATGAAAGATTAAATTTCTTCGAGTGGAAGAAACTGACGTTTTCGTTTTTTCTCTCTGCATTTATTTAAAAAGAAGTTAAGCGTTATTTAAAATCAAAATTCCTTATATTCAAAATGGCTAATCTTATTTTTTGTGCAGATTTTGGTATGTAAAGCACTATTAAAATTCGACAAATATTTTGCAAGTAGTCTTGATTTGTTGGGAAACATGGATACATTTCTTGACGTTTAATCTTGTGAATAAAGGTTTAAGAAATACCGTTTTGATACATTAAAATCTGAAACACCTAAACTAGTTGCTTCAATAATTATCCCAGTTTTGCATAAGAGAAATGAAGTACATGTTTTTATCTTGTACAAATATGAACTTTTCAGCTGGTCTTGTCAAGGTGCCTTAGTTGATTTTTTCCACTCACTGCCTAAGCCAAGATACTCGGTTATGAAATGACTATGTATACGATTCATTTGCCCTAACATTTTGAGTTTGCTATATTAACTTTTACTCACATTGATTTTTTAAATAGAATTTTCTCATGTTGATATTTGGTTTTTATAATTCATACAGTTTAAATTTCACCCTATACATAAAGAGATTCACTATCTTAGTCGAGCACGATTTTTCTCATCTTCCAACGTTAGTGGTTCGGTTAGGATTCTTTCATGCAGTTACACTGCTGCAATATTTCTCACCTGCTAATTTAGTTCCAAAGATTGCCCTGGAAATAGAGAGCTGTAACCCTTGGCAGCAGTTGTCGCTTTATATCTTGGCTACAGTCTCGTAGATATACAAGGTGAATACGAAATTCGCGTAACTTGAAATGAGGCATATCCGAGATACATGACATGCAGTAATGTGGGTTGGTAGAAAATTTTCTACCCATCTGAATTTTATATTTATTGCATCTCGCCGTGTATTATTTATTGCTGTCAGAATATCCAGAGAATATTTCTATCCATGCGCTGTGTCGGTGCGTCGCTTTTAAGTTTACGTATTTAAGACTTCGAGTGAAGCATTTTAGCGAATGTTTCTTGTCCATGTAATCGAAGAAATCGGTGCCATTTCAGCACCTGAAACGGATGACTTTTGTTCTTTAATTTTGATCTGAAGTTGTTTCTTAATATCTCAGTAATGTGTATTTTAATGCACCTAATTTTTATTTTTCATTTTAAATCTAAAATAATTATATGGGTTTTATGTACTTGTTCATCTCTGCGTCCATCATTCTATTATTTCGTTTGATTTTATCAGTATGCTGTTTTAAAATTGTTTGGTGATAGCTTATGCTTGTATCGAAAATTCGTTGGTTATATGCAAGAAAATCTATCTGCACTAGGCACGTTAGAATACGGCAACAACCCCAATCTCTAAAACTTTACCTGTGTAGGAAGATCTAAAATAAGAGTATTATAGACATAATTGATTTTGTATAGACATATAAATAGAAAATTCATCATTCATCATTCATCAACCCCCGGCTTCCATTCTTGAACAATAACAAGACCCTTGGATTTTTTCCTTTGGTGGTGCATCCCTTTTTTCAGATCTACTTGCATTTCTCAGATGGATAAAGATTTGGTTGTAGATTTTGGTATGTGCAACTTGTGTGTAGAACGTGAAAATAATTTGCATGAAATATGGCAAGAATATATACAGTTTAAAAGTTTGTACATTTGCTGCACTTCGACCGTGTGCTCTTTTCATTACCCTCACGATGTTCAATTCTCGGAAAAACGGCATTTGCTCCACTCGCGTAAGTGGGCAAGTTAAACTGCTCCTAATCTTGTAAGCAAAAGGAAATTGTTCTGTTCTTGAAGTAATGTAGCTTTCTGATCTGAATTTTGTTAATTTCGCTAAATTATTTATCCTAAATAGAATTTAAGTCAAACCAAAAAACCATCCTTGACTTGAAATTAGGCATGCTGCACAGACCTCTTTGGTAATCCTTTTTAAACACTAGCCAGGTTCCTTTACGTAGTCCTTTTGCTTTGCCAGTTCAGTTTAAGTTACAAACTAGTTATTGCCTTGTATGAGAAAGCATAAATGAAATATTCATTTCGGACTTACTTTCCCTATAGCAAGTTAAATTTATCGTCTACGTTAACTCTCTTTTATGCTGGACATTTTATAGAATGCGTATATATTTATAGTTTTGTGGTGTTCCGACAGATACACTCACGTTTGTGAAAATTGCAACACCATGAAGGACTTACGCGAGTGAGCTGAAATTTTCAGGAAATGCAAAGTAGCGCATGCGTATGCTGAGCAGCGCCCTCTGAACGGCTGATGGATCCGAATAAATAGACGGCTGTAGCGAGGCGTGTATGGTTATCGGTGGTTATCTGCTAGTGGTAAACGTTAACTCAATCTGTAGTTATGCCTCGTCGACGAAAGAGAGCGAGATTTGAACAACTTAGAGTTTGAACGAGGGAGAATCATCGGCCTTCGTGAAGCTGGATTGCCGTATCGTGCAGTAGCCTCTCGTGTGCAGCGTAACAGCAGCACAGTGATGCGCGTTTGGAAGCAGTGGACGGACGAGTGTCGGACAACTCGGAAATCCGGGAGTGGACCCCGAAATGTGACGTCAGCTCGCGATGATAGACACCTGGTTCGCATGGCGCGGACGGACCGTACAGCTTCCTCTAGACAATTGGCAGCACTGTGGTCAATAGCTACAGGTGTTTCATTGTGTGCTTCATTAATTCGTAGACGTCTGCTGCAGTGTGGACTGCGCGCACGGACTCCTTTATACAGGATCCCCCTAAAGCACGACCATCGCCGCCTGCAGCTACAATGGGCCAATCAGCATGGAGACTGGCGTGCTGATTGGCAGCATGTCGTGTTTTCTGACGAATCCCGCTTTAATTTGTGGTACCATGATGGCCGCATTCGTGTCAGACGCTGTGCCGGTGAACGCCACATTCCGGAGTGCATTATCGAACGCCACAGTGGACGAACACCCGGAGTTATGGTCTGGGGCGCCATAGCATATCATAGACGATCTCAATTGCTACGAATTGTGGGCAATCTGAACAGCAACCGGTATATCCGTGAAGTTCTACAGCCCGAAGCTGTTCCCTTCCTTCAAAGCTTGCCAGGCGCTGTATTTCAACAGGACAATGCCCGCCCTCATACTGCTCGGATTGTTAAATCCTTCTTTGCAGCGCAGCAGGTACAGCTTCTTCCTTGGCCTGCGTGTTCCCCGGATATGTCGCCAATTGAACATGTGTAGGATGTCATTGGTCGGCGTCTTGCTCGTGATCCTCGTCCTGTTGCGTCTGCAGACGAACTTTGGGTACGCGTACAAACGATATGGAATGCTCTTTCTCAGTCAGACATTCAAACTTTGTTTGACTCCATGCCACGTCGTGTAGCAGCACTTATTGCGGCGCGTGGTGGCCACACAAAATACTGATTCTGATCTCTTGTTCTTGTTTGTTTGCTTTGAACATTTAATCATATATTTGTACCACTACCACTCAATTGTGTATTAAATTGCATTCAATTATGACGATTCTTTCTTGGTGTTGCAATTTTCACAAACGTGAGTGTACTTCAACTTTGGTCTTCGCACAGCATTCAAAGAAGACATTGGTAGCACTTGTGCTGAAATGTTATATGGTGCAACCCTCCGTCTGCCAGGTGAATTCTTTCACCCAGAATCTACTCCAGTTATCGACCCTCCAACATTCCTTCAACGTTTACGTGACACCATGAGCAATATCTCGCCAACCCCAGCATCTTTGCATAACCAGCCAAGCTATTTTGTACATCCTGCGCTTGAGACATCTTCGCACGTATTCGTGCGCAACGATGCAATTAAGCCAACTTTAACACCTTCATATGATGGTCAATTCAAAGTTGTCAAACGAACACCGAAACATTTCACCATCTGCAATGGCAAACAATCGGTGATTGGAATCGATCGTCTCAAACCAGCATTTCTAATGCAAGATCCAACAACTGCCTCATCAACATCACTCCCGAAAGAAAGCTTACATCCCGTTAAAGAGCAATCTAAAACTACCAGATCTGGAAGAAAGGTTAAATTTAACCCAAAGTACTTATAACGTACCGATGGTACTGGGGGGAGTACTGTGGCGTTCCGACAGATACTTCAACTTCTATTAATGAGATGGCGGCACGTGTAAAATCCAGTTCTTTATTGGAGCAGCAAAGCGACGTCATGACTCACTCGGACTTCTCGTCAGACAACTGTACGCGACGGTAGCATGAACTGTGTTCCGAGCTCTGCGTTGATCTCTGCAATGTAACTTAAATTGTAATTTAGTACTTAATATATTCTTTTGTTATAGGAGATTGTCTACTCTTATTTTCTTTAATTATATCATGCATTAAGCACACGACCACCAAAGTTTAAAGGTATATTAACAGTTATATAACAAGCGCCAAATGATCGGACGCCGCCTTTTGGGGATCGTTCAAGACATCGTTTGGATGGTAATCTTTTCCAAAGCTTTATCAATAAAGCTTTCAAACTGCACTCCGTGTTTTGTTCACTGAAGCAATTAACCTGTTAACCATGCTTTTGTATCTCTTCATTTTACAAAAAAAATTAGTTAACGTAAGCGGTAAACTATTCACTGTAGTCTTTACACAGGCAATCTCTCGTTACTTGTCATGCTAGCACTACAGCAACGAAATGTGAATTGAAAACAAGTATTTAAGCTCAATATATCCAAAGCACAGAGGATTCTATTTTCCAAATTTGAACTGGTGAAAGTTTTGTAATGTATTTGGTGAGTTTCAGTATTGGAGCGTAAGCTTTCGAACACTTTTTAAAGGAACTAAACGTTCAATTTAAAAATTTTTAATGGCATGCCTTAGAGCGATCGACAAATCTTTAAAAATATTAAATATTAATGTGTAATTGTGAAAAAATGAGTTGTGGTCAAATATTGGAGCATAAATTTTTAACCGCTAAGAATACTTTATAAAATGTGCGGCCTCCTTTTACGTTTATAGCTGATCAAGTCTTCAAGCATGGATCTAACAATATTTTGAGTTTATTTTTTCCTAATGTATGGTGGATTTTTGCTAAATCTTTTTGGAGGGAGGGAAAGGATACTTATTCAATTATGTCTTGCAAGTGAACCTGAATATACTCAATAAAATTGATGTCCGGACTTTAGGGAGACATTTTGATTTCGGGAATTTTATACTAAATATACTATTATGAACATTATGCTTGAGATTATTTTTCCCAGAAAGTTTGTGCGATAGTATGCCATTATTTTGAGCGCTTTGTTAAATCTTTAATTTAAGATACCTAAATAAGATTCATTTTGCCGTTAAAACGCATATACTAACGAAATATATGGCTTTCTCTACGATGTTTGACCCCCCACCATTTTTCGAGTGATTAAGATCACTATATACTTAGTTCGGCGAACGGGCTGGCTGCATGTGTTTTTGTGGTTTTCCTTATGCAGTATGAAAGCAAACTAGTTTCCCTTAGTTCTCCACGATCTTCCTCTTTGCCTTTCCACATATAAATATTTTACTGAAAGGATAATATTTCTCTTTGCAGATTTGTTACGAATTCGTTGGATTCTAAAGCCGATTTACCGGTTTTAGGGTTAAAGTATTTCTAATTACCCATCTTCCTACGTTTCTCATTGTAGTCGAGGGGAAAAGTCGCCGAACATTGCTAGTTCCGCTTGTGTTCGATTTCAGGCGAATGGGCTTGTCACATGGGCGTCTTCGTGGTTTTTGCCGTACTGATACTAATCAGTTTCTCTTAGCCCCACACGATGGCGTCCCTTAGCATGCTTTTCCATTATCAAATGTACGAACCATCTTCGTTTGCTCGGAGGCTGTTTATGGTTTTCTTATCAACCACACATTTTTATGCCATTTCGGAATTATATTAGGTGCAGATTTGCTTACGTTCAACAGGGTCCACCAGCGGTCGACTCTTAAAGTCGCTGAACACTGGTAGTTTGACCGGAGTACGATTTCAGGTGAACGGGTTGGTTGCATGGGATTTCTCGCGGTTTTACTCATGTGTACTGTGGATACGAGCCAGATTCGCTTAAATTCGTCTACTAAGGCATCCCTTCCCTTAGATAGCCCTTGGGTGCTTTGTTATCAAATCTAAATCAACAGTTCATCTATTTTCAACTAGGTTTTTCCACAATTCTAGAGAATAAGTTTTCTCGCATGAAGAGTATCTAGGAATTATTTCCACCAAATTTATAGTAGATTCTCAACCTTAAACTTTCTTTCCAGGCTTAAAAATCTATTTCATAGCATTTTGCAAGAAGTCTTCCAGAACTAGTGTTCATCACGTTATAGCAGTTTTCCAACACCTTTAACTCTAGTGCGTCAGTGGCTGAGAGGTTAAGACGGTTGAACACTGGTACTTAACCCGGTTCGAATCCTGGCAAGTGTGCTGGCTGCATGAGTGGATTACTTGATTTCAGCAAGTGTAACAAATATGCGCTAGCTTCCTCAAAACAAATCTTGGAAAACATACCTTCACTTAAGCCCTCGTATGCTTTGCCATATCCTATATCCAAACGTATTAACCTTTCCGAACCGTAATGTATTTTTAAAGATCGAAATTATTCTCAGTAATGCTAGACAACTTGTTTTCCCTCTATATGCTAAATTTAAGCGAACTGTTTAAGATCACATGTTTGTACATGAAATTCATTTTAATTGCATCAAATTATGATTTTAACTCTTTGCAACTAAATTGTTGACAATAACGTATTTAACCTATATTGTTTTATCAAAGATTATTTGTATAGAAATTTCCCTCATTAGTCTTGGTAAGCGATAAAAATGCAACCATTGTGAAAACATTATCTAAAACATTTGCTGCTTTTCTCTTCATATTAAAACTCCTAGAGTTGTCTGAAAGTGATATTTTAAGTTATTGAAAGTATCTTTTTCAGGAACTTAAACTATTTAAAGGAACTAAAGGATGATGTAGCTCTTTTACAGTATTTGGATGTGCGTTATATTTATGATTTGAGGGTAATGAACATGAAGGATAAATATACTGAAGTGTAAGTTATTCTGTTATTTTTACGAAATAGTGTAGAACCTTGTTGCTAGGTTTTAACATCCGCTTGTTTTACAGTGTGAATTCTTCCTCTGGAGCTTGCACGCAGCTGTACGAAAACTTCAATACTGTTCTTGTACCATACCCAGGTGAGTAAATAGCCTGTAATTTTATTATCAATCGTAGAAGTTAAATTTTGTGTCTTGAAAGATGATTGAAAATCTGCCCTTTTAGAGGTAGATTATGCTATACTAGTTTGTAAACGGCGAAAATTAAGTTACTATCAGTTGACAAAACACTTCGAATTTTTAGAAACTGCCGTACTAAATAAGGATTTAGTTTATACATGGGCTAATCGAAAAGTTTTGGCACTACCTTAAATTCTTTCTCTGTATCAGATGTGGCAGTCTTGTACAGTGTTCTGTGAAGACTGCTCATGCCGATGAATTAGCTGCGTACAGCTGTGGCCTTTCGTATTTCACAAGAGTGGAAGTTCCTAATGCATTTTGTCATGGCAAGCGCAGATCTCTGGATGTATTACAGATGATGCCCACCTCGAGGAGGTGGAGAGGCAACAACGTTCTGTATAAAGAGACAGAAACATCACACTCGCAAAGCAGTACTCGGTGGTGGGTTTTTGTCTCGGCTAGCGATGGTCGTTATGAGGTACCTTGTCGAAGCAAGTCTGTGTGAGTTAAACTGGCGATAGGGCCACTTTAGGCCTTGGGGCAGGATAATTCCAAACCTATGTACTACAGATAACTGAATTTCAAACTCAATTTGGCTAGGACCGTAATAAAAGTTTAAATTTTGGTGTACATTTGGAATGAAACATTTAACCCTGCGTCTGTTTCGCAAACATCTTGAAAATCGTTTACACGGAGTCCGATTTCATCAACAACTTAATGGGTTTTTTCACAAGATACGACCCGGATTCCTCTAGCTGTTGTGGCATTCGCAACACTGTTTGAAATCAGTCTGCCAATATTTTAATACCCTATATATAGTCATAATTTAGTGGCATGTTGATTTCTTTATTTTCAATTTGAAAATATTTTGTGCTGAAAGAAACTCTGAATTAGATCTAAAAACAACGAATCTGAAGTGCTAAAGATGCCGGTAAAGTTTTTCTTGTTTTCACTAGAAAACTAGTTCTCACTATATTATATAAGACTAGTAAAACTAGTCTTTTATAATATAAAATAAACTAATTTGGTCTAATGAACTCTTAATTTGAAAAGAATAAAAGTCCTTCGAAGCATCGTATTGTTAGTGAATCACCTTACGTGTTATTATAGTGAAGGGTAAAATAATATTCAGCCTCTTCTATATATGTTTCCAGAATTTGTGATGCTTCAAAAGAAATATGTTTATGTAATACAGACGGGAAAATGACACAGGAGCAATTATCTGATTTTCTCATACTTCTAATAACGTTAATGGGAAAATTCTGTAACAAACAGCGACATCTAAATCTAAAGCAATAGTTATTCAGTTTAATATGAAACTACAATATTACATAAAAGTGCTTCATATAATTGTTGAAATGTGTTTTAAAAAATCAATGTTCCATTCTTAGAAGTTTTTGGCATGGATAGATATAAATCCATGGCTGCACATTCTTCCCCGCAGCATTTAATTTCAATTTGTTCTGAATCATTAATAAAAAATCATGCTTCCAAGAGCAAAACTTTAATCAATCTATAATGTAATGAAAGCGATAATCGTGGAAAATTTTCATATTTTAACTAAAAGCTAATTCTCTGAATTTTGTTCCAGGTATCGAGTATTTTATAGCGTACCATTATAATCCAGATCCTGAAAAACTACATTACGACTGGACTCAGGTACGTCTGTGTTTTTAAATTAGAAGGAAACCGCAGGCTGTGTGAGAAACGTGACCTGAACATTTAGTTCAAAGTTGGAGACCCAAGATTTGTCCTGCCTTTTCTCGAAAGACTAGTGTCAAATTGTAACATTTCAAAGAATTTGATAAATTGCACAAAAATGAAAAGGGTTTCTTCTCATTTAACGGGCCGCTACTTCGGCCGCACGTAAACGTTTGCACAAATTTAAGGTTATATCAAAATGACAGTCGCAATGATAATGCCCACAAAAGTTCTTGTCGACCATTTTCGAAAACGCTGGACGTAGACATGTACTCCGAGTAAAAAATGTTTCAAATGATGCAGATGAAAAGGCTTTCCCATTTTAAAATTTAAAGACCAATATTGCAAATTTCGAAATGAAATTTCTACCAATTTTTACTAATTTTTCTACGTTCTTCTGGTGACCAATTTATGAAAATGTTTTACTCAACAATAAAGTTCTAAAGGTTTGAATCCCTTACGAAAAAAATTGACCGAGCTATTTAATTCAAAAATTTGTCATTTCTGACCTCATTTTTAATTTACATTGAAGGGTCTGTTAATAAATTGGAATAATCGAGATTCCTTAAACAGGGCCTCTGAGCGGTAAAGTCGCGAACACTGGTAGTTCCGTCCGAGGTTGTCATCCTATGAACGAACTGGGTGTTTGGAGTTTTGTGGTTTTTCCCGCGTACAACACGTATACGAACCAATTTCCCTTAAAAAGCTTTCCATGAAGACAATTCTCTCGTTATGAAGATAGCCCTCAAGGTTTTGCCGGAATCTCATAAATCAAACCAACTTCCTCTTAAACGACATTTAATGTTCTTTTGTGATTTACTCGTCTTTAGTTTTGTTATATTATTTGGCCGAAAGAATTTTTACTGAAGTTTTCGCGTAATCTTTCAAAGTCGAAACATTACTTGGTATTCTCATGAAGTTTTGTTCCTTCAGAATCTTAATTCGAGAAACGTACAAAAATTCCATCCGTAGGAAATATTTATTTTTAAGTGCTGCAGATGACACAAGTTGGCTGCGTGCTAATACTGAAGCTTGCCAGTGTTTTCTAGAACGCGAATTGTACAAGATTCTGGAAATAAGATTTCCATTTTGAAAGCAATTTATATGAACACTTTGCATAAAATGCTTGTCACCTAACCTCTTAACATCAGAAGCATTTTTGTAAACTGATAATTGTACTTTAATTACGTATAATTGCAAACATTTTGCTCTCTAATTTGTTTACAGGCCTTGAATATATTCGAATTTAATACAAAGCATCTCTGTCAATTTTGTTCGTACGGGACTCGTGCTTTTGTGCTTCATATTTTGACTGAGAAGTAGGAATTTATGAAATAAGTACTTACCATGGTTTCTACGGTTGGTATCATTGTATGTAATATAAAAGGATAAAGCTGCAGTGATTAATCTTCTTTACTTCCACTCGCAGTTGAAAGTACGTTTAGAACCAAAGATTACGAAAATAAAAGCTCGGTAAGAACTTTTGTGGCCACCGGCCATAAGGATAGTGGTTATTTTATTAAATTACAGGTAAATAAAGACAAGTACAGAAATTCCCGTAAGCGTTCATAAAAAAAATTGTAGCCGATAGATGTACTGAAATTTATGTTTAACAATTTTCTCAACGTGAGCTTTCGACACCAGAAGTAAAAGCTAAGTTATCAGAAACTTAAACGAGCGCGAAACTCGAAACTAACATTCACTCTGTAAACTTTTCCAGCTCGCTGCATAATTTTCCGTTGATGCGCCATTTTTCTTCCGTAGTTGTAAAAATAGTTGTTTTCAAACGTTTTTCAAAATGAATGTCGCCTTTATCTTGGAAAAATTTAATAGTGATATCTCGTCTTTCCGCAATTGCCAAACCATATCTTCTCTCCCTTTAGAAAAAAACCACCTTGAATATAAGCTAAATCTCAAACTGGGAGGCTGAAAGTAATTATTCACCGTGATGTTCATGACACAGCTACCTGTAAGGTGGCAAAATTTTTAACACATTCAACTCACAATGGCGGGTTGCCACTTCAGTAAGTTTAGGAGTATTTAAAGTAAATGCTCGAATTTAACTGTAATTTAAATCAATTTGTACAACATCTAATGAATCCAGTAACTTGAAAAATTAACACTTTAGTTTGTAATCTTAAGTTTAAGCTTTTATTGTTGAATATTTTGCCTAGTTATTTTGTACAGCTTATAATTTTACAATCAATTATTTCAGGAAAAAGTAGGCGTCGAATTGAAACTACCTACAACTGATGTTGTTGTTCCACCTGGCATAAATTTTTCAAAGTACAAGGTAAAAGATTTTTGAAAATTAATAAAGTGTTTAGCACCTTGCATGTAAATTATAAAACGTTTTACTAGCTTCCGTTCTAGTCTTATCGAATTGGTAAAATTAATACTTTAAATAAACTTTAAAAACTTAAATTACTTAGCCACCTTAAAGAAATGTTGATGAAATCTCGGTATGTGTTAAAATAGCCACTGCAATCCCTTCGGCGAAATTTGAAAGTTGGTGGAAATTATGAAAACCTTGCGGTAACCTTTAAAACGATGAGAACGCACTCGTATACGTGTTTAATGTACGTAAGACAAAGCCTACACTACGCCAAAATTGTCCAGCCGTTTTCTAAAAGGAAATGGATGACTTTGTACCATAGGGATACAAATATTTTTTCTCATCCTATGTATTGTCACGACATGAATATTTATCGGTAAACAATTATCAGCAAATCAAAAGAAACCGAACACAGTTTAAAATGGGAATTTAAAGATGCATTTAAAATACTCTATTCTATTTTCATACTATATTTTGATGCATTACCGTTATCGTGTGTACGGAGATTTGTTTTCGCTTGAACATCAGAACTACTGAAATTCGGCACTGCAAATATAGACATGTATATTGCTGGATTTACAAATTTGCCTATTCTGACCGCTGATCTTCCGATTTGGGGGCACTCTCTGAGCTGCTCGCTTTAATCAAGTATTGAAGTCTCGTACGTAAACCAGAATTATGATGCTCTTGTTCCAAACGTTTATAGCGAACCTATTCATCGCCGCCTAGTTTCCCTTAGTGTTGAAGAAAGTTAAAATTAGTATCTGCAAGGCGTTAAGCCATAATAAAGTAGGAAAATGATTTACTCAAGATGCCATTTCATAGACCTGCAGGAAACCATTAGCTATGTAGTATTCGTTTTGAAACTTCCTGTCTGTTACTAATCAGCAACGACAAGCTGCTGATTTAGTTGAAATATTAAATTTTCAAAAACCCCTTCAGAACTGCAATGGAAAAAACATTCTGCACTTGCAGCGCTTGGCTAACGTCTGCGCTCCTGCTTTGAGGACATTTTACAGCAAATGGCTGTGCAAAGGGAGTTCAACAGAACTCTCCGTAACTAAAATTGCATCTTAGTTTTAACCCTCGCAGCTTGCCTTACAATTTGCTTGACCTTCAGGTCTGAGCGGGTAACGTAAAAGGCAAGGCTTAAGAAATAGAAATTGAAATCGCAAACTTCCAACTTGAGACAATGTTATGGTTTGGTCGCAAGAAAATATTGTCAGCTAATGCTAGTTATGTTCAACTATCAAAGCCGTAAACTATTTCTGAGAGCAGATTTAATATTTCAACTAAATCAGCAACCAGTCGTTGCAATTAGTAAGACAGGAAGTTTGTTACTAATCGCAACTATACCGACGATATCTTGCTATTATTATTGATAAAAATATATGCGAATCCAAATTTCCCTGTATTTTGGAATAATGATCTCTTGATTTCCAGGTTAACCGCATTAAAAATCTCTAGTAGCACAAGCTTGCTATTCTGAAGGCAGAACTTTCTTATGAATGCCCAATGTTGTTGCAACCAATGGCATGCAAAAATTAGCTTTACCATATAATCTCGCCCGTATTACCCTTCATTCAACTAATATCCGCAAACTAGCACCGTGTTAAAGTTCCTTAAAAGCGTATTTCGTGTCGAAACATTGAGTTGCTTAACCATATTTTGGAATTTTCCAGTTTATAATTTTCAAACCATCCAACTTGGCTACAAATTTTTGTCTTAGCTTTAATTTTAATACTCGATTTTTCATTTGAAAGATGACTCTACATTGATGGAAATCTTTAGTTTCTCATGAAATGAGTCAGAATTCAGTTTTAAGCATTTAAACTTGGGGTTTGGACATACCTGCTTATGCAATTGCAGGTGGGTGTGCCCAGTAATTGTGCCTGTTAATCACGCTGCAATTGACGAAGGAAGAAATTTCTTCCGTAAAATACCACTGAAATTTAATTTTAAAATTAGAAGTTATACCGTAAATACTTTAAACCATGTCGACTGAAAAGTTTCCCTAAACTGTATGTCGGGGGCGAATTTCGAAGCAAGAGATTTCGAGATTTGATGGACCTATTGGTAAAGGAAATATTGTAATGTCTAGGTGATCTATGTTGGTTGTTGTTGGTTCTAAAAACATGAATAAATTAAAGCTTTTTAGATTTTAACCTGTCTCAAATTTGAATCGCAATTACACACTCGTAATTTCCAGCAGAGATGTTAGTTCTGTCTTAATTTATCAGAAAGGTAACATTTTTTTCTGCTTTACGTTAGAGTAGCTTAAGTTGTAGAAAACAGTACTTCATCCAATTCTATTTCCAGTAAATGACGGGGCTGCTTATATACGTTTTCTCCCGTGTGTAAGATGAATATGCAGCAATTTTTCATAGGAAGTCTGCCATAAAATCTTTCCTCTTCTGCACAATAGCTTCAGTGTGATTTGTGAACTTGCAGTACGATTAAAAATTATCTATAACAAAGTAATTGGTTTTTAAAATAAAATCGTTCTTTATTTCTTCTTATTCAGTTTCCTAGTCACTATTTCTAGCATAAATTTAAGAAAATGAGTTAAATTAAAATTATATGCTTCTACCATCCATTCTATAACGTTCTAAAATGGAATGACCAGTTCTAAGTAATACATAAATTTTAAAATAATGAATAATGAATAATGAATGATAAATGATGCATGGATAACTTAATGTACTACCTTATATTCAGGAAACGATGTAACGTTTTCGTGAAGATGCTGAATAAAGTGCATGTAAGAATTGTAAACTTGAATCCCTAAATATTATAAACATGGGGTAACTTTGGTATTTTCCAGGAATGGAGTGTTCCTAAACTGACGCAAAATTATCTACAGCTTCTATTGGCCTACGTGACTTCCAGTAAGTATAATTAAAATTATTTCTATTGATAAGCATCTCCAGTAACATTTGTGATAAAAGTTAAATAATTGATAAAAAGCGGAACTCATTTGCTTTTAGAACTAAATCATTAGCTTGTGCATATATTAAGATTTTTATATTATTGGTTAACATTTTTAGTTAGTATAGTCGCTGTTTATTTTCAAATCGGGAGTTACTGAAATGTTGGTGCTTCACTGACCTAATCATAACAGGTAACTTAAACATTCTTTGGAAACTGAAATTTTTCTGTTAATCTACAACTTATTTACTCATAACCCAAGGACAATTAAGATTATCGAATAAACCATTTAAGTTTATAACCTTTCCATGTAAGAAATTCGAAACCTTATCGAAACAGCTTGAAAGCAAAATCTGGGTCCTAGAACATCATTGTACATGATATTCTTATGCTAATTTTAAGCTAATAACATGCTAAAATGCTTAAGCTTATGAAGGCTATCTAAAACTATAAAAATTAAAGTAGAAGATGCTAGATAATATACAGCTTTTACAACAAAGTAATCCACAAATTCTAACTTCAAACAAATTGTGTAATAAATATGCAATGTGTAGTAAATTGTTTATAATTTTTTCCAGAACAAGGAGTTCTTATACATTGCGTTATTGGGTGCGATCGAACACCATTCTTCATATCCCTTTTACGCTTATCGCTTTGGGCCGATGGTTTGATCCATGCATCTTTGAGTCCTATAGAAATGGCCTATTTAACTATAGGTTATGATTGGTACCTTTTCGGGTAAGCATTGCTGAATGGAACGTAAGTGGTAACATTTAGAGATCTTGCATATTTTTCTTGTATGATATAGAATCTCATCTGATCGAAATTTATTTGCAGACATGATTTACCGAAACGTATTCAGGACAGGTGCGAGGTAATAATTTTCTCCTCCAATTATGAACTTTCTAATAGTGAATTAATGTTTTGTAAAAACTTTCTCTGTATCTTGCTGTTTAGACTAAATGATCGAATTTAGCTACGCTTTGTCAATACTCTGTATAGTGTTATCTTAACATATAAACCCCTGGGCAAACCAGCGTGCTGAAGCACCTACAACTTGCAGAAATGTAAATGGATTAGTAAGGGGCACCTAGCTCGCGGGCGAGTGCCCAGAGGGTCCATGCGTTAAAGCCCCAACTGATTATTTACAAATATTAATTCCTGTGCACGATTAATTCACAAGTGTTGAACTTCTTTACTAGTTGATATGCCATTCCTTTCAACCACTGCAATAGTCGTCGAGTGGATGAAGCTGCTGTGCTTTGGTAGTTCGACCCAGTTTCGAACCCTAGTGAATGTTCCGACTGCAACGGTGTTAATGCCGATTTATTTTCTTTGTAACGTGCATACGGGCCACTTGCTTTAAAAGTCCTCCTTGTCTTACTTATAAACCGTATAATTCGTGATTCACAATACTAAACTCTATTCTCTGAATATTCATGAAATTTTCAGCAATCGTTGTATTTAACGAATTTTTAATACTCGGTTTCAGTGCCCATCAGTTTTCAAATTTCTGCTAGGATGTTTATGGGAACCAATTCTTTACCCGGAATATACTTAGAATGCAACAATATGGTACTTAAACTGCTATTACATATTTTCAATGGTAATGGAATGTAATAAATATGGAAACAAATATACAATACTTGGCTTTAATTACACAAAAATTTTAATATTGATGGGTAGTTAACCATGACAACCGATTAATGAAGAATGATATAATCTTGTAGCTTTACTTCAGTTGGTTACAAAATATTATTGGTTAACATTTTTATGAATCATTGTTAAATTATCCGTAAGTGTACCCATCCTTCTTGAATACATTTTTATTCTTAATGTGGAGAAAATAGCAGCAACAGAGAGTGATCTTGGAGGCGACATAAGGAGAGGTGAAACTGCACACTTGTCCGATTCAGGATAATAGTTCTAGTTACGTTTAATCCTTATTAATTTGAAGTTTAGACTCTGAATTTGAAATTATTAGATCAAGCCAATAACTTCAATGTAAATATCTGAATCATTAGCATTACGAAGTGATTTTCTTGTAGATAAACGTTTTTGATGCATCGCAAGAATCTTGAAACATTAATTTCTGACAACAATCTTACTGGGAGCATTAATTTTTGGATAAGTTTAGGATATGTAAGCGATTAATATTTTTAGGATGGAAACTGGTGGTAACAGAATAGTGAACCAAAAAGCTATTTCAAATTAAATTTAGAAATGTTATTTACATATTTTACATGTATAAGCATGAATTTTGTATGGGTGTTTTGGAGACCACAGGCAAGAATTCGAAAAATAACTCCGTGCTAATAATTTCCACTTGCATTAAGTATACTATATCAATCCGAATTAAAATGGTTTTTTGGAAATTAAAGGGACCATATTATGTATTTTGCCCATATTTTCACATCTAGCTTCTGTCATTCGCAAGATTTAAAATTATATAGCTTCTTTTCGCCTCTATGTCACGCTCTCATAATTTTGTGAAACTATTTCATTCAAACTAAAAATATTTTATTATGAAACAGATTAAAAGAAATTATGTATTTTTTGATTCTTTGCGAAATATATTATAGAAACATTAAGTTCAAAGCTTTAACGAAATTTTTTCAAATTCTCATAACTCTCATATTACAGATAATGCACTTAGGATTTAACATCCTCGATTATTTTACATCGGACCAGTTCATGGCGAGGTAAGTAAATTTTGAAGAATCAAATTATATTACAGATGCTGTTATCAAATTTCATATTCAAACCGTCCAGTAATTTAACTTCCAGAATTGGTTGCACTAAGACTGGACATCACAGCGCCATACTTCTAGGATTAATTTTTATGGGCTACAACAGCATGGTGGGCATATTCTCTGGTCACTCCGTGAATAGGCTTGTAGATGTTCGTTACATACATTCCTATTTCTAACCATCTTAAAGCTATGCACAGATTCCAGTATAAAAAATCGATGAAACTGGCAAACTGCATCTTTGCGTGAGAACCAGCATTTCCTGTTTACACAAATATTCGAAATTACTTTCACAAGAATCTTGAGCAACTATTTATTATTCCATGATGTATTCTCAAATGTTTGTTACATGTACTTCGCAGTCCGTGGTCCTATATAACGCAACTCGATCTTGGTGGTACCCAAGTTGGGTAAAATAGGCACATTTAATCACCTCGCGAAGGGAAAAGTAGTGTTGTGGAGAAAGCTCCAAATTAAGAAATGCTGATTAATATATCGTTTTGATGCACATTTAAAGTGCTTCACGGCCTTTCGAGTACAAAATTTTTAGGTTTGAAATTCATTCTGGATTTATGATTTTGGGACATGATTAAAAATATCGCAGCGAACCATGTATTAATACTAAGAATTTAAAAAATGCGCACACAGATTTAGATATCTGTTTATTTTCGTTTAGTAGTTCTTTGCAGTGTTGCCAGACCTTGCGATTTTTTCGCAAATTTGTGACTTTTGACAAACTTGTGCTATTAAAATTTTAATATTTGCAATTTTGCGAAATTTTTGCGACATCCATCATTTTCTTATGCTACTTTTGCGACATCAAAGAGTATTTTAATATATCGTAAAATGCTTTTATGTTAAAATGTATCAACTAGAAATAATTTATATTAAAGCTGTTTATATAGGCTTAACAGAACTTGGCGTCTGGTAATCTCGCTTACATGTGGATTTCGCTTTAAAAGGCTGCATAGCCTGACGCCGGTATAACGAGAAAAGTACAAAGGAAGTGAAAGTGCTTCGGGACCTCTCCCCACACATGCAGGTTATTATATTGAAGACTGCTGGGTGCCTGGACATGCTGGCATCAAAGGCGATGAACTCGCCGATATCACAGCAAAATCTGCTGATATTACCTCAGAAAATGCTGTCCCTTTTACAGACATACGAATTGCATCAGAGCAAAGATCTTGTCCAGGTGGTAAGAATTCTGGGAATGCCAAACTCTGAACAAATTAAGGCGGGTAAAACCCAATTTGGAGTACTGGGAGTCGAGAGGGAATCTGAAGGAGGATGTACTGCTGACTCGCCTTCGCATTGGTCATTGCAGACTGACACATTAGTATCTCTTGAAAGGAGATAATGAGCCTATTTGGCACTTGCAACGTTCTCGTTTCAGTCAATCGTATTTCAACCTGCTGTCCCGCTTTTAGTCAGAAACGTGAAATTTATTTTAACTCTACGAATGTCATCTTAACAGATCTCATTGGAAGAAACTTTCACATCAACCTTATAAGATTTTTAAGATTTCGTATGTCTGTAAAAGGGACAGCATTTTCTGAGGTAATATCAGATTTTGCTGTGATATCGGCGAGTTCATCGCCATTGATGCCAGCATGTCCAGGCACCCAGCAGTCTTCAATATAATAACCTGCATGTGTGGGGGAGAGGTCCCGAAGCACTTTTTTCACTTCCTTTGTACTTCTCTCGTTATACCGGCGTCAGGCTGTGCAGCCTTTTATATATCTTTTTACCATATGATTTGAACTACATTTTATCCTGCTCTACCTGTTGCTAGAGCATTTCTATCATTTCTCCATGCCTTCATCTCATTGGAATAAGCTCCCACATCAACCTCATAAGTTTTTAAGACATCCTTTTTTACCATACGATTTGAAGTTATTTCCCTTTTATCCTGATCTACCTGTTGCTAGAGTGAATGGACATTTCAAAGTCATTTCTCCATGCCTTCATCAGTATCTTAGATCCATTTCATGAATTCACTTGATAGTGTGTTTTGATCTTGAATTTTACTCAAGATTTGTCTGGCGCAAAATAACCCTCGAAGTTTTGTGCCATTAAAAAATTAACCAACCAACTTGACAGTGACAGCGCATAGTCTTGCATACTTTCTCTGTACCCATCAAAATGCTCATTATATATGTTAACCATGGAGATTTTCTAAATGCATAGCTCGAACATATCTGCAATATGCAGCTTCAATTACAATGTTAAATAAGACTTGCGGCGTGTAATGCAATACAAATTAATATATACCGTATATATTAATACAAAGTTAAAAAAAAAAGCTTGCACACATTCGAAAATCCGTGCTTCGAATTTTAATCTAATATGGAACCAAGAGACCTTTTTCAAGCCTATTCAGCTTTCTCTTCTAGTTAGAATGTAGTTCTACGGTATTGTATATAAACCCTTTCTTTTGCCTGAATTTAAACCACCTTCCTGAAATTTTATCCGAATTGGAAGCGGAATGTTTATCAAATCAGCGTCATGTTTATTATGATAATGTTTGCATTAGATTTTGTTGTTTGACTTCTGAATTAGTATTTGTTCGGCGTGTTATTGTGTCTTAAGAAACTATTTGACAACTTAACAAAACTATAACGTGATTCTCTTTTACAGGAAACCTGGTGAAAAACCTGCAGAAAAGGATCAGAAAATTCCACGTGCAAATGACCGTAAGAAGAAGCTCGAAACGGTACGGAAACTGTTTTTGGAGGCTTATGGTGAAATGATAAAAGCAACTGATGAACCTCCTAAAGAAACACCGCCCGAAGAAGGCTTAAAGACTAGTAACTGATCTAAATCGACTGGCTGTTATTATAACATTTCCTGAATTTATGAACGCTGGCCATTACATTTTAATGCCGAGAATTTAATTTTTTTTTAATATTTAATAAATCGAAGTTAATTTTATCACGAAATCTGAATTTTTGTGATTTTAATCGTAAACCTTATTCTAGTATCTCTTACCATCTTCTATACAATACCTCAAATAAATTTTATTACTTAACCTATTGCTGTTTTTCCTCATTAAAACACTTCCTCAGAAGCCAATACATTATCAGATTCTAATAAATCTTTAATATCACGCAAATTCCATCTGATATTCATTCTTTGAATATTCTATGTATTAGGTTTATTCAAAATACTTGGAGAGTAAGCTTTTTGCGAGATGGTAGAAATTAAATAAGTCTATCTGATATTTATTATACTATCAGGCTAATTTGCCTCTCGTTTCTTTTATAAATTTGTAAGTTCCAAAACTCAATTCTTTACGAAGCTCTCTTACATTTAAACTTTTAAAACGTCGGAATTTCATTCGGAAATTTTTCTCATTCGGAAATTTGAATATCGTGTTGGTCACAAACAGTATAATTCTGTAACTTAAAGTATAATTCAGTTCCCTACATAGCTTAAAAGACGTTAGTGATGAAATATTGGTTTGCTAATAATCTAAACTTCCTGTCAATAAGACTAAACTTTGCTGTAAAGACTCGTTCATTGAGATGGTCATATGACTCTACAGTTGCTCGAAAGTGTCCTAAGCTCTTTCTGACTGCAGAACACAAATGACATTCGCTCTTAACGTTTTACTGCCTTTTTTGTTTTCTGAACAGTTTCATATCTTAAGCGAGCATCTAGAGGATTTGCAGAGTTTAAATTTGTTTAAGAATATCTAATTTAAAACTATGTAGAACTAGTTACTCTTTGCCCAATGTTCTCTGTCCTTTTTCCTCTGCGTCAATTCCTACAATTGCTTAAATAGGAAGATGTTTCTATAATTTCTAAATTGGAAGTGAGTGGGATAAAACGAAGCAAATTATTCAGTGTTAAAGCTCAGCTTGAATGACTAGCTTCACATTTGTGAATTTCTTGGAAAATGAGACCGATTATTATCTTTTGCACTCCATGTATTAAATAGTACCTACATGGTTCATTCTTGTATTCCAAGCATACAGGCTAACTAATGCCCAATGAATAAAAGGTTGAACACCTGTAGTTTAAACTCCTATTAAAATCGCAGAAGTGACTGGTAACAAACGATGTGCATGGTGTTTCTTATTGATGATGTAAATATTTGAAATTTTCCCTTACGCCGTTCACCTAAAGGCATTTTCGGCCTTGGGTAGATAACTCTTGCAAGCTTTGCTTCATTAGCTAGCTACGAAATGAACTATAGAAGAGCGATACTTGGCAGGGGGTGAGGTTTTTTTTATAGTTTCAGATAGGGGAATTCGTTCAGTTTTATTTACCTGTTGAGGATTTGGTTTTATGAAGATAATTATGAATAACTATTTTACGAATATAATGCGATATTTGTGAGTATAAAAACTGTTTTTATTATTTTTGTTTATCGACATTTTATATACTTTGTTGTTTGATTTAAGAAACACGTTAAAAGAATCTAAATTGAAATAAAAGTACCGATAATATTCGAACTCTGAAAACAATAGGGAAATAATCCTATAGCAATGATGAAAGGGCTGCATTAGAAAAAAAGGTTGGAAATCGCTGATATAGAATGTTACGAAAGTCGTTTGCACGTTATGGATAAAACTATGTAAATGTAAAATAATTCATTACTGTGCAGTTTCTGTACGGTGTAAGTTTGAAGTTTTAATAAATTAAGAAGCACATACTTAACATTTTCAGGCATACAAAATTATTCGCATATAAGTGTTGCAATTTTGTTATTCGCTGCGGAGCCGTTGTATCCATATTGCATGGAACAATGGTTGCCAGAGCCTACTCGGAAGAGAGGTTGAACTTCTATTTTCCACCCCCCAATTTTGAGGGAGAGCACTCTTCTCTCTCACCAATCCACACGAGATTACTTTCGGCTCTCCGCATATTTCCGTGCCACCATGCCGCACCGACACTATACATTTACAAACATCCATGTCATACCCGGGATTCGATTCGAGACACATCGGTACCATGGTAGACGCCCCTAACTACTATACCGTCTGGGTGGCTACGAAACCATTTAATCAACAAAATGAACCTTTTCTGAAGATAATCCCTGCACCTGGGCAAAAAAACACATAATTTCAATTTAATAAGAATGGAGAATTGATCTGATTTGAGATTTATTTTTTGTGTATCGAAGTCCTCAGTTATAAAATGTTTTTTAGTTAGGTTAACATAAAATGGATGTTTTGCTGAGAACTAAAAGTTTACAGGAAGCGTATAAAAGTTTAATTTTATATTTACTAAGCGTCCAGACAAATGCAAAGAACATTATTTGCAATTACATGGCGTTTATGTTTTAAGGCAATTAGCCAGGTTGCCGTCAGTTATATCCGAGTTATAGAAGTAAAACCATCAAGTGCGGTACCCGTATTAAAGTTTTTTTAATTTCTGGGTTGTTCAGAACCCAGAATTCCAGAGTCTGATGTAAAAACAGACTAGCGTTGAGACAATCATGACCAGTTAAACAGAGCGATGCTGCCACTATAGCACGACGATAATTGGAGATGTTATATAATCAAAACAATTTGCAAGGCCCACCAGCGGCCGAACGGTAAAGTTGGCGAACACTGATAGTTATGTCCAGGGTTCGAATCCTAGCAAACCGGCTGGCTGCATTGACGTATTCGTGGTTTTTCCCGTGTGTAATGTGGTAAAGCTTCTCAAAATAGTGTATGAAAAAAATGGCGTATCACAAAGACTAGTTAGTATTGTTCAAATTCTACCAGAGGAAGTGAATAATAGCTCTTAATTTAAAGAAATCATTAAGGTTAATTTCAGTTCATTGAAAAAGAAATTTAGCAACTGCTTATAATATTTTCTCTTTTACCATAAAATAGGCTACGAATTTTGTGATAAATTATTCAGCATAAATATAGATTGATTCTCCGTTCTAATTGCATATATCCATCCAAAAGGTGGGTGGGGCGGGCGGACTCGAATCTTTCTCCATTTAAATATGATTTAAATATGAATGCTAGGATACCTTCCTGCTCCAACAATGTACCCGATACTTCGATTGTGACCGAAAGACTAAGAAGCGACATAGAAAGCACTGTATCAGATGTATTTTGTCCACGTTTCTTAATTATAACCAGCTCTGAAGAATTGAAAAAAATGTCACCGTTTCTAATAAACATTTTGTCTTCTGTACAACTGAAAAATATTACGAGACTTCGGTCTGAAGACTTTTTGATAGAAACTGTGTCCGGAAAGCAGTCTAATAGTCTTTTCAAAACTAACTAAATTAGGACAAACAAACATTGCAGTTAAGCCACATAACACTCTAAATTCGTCTCGAGGAGTAATCTCTGAAATAGACTTACTGTCAGTAACTGAAAGGGAATTTGTTAAAGAGTTCGGGAACGGGCTTGCTGCATGGGCGATTTCGTGGTTTTCCCCATGTGTAACGTGTATACGACCGAGTTTCCCTTGGAAAGTTCTCCACGAAGGCATTTCTCCTCTTAGGCAGATAGCCCTAGTGCGCTTTGCCGTATTCTCAATACACCAACACCTTGTTAAAGAGTTGGCAGATCAAAACGTGTGTCCTGCTCGTAGGATCACAATACAAAATGAAGGTCAACTCATTCCCACTAAACATGTCATACTTGCCTTCAAGTCTCCTAACCTGCCTAAAAACATCAAAGCTGGATACCTAAACTGTTCAGTCAGGCCATATATACCGAATCCAATGCTTTGCTGTCAATGCCAGCGCTTTCGACATGGAAAGACCTCTTGTCGCGGTAGCCTCACGTGCCCTCGATGTTCCATCGCAGGCCATGCCAGTGAAGGGTGCTCTGCTGTCCCCTTATGTATAAACTGTAAAGGCGAGCACCCAACGTTTTCAAGATCATGTCCGAAATGGCAGACAGGAAAACCAACTCAAAAAATTAAAGTTACACAAAAGATATCATTTGCAGAAGGCAAAAGACTTCTCTCTAATCAGCCAAGACCTAATAAATCTTATGCATCAGCAACAAAATCATTCAGATCAATATCAACGCAAACCACAATAATCGCCCAGAAAATATAACTAGCAATGACAGAGGATACTAGAAACCCAAAATCGGGGGAAAACACCTGATGCTGAAATTAGTACGCCGATGACTGCACCCAAAGGAAAACAGGATGTCCAACAGAGCAAACGTAGAGATAGTATCAAAGAGAAAAATATGAAAAAACCTAAGACCCCCAGTCAACGTTCTATTGCAAGCATGAGCTCAGGAAGTCTAGACGACTCGGACGAAATGGACGTTGAACAAGGGTTATCCCTTCCGAAACACATTTTGCCTCGAATGTCAAACAACACCACCGCCAAAACAAGCATCCATAACGGATACATTTATTTCGTGGAATTGCCGGGGTTTCCGTCAACACCTGGATAATATCAAGGATTTAATCAAGATGTATCAACCTGCCTGCCTTGCACTTCAGAAGACCTTGTTAAAAACCAAGCAGATATGCTAAGATACGGAGATATACCACACTAAGATAGGACAACCCATCTGGGGATCGTGCCTGTGGTGTGGGCCTTATCGTCTCCCACAATCATTCCTACATTTCTCTCCCTTTGACGACCTCCCTTAAAGAGGTGGCGGTTCAAATTAGTTTACGCCTTTTCAATCTCAGTATGCACTATTTATTGACCCCCCCACACATGAGCATGTTGATCAGCGACAGTTGGACAGAATAGAGCAGCTCTAAGAACTTTTTTTGCTTTTAGGTGACTTCAATGCCCATAGTACATTATGAAAAAAAGGGACACTAATTCAAGGTGCCGGCAGATCGAACAATTAATGGAAGATCACTCTATTTGTCTCCTTAATAATTGAGAATACGCTTATTTTCATCAGTTCACTAGACCATTTCATGCAATTGATCTGGTTTTTTTGTTCTCCCTCTCTACTACCTTTTTGCTCTTTCGGTGTAGGGGAGAATATCTTCGATATGATAGTGACTACTGCCACGTCGTAAACATTACAGGAAAATCGGTGATCTCAAGACAACCCCGCTTACTTTACGATAAAGCTGATTGGGATCTTTTTGCATCTTGTGCTGTGCTGGTTGAAGAAATGGTTAACGATGTGGACATTAACACAGCAGTAAAAATGATCTCTGATACTATTGTACAAGCAGCTGAACTTTGTATTCCGAAGACTTCGACAACGTTCCCTAAACCCTAGTGGAACAGTGATTGTCATGAAACTTCGAGAGAGCAAAAAAAAGCTTGGCGTATCTTTCACCGATATCCAACACGAAAATCTTCTGGCCTTTAAAAAAGCTAAGGCGAATGCAAGAAAAGTGAGGCGGCAAAGTCAGAGAAAATCATAAGCAGCCTACGTATCCACTATTACCTTTTAATGTCCAGCAAACAGGTTTAGCAAAGAGTCCGCAAAGATTCTGCACTATATATTGATTATTCCTTTTCAGTTCTAGAAAAAGATGGAAAGTTTACAAGTACTAGAAAAGAAAAGCCGATGCTTAGGTGATACATTTGTTGCTGTATCTGGCAGTAGCAATTACTCAAGAGTTTCTGTCCACAAACATGCGCTTGGAAAGAATTCAAATCGACTTTTTTAATCCTAACGCAAAATCTTATAGTAAAGATCTCACCATGTTTTAATAAGAAGTGTAATATATCGCACTGATTGAACTTGCCCTGGTCCTGATGGCATAAGTTATTTGATGGTAAAGCACTTTACCTATGAATCTCTAGTGGTTCTTCTTCAAGTACCCGAAAAACCCTTTAAATTATTGCCCATCGCGTTCAATAGCTGCCTTTGCAAGATCATGGAAAAAATAGTAAATCACCGTCTCACCTACTGTCTAGAGACTAATCATTGCCTATCACCTTACCAAAGTGGTTTCCATAAAGGAAGATCTTCACTTGACAATGACTTGTTCTTAGAAACCGCAGTACGCAATGCATTTGTGAAAAGAAATCGTATGGTTTCAGTCTTCTTTGACATGAAAAAGGCGTACGATAGAACTTGGCGGCATGGAACTGTTCATGACCTTTACAACACTGGATTCCGACGCAATTTACCCATCTTCATTTGAAACTTTCTGAAGGACCGCGCTTTCCGAGTTAAGATTGGTCCGTTGCTTTCTCAAGTATTTGTACAACAAAAAGTTGTACCCCAAGGTTCAGTGCTCAGTCTCACTCTTTTAAGCCTGAAAATTAATTCCATTTTAAGAGAACTTCCTCCCACAGTGCATGGTTCCCTGTATGTTGATGATTTGATGATGTATTCTCACGGTCAAAATATGAGATACATTGAGAGACAACTACAAATTGCTCTAAACAGAATCATAAAGTGATCCAACAACGATGAATTTAAATTTTCTAGCCAGAAGACCGTCTGCGTGCATTTCTGTCGCAAAAGAAATCCACATCCTGATACAGAGCTGCATCTTGACGGTTCTTTGAGCCAGAAGCAAAATTCTTAGGAGTTATATTTGACAGAAAACTCACTTTCTTTCCCCATATCTTTAACAAAGACTTATATTATTATTCCCCATATCTTAAACAAAGACTGTGCTAAAGCTCTCAACATACTGAAAGTCCTGGCTAATACTTCATGGCAAGCATAACGTTGTTTTATGCTCCGCATTTATAGAGCTTTAATCCGTTCCGGCTGTGTTATCTATGGATCAGCAAGACTTTCCGTGCTACTGAAATTGAATCCAGTCCACCATCAAGCGCTACGGATTTGCTGTGAAGCTTTCAGAACATCTCTAGTCCAACGTTTATGTCTTCTGTTTCGAACCACCTCTGGAATTCAGACGCAAGCAGTTGTCTGTGCGACTCATGACATCTAATGAGTGCTGGCGTATCTACCATGCACGTCTTTCATGTATCGCACCTTTGATCTTCGCATTCACTCACTGAATGAAGATTTCAACTTAAAAGAGCTGCATCCCAAAAGCCTTTACTTTTTCGGTATTGCTCCCTTCCAAGAAGTGAATATTCACCTACTTAACATTTTTGAAGAACTAAAGAAGAGAAGTACCAATGATATCCAATTTCAACAAATTTTCCTAGAGCACAAGAGCAGTTATTCTAACTAACAATTTTTACTGATGGCTCAAAGATTCGTAATCATGTCGGGGCAGCTTTTGTTTGTGATAAAGAAATCAAGAGTAGTAAACTTCATAAGGCTGCATCTGTTTTTACTGCAAAAACCTTTGCATTTTTATTTCCAAAATCTTTATCTCTAGGCAGAATAGCAGGAAATTCATCATTTACTCCGACTTTCTGAGTGCTCTTGTATCAATAAATACAAATACCAGCCACCCTTTGGTCTTAGAAATTTTAAAGGCGCACCTCCGTTTGAGGAATGCAAGTTATTCTGTTGTGTACTGCTGGATGCCTAGACATACTGGCATCAAAGGCAATGAACTCGCCGATATCGGAGCAAAATCTACTGATATTACCTCTGAAAATGATGTCCTTTTTACAGACATACGGAATTACATCAGAACAAAGATCTTATCCAGGTGATAAGAACTGTGGGAATGCCAGACTCTGAACAAATTAAGGCAGGTAAAACCCAATTTGTAGTATTGGGAGACGAGAGGGAGTCGAAAAGAGGATGTACTACTGACTCGCTCAGAGTGAAAAATAATTTGTATTTTATGCTGGTGTTAATGCGCATTTTGGAAAACGGGATCTAGTTTTGTACGCCATTTTCGATTCTGCCACATATGGGCTCAATCAGCAGCGGATTCAGCGTCAGAAAAATCCCTCGTTGAAAAAATTATCAAAAAATAAAAATCTATATATAGCACACGTAGATTTTGTATATAGATCTACGATATATTCACTTTGGATGTTACTAACACATTTTTCTTTTTTGCATGAAGCAAACAATTTTTCAGATCTTCATCTTAGAGTCACGTTGATGAAGCACACGCAACAATTTAGAGCACAATTGAAATTTGTCAATTTCACAAAAATGACTGATTTAAATACTAATTTTGTTTAGGAGACATTTGAGATTCCCAACTCGTAGGCGCGGAATTTGAAGATGCAACTAGATTTTCAGCAGACACATAGTCGCAAAGTTCCAGGTCATAGTTATGGTATTTCTCCATAGGAGGATTGAAGGGTCATCATTCTGTAACTCGTCGGAAGTCGCACCAAGAAAAGTTACTAGAGTGGGCGCTTGGGATATCCCATACCCCAATATTTAAAATACGATAAAAGTAGTTTTATTTAGTTTTAAAGCTATTTTTCTTGTTATCGTGTATTATAAATACGTGAATAATAATTGGGTTTCAAAAAATTAATTTCGAAAATAATCTTAGAGTTAAAATTAAGATAAATGAAAATAATAAAAATATAAACATCATGCCTCTAAGCTTCATTGCATCTCTAATACACAATGCTTATTTTATTTCATTACACTTTGAACGAAATACATTTATGTGTTCTTGAGAATGTTTTCACATTTTAAACATTGCATTCACGTTCTTCTGTCCTTGGCACGAGGGCAATTTATCACATCTTTCATACTTAGTTGTTTCGAATTTCATGTATTCGTTTTAATTCTTCGTCGAAACTTCCGCTTCTGTTTTGCATGCAATACGTCAGTTTCTTGGTAAAGTATTAATCTTTGATCTTTGTTTAAAACTTTTTTTCATTAATTGTAATGCTAAGTCCTTCAAAAACAGACTTCTGTTTCTGGTTGGTGGATTATCAGTTGAATGCAATAAAATTCAAGCATTTATTACAGCAACATTCAGTGCAGGAAAGAAAATTACCATTGGCTACCTCCTTGTTATTCTGGCAATTGAATAATTGGCTGACATTTCCTCCCCCATATCCACTGCTCCTTTAGTCATATTATAAAAATATATAATTCCTGACGTTTTATTTTGAATGCATTCAGAGCCTAGACTCGGAGCGTGAAGGTGCGTAGTTCCTCTCGCTCTGTGCTGAGCAGTCATACGTGAAGTTCCTTCCAACACGACTCTCGGTTTTGCCGACTTAATTTTATTCTCTGATTTAGTTGCTAGCACATAAAAGGTTGCTCACCGGTCTTAAGTGACCAAAGAGTTGTAAAAAGGCCTTAATGCGTTTTGCTGAATATCAGTTTCGCTTGCCTAGCCCCTGGCCCAGTAAAAGTAGGCGGCCAGTGATTTTGTTCTTGATACACGAGGCCTAATTGTGATACACGAGGTAACCACGTGCTTCGGCAGTTTGATTTTAGCAATATTTTTTTAATGCTTTCATCGGTTTGTAGTTTAGTGAACTGCATAAATGCATTCGCTGTATTTTGTTCTAATTATTTTGCATTTTTGTGAAATTTTAAGATATATGCTTTGCGTGGGCTATGCCAAAACTCCTGATTGTTGAATTAAGTTTGTAGCATATTTTGCAGTTGCGAATTTTAATTTTAGCGCATTTGATTAATTAATATCAAATTAATTTTGAAATTATCTTGAGGTTTTTGGATTTTTGCGGCGCTTATAGTTACCCTTAAGCTATCGCTTCAGGCGATTGTCAGGGGCCTTAAGTACTATCTGTCTACGCATCCGTCTACAGAGAAGGCCGTCGAGCCAGTGCTCTGTTCCGGGACGTAGGACTCCGTTTTTTTGGTGCCAGATTTATTTCTTTTTCATGCACAACCATGGAGAGGCTTGTTGAACACTATCATACCCAGATTTTAGAATTAAAATGCACCATGAATAGGAATGATTCACTCACTGATGTGGAAGTAAAATTCTACAATTTTTTGATAAGCTCACTAGAAATGATACGGGCTTCACAAAAGCAATCTGAAAATAATAATGCTAAACAGGATGATGTTAAAAAAGATCAACTCATACCTATGGCTAGTACAAGGCAAAGTTATGCTGAAAATAAAAGAGCTAGAAGTCCGATTAATTTACACTCAGGTACCACAGCTAGTGCTGATGAGGAACTCACGCTAGATAAGGACCTTAGCTCAGACGATGATATTCCCAAACGTAGACGTGGTGATCAGACAGTCCAAACTAAAATTCACCGCCAGACGGCTAAGAAAGTTAAGCTTACCTCGCAAACACAGATTATTTCACCAATAATCACGATAAATAGTAACTCTAGTAATACTATCAATGTGTGTGTGTGTGTGTGATTATGGCAAAGCCTCGAGGGCTATCTGCCTAAGGGAAAGGATGCCTTTGTGGAGGACTTTCTAAGGAAACTGACTCGTATACACGTTACACATGGGGAAAACCACGAAAACGCCCATGCAGCCAGCCCGTTCGTTGGATTCGAACCTCGGACCGAACTACCAGAGTTCAACGAATTTACCGCTCGGCCGCTGGTGGGCCTAATACTATTAGAGACGGTATGAAAGTAATTGCGAATAACTCTGACAGTTGTAAAGGGATTGTTAAATTATGAAAGGAAAAAGAATAAAGAATTAGATTTTGAGCACCACTCATAGATTCTTCCAGAAGACAAATATCTCAAAGTAGTGTTGAAAGGACTGCTTCTCAGCACTGAAATAGAGGAAATAAAAAGCGAACTTGAGGACTTAAAATATAAAGTACTAGAGATTAAATAGATGTCAAGAAAGAGAGAAGGCGAAGCTATTAAACTTCCCTTATACTTACCAAAAGAATGAGGCCTCTGAGGCAATTTATTATGAAAAATATATTTGCGATCTCAGAATAAATATTGTCGAGTATAAAGGCAGACAGGGACCTATCCAATGTTTCCCCTGTCAGGGTTTTAATCACACCCAGGCAGTCTGTCACTATAAACCAAGATGTGTAAGATGCGGAGAAGAGCATTTTATCAAAGATTGCCCTGACAGGGGAAATAAGGAGAAACCACCAGTGGCCAATCTCACATCTCAAGTTATAAGGGGTGTGAGAAATTTCCAAAGAAAAAAGCTGAGAAGCAGCAAACTTATTCCAGCAGAATTATGGAAGGTAAATCTTTCTCGCAAGCCCTTTCCAGAGGTATTTATTCGGACACTATCAATGAGGCCCGCAAAATTTTCAGTGACTTAGCTGAGTTAGTCTCAGTGATAGAAAGCGCAGGCTTTTTACAATTTACGCAACAAATCAAAGAAATGAATCAAATTAGTCAAGAGAACAACACAAATAATAGTTCAAGTAATGGGCCAACACAATCTTAAAAAAGCTCCAATTCAGTTCATGATTTGGAATGCGCACAGCGTATTAAATAAAATTCCCAAGCTTCAAAACTTTCTTCTAACCTACAATATCGACATCGCTCTGATTACTGAGACACATGCCTGTCCCAGTAATAACTTGAACATTCCAAATTATAAATGTTTTAGGTGTGATAGATTGAGTCACAGAGGGGGAGGGGTCGCAATTTTTGTAAAGAGATCCCTTCAAGCTTGTCTAATCAGCGAAGATAAAAGGAACGGCTGCGAAATACTCACAGTCTCTGTGCTACTCCCTCTCTTTGAAGCAGTTTATTTTAGTTCCATGTATAATCCGTCAAATAGCCCACTCGATGAGAACTTACTTGCTGAAATTCTACTCACTGATAAACACACTGTAGTAGGAGGTGATTTAAATGCAAAAAATGTCGAATGGGGTGTCGAAGATCGAACAAAAATGGATTGCAGCTTTATGATTTTATTAATAATTATCCAATCTATTTTTTCGCTCCAAAAGAATACACTTACTTGCCAGATAACTCTAGACGAGGAGATATTTTAGGTATCATATTAGCCACCGCATCAATACCCTTGTATCTGGAGGTTAAAGTGCAGCTTACGTCTGACCATGTCCCTATTATTGCCACGATCAGTGCAATGACACCAAATACAGAAAATTTACGGATTGGGAGATTTACTATGATTACCTTCTTAATAAACCCTTGAACTTCGAGAATCTGAGAAATATCAGTGATATCGATTAAGCCATCGAGACGCTTACGAATAAAATTCTCACAACTTATAATAGAGCTACTAAAAAATTCCTTGTTGATCAGAATGCTGAAAGGCTCCCTTGGTTTATTCGCAACCAGATTAAGGAGCGAAATAAGCTCAGGAAAAGGTGGTGCATCTCATGGGACACTAATATCAAAAGAGAGTTAAATAAACTTAATATGACAATCAAGAGGAATATTTATAACTGTAGAAACGAGAGATGGAATAATAAAATCGCCAGCTTGAATGAGCCAAATAATGCCTTTTGGTCGTTTGCTAGGAACCTAAAGAATAGGCCCACTGTAAATAAGCTACTTTACCGTGCTAATGCAGTTGCTGTGACTAATAAAGATAAAGTAAAAATTATGGCAGACCATCTGGAAAAGCAGTTCATGCCAAACATGGATCCTCGCGACCTTACGTTTTCTTATGACATAAGGTATTTTATACATGACTGGGTCAATAGTCCAAGTCCGAGAAGCAAACCTGATCTGACTACTCCAAATGAAGTTAAAAATGTTATTAGAAAATTAAAGAAAAGGAAAGCGCCAGGTTACAACGAAATAACGAATCTTGCCATCAAAAACCTGCCCTTAAATACCGTCCCAAAATACACAAGTATCGTAAATGCCTGCATTGTAAATAACTATTTTCCTAAGAACTGGAAAGTCGCTAAAGTCATTCTCCTAGTTAAGCCAGGTAAAGATATAATTAAACCTGAGGGTTTTCGCCCTATTAGTCTTTTGCCTGGTTTAGGCAAAATCTACGAAAGAATTATTTTAAGAAAAATGGGTCCTTATCTGGCCAAATTAACACCCAAACAGTTCGAGTTTAGAAAATCACTCTCCACGACAAAGCAGCTTGTCCGCCTTAATGAACTTATTGGATCAGCGTTTCACGATCATCAGAAGGTAGCTTTACTCATGCTAGACGTGGCGAAAGCCTTCGACTGCGTCTGGCATGAGGGGCTGATATTCAAATTAATCTGCTTAGATTTTAACAGGGATCTTATACTACTCATTTATGCTTTTATCAAAAATGAGAAGTTCTTTGTAAATATAGGCAAAGATAATTCTGTTCAGAAAAGGCTAAACGCAGGAGTAGCTCAGGGGTCCATTTTAGGCCCAATCTTGTATATTTTCTACGTGGCAGATTTTCCGCGTGTTTTCAATGATTTAAATGGCTTCGTAGGTTGCTTTGCTGTCATCAGCAAAGCAACCTTAACGTAGAAAGTAATCTTAACGTAAGTAACCTTAACGTAAGTCACTTAACGTAGAAAATGCCGTAAATAAATTGCAGCGCATTACTCCACAGATAGAACATTGGTGCACGGTGTGGAGAATTTCTATTAATGCACAGAAGTCTCAGAAGCTTCTAATCGTTCAGAAAAAGGCCAAAAGAACCCCCGCTACTGCCAGACTTAAACTTTTCGATGTTGATGTTCCCATAGTGCAAAAAGCAAACTACTTGGGTGTCACTCTTAATAGTAAATTCACGTGGAGCGACCACATTAATAAGGTTCGAGGCAGAGCTATCTCCACGATGAAAAATCTATTTCCATTGATAGGGAAATATTCCAAACAGGATCTCCTGAGGAAGAGACATGTATACACTGCTATTATTAGACCCATCTTTACGTATGCTTCGCCAGCATGGGCGGCGGTCAGCAAGAAGAATTTAAATAAATTGCAAGTTGTTCAAAATAAATACTTAAGGCTCATCACCCAAGCACACTTCTACGTGTCAAATAATACTCTACACAACAATCTTAAGAGTGAATGGGAACCTTATTAATGTAGAAGAATTTATCAATCGTATGAATAGAAGTTTCTTTAATCAGGCCACGAATTGCTCACACTTACGAGAATTCAACACCTTCGAATATGTTATACTACCTGAGGATGCAAATATCACACCTTACGCAACCCACCTCAGCCGTAACTCGAACTTCCCGACTTACTTGCACCTTATGTATATATGTATATATAGTTATGTAAATATTTTGTAGTTCACATTTATTCTTATTTTACCGTACTGACTTATTTTAGTATATAAAACTTTGTATTTTATGTATTTTCTTATGTATGTTATGTTAACATCAGTCAGACACCGACACTCTTGTCAAGCCTCTCCTGGTCTTCGTTCTTGTTTGGTTTTCTAAAACCTTGTGGCATATGGTCATCCCCGCTTCTCTTCACCTCAGACCTCCTCTTACTCTGTTCGTCTGTTACGTCATGCGCCTTTTGGGCAGACTTGTCATTGAGCCGACAACATCGCACATATTAGTGATAGCCCGGCAATTGATTGATTGAATGATTGACGTTTTATTTTCTCCAATAGTATCATCTATAGTATAATCGTTATATAATGTTGAAAGCATAAGGACAGTATTTCCTTTTTTAGAAACATTAGGAATTAATGTTTTAACTTATCGAAAACAAAACAGTGTAGAAAATATTCCTAGTTTCATCTTCAGTTTCCGAAATACAATCTTCATCGCTTTCAAATATTTCTCATAAATCTCACAGGCATTGAATCTCCAAATCATAGGGAGTCATTCTTTTTACTACAATGCGGTTAGAAATTTTTAAGAATTCAATGTCAAATACTTTAAAATCACTTGCGAGTAGAAATATTTACTGTTACACTCAACAAATAAATTTCTGAACTAAATATTCAGTCAGAAAAACACTTATGCGGACAGGCGCGTGGGGTGTGTCATACCCCAGTTCCAACAAAATACCGATAAATCTTTTCCTGAAATACACAGGCAAAGAAAAAGTGGTTGTGAAACTCAACCACAACTAGAAACTCAGCTACTGAATGCAGCACAGAATTTCAGTTTCACAAGTTAGGAATATTCCACTTTTATGTAGGGGTGAGGTATGATACAACCCACGCGCATTCCCGTGGGTAAAGATGTGTATTCGTGATAAGGATAAAAATGCGTTGCATTAATTCGTACCTGTTTTTACATCTACTACCGAAACTACACTGGTGTGCAAAACTTAAGCAACATGTAAATTTTAATCAGATAGCCATTAAATTGTAGAAAAGGGGTTCTTGCGTTCAGTACAATGAACACGCAATTCAGCAGAAAGGTCATGTGTATGCAAATGTCAATAAAAAACGTCACAGGGTACGTGAGCGTACGCAAAACGCGTACGGTCGGCGCGCTCAACTCGAGACTACCATAAAAGAAAGATGGAGACGCAATTAAAGACATTCGCTGCAAGTACAAGGAGTTCTTTCGTGAAATATGGCTAGAAGAAATGATCTGGATGACTTCACACGTGGAAGTATGATCGAAAATCTGGAGCAGGTGTGAGGTGTTACCAGTATAGCTGAAGAGTTCGGAATCAACAAAAATGTCGTTTCGCGCGCTTGGAAAGCCTTACAAACCATAGGTACGGCTGTTAGAGAGGTTGGTGGTGGCCGCCCAAGGAAACCAACTGCAGTGTATGACCGATATATTGTCGTGCAGGCAAAAGGAGACCGAAAACAGTCACAACACTCCATAGTTCAACAACTGTGTACAGCAACGGGGCGACAAGTGTCGCGGTTTACTGTGTCCAGACAACTTCACAAAGGTGACTTATTCGCCTGCCGTCCTGAACGCTGCATCCCTTTGAAAGTTGGGACATCGGCGTCACCAAAATTGGGACATCGGCGTTTACAGTGGTGCACGAATTGCAAAAACTGGGCATCTCATCAATGGAGTCGTATCCTCCTTACGGATGAGAGTCGTTTTAGTGCCACAAGAGATTCTCAACACAAATTGATTTGGAGAAAGGTCGTGATACGGTTTAATCTCAGTAACATCACGGAAAGAGACCGTTACGGTGTCCTGAAGATCTCGTCTGGAGAGGCATTATGCTGAACGAGCGGACAGAGCTCCACGTTTTCGACAGAAGTTCCGTAACCGGAGATCGCTATTGTCAGGAGGTGATCCTTTCCCATGTGCGTCTGTCCCGAGGTGCCATTGGATCAGATATCGTTTTTATGGACAACAATGCACTGCCACACCAGACTCCTGCTGTTCAAAAAAGTGAAGATATTACTCGAATGGATTGGCTAGCGTGCTGCCCTGATTTAAATC
This sequence comes from Stegodyphus dumicola, assembly GCF_044657685.1. Classification (NCBI taxonomy): domain Eukaryota; kingdom Metazoa; phylum Arthropoda; class Arachnida; order Araneae; family Eresidae; genus Stegodyphus; species Stegodyphus dumicola. The sequence goes on along the minus strand of NC_140779.1, from coordinate 83,784,358 downwards.
CCATAGAACATGTGTTGGATGCTTTGGGGAGATGCCTTGTGGCACGATTACATCCTCCGGGGAACACCCAGCAACTGAAACAGATGCTGATTGAGGAATGGGCACTATTACCTCAAGATCTTTTGGACAATCTGGTGCTGAGTATGGAGAGACCATTCGAAGCAACCATTGCAGTAAGGGGAGGGCATATCCCATAGAAAGGAAAATCTGCTTGTTGTTCTTCCTCTTGTACAGACAGTCATGTATAACGATACTATGAGTTCAACAAAGCCTATTTTTGTTTGATTTCATACTGTATGCGTTGTATTAATTTTTAGCGCAATTATGCTTTCGTCGTCGTTTAAATACAAAATGCTGTCGCTTAATTCTGAATTTCATGTCTCTCAGATGATTGCTCGTGGAGTTATACAAAAAAGAACATCTGTTGCTTAAGTTTTGCACACCTGTGTAAATTAAAACCTACGTTAGTTAAGCGCACACACACATATAGAGTGGTTATAATTAAAGTTCCACTTTCAGATGGTCATAAAAGGAAAACTACTGCAAATGTTATCAAACTTGTTAATCGTGTAAAGGGGGTCATTGGAATTTATTTCCAGTGAAAAAAAATGAATGTTGAAAAGATTACCATCGGGGATGGGGAGGAATGGCGATTTATGGTAATATTGTTAAACGAAATAAGGGTTGGAATCTAACTTAAACTTTTGTTACACAGGGTTTAACATGTATACCCTTAAGACACATTTACTTAAACAAAATTACCATTTTAAAGGCGGTAAGTCGAGTGCGCCATACGTGTAACGGAAAAATCCATCCGTGAAAACCACAAATTAGCGATTAGAAAATGTAAGATCGCAAATCACTCGCAAAAGTGTGCGGATTCCGGAAATCGTTTTCTTGCAGATCGCTAATTGTGATTTTTGTAGCCTAAATTATGCCCTAAGACATTAAGATACCGGTGTGATAAGTTCGCATAAAGGAAGAAGAAATTGAAGATTAATAATGGACAAGGATGTCTCGAGAGCATAAGATGAGTATTATTATTATTTAACATCCGAATACGTTTTCAATAGTTTTTAAGTGGAATTAATTGTTTTAAAAATAATATTAATATGTTGGCATTGTTTCAAACGCAGGCTCGAGAACCCCGTATTGCACTCGCACGTAAAATATAGAGATTTTTGAATTTGTTTGAAAAAAGGAAGATATAGGTTTTTTTCATGTTGATTGTATGTAGCCTTTTATTTTGGGCGTTCAATAAAATTTTCATGAGGTATTCCATCATTAGAATTTTCATTGGAGTTCAACACCACACCGTTGAAGCATTAACACCACACCACAGTGGTTTAAAACGTTTTTAGATGTTTCTAAAACGAAACTGCAATGGCTTGTAACTTGCTTACGGCAGAAAGAAGCAAATAATTTATGCAAATAATCTAAACAATTCGATAAACTGAAAAATGCGGTACACCGACAGTTCCGTAGCATTCCTCCTGCCAAGAGCATTCCTCCTGCTCTATGCCAAGAGCTGCTGTTGAGAATGCAGTAATACGAATTGACTTGCTTTCGGAAAATGGTGGACGCTACTCTGAACATGCCTTGTAACACGTTTCAGAAATTATAAACACATTCTAAACCGATGTCTTATTTCGTCTAACAATATTTCATAAAGCGTCATCCCCCCGGAGGTGACTTTTTGAACTTACCTTTCGCCGAAAATAAATTCCCATGACCTCCTTTACAAGATTACAAAGTTTGATAACATTTGGTCCAGTAGTTTTCCTTTTATGACCATTTCAAGGTGTAACTTTAAATATAACCAACCTGTACATATACACACAGATAACCAAATTCAATACCATATGCGAGTCGCTAGCCATAATCAAAACGTAATAGGCTGTTATTCACTTAGTGACACGCATGCTTAGTTCAAGGTAAACTGCACTACATTTTAGTTATTAGAACTCTAAGGCAAATCTATTGTTACGGATTTGGTATTTAAATAGCTTATGTTACTTCAGTTATAAATAAAATGGCTTTATTTCCCGCGCAGTGCAGCGCGTGACGAATATTAAAAGAAAGCTAAGCCGGAAAATTGAAAATACAAGAGCGCGTGCATTAAACATTTAATAAATATCTCTTTTTGATTTCGAGAAAGTACTAGAAAATTCTCGCGGGCTATTTAAAAATTGTATAAAAGGAGGAAAACCTCTCAGTTCGTTGTAGTTACTTAGTTTGTTGTTTAGAAAACTGCTCTTGTTGACTGTAGGGAATTCGCGAATTAGCTTTCTTTAGCTGTTTTGAATTAAGTTCTCTTGAACGTTTGAGTAGTTAAAAGATAACTACTGTGATATATTGTGATACTGCACAATTATTTGAGGACATTTAATCATATTTGTTGTGATAACAATAAATTTTTGTTCATTTTTCATCGGACTTGTGCATTTATTTCGTAACAAACCCGTGCGCACGCAACAATTTTTGGTGTCAGAAGAAGGATTTGAATGCCAATAACAAGAGCGATGGAAGAACAATTTAGGCAGCTTATCAGTGCATTTGCTGCGTTCCAAGAATAGATGGAAGCTGGCCAAGCATCATTTAAAGTTAAAGATGAGATGAAATCAGTCAAAGAGAAAATGGATGCTAGTCAAAAATCCGTTAAGAAATCTGTTAAAGAGTAATACGAAATGAAAAGAGAAATTGCCTGCATAATAGAAACAAAATTCGATGCTATGGAAGGCAGAATAGATGTGGTTGAAAATAAAGTGGGACAAATTGAGGAAAAAGTTTCTTCTGTCAAAGAAGAAATAAAAGGAAGAGTTTGTTCCGTTCAAAAACAAATCGAACAACAAATTGATGACCGGGCTTCTGCGGTTGCCAAAGAAGTGGATACTTTAAAGAAATTCGTAGCGACAGCAGGGAACAATTCGGATGGTTTTTAATTTTTACCAATAATGGATGGGATTCCCAAACTAAGGCCTGTCATCTTCCCGCTTCTCTGAGAGCAGACGCAGGAATATCCTGCAGACGCTTCCAAAAAACCAAAGGCTTGACTTCGAAGCTTTATCCGGCGCATTGGAGCTGCGCTTTGGCGAAAAATGTTTAAAAGACTACAGCAAGCTTCAATTAAAATCTTGTCAACAGAAGCCCACCGAATCACTCTAGGAACACGCCACGGATGTTGAAAGGCTGTCCCACCTCGCCTTTACGGTGTGCCCGACAGAAACGAGAGAAATCCTGTCCCTGCAGTACTTTATCGATGGAATCCGGGATCCCGAAATACAGAAGGCTCTACGAATGGCGGATGTTAAAGATTTATAAAGCGCTCTAGTGTACGCCATGAAATTTGAGGCAGCCCAGCAAGCAACTCATAGAGACCGCTACCCAGTCAGAGCTATGCGAGTCCACGAGCCAGTGGATCAACTGATGGCTCGTTTAGATGATTTATCCAGAGAAGTCAATGCTTTGATACGGAGTAGCAGTGAGAACAAAGTGGCTCTAAGGTGTTGGAACTGTGGTATTGAAGAGCACATGCGGCGGCATTGCAGAACACCCCAGGGCACGGATAATAAAACGGATGAGTTGACAAGACCAGTAAATGCCTTGAGACGGAATAGTGGTGAAAACAAACTGACCCTAAAGTTCTGGAACTGCGGCGTTGAAGGCCACCTACGAAGGAACTGCAGAACACCCCAGAGCACGGAAAATAAGGCATACGATTTAAACAGACAATTAAATGCCATGGGAAGGAAACGTTTTGACAACAAATGTGCTGGAACTGTGGAGCTGAAGGCCACGTACGAAAGAATTGCAGAACAACCCAGGGTACGAACATTGAGACCATTTCTCAGCAACGACGGAGGAAACAAAGTAATGACCATATCAAGGAACGGAGGTTGCCAGATAATGAAAAACCATGTTTTAAAGCGCTTAAGATCTCTACAGTGAGTAGCAACAATAACGGACTGTCCATCAATGGGAATATTGATGGAGTTCCTTACAATATGATCATTGACACAGGAGCTAATCTTACCATCAGTAGGAAAGATTTAGCTGAACAGTTTAAAGATAAACTTATTTGGACGCCATCCTGTGTTCCCCTTCAGACTGCGTCTGGTGATAAGATCGACATAACTGGGAAGTTAAACGTGAGCATCACGTTTGGAAGTGCCGCCTACCATCACACGGCTTATGTGGCGGATATTACAGGTTCATGCATACTCGGATTGGACTTTTTAAGGAAATACATTTTTTCCTTAGACTTCAAAAACAACAAACTGCTTTCAGCATCTGGTGACATGACTATCCATCCTCAGAAGAGATCCTCACCTGGAAATGCCGACGCCTTGTCCGAAAGACCCAGCTCGGGAAGCCGCCGAAATCATACCAGGGTCGAAAAGAAACGCAAGACTACCAGCTATTCTCCATCCCAGAAGCTCTTCGGTCGAGACCTTCGTCTGCCTTTGTGACCGCCTGTTTAGTCGCCCTACGGATGCGCCTTCATCGCCTGAGGAACACATCCAAGATGTCCAGGCCCGGTTTGAGGGGATGCACCGTTCTGCACGAAAGCGAGTCAACTTGGCGACGGAGAAAGTGAAGCCCAGATACGACACGAGAGCTACTAGACATAGATCCAACAAAGGAGACAAGGTGTGGTTGTGGAACCCGATTCAACGAAAAGGACTCAGTCCTAAATTACAGTCACCTTCGGATGGTCCACATACAGTACTAAACAGGCTGAATGTGGTCGTAGTTCGAATTCGTAAGTCTTCGAACTTTAAACCTAAAGTCGTACATTACGACAGGTTAGCTCATTACTATGGCCATAGTACGTAATGTAAATAATTGTAAATAGTGTAATAATTGACCATGGTCCTTTTTGTTTGTAAATGTGTAGTTTGTAAATATAACGCTGATTTTTGTTGTTTGTCTTCTGAATTAGTGTATTTAGTATTTGATTTGTATTTTGCATTTGATTTGTATTTCGTATTTGATTTGTATTTGATAGCATTTGATTTGTTTTATTTATTGCATTTATTGTTCATGTTGTTTATTATTGTAATGTAATGCTTATTATTGCATTTATGCCACAGTGTAAGTTTGCCTTCCTGTCCAGGGGTTGCACTGCCCGGGACGTGCAGTCCTTGGGAAGGAGGCAGTGTTACAGATGTGGTATTTAAGTAGCTTATGTTAGTTCAATTATAAATTAAATGGTTTTATTTTCCGCACAGTGCAGCGCGTGACGAATATTAAAAGAAAGCTAAACCGGAAAATTGAAAATACAAGAGCGCGTGCATTAAACATTTAATAAATATCTCTTTTTGATTTCGAGAAAGTACTAGAAAATTCTCGCGGGCGATTTTAAAATCTTATAAAAGGAGGAAAACCTCTCAGTTCGTTGTAGTTACTTTAAGTATGTTGGTCACCTTCATTAAGGAATCTGGAATTCCTTTTCTGTGCAAGAAATTAATTGATGAAAACTCAACTACACATTAGAAACGAAATCCGGACTCCCAAATTCATGGATAATTACACCAGACAGTTAATTTTATTTAATTGAAATTTTAGCGAGGTATTTCTCAGAAGACACGTAACCAATGATAAGTCAGCTTGCAGCCCACGTGACAACTGGTCACGCCCCTTCGCCATTAGCTCCTGCCCTTCTGGACTCACACTTGGAACTTATTCTCTTTTCAGCGCCCAAAGAGCAAACATCTGATGAGAGCCGGAATACATCAAGCAGAATGCTTGATAATCTCGGCATAAGTGTAATTTGGAACATGGAGTTCGTTGTAGTTAGTTTGTTGTTGTTTAGAAAACTGCTCTTGTTGACTGTAGCGAATTCGCAGATTAGCTTTCTCTAGCTGTTTTGAGTTAAGTTCTTTTGAACGTGAGTAGTTAAAAGATTACAACTGTGAGATATTGTAATACTGCACGAATATTTCAGGAAATTTAAGCATATTTGTTGTGATAATAATAAATTTTTGTTCAATTTTCATCGGACTTGTACATTCATTTCGTAACGAACCCGTACGCACGCAACGCTATGATGATACATAAGATTAATACTGACTGTTGAATGAGTTTACTTGGGGACTTTCCTATAGAACCTACCGAAAGTATTCAGGACCTATCTTGGATAACAATTTTCAGTGGGAAGTATCATTATTTCCCATCTCGCAGAAAACAGCGAAAAGATATTTTCAGGATTATTTAAAATTTCTAAGAACACTTATGTCATCAAAGAGACATTCTTCTATAGGCAAGGAATACTACCGGTTATTTCCTATGCATCAAGGGTTTGGGACATCAAGGGTTCCTTACTGAAAAAAGTAAACTGCAAGCTTCTAAAAGAAATTCATAGAATTCTTTTTAACAGTTGTTCATGGCTACAGAGCTATTAGTTACGAGGCACATTTTACTGTCGCTAGTATTCCACCCATAGATACTGAAATTTTCAGCAGTCTTGCGATGAAGGAAAGCATTTGTAGGCAATTCTCATCAAAGTTTCTTTACAGCAGTCTTCCAGGTTCTTCCTTGCCGCATCTATTTAACAGGAATCCTACACCAATTGTTGGCTATTCAGATGCTGTTCTTGAAGAGTACAAATTTTTATTTTTTTACAGATGGAAGCAAGATGAATTATAAAGATGACCTTACTTTTGTTGTTTATGAAGATAACAAAACATAGAGACTTTAACAGACAGTACTGAATTAACGATAAATGCTCTGTTTTTCAGGCTGAGTTGCTTCCTTAAATTTTGTTGTGAAAATGAATTCAAAATTCTTGTAATGTATTGAATTTAATGCGTATTTTAATACTTAGTGATCCTCTTTTCTAGCTACAATTATTACAGAAAATTAGTGTTTCAGAAAAACTTCTTGTTGAAATTCAAGTTATTATTACGACCTTGCAAGATCTTAATATCAACATTCATTTTGCTTAATTTTGTGGACACTGTAGAAATTTTGGAAATGTGAGGGCTAATGCTTTGGCAAAGCTAGCCACGAAACTTCACATTCATTTAAATCTCCGTGTTTCTGTTTCTGACAGGAAACGATTGTATAGAAATGATGTTATGCGTATTTGAAGCGGAGAATATCTGACCTCACAAAAAGCACAGTGGATCAAAATGTCTTTTCTTACAACTTTTTGCAGAATAAAACTCGATCAACTTTCAGCAGATTTTAAAGTAACTCAATTTATTTACTGAAAATGACAATTTTAATAGCTATTTAATTTAAAGCTACTATCTGGACTTGCTTCAAGTGCTTTGTGCAGTTGCGTTAACGCCAATGAAGATAGATGTAAAGCATATTCTTGAGTGCTTCATATGTCCAGCATAGGAAGATATTTTAGGCAACTTCGAAGCACCTGTCCGTACTTTGGTCGCCAATTTTTTCTGAATATTTTTGGGCTAAAGAGACAATTTCTGCTTTTTGGACTTTCATTCCAAATTTAGATTATTGAGTTCTTTTATTTTTTACTAGCTCCAAATGGGCGTTAGCCTAGAAGGGCTATTAATTTCGTTTTCTCATTTTGTGTTGGTTCACTATAAAAGTCCGAATCACTTTTCAAATAGTTGCCACCAATTAGAGCCCTGTGTTAAAGAAATTAAATAATGAAGAATCTGTATGAAGGTACGTATGTTTCTCGCACATACATATATTCTCTATGTGAAAAAAAAAGCACTAGCTGAAGACATCAAATTTTGACTAACATAGTCCTCGAATATGAGCCTGTGGAAGCTCAAATTTGGAATTTGTTTTGTAAAGCTTTAACGAATGTTTTATTAACAAACTCAACGATTTCAAAGCGTTCCCTTAACATTAACATCGCATACATCTTCAAGCATGGATGTTTTATGCGCGAGGTTTCTTTACATTTCTTACTGGTATCATGTTAGTAGCGTAGCAACACAAAGACATTACAATGCCTAATGGCATTTGGCGTCGAATGACTGAATGTCTGTATCACTTTTCAAATCCCGTTTTCAATCCCTCGTAAAAAAACGCCCCTTTGGGACGAAATATAAAATGTGAAAGATTTCATACGTTTTTTCGCCATTTGTAATGTTATTAGCTTCGTGGTTATACTTTGTGGAACACGAGGAGTTCAAATTAAAGTTAATAAAACAAATTTAAAAAAAAAAAAACACTAAAGCTTACATTTAAGATGGATTCACGGAGAAGTTTTTTTAGAATTTTACCTTAATTTTTTATTTTGCACGTGCCAGAAATTACTTTTGTACTTTACCCATATGATATTCATAACCTTTCAAATGTTTTACATTAACTTGCCGATTTCATTTGCACTAGTATCGCGTCAAATGAGTTTATTAGTAACTAATTATTGAATATTTACTTATTTTATGTTTGTTACTCATTGCATTTTGTACCCAATCTTATTCCTTATTTTATTTTATTTTTTTTTTTTATGTTCGGCACTCGGATAATGTGTATATATATATATATATGTAGAATCGGTACTTACTGTCTAGGAATATGATGTCTGTAAACTTACTTCCTAGGTGGCTGTCTAGGGGTTTAAAATAACGAATCGGACATTAACTCGAATACTAATTCAGAAGTCAAACAACAAAAATCAGCGTTATATTTACAAAATTTTCACAGGACTAGTTTCGATGGTTTTACCGAACCACCATCTTCAGCTGCAAAACCGCCTAATTTTTGTTGTTTGACTTCTGAATTAGTATTTATTCGGCGTGTTATTGTGCCTTAATTAACTCGAATGTTTAATGGAAACATGAATAGCTGCTACAAACTACAAGGTGATTACATATGAATAGCGAAATAGATGAGACTATATACAAGTGAAGAGAATTAACCGTCTTTTATATATACACGTCTTCGGATATCGTCATCGTCGTCCCGCTCTCACCAACGTCGTTCTCCGAATGATTGCACAGTTCACTCTGTCTTAGCACTCGGGAGTCCAAAGGTCCTTTCTCGTACGGCTTGGCTCTACAGCTACTCGATGACGTATTCCCATATATATATATATATATATATATATAATATGTGCGTGTAATATACAAAATACAAAATATGTAACTCAAAATAATAATATAAGCGTAGTATTGCATATATATTTTCGCCAATCAGTTTAAGGAACCTTTTAAATATTTTCCTGAATGTTCTCTTAATAAAACAGAAAAGATGAAAAAGGGAGAAAATAAAAGGGAAGAAACAAGAGACAAAACAAGATAAAGAAATAAAAGAGAAAATGATAAAGACGAAATTAATCATTAGACACTACTGACAACGTTCTTTCATTCTTTTACAATCAAGCGAGAGAATTTATAAAATTGTAATGACAAATATTGTAGTAGAAAATAGTGACTTGAAAGTTAAGTTCGGTTGAGAGAAAGACAGAATATGGATATTTTGACAGATAAAAATGAAAAGCAGAAGAAAAAAAATTATGCTTAAAAAGTAAGATTTATATCAAAGTAAGAAAATAAATTAAAACATGTAATTCTGATTTATCTTAAAGGGAAAAAGGCAACGTTGGGGCAACGAAGGGAAAACTGAGTAAAATACACAAGGTGTTTTTTATGTACAGTATATTACAGCCTGTATATTATTTAAATATACAGGCATGTTTGGCGTCTGATGGTGCAAACTTCGAGTATCTGTTGAAACATTCAAGCTCTCTTACACCATTTGCATTAGTGTCCAATAAACGTTTCAAATTAATTTCTCTTGTTTCTTTTCCCACCTTCTACCTCTGCTACAACTTACCCCTGACATTTCCAGGCATGGGTTCCTATACAATTCCTAATCCTTATAATGTGCCCTACCTCCCCTAGAAGTTTGTCACAACATTTATGGTACAGCCTGTAATCAATTAAAGATTGGTACCCAAAGGATACAAAAAATCAGAAGTGGTAGAAATTAGTGAAGGTTATTAAAAAAGAAGACTTGATAGCTCTAGAATCAGCTATTACTGAAAATGCAATTTTAAATGAAAAATTAGAAAGGAAAAGGGCCAGAAAAAAATATCTGTAATATTATCGAGTACTGAGGGCTTAAAAATTGTCAATATCTCAGAACGGAGATTTAAAAAAAGGCTGATATAATTCCAAGATTTAATATAAAATCTAAAATGAGGGTTTACTGAATCATCTCGCTGGATCCAGAGCCACTCAAAAGAATAATAAAAGAGAAAAAAATATTATTCAAGATGGACTAGACATAATATAAGTGAATATAAGAGCGAGAGTGTTACTAGATGCTTCTCTTGCTACGAGTTTGACCATGTGACCATGTAAACAAAAATTGCAAAAATGATGCAACTTATAATAGATGTAGCCAGAGAAGAATACTTAAAATGAGTATCAAAGTGAAATATTAATATGCAGAAATTGTACTATGGTGAATGAAAAATATAGTCTTGGCTTGAACCCGAATCATGAAAAAATAAGCAAAGAATATACAGGCTTTATACAACAATTAGAAATTATATAAAAGAAATGGATTATTGGCAATAAGTCTGAAAATCTTATAACAGATCAGATTAACTTATATCATACTATTAAAGACACGGACCAACTAAATGTGGAGATGATGAACAAGAACATACAAATAGTTTGTATACAAGAACCTTCTGTGCCAGAGGGGAAAATCCATAGATTTGGAATTTGTATCCTCAAATTGCCAATATATGGCGGTAGCGCTTTTTTGTAAAAAGAAATTGATGTCATAATGGTGTATATTGTAGTAGTTTGTCTTTGGCGTTCGTGAATAAACGTTGTGTAGAATAACACTCTCTCTTTATTGATTTGAATTCAATTCAGTCTGATTTATTAAAGACTTACATTTTTTTTAATGTGTAAGAGCATATTGTAATAAGAATGACGAAATTAGAACTGGAATTTTTGTTTTTGATAGCAGACTCTCTAATATACAGATCTATATATCAAAAGACATTGTTGCAATTCTAATAAATGGACAAAGGCTTTGTGTTTCAATTTCTTATTTTTCACCATCAGAAACTTCTGAAGATCATTTACAAATCTTAAAAACTTTGACATTGAGAACTGATAACTATTCAATAGTTATCATTGGAGATATGAACTGTAAATATCCATGGAACAAGAAAAAATGAACAGTAGAGGAGAAATATGAGTGGATTTTTTTTCCTTGATGAATAGACTTAGATTAATAATAATAAGTATGATATTCCGACATTTAGCTCCCTTTTGGGAAGTTCTTGGATTGATGTAACAGCGTGGAGGGTTATAGGAAGTTTGGAAATTTTAAATTGGAAAGTCCTTAACAATATTTCTCATAGATATCATCTTTTAAATCTTTCCGAGTCATCATAGATATCATCTTTGAAATTAATAACATCGAAATTCTGAATTATACAAAGATAAAATACACTTGAAAAATGTAAATAGTGGCAGTATAAAGAAAGTTAAAGACTTGCAATTTTCAAAAGACATTGATGAAACAGTATAAATTATAAATATAATCATTTGGGAAATTTCTGATGAAACTACAGCATATAAAAAAATTTCCAAGAGTAAAAAATGTGTGAGAAATTACTCACCATGGTGGAGCAGAGACTTAAGAGAAAGCTAGTTCGGGCATTTAGAAGAAAGTTCGAAAGTTCTCCAGAATGTTCAGCTCTTTGTAGGGAATTGAAAATTCTTACAAAATTGCCCTAAACATATATATTCTTATGAAGTTAAAGTCATACTTATCTGCAATCACTGTACGTAAATCCTGAACAATGTTTCTTCTTTCTCATAAAACTGAAGGCAACTTAACTAAAACAAATGCATTTAGTCATTAAAACAGAAAAATATACTGCTAGAAAAAATATATTTGGTAATTTTCTTAACTGTACTTGCTAACCAGTTCATGACAAAAGAATGCTTCTTGATTTGAAATCAAACAGCCTAATTTTCTTTTATTAAGTATACTTTTTAAAGAAATTACGAAACAAAGATTACGCTTTATTCATGTTATCTAGATAATTTATTTAACAATTATTTTTTTAGAAGTTCAATTCTGTGGATTCCTTTTTTAAATAACAGTCCACAAATTTTCTTCAGAAAAATCATTTGCTTACATTAATTTTTTCAAACATCATACAATTATTCATGGAGGAAAACTTTAAATTTTCTCTGCCTCTTTCGAGTATATTAAGTTTGCTATTATTACTACTGAGAAATGAATCTACTGTTACATTTTAACAATCTAATCCTCTGTAAAATCTGAAACTAATAGTCCTCTACTTTTTCATTCAAAAGTTATCTTCTACTCAATTAACTAAATATTTGAAATCCAGAAATTATAAATCACATTATACTAATTAACTGAATTCTTTCATAATCTAAATATTATTAATTAATTAACCATTATAATCAGCAATTAATCATTAATGTAATATCAGCAATCATCTAAACAATTTGCTTTAAATGGAGGAATTTTCATTTTAAAAATTTGTTTTGATGCAGTAATATTTGAAGAAGTCAAATATGATATTTACTACAAAATAAAATATTTTCACTGTTACTTGTGAAATTTTAAGTTAACAAATAACTACAAAAAATATTGAATGAAGTTTATTATATATGTTTTCTAATCGCACATCATAATCACAGTATAAATCCTGCTTAGTTTTGGTAAGCAAAATGTTCTTGAAAAGCAGCAAATTTTATTTGCATCAAAATGTGAAGTTTAAGCTTTTTGCTATCTATTTTGCAAAGCATCTTAAAAAAATAAGTAAATAAAATCTGAGATCTTTCAGGTTTTATATTATGACCGAAAAGGTTTTTTATTTTATTTTATTATTTTTTTTAACGTTTTGTGTGTTACCTTTATTTATTAAATAGCATCTTCACACTTAAACCATAAAACTCAATGCAACAACAATATTACAAAATATTTAAAAGAGCATATCTTTAGAATTTCCCATACACAGTCTCGCACGCTGGAGATGAAAATCTTTTTTTTTTTTTTCTTTCCGTATACAGTGTTACCATTGCTCGCTATGAAATCATTGAATTTCTTAATCAAAAACTCATAAATGCTTTACAAAATATGAAATAGATAATAAAACAAATTACAAATTCAGTATTCCAGATGCCCATTGTTCACACCTTATGTAAATTTTGTTCTCTGCAAGAGCGCGCCTGCGAGCGCTGAACTATATCTATTGTACGAACTTGTTCTTCTCACTGCCGATAAACGCAATAACGAACGTTTGTGTCTACTATCCAACCACTAAACATGGTCCGTCGTAAGCCAGCGCAATACTTTGGATGATGTGTCAAGACATTTTTAGCATTCTGATATAGAAAGACATTTCGTGCAAAGAAAACGGATTATTTTGGTCTGGATTGTGAGAATAGCAACCAGAATATGGAGTCTATTTTAAAGCAAAAAGGAATGATTAAGGGTAAGTTGACTCATTTAATTTCACAAGTAAATAGTTTACAAATTCAAGAAAATTCTTTTTCTGCCATTAAAGTGTACAAAAATGATGTTGGTGCATTGAGTGTTGAAGTGAACTGTTTAAAAGATAACAGTCTTGGTACTTGTTCTGAGGCAGAGTTTAATAAGTATGAAATAGAAATGCATGAACTGTTTTCTAAATTGGATGTATTAAAAATTACTTTAAAGGAAACTTAGTAATTCAGGCAAATATATAATGAATGCTAAGGCAAATGGCTTGAAACTTCCTCGAGTAGAACTGCCAGTGTTTACTTCTAATTACATTGATTGGATATCATTTAGGGGTTTATTTCTTGCCAGTGTTGGAAATAATAATACATTAAGTGACAGTCAAAAATTGCAATATCTTAAGCTTCCTGTGAAAGTTGAAGCTGCTGTTTTACTACAAACAGTTCAAATTTCAAACGCGAATTATGAAAAGGCATGGAAAACGCTTACCGAACATTATGAAAATTAAATAGAAATAACAAGCGCAGCGTTAAATAAATTAACTTCGCAGCCTGTTCTAAAACATGAATCAGCTTTAGGTTTGCGGAGATTAATTGATACAACACAGCAGTGTATTGATACATTAAAAATCCTTAAACAGCTAGTAGAGTATTGGGATACTATGATGATTTTTCTGTTAAAAGGAAAAGTTGATCATGAAACACTAAAAGAATGGACGATAGAGTATACAAACAAAACATTGTGTGCTTTTGCTGAATTCAAGCGCTTTATTTTAAACAGAGCAAATGCTATTGCCTCTTTGGCGAAGTGCCAGAGGGAGAAGGATGGTTTGCCTTCTGAAACTAAAACTCACAGTTCAGGTGGTAGATACGCTTTTTCGTCCCAACTTGTGGCTAATGTGTGTGTTCATTGTAAGAGTAATTCTCATTCTTAGTTATTTAAATGTAACAACTTTTTAGAACTCCCTATCAAAGAAAAATGGGATTATATTAAAAGGAATAAATTATTTGCTAATTGTTTGAAAGTAAGTAAAATGCATCCCATTTTTAAATGTCGTGCAGGCATGTGTAAATCTTGTTTGAAGCAACATAATACAGAGTTATGTCATATACCCACGGAACTTCTGCTATTAGTAGCAATAACGCAACGGTGCCCGTTACGCAAGCAGTTTTATTGCCTACTGTGGTTGTTTATGTAAAGATATTAATGGCGATTTACAAAAATGCAGGATGCTAATTGATTCAGGTGGCCATGGCTCATTTATTTGGGAGCACTGTGTAAATTTATTGAAGCCAAAGCGTATTAATGCAAATTTAAGTGTCAATGGCCTGAGCTCGCAAAAAATTGGAAAGGTTTCAGGTTCAGTTCAATTACAAGTAACATCTCCATTTTATAAAAACACAAGCATTTCAGTTAATGCATTAATTATACCCAAGATCACATGCAACCTTCCTCAATATCAAGTTGATAGGTCTGTTTTGACAGCTTTTAAACACTTGCGGTTGGCAGATACATATTGCTTCCAGCCTGGCCTAATAGATATTTTTAGCCGCAGATGTATTTGGCGTGATAATGCTTTGTGGACGTTTAACTGTTCCGGGTCATTCGTTAACAGCTTTGGAATCAATATTCGGCTGGGTCAATATCGGCAAGACTAAATGTGTACCACAAACAATTATATCTAATCATGCTAGTTGTACCAATGCTCAGTTCTAGCTTGAAAATTTTTGGAAATTAGAAGAAATTTCAGAAATAAAGCCTTACACAGAGGAAGAAATTGAGTGTGAAAATCATTTCAAGCAGAATTTCTCTCGTGACTCAACGGGTAGATTTGTTGTTAAGTTTCCATTTCATAGATCTAGCAATGAACTTCAGTCATCTAGGGATGCTGCTGTACATTGTTTACAAAGCACTGAACGGCAATTTATTAAGAATAAATCTCTTTCCAGTCAATATCACAAATTTATGTAGGACTATCAACAACTTGGTCATATGGAATTGATTCCAGAAAATGAAATTGATGTTCCAGCTAATTCTAGTTTTTACCTTCCGTACCATTCAGTTACGGATAAAAATGGTGATAAATTTCGAGTGGTATTTGATGGTTCTGCAAAATCTTCTAGCGGTAATTCTCTTAATGAGAAATTGATGGTTGGTCCGCAGTTACAGACTGATCTGACAGCATTAATCATTCGTTTCAGAATTCACAGAACTGCGGACATAGAGAAAGTGTACAGACAAATTATACTATAAGATGCAGACTTTCAAAGCATAGTCTGGCACGATTCACCTTATAAACCAATTCAGGATTTTCGATTAACTAGAATTGCTTACGGTACTGCATCAGCACCGTACCTTGCGGTAAAATGTTTACAGCAGTTAGCAATAGAAAAAGCAATTAATTTTCCTTCGGCTACCAAGACATGCCGTAGGGATTGATGATTTGATGTCCAGAGCCAGTTCAGTTACCGAAGCAATTGAATCAAATGCAATTGAATTACAAATTACAAATGCAATTGAATCAAATGTTGTCACGTGCAGTATTTGTTTTAAGAAAATAGGCTTCTAACAGCAAAGAAGTCTTGAATTCATTAATCCAGATTTGTGCTTATCAAATTTTTCTTTAAACGCAGACAATGATGATAGTGTAAAAACTTTAGGTGTCCTGAGGTATCCAGTTTCAGATATGTTTTTATTCAAATTCTATTCATCATATCCTGAAGTTTTAACCAAACGAACACTACTTTCAATAATCGCAAAGACCTTTGACCCTATGGGATGGTTGGCACCGATCACGGTTCGGTATAAATTGATCATGCAAAGATTGTGGAAACATCATTTGCAGTGGGATGAAAAGGTTCCTCCAGATATTGCACATGAATGGAAACAACTTACAGAAGATATGTTATTTATTAAAAGTATCAAAATTTCACAATTCTTGTTGGTTGAATCAGATAACCAGTTTCAACTGCACGGGTTTTGTGACGTCTCAGAGAAGGCGTATGCCGCTGCAATTTATTATCGTTGTGTGTTAGATACTGGATAAATCAATGCGCAGTTGGTGATAGCCAAGACAAGAGTTGCAACACTAAAAACCATATCATTTCCCAGATTGGAACTTTGTGGAGCATTCCTGTTAACTAAATTGATGGACTTCACCTGTAAAGCTTTGAATATTCCTATATCACAAGCTTATTTTCATACTAATTCCACTATTGTATTAGCCTGGATAGGATCTCATGCAAGTCGATGGAAGACCTTCGTCGCCAATAGAGTAGCAAAAATCCAGACTTTATCTTCTCCTGTCCAGTGGCATCATGTGAATGGAAATACTAACTTCCCATGGTGTGTCATCATTTGCACTGCTTACTTCATTGTGGCTACGTGGTCCAGATTTATTGCATGATTTATTCCCTTTTCAGCCAGCATTATCTGCACCACTACTGAATGATTCTGTGCCAGAGCAAAGATGTGCTTTACAATCAACAACTGCTACCAGTCACTTGACAGACGCTCATGATTTATTTTATAAATATTCTTCTCTCACCAAATTATAGCATTATGTCTGAGGTTTGTAAATAACTGTAGAAATTCAGAAGATCAGGTAAATGGATTTTTAAAAACTAGTGAATTAACTAAAGCTATGCATATGTTAATTAAATTAATGCGATATGTTGAATTTAAGAATGAAATTAACACTTTAAGCATAAATCTTGTACAAGCAAAATTTTATCTTTAAATCCATTTTTAGATAATTCAGGTATTCTCAGGGTGGGTGGTCGCTTGCGACATGCAAAACTTGCATATGGGTTTAGGCATCCCATTTTGCTGTCAAAGAGGCACATTTTGACTCATCTCATTGTTAGACATTACCATGAAATACTTTTGCATGCAGGTCCACAACTCATGCAATCTTGCATTCAAGAACAATATTGGATCATAAGTGGTAGAGCTGTTATCAGAGATTTAGTTAAAAATTTATACAGTGTTGCAAAATTAGAGCATCTGTCACTAATCAATTGATGAGCGATTTGCCATCTAGTCGCGTTTCCCCTGCTCCTGCGTTTTTGCGCTGTGGAGTGGATTATGCACGTCCTTTTCAAATTAAAGCAAATAAGGGTCGAGGCTCTAGATCATTCAAGGCATATATAGCTCTATTTGTCTGTTTTATTTAGCTCTATTTGTCTATTAGCTATTTATTCACTTAAGAATTAGTAACTGATCTTTCAGCAGATGCTTTTATTGCAGCTCTTAAGAGGTTCACTTCCCGCAGGGGGAAGATCAGTGATATATATAGTGATTGCGATTCCAATTTTGTTGGAGCAAAACGCAAACTCATGGAATTTGAAAGGCTTGCTAGATCTGCACCTTATAACCAAAACGTTAGCAGACCTTTTGTTGATAATGGCATCTAAACATTCCAGGTGTGCCACATATGGGTGGAGACTGGGAAGCTGGCATAAAATCAACAAAATACCATTTAAAACAAGAAATAGTTGGCAAGGCGAGATTGACATATGAAGAATTTGAAACATTTCTCACACAAATAGAAGCTTGTCTTAACTTGCCACCTTAAACGAGTTTATCTAATGATAGAAACGACTTATCAGCATTAGCGCCTGGTCATTTTTTATTGGTAGATCATTAACAAGCATTCCTGAACCAAACTGCATTGAAGTTTCCCATCTCACTAGATGGCAACATATTCAAAAAATGGTTCAACAATTTTGGAAGCGTTGGCACAAAAAATATCTGTCTCGATTACAACAAAGACCAGAATGGCTTTTTCTAACTAAAAATCTTCAAGTTAATGATCTGTGTCTCATAAAGGAGGATAACTTACCTCCAACTAAATGGAAAATGGGTAGAATTACTCAGTTACATCATGGTCTTGATAATATTGTTCGGGTTGTGACTATTAAGATTTCAGATGGCATGGTCAAAAGATATATTACAAAATTGTGTCCATTACCAATTTGAGTTTTAATTCATGCATTATAAATTAAGTACTATATCATGATTTTAATTTTGTATTGTGTTTTAAATTTGCTGAATTTTTAAACACTAAATGTTGAAATATAGTATTTCAATGTGGGCGGCCTGTTCGCACCTTATGTAAATTTTGATTTTGTTCTCTGCAAGAGGGCGCCTGCGAGCGCCGAACTATATCTATTGTACAAACTTGTTCTTCTCACAGCCAATAAACGCAATAACGAACGTATGTGTCTACTTTCCAACCACTAACACCCATATTCAGGTAGAGACGTACGTCATTCAAAATTGGATGGTTCTAGGTATTGTTGTTTTATCACAATGCAAGATACATTTATGCAGATTCTTCATTATTTAATTTCTTAAAATATAATGCAGGGCTCTAATATTTCGCAGCAACAATTTGTAAAGGGATTCACCATTTATAATGAATTAACACAAAATATGAAAACAAATTAATAACTGTTCTGGGCAAATTGGCCCTTTGGGTTAAAAGAAAAACTACTGCAAAATGATCATATGTTAGTCCCTCATAGTTAGAAACACAGAATAAAATTCATATTTATATAATCAAGGAATTCATATACAGTCAAAATTCGTTAATCCGGACTCGTCGAGACTTCGGCGATTCCGTATTATAGATGATCAGTATAAAAGATGGCATGCAGAAATTATAAAATTTAAAATATGAAACCGTAATTTATGAAATAAAGAACAATTATGATCTAAAGGGTATCAAAATTTACAAAAAAAAAAAAGCTTAATATTTATTTGTTTACTTTATTAAACATTTCTTTCAATGTAAGTTGTTTAAGTTGCTTCGTTTTATGCGATAATACTTTCTCTTTAATTCTATAAACAGACATAATTTCTTGTTCATTTACAAAGTTCCGCTGTTCAGGTCCTATAATTGCTGTGCCGAGAATACCGACTAACTTGTCAATCGAAATTTTTTCGTTTTCAATAACCTCTGTGTCACTTTCTTCACTATCGGAAGCGAATTATAATGACGAGGAATTTGATTTAAATCATATCAAAGACGGAGTACATCGAGATGAAATACTACATTTAGTAAGGAATTATAAGCCAAATAAAATAAAAACATCTGCCCTGAAGATAAGGATAGTGCTGACAGATCAACTTCCAATTCATTGCGCGCCGCGGCGTCAGCCCCCCCCCGGCCGCAGAGCAGCGTGAAATTGATAAACAGATTTCGGAATGGTTAGAGAAACAAAGGATATGCCTTTATCCATTTTTTTGCAGCACAATTCCACTTTTTGTTGGATGGACATCAAAACATATTTTCGCTTTGTAGATAGATCCTTTGGGAGCTCCAGCATCGGAAATTCTATTTGACATAATCGAAAGTTCAAGCTTACTTTTACAAAATTCCTCTAACAGTCTGCAAAAAATAATAAGCCGGATACAATTCGAAGATTAAGGAACAACACAATCTGCAGCATTAACTGAAATAGATAATTAGATAATTTTAGCTTATACCGTCCGTCATACATTAAACGCGCTTGCGTAAACGTATTATGCGCAGCCGTAAAGGTCTTACGCGCATGCGTAAACGCCTAGCGTCAACGCGACGCATGCGCAGAAAGTTCGTAGCTTTGAGGTTCGGATTATAGATCATTCCGGATTATGGTGTCCGAATTAGCGGCTTTTGACTGTATAATAATTAAAGAGCAAAAACATGGCAAGACTTTACAGTTATTGTATTGGTATCTTTTATTAAAAAGGCCATTGAAACTAGTCCTGTGAAAATTTTGTAAATATAACGCTGATTTTTGTTGCTTGACTTCTGAATTAGTATTTATTCGGCGTGTTATTGTGTCTTAATCTTTTATTGCTTTACATTTTATTTAGTTTTATGTAAAAAACATTCAGCATGTGACATTTTGTGGAGTAAGTCTTAGAGGAGGAGTGAAAGCTTATTGCTCAGTGATGCACAAATCTCTTGAATATCAGATATACATATTTCAGTTATTAAATGTATTAATAAATATTTAAAAACATAAAATATTCAAATAATATTAAACAGACGCAAATTTATCAACACATGTATGGGCACTTTGAGATTATGAATCCTATTTTATGGACCACAACAACTTATGGAACACATCTAATCAAACCAAAATTTAAATAAAAATTATACTTATGCACACAGCAATTCACTGAAGGAAAACCACCTTACCCAGGGATTCTAATTATTGATAATATATAAGTGTTTCATAAATAATATGTAATTTTATATTTTTTCAACCAACTATGCCAATTTTATACCCTATGGGTGCATGCAACCCAGTAGTTTGTTTATTTTACAAATTCCAAACATTAGCGCTTAAGACACGTGTTCACGTGCTCTCCAGATCCTTTTAACAATGTCCTCATATGGAGAAAGTGCAATACAATTTGAACATTTAAAGTTCAAAAATCATAGGCTAACTGGAGTCACACAAAATGCAATTTGGGGAATCCACCAAATTCCAATTCTGTAGAGGTGGCATCGCAAACAGTCAAGTCCAGTCAAACATCTATATAGAGCTACCGTTGCCTTTCTTGGAAAACTGGGAATGAAAGTTGCCTCTTTCCCCAGAATCCTTCATCTCTTATTCATAGCACATTGAATCATAATCCACTAAAGGATTTTCTTAAGAGTCATGTTAACAGTTTAGTTGTATGATAAGAAAGCGGTGGATTAATGCAATTGCACCCAGTAGTCAAAACCGTTGTCAGCTTTATTTAGTTGTAATAAAAACTTGAAACAGAACATTTTATAAAAAATATTTTTTACTTCTGCATAAAATAATAAGCATCATTTGAACTGAAATATTCTACTATCATATAATATTATGTCCATCTACATTTAACCAGAAATTAACAATTACTGTTATCACTTTGGTTGTGAAATACACTTCATTTAGTCTACATATTAAATTATAAAATACAAAACACTTTTCAATACAAGTTAATTCTGTAATTAACTTGTATTGAAAAGTGTTATAATTAGGTTAAATTACAGAATTTTACACAGCAGTTTTCTGATCAACACCTCCAACATTTCACCTCCAACATTTAATGAGAAATTGAAGCAAGTGACTCAGTTCCTCATCTGTGCCTCCCTTTCTTATCAGCTGGACTTCTGTGCTTCCCCGGACTTATATACTTCTTTTTCTTATCAGCTGGACTTTCATGCTTCCCTTTCTCATCATCTGTACATTCTGCCTCCCTTTCTTATCAGCTGGACTCATATACTTCCCTTTCTTATCAACCGGACTTCTAAGCTTCCCTGGACTTATATACTTCCCTTTCTTATCAGCTGGACTTCCATGCTTCCCTTTCTCATCATCTGTACATTCATACTTCCTTTTCTTAGAAGAGAGAAAAGGAAACAAAATAGCTGTAATAAAGCTTTATGAAAAAAAATTCACAGTTACTGACTAAAATTGGTCATTTCAAAAACTGATTATACATTGCTAATAAAAAGAACATAACGAAACTGTATAAAATACTTAACAAACCTTCAAAAATTGCTTATTCATAAAACTATCATGAAAGTACAAATTTTTTATCAAAGAAATTTAACAGCAATTAAGTTTCTAAAAAAAATATGCAACAAAAATAACATGTAAGCTTGTACTGCTGCCTAACTTTCCTTATCAAATGTAAAACAAAAACAGGAAATTTACAAGTCGTATTTGACTGTATAGTGAATTGTTTAATACACTACTTTGCTAAGCTTAACCCTGGCAATAACTCTTGTGTGAGAAATGAAATGTCATACATCAATTTGTCAATCCTGATGTGTGCAAGCAATGACAGGTTAATTATATAATTGATAGCATTTGTGGTCTATATATTTTACAAGTTTTGTAGAGTGCAAATCAGACGTATAAAATTTACAATTATATATTCTTAATTTTTATATTTATTCAGTCTCAATTACTATATAAATGCAGAATTACAAAATTCATGCTTTCAAACAAAGGTTCATAAATTATTCATTAAGATAAAATTAAAAATTCAAACTGTAAAAGATCTTTCTGATTAATTTTATTTCTTTTAAATTATGCAAAAAGAGAACTTGCTTTATTAATTAAAATGATGAGTGTGAATACATATTAGCGATGATGAGGAAAAAGCAAATGCTTTCAAATACAAATATCAAATATGATATTCATAATATTATTCTAAGTAAATGAAAGACCTTTAATGCTACTAAATGAAAATATTGCCTTTCCTTCCAATTCGTGTACCTTAAAGTCAACTATAAAAAGGCTTCAAATGTCAAGAAACATTTGTACATAAGTAATACTAAGAAATTTGGCATGGCTGTAGGAATTTCTTTTTTCGATCAAGAAATATTTTTACTCTATAATATTTGTACATAAGTAATAACATGAAATTTGTCATGGCTTTAGGAATTTTTTTTTAATATTTAGACCATACATATGATCAACTTATAACTATAATGAGCTTCTAGGAACTGATAAAAATTGAAGCCATATCAAATAGTAAATGTATGGAGTACTATTAAAAATCATTGCAGTTATTTGTAAATATCATATACTCATGCATTATTTATGTAAAGTCAAAGCTTTAAAACTGCAGGTAATGTAACGTCCGAGATTTTGTTTATCACAATAAAATTGTTTTTGAGTACCTATGTATTTTCCCATTGATCATAAAAGTAGGCAGATATCTTATCAAAACTGCATTGACAATTTTCAGTGGAAGTTGGAAGCAATTGATTGCTCTTTATTTAATTTGGTAATCAACATATACAAGCTAGGATATGACATATAAAAATTAAAATAACTACAAGCTGAAGCTCTGTGATTATCTGACAAAGAAATTCATTACCCAAATGGCCAAAGATTGAGTCCCGAATTTTTGTTCTAAAAAAGATAGTAAGAGGTGTTTTATTGATTTTAATTCCAAATTAAACTTCTTAATTTGCACCTGAATTCTTTAACTCCTTAATATAAAAGTTACCTTGATTGTCTGGACACATTTCAAGATGTGTACTTTAAAATATCAAGATCAATAGTTTTGAGGGTGTGTGTCCAGTTTAGTTACTAATATATAATAACAAGAAAACTAATAATTTCTTTATGAACTCAAAGCCACATAATTTTACTTAAATATGAATTTAAAAAGTATCGTGCTGCTCACAATGTCTTTGCAGCATTTTAATGTTTTGAGTATACACATCAGCGTAACGAGTCCTGGGACTTCCTGCAAATATTTCCCTGTTCATTATTCAGTAAAAGACATTTTCAAAATGTATTCAAAAAAACATTATCTGGCTTACTGAAGATCAGGGTTAAATGAAACTAAAATGCCCTTACCAGTATGTTGTGACATCATGCTTATACGCTTCTAATTATAAATTGCACAGTTTGGGAAATATTGTTGAAAATGATTGAAGGTAAAATACATCAGTTCTGTTTTCTACCCCCAACACATTCACAACTAAAAGATACCAGTATTTGCTCATTTTATTTTCCAGTAGCATATAGTATCTCATCTTTAAAACAAATTATATGTCAGTATCAGTTTCATAATGCTCCCATTTCATCATCATTAAATAAATCATCTGGATGTGATGAACTGTTGCAGTACACGTACTTTTGTTTTTTTAATTGCAAATCTTACTTCGTAATTTAAAGAAATTCTACAGCCGGGCATAAGGAGATTAGAGAAATTTAATTATGCTACAAAATTATACATTAATTTCATTATCCTACAAAATTCAGTGAGAATCTGAAATTTCATTTTCTTACAGTATTGCAAGCTGTATATTTCTTCCTTATATTTACTATAAAATCTGTTTTCCATTTTTCTAAATAGAGTACTTCTGGAAATATTCAAAATTGTGAGAATTCTAGTTAAAGCAAATTTACAGTTCATTAAAGTTTTGAATTCACACTGCACATCAGAAATTTCCTAACTCTGGCGATCATGTTTAATGACTCCTCAATACTTTTGTTAATCTTCTTTAAATTAAGTGTACATAAAAACTTAACACCTGATTCAGTGGCCACTGAAAATTCAAAAGTTTTATCTTCAGTTCTTCTGTGATATTTTGTTAATATGTTTGTGACACTTCAGTATAAATTTAATTATTAATAATTAGTTAGGAAATAGGCTGGTAGTAACTGGAAATATATATTTAAATCAATAAATATGCAAGCTTATGTTCTTATAATTCATTCTATGAAAATCATTAAAATTTAGGTGAAAC
Source organism: Stegodyphus dumicola (assembly GCF_044657685.1). Classification (NCBI taxonomy): domain Eukaryota; kingdom Metazoa; phylum Arthropoda; class Arachnida; order Araneae; family Eresidae; genus Stegodyphus; species Stegodyphus dumicola. Next base: position 83,759,673 of record NC_140779.1, on the reverse strand, counting down.
TACAAAGGAATTTCTGCACTTATTAATTTTTATTCTTAATAACATCAGTTCATGTAGAATATATTTTAGCAGAAAACCTTTTTCTCTTTGTAATAAAACAGTAAAACCTTATACAAAATAGTAAAATGTTTTCATTATTTCACCTCTTGTGTGTTACTAAGCTAAATTAATTATGTACATGTTTGTTGAATTAGTATCTGCTCACACATTTCGGAAAGATATTTACTATTTTTGTTGCCATCTACAAATCTGAGGTATATTGTATAGAAAGAAATGTATTATCAAGGTAAAAAGCTAGATCAGTATGCATAAACATTTGATTAAAAAAACTCTCAGAAAGAGACTTTAAAAATAGAACTTATTTAATGACAGACATTCCTTCAGAGAACTGTAACATTATAGGCCCATAGGCAAACCAGTGTGCTCGGGTACAGCAATCATTCCCAGAAATGTAAATGGCTGAAAATATTACACATATATTTATTTTATTGGCATTTTACCAGAAAACAAAGCTGATTTTAAAACATAAACACATATTAGATGTGAGAGTAAGGAATTTCTTTCTCTTTTTAACAAGCATTACCAGCATTTCTTTTCAAAGAACTGCTTAAGGTTATTGGCTTGAAGTCTTCAGTTTGTTGTTTTCCATGCACATTAGTGGAAGCCAGTTCAAATGCTGCTGCCTATTTATGCAACGAAGCATATTATAAGTTTTAGTCTTGAGAATGAATTTCCTCATGTACAGTTAGAACATAAAATTATGAACATAAAAATTCTGAGTCCAAAATTTTAACATGAATGAAGGCATATTCCAAATTGTCTGAAATTACATTTCTGTAAAATCCAGTTTCACAACTTTTATCAAAAATCATGCAGTGTTTGAGATGCTCACATTCATTTAAAAGATCATTACATATTAGCCTGATGTTCATATGCTTTTTTACTGAATCAAAAGTAATGATTTTTAACACAGTGGAAAAAAAGACCAGACTTCCAACCAATGAATAAACCTCTATATGTTTTATCAGTTCAAAGATTAGAGTGTCCAAAATTGAGAAGAAAGTTTCCACCTTGAACCTTTCAGTTTTACTCAGAAGTACCTCTTCTCCTAACTCCATCGTAACTATTAAGGCTTATTATAATTTTGTTGTTTTTCTGCTTTTTCCTCACAACTCTATCTGGACACATTGTGCGTTTGCATCAAGAAATACAGTCTGTGGTAGAAATATAAAATTTAAAACTAGACAGTACTTCCAGTCAAAAGAGTGCAATAATTGTACAATTTTGACGCTGTGGTTACCGAGAATATTTTTGAATTTGTAAAAATTGATTTACAATCTGAGAAAAAGGGAATAATTTTCCTTTGATAGTGGGTCATCCAGAAAAGTCTGCTGTTTTTTGATGGTAAATGAGATAGTAAAAAACATTAAAAAATTTCATTGAATTCTTTAAACACCATTTTGCTCTATGACATTCTTGTCATTTCTCTGTCAGGTGTAGAAATCTTTTTTTTAAGTTATTAGGTTTATTCATAAAGGAGTTACAGAGGTGCCTTTTGACAATCTCCAAAGAAGTAAACTCCTAGCCATCCAAAGAATCTTGAATTGATTTAAAGAGATGAAAATACAGGGAGCAAGGTCTGGTGAATATCGTACGTGATAAAAATCATCGCAGCATAAGTATTTGTCTGAAATTATCAAAATATGGATTGAAGCACTGTCATATTGGAAGACAAAAGATCAATAATTGGATAGCTCTAGGTGATTTACTTCAATTTCTGCTTTTAAAATTGCCATTTAGAATAGCACTTTTCCAAATTTATTGTCTAATATGGTGACAACAATTTACATTATGCTGTTCTTTTATAGTCTTTAACATACACATAGCATTACTTTTTTCAGATGTAGGCTTCCTCATGATATTACTAAGAAGTCATTTTAGCTTATCCCATTATTATTATTTTTTTTTGAAATATTACTAAATTTACAACTTCTATCTCATTTCCAGTATGATATATGGGTACTGAAAGGAGAAAGGAGCTTTTTTATTTCTTTTCAGCAACGAATCATGCACTGAGACTCAAGCAAGCATATTTTATTGTTAAAGAATGGGGTAATCACACATCATAGTGGATTACATACTTCTTTAGATGATCAAGCACTGTACTTTTTGGAATATTTTTTCTGTGTAATAGCTCCTGAATTATACAACATGAATTTTCAGCAATAACTACTTTTCATAAGTTGTTGTTTAGAGAGGGTGGTCATCAAATGAGGGTAATTTAAAGAGGGGAAAATCAGCAAAGCTCTAACTCACCTAGTCAGATTCATCCAGCCATGTGGCTGTTGAGCTAAACCCCTCCAAGAACGAACAACAGTGTCCCGAAAGGGTATCATCTTCAAAGTTGAAATTTCTATGCTTCTAAATGCACGTTTCCTATTTTTTCTATCTCTCCTTGCTACAGCTTAGATATGGCACTTAATCACTGCTGTCTATTATCCAGTCTAAAATGCAAGTTAAATAAAACTGTGGGGTGTATAACGCACCTATAACAATGAGGTGTGAATTTGTTTATGCTTTATTATGAAATAAATTATCCTAATGTATCTTCAGCCACATCTGCTAGTTTTCCTTCTCTGTTAGGTCATCTTGTGTATCTATGCTGCTATCTTCTAATCCTCAAGTTATCTACAGAATTCATATTGTTACGGTTTTTCTTTTCTTCTGACACCAGTTGTTACGTTATTTTCTTCCTTCAGGTTCGTACGGGGTTTGTAGATTTGGAGTGAATAACGACGACACTGGATGAAGTATCGAAACACACTTTATTTATCAATATTAATCAGGACATCTCCAAAACACTTTTACAGTCGTCGAAGATCTACTATAAACACGCTGGAACAAAAACAGCGATACAGCCTTCACACTGTCAGGCAATAACGGTGAAGACAGCTTCCTGCAAAGCACCCGACTCTGCTTGGCGTTCTTGGAACTCCACATACTCTCAAGACTTTCCACGCTACAACCCACGATGCACTCGATGACACACGAGCACACCTTTCCACTCTTTAGTTCAGTCGTTCCCGGAGCTGAACACGCTCTCTCGACGATGCATTACGAGACTCTTTCGATGCACTCGCTGCCCGGCTGTCCACTCGATCGTCTTCCCAGGGATTGACTCGCTAGACGAGACACCAACTCGATACTAACTCACTCGCACTCTAGACGAGGCACACGCACTAACTGACTGCAGACCAGCAGAGTTTATATAGCTTTCGGCTTGTGTTCCAGAACATTCTGGGCTAAACCGGTAAGAATTCGTTCCAGAAGGTTCTCCATCCGTCCATGGTATATCGCCAATTTTGTTGCCAAATGTGGCAACCCTGCCTTCCCTTGCCATTTTATGGCAAGCATAAAACTGCTTTGTAGGGAAGCAATCTTACCGCGCCTGTACATTTTGTAACACTGCCCCCTCCCAAGGACTGCATGTCCAGCGCAGTACAACCCTTGGTCAGAAGCCAAATTCGATACAATCAAAACGCTTTAAAACATACAGATAACATAACTAAATAAGCAAATATTTACACTACACACAAGTTATATACATAAATTAGACACATAACAATTTTAAATTATATACATTAAAATTCATAATGAATTGCAGTCTCAGTCTGTTCAATAAGTTATACCCGGGTCAAATACCTGTCCACTGCAGTTTTCAAATGTATTTCTATTTTGCATATCACAGTCTGAAGATTCAGTCCTTTCAAACTTGTCATCCACAAAAAGATCTGAAACAGTTTGTTCACCACTCTGTAGTTTATTCGCAGCATGCATACAGTTCACCTTGGTATTTTTAGCAGCTGGTATATACTTAATTTTCTTCCATTTCCTGGGAACTAGCTCCAAATTTTGCATCAGAATCATTAACGGAACCCGATTCTTCACAAACACAAGTATCCAGATTTAGAATCAAGTCCTTGTCCGCACAATCAGCACTATGAGACGCACACATAATTTGCAAGGTGAGTGAATTTTCTTACAATACTGGAGCACACTAACAACAATTAAAACCCATTAACCGCCAAAACTACAAGGAATCTTTCTTTTCTCACGAAAATATTAAGTTAAGCATTTATAACATAAATTTACATTGAAAATTTAAAAAATGTTTTTACCTGTGGAAAAAGCTAGTGTTGCGTTCGCGCAACGTTAGCGGAATAAGACTACAGATGTTTACTGAGTAGGATTGTACTAGTGTGATGTTTCTTTTGACTGCAGCACAGGATTACTTTTTAGCTGTATAACGTTTTATAAATCTACAAATCACTTTACATGTAATTTATTTAATATTAAAATATACATTGCATTTCTTTTACAAATACAGATTATTTCAATTGAAAGATTCAAGCATGAAAAGCTTGATTACAATCATGATGTAAAGCTATAGTACATACGTTGCATCTATAAACAGTCTGGCTATGGTACCCTTTATAACAAAGTCTTTTGTTACCAATGGACTTTACGATAAAATGTCTACCATCTCCATGCAATTGATTTTGAATGCTGAATTTACTAGGTCTTCCTGTTGCTGATCTATTTCTGGATAATTCTACACTCTCAATAGGAGTTTGCAAAAGGAATAATGTATTCTCGCATCTGAAATCTAAAAGAGACTTTATATTTCCAGTAGTAAAAAGTGGTGATATATAGTAAGTTTAGATACGGTCTCACCTCATATAATTTATCAGTACTGTCAATTTGACTATCGTCAAATGCAAATTTTGCTTCATATTCCTGAACATGATATCGATTCTCGTTCAACAGGAACAGAAATGTCCTTATCAAAAGAGCAATACAATTTTTCTTGAGGTAAAGAATGATATCCTGTAAGCAACAATATTCCAATAAATCTTCTCATATATGCTTCAGATGCTGCGTATATATTTGTCTGTTCAACGAGAAGAGAATAAATGTCTAAACCAAACGGAAAATCGGAAATCTGTACAATAGTTTTACCTTGTATTTTGTCTTTTATAGTTTCTCTTCTCTTTCTTCATGTTCTTCCTGAGACATAACTAACAGTTCCTTTTTTATCCACTTTGAGCTTTCAGTCTTCTGCTTTTTAAACTTTTTAGTATAACTACAACTGCTTTTATAAGTCTGAAACTTACTTCTTACGTGAATTTCAATTTCCCCAGCAGTATCATTTGGTAAAATATCATTATCATTATTTAAAACATTGCCATTCCTTTCTTCTCCATCACTAGCTTCTGCAATTTCTGGGGTAGAACAACAATATCACTTTCATTCTGGTTATTATTAATAGTATCATCATCTGTTTCTTCATCAAAAAATATTTGAAGGGCTTCTTCTAACGTAAGATACCTCATTATAGGCATTTTTAAAGCAGCCAGAACATCGAAAGGAATGAATGAAAAAGGAGATTGATTACTCGTTTCCTGCTGACATTGCGTTAGCGTAACACCTGTTTTCCCTTCCTTCCCAACACAAATATAAACATCTGATAGATGTAATACTCTGATAAACGGTGACCTTGACTAAAAATAGATCACTCATAAAGACGACGATTCTTTCGTCAAATATTTCCAGCAAAAATACCCGGTCGAAAATTTTGCTTAAAGTATGAGATTAATTATTATAAACAAAATGATTGTTGCAGGCAAATATATTTTTTCAGAAATAATCTTCATAACATTCCCTACACAAAATCATCTGCTGGTATAAAATATCTTAGGTAGTTATATTTATATACGCATTTATTTTCACCATTGCGTCAACGCAACACCAGCGGCTAATGGGTTAAGCTGTACATCAGCTTCTGTCATCTCTGCATTACATGAATTTTCAGATGGTTCAATATTTCATAACTTCACTATCTGTTTCAACGAACTTAACAATCGCATTTTCACTTTCTTCCACTTCAGGCACTTGAGAATCAATATCTACTTTCCCGTCTTTTATTTCTTTATGTTTTCGTTCTTTATCTTTAATCCCGTTAGTTGTTTCATCTTTCATTTCTTGATCTTAATGAGACAGTTCATTAGCTACTTTCTTCATTTCTTCATTATTTGATTCTTCAGAAGCCACTTCTATCATTTCCACATCGTCTTTTATGGCTCTAGTTTCTTCTGTAAGCTCCCCTTTCATGTGTCGGAGTTGCTCTCGCACCTTTTCTTGGCCGACATTTAAATCTCCTCGTCGGGCGTTCTTCTCTTCCAATGTAGCTTTCATCTCCAGTCTGGCTGATCTCTTGATATCCAGCTTTCATCTCAGCTCTCATCTCTTGATATCCGACTTTTATCTCAGCCCTCATCTCAGCTAAGAAGTCAATCAAAGTCTTCGTGTCCTCCGCCATGGTTTTTTTTCTTCAGGCGGGTCACTGGCATTCACTCGCAAACCCCACTCCTGACACCAAGTTGTTACGGTTTTTCTTTTCTTCTGACACCAATTGTTATGTTATTTTCTTCCTTCCAGTTCATACGGGTTCGTAGATTTGGAGTAAATAAAGATGAAGTATTGAAACACACTTTATTTATCAATATTAATCAGGACAGCTCCAAAATACTTTTACAGTCGTCGAAGATCTACTATAAACACGCTGGAACAATCAGCGACACAGCCTTCACACTGTCAGGCAATAACAGTGGAGACAGCTTCCTGCAAAGCACCCGACTCTGCTTGATCGTTCTCGTAACTCTACGTACTCTCGAGACTCTCCATGCTACTACTCGCGATGCACTCGATGACACTCGAGCACAGCTCCCGACTCTTCAGTTAAGTCGTTCTCGGAGCTTAACACGCTCTCTCAATGATGTACTAACCACTATACACTACGAGACTCTTTTGATGCACTTGACGACCCACTCCACTCGCTGCCCGGCTGTCAACTCGATCGACTTCCCAGGGATTGACTCGCTAGACGAGACACCAACTCGATACAAACTAACTCGCACTCTAGACGAGGCACACACACTGACTGCGGACCAGCAGGGTTTATATAGCTTTCGGCTTGTGTTCGAGAACATTCTGGGCTAAACCGGTAAGAATTCGTTCCAGAAGGTTCTCCATCCGTCCATGGTATATCGCCAATTTTGTCGCCAAATGTGGCAACCCTGCCTTCCCTTGCCATTTTATGGCAATCCTAAAACAGCTTTGCGGGAAAGCCATCTTACCGCGCCTGTACATTTCATAACAATATATACAAATATATGCAAATTTAAAATATATAAAGCAAACTTAGAATTTTAATTGGCAATAGCCCCTTTTATTCATTTTAATTTGGGCTATTTCCCTTTCTGCCTTGAAAATAGTAACTATATATAGTCATTAAGTTTTTATGAAGCAGGAGATGTGACTAATATAGAATGCCCTTGCTGGGACTCAAACCTGGAACTCTCGAATATGCAGTGAGTATGCTTCCATTACAGCATGAAGACATGCTGAAAAGAGGGAGAAAATATCTTATATACTCCCCCTTTTAAAGTATGGCTGGGTAGGAGACCCAATTGCCAAATTCTGGTGGTGACAAATTTTCATCAACCATCCTTTCAGTTCAAGTGCCACTGTAAAGTAATTAGGTTTTTTGAAGCAGAAGATGTGAAAAATGTGCAATGCCCTCGCCAGGACTTGAACCTGGACCTCTTGAATATGCGCTGAGTGTGCTACAGTTATACTATCAGGGTATGCTGGAAGTAGGGAGAATATACTATAATTGGGTGTGGTCTGCTATGATCATAAGTTTGTTTAGGTGGGTCTGCTACGTCATAAAACTACGTCATTTCGAAATTAATCCACATCGTAAGATCTTGCATAATGCTGCCATGCAGGTACACTGCTCAAAAAATAAAAATGGGACAGTGCTATATCTCTCGTTCTACTGGGCCGATTGACAAAATTCAAACTGCGTTTTTCATGTCTCGAAAGCGCGACTTAGGATATATATTAGATTTATATATAGCACTATTCTAACATAGGTATTTTGACACAAAAACGGATTTTTTCTGAAATAACATATCAATATTTTTCCATATTTCGATTCTACAACTCAAATTATGCCAGAATACCAAGTTTTGTAAAAATCGTATGTGTAGTTTTTAAAATATAAGCTCTCAAAATTTTAGCTCCTCAATGTTAATTGAATTTGTTAAATATTTATTAATAATTCTTTTTTTATTAAACTTTTATTATTTTTCGTTTCACATTTCGAAATTTAGGATCATTCCAAATAAAAGTTACCCATTTTTTGTGTTTTATTTTTTAAATTTCTATTTTTAAATAATTTAAAAAAATTTTCGAAAAAATTTTGAATTGTAACCTATAAAATTTCATCATCATCTTAAAGTAGGTGTATTTTTACGCATATCTGCAAAAAATTAGACTTTTTTACTCAAAATTTTCAAAGATATACACGAATTTACATATTTTCGCGTTTTGAAATTTGGCAGCTTTTTTTCGAGCGATAATAACGCCAAATGGGGTTTATGGATTTTTGTTACAGTGAATTGCCACAGCTGTTTTTAACCTTAAATTTCGAGTAAAATTTTACGGAGAATTAATTATATGAAATATTTTCCCTCAATGATGCGTAATAAATATTTATTAATACTATATGAAAAGTATTTTTTAAAAAATTACAGATGATATTATTCACATTTTTAACTATTTTTTAAAATTTCTCTCTTTCTTCCTTTTTTTAAAAAAAGTAAGAGTAAATTTTTGTAAGAGTATATTTTTTCCTTCGGCGTTTTATCGTCTGCTACTTTACTTTAACTTTGTTTAAATCAAATTGTCTAGAACTGAGAATTTTCGTTTGATGTTTATTTGAATTTTATGAAAATATTTTATGACATTAACTGCATAATTTATTTCTAAAGAAACTGTTGCTTATGAAGTGGCTGAAAGAGCGGCTGATACCATCATTCAATATTTTTAAAGCACAGTATATTTTTATAGAAACATAAGATTTAGAATAATCATTTTTATAAAAGTCAAATTATGATATAAACATACAACCCTCTAGAGACCGAATTAATGGTTTATGTTCAATGGTTAATTAGTTCAATGGTTATGAGAAATGATCTGCAGCTACTTAATGGCTGGATAAGTTAGCAGGTTCTGTGGGCAAGTAAGAATAATTATATAAACGACACCCAACATTCTGGATTCAATTAACAACGAGGATACGATGTTTATTAAATGAATTTAAGAAGTTTTAAAACATAAAAAATCAACCAATTTTTTTATCCTAAAATGTATTTTTGTGCTTAGCGTATTTTCATTATATCCTTAAAATTCTAATTTAGAATATAATTGTCAAGAACTGAATCCTAATCATCAGTAATATAATAAGTAATTATTACGCTTATTAATAAATCTTTCTTATAAAGTAATTGCAAATATTTCAAAAAACTTTCTGTCTGAATGAAAATGTTTTCCTATGCAAATATTTTTAATTTTATATTAATCAAGATTGCACACAATATTAATTATTTACACTACAATTCTTACCGTCAGCTCTAGTAGAAGTTACAAATCAATTATATTTAATTAAGGATTGGATTGGATTGGATTATTTAATTATGGCAAAGCACACGAGGGTTATCTGCCTAAAGGGAGGGATTCCTTCGTGGAGGACTTTCTAACGGAAACTGGCTCGTATACACGTTACACATGGAGAAAACCACGAAAACGCCCATGCAGCCAGTCCGTTCGCGGGATTCGAAACTCAGACTGAACTACCAGTGTTCAGCGTCTTTACCGCTTGGCCGCTGGTGGGCTATTTAATTAAGGAATGACCATCTAAGTTTAGAAACAGCGTACCGTAACAGCAATTATTGGCGCCGTATCCTTCATGTTACTCCCGAATGGCAAGCTACATGATTTTAATAAGTATTCAGGTTTTGTTAGTAACTTCACTTGGAAATCGTGCTTGAACTAGGTTAGTTGGTTATTTGAACATAGAAAGAACATGGGAGCTATTTGATTAAGATGCTTTCTTAGAGAACCTTTGTAAAGAGAACCTAAAAAACTACGAAAACCAACAATGCAGACTTCGCAACAAACAATTAGTATTTAACAATATGCAAATACTAGGCAACTAGTGAGGCTCCAATTAAATCTATAATTTAATATTTTATTTGTAAATATTTAAAATATTGTTGTATTCTTAGACACAAAAAGCAGAATTTAAGTTTTGTTAACTCGTTAGTAAACTACCAAGCCGTAGTGCAAATGAATATTCAATTTCTTTTGCAATAATTGCATTCACTTGGAATATGAGCTAAAGAAGGAACGTTCTTGTAAGATTAAAGAAGTGTTTAAATCCAGTGACATTAGGTTTGTCTTACAAGCTAAGGATCAAAACGATTCTGCAATTGCCCGAGCAGTTGACTTGTAAATGGCTGTGAATTAAGCAGATGACTTTTAATCTTAGGTTTTCTGACGGAAAACGTATTCCAAATGTTTTGTATTGCATGACAATGCATGTTTTCATTATTCAGTCGGAAAACCGCTTGTGTTCCGAAAATAAGTATGTGTATTCAATCGTCCTGCATGTTCTTCAAATTTGTCTTCTTGTGATTTATTTTCTTTCCCAAAAACTAAAGTTGCCTCTCAAGGGAAAGTTTTTTGACATTGAAGAGACAAAAGGAGTACGACATCTACTTTTAGAGGCATGTCAAAAACAGATCTCTACAAGCCTTCTCTTCCATTACATATTGTGCAGTCAGACAAAAAGTTGCATCAGCGTAAATTCTATAATCTATTTTTATTACGCTCTGATTACTTTATTAACTTAGAGTGAATATATACTAAATCTTTTACTTCAGCTTAAATAATTCGGAATTGTTGTTGGAACTAGGACTTAGAAGATAAGTCAAATTAAATATTTCGATAACCCAATAAATTCAAAGTCGAAGTTTCAATATTTGATTTCGGAGGGAGGGAAAATTTTTTTCAGTTATGGTCCATTATCCTAAGTATATTTGTTCGATTCTTTATTTTTCCACAAAAGCGGAAAATTTACGCATGATATACATATAACGCATAGCTTCAAATTAAAATTTAATAATAAACAGAGTGGTTATAATTAAAGTTCCACATTGAAACGGTCATAAAAGGAAAACTACTGGATCAAATGTTATCAAGCTTGGTAATCGTGTAAAGGAGGTCATAGGAATTTATTTTCCGCGAAAAAAAGGCAGTTCGAAACCTCACCACCAGGGGGGAAATGGCGCTGTATGCAATATTATTAAACGAAATATGGGTCGGAATCTAACTTAAACTTTTGTTACACAGTTTTAATATGTTGTATACCCTTAAGAAACTTTGAAGTAAGCAAATTACCATTTAAAGGCATTAAATTCGATAAAGTCGAGTGCGCCATCCGTGTAAGTGAAAAATTCGTCCGTGAAAACCACGAATTAGCGATTACAAAATGCGAGATCGCAAATCAATCGCACAAGTGCGTACAATCTGGAAATCGTTTTCTTACAGATCGCTAATTTGTAATTTTTGAAGCCTGAGTTCGGCTCTAAAACATGAAGATACTGATTCAAAACGTTTTTAATCGATTTGGGCCAAAGAAATCTCTCATGTTATCTATCTAGTTCCATTGCATTCTCCTACTGCATTCGATTGCATAGCAGTCATTCCACACCATTTAGTGTTGAATGACAGCTTGTTTTATAACTGAACCCTTTTTCTCTGAAGAGGAGTCGACAGCTGGACCACTGTGATTGCAGCTCACTTGAGTCAATGTTAAAATGTTTCGTGATACATGAACTGCAGTAATGTGGCATTTTTGATACTATGATTTTTATGCAGGGCTGGGCCCCCACCTCACGTGTGTCGCACAGTTACTTAGGCAACATTTCATGAATGAACGTCTTATAGGCCGATCTTTCCCTTCTTCCCAACCAGACCTCAACCTCTGTGACTTTTGGCTATGGGGTTATCTCAAAAGCACTGTTTATGGTGATAATCTAAACAATTTGGCAGAAATGAAAAATGTGATACACTGACATGTCCGTAACATTCCTTCTGATATGCTAAGAGCTGCTGTTGAGAATGCAGTAACAGGATTTAACTTGCCTTCGGAAAATGCTGGACGCTACATTGAACATGCATTGCAACACGTTTCGGAAACTATTAAACACATTTTAAACAGATGTTTTCATGTCTTATTTCATTTAACAATATTGTATACAGCGCCATTTTTCCCCTGGTGGTGAGTTTTTAAACTCTTTTTTTTTTTCCCCCGCGGAAGATAAATTTCCATAACCTCCTTTACACGATTTCCAAGTTTGATAACATTTGGTCCGGTAGTTTTCCTTTTATGATCATTTCAATTTGGAACTTTAATTATAATCACCATGTAAATTAAACTTTAAAAGTTTGACATTTTGGTTAAGTCCCAGCTTTAAATATATATATATATAAATATAATCTTTTACATTAATTCTATTAGAAAGAATGTTTTAAGAAGCTAATTTTTCTCTCGCGTTATAGATTGTATAAAAAAACGTGATCTTTAATATGATTTAGATTGTTTCAGCCGATATAAGAATCGGGTTACTCGGTGGTACAGAATAAACCCTGCTGGACTGTTTTATTTCTTTGTCATTTAGCAAAAATTGTTTAATTAAAATATTTATTCTTTGGATTTCGCTTTAAACTTTATTTATAGTTAAATGACTAGAAAATGAAAAGCTGTCTTTCAGCTGAAACGCAATTCATGCAATTGATATTTTAAAAAATTGACAAGAATGCAAAATTCATGGAAGTCTAGCAATCGAAAAATCTTAATTTTCTTGTGTGAGCACTGAAAATAACTGTAGAAGGAAAGAAGAAAATTAGGGAGAAAAGTAAGCAAAAATTTGCAGGGATATTTGGCTGTCAGACATACCAAGATGTTTCAAAAAGTTGGACGCTTTTGAATATACTTTCAGGATACTTCAAAGAATTTAGGTGTTCAAAGAGAAAACACTTGGACGTGTACACCAGCAAATACCATCAACTGAGCTTGTGTTAACAGAAAAGACAAAAACGATATCATTGCAGATTAAAGTGAAGAGCGACTGGTTTTAGACTATATGGTTGTATACATTTAAATTACGTTATAGAACATCATATCGTATCATAAATGGAGAATCCCATGATTTTCTCAGTCGAATTATTTGAAGATTCAGGAGTTTATCCAGTGACGTATGTGGATGTCACCTAAAGATATTTTTTTCCTCCTGATGATACAGCGGCCGAGCGGTAAAGTTGCTGAACACTGATAGTTCGGTTCGAGGTTCGAATCCCGCGAACAGGCTGGCTGCATGGGTGTTTTCCTGGTTTTCCCCATGTGTAACGTGTATGTGAGCCAGTTTCCCTTAGAAAGTCCTCCACAAAGGCATCCCTACCCTTAAAGCACACTAGGCACATAGCCCTAGTGTGCTTTGTCGTAATTAAATAAACCAAAACCTCTTGAGGAAACCAGTCTTTCCTTTCATCTCATATCTTCAAAATGTTTAGCCTCTAAAGACTGATAAAGGCTCTGACCAAATACTTCGTGAAGAACTTTCTAAGGAAAACCAGCTGGCATACACGGTACACATGAGAAAATCCACGAAAACGTCCGTGCAACCAGCCCGTTCACTGGGATTCGAACCCCGGAGTGAACTACCAGTGTTCAGCGACTTTACCGCTCGGCCGTTTGTGGGCCTTTATGAAATGGAAGGCGATAACTTTATTTAAAATGATTCTCAGAAATACCAAGATATTTCGAAAAGTTGAATTCTTTTTAATATACATGCAGAATGCCTAAAGAAAAAGAGCAAGAATAAAGTAGAATGCCTGAAGAAAAAGAGAAGAAAAAATAAATTTTTGCGTAAAATTTAGTATTTGTATTTTTTTTTTTTTTTTTTTTTTTTTTTTAGATTTAAAACCTTTTAATCTTATGATATTTGATTCTTGGGATTTCAAAAATAAAATATTTGACTAAAATATGAATAACATTTCAAGAAACCGAATGTAGGATAAAATTGTGTAAACCAATGGGCACAATGATAAAACTGTTTAAACAAGTGTATGCAAGTCATCCTAAGTTAAAATGTCGGTTATACATCTCTCTTATTTATATATATCTTTTCTGAGCGGAACATTGAAAGGCGTGTTAACTGTGCTTTATTGTATTTTCTCTTTTAATATATGCAGTTTTCAAACGCATCGTAGTCTGGGTTGCAAAGTATTCTTCTGAAAGAAACGGAATTCAAATAAATAAAATCAAATTCAGGAAAATTTATATTAATAAATATATTTAAAATGCTCAGTTCGAAGGAATAAATAGAAAATTTTAAAACAATTAACTGAAGAAACAATGCAACACAAGCAATTAAAATAAAAATATAAAAATTTAAAAATTACCTAAAATAATAACTATGACAAATATATATATATATAAAGAAAACTATTTGAAAAAAAATAAACGCTGCACCTTTATTTACGCAGTTCGAATAGGTAAATAGAAATTTTTAAAATAGTTATTCGAAAAAACCATGCAACTTAAACAATTAAAATGAAATTCGAAAAAGAAAAAATTACTTAAAATAATAAAAGTTATAATTAAAAATATAATATAAAGAATATTATTTGGAAAAAAAAAAAAAAAAAAAACGATGGTGACTTTTTTTTCTTTCACGGGAAAGGAAACTAGGTTGCCATGTATTAAGAAGTTCGCCAAGTGAACTATTCTTGGCGCAAACTGAAAAAAAAGTACCAGCATATATTTGTGAATTAATCCGTAAATTTCGCTCCAAATTTTACAAAATTTCATATTTAGACGTAATTTGAGTTGTAGAATCGAAATATGTAAAAACATTCGTATGATATTTCAGAAAAGTCCGATTCTGTGTCAAAATACCTATGTTAGATTAGTGCTATATATAAATCTAATATATATACTAAGTCGCGCTTTCGAGACATGGAGAACGCAATTTGAATTTTTGAGAAGTGTACGTATTCATCTAATAATTAAATAAGACTTCTATTGAAACCAGAACATTTTTTTACCTCTCCCATACTTCTTTTGGGTGTATCAAATACTTTGCTTCCTTGCTTCAAACCAACATGTTGCTGCCCGCTGCAAAAGGCAATCAACATTCATAACAAAACACTTAATTTTCTTTTTCCTAATCTTCTGTACATGTGCACACTGATCTGTTTGAATTGAAGAAACATCGGAGAATTGCAAAATTCTTTGTATTGTTGAGCAAACTGGCACTGTACTCCACATACACAGCGATCTGTTTTAACTTTAAAAAAAATTCATAGAGCTGCACAAATTAACTTCATGGAATCGCATTCCTAAATCTTTTACTACTAGTTAAAATGCCAAATTTCTGGGAAAAAAAAAAGCAGCACCATCTTTTTTCAATAAAAAGAGCATTTTAGGCAAACTAAACAGAGACATTATGATTCAGTACAAAAGAAAAGCAACTTTACACATTAATGATAAGTAGCAGAAAGAAACAACAAACATGACCTTCAAATTTCAAAACAATATGCATTAACACCATCAAAATAGATGGTGGCATTTTTCTGTGCCTTAAACCATTAGTGGGTTGACGGATAAACACATTTTCATAAAATTCTGGGTTACCAACTTTGGCAACAAAGCACTTCGCATGGTAATTCTTCTCACAGTTGAATGCATAATGCAGTAGTACCTCTGGAAATTTCTGAAATCCAGAATTAATGAAGTTTCAATCTACTCTATTCTTTCAACTTAGTTCTATCAAGAACAGAATTTCGTACTATAAATGTAAAATTTTACCCCATGGATTCCAGCAACACATTCGACAAATAACACAATTACTATTTATTTGTTGACTTATTATGGTGAATCAAATGTGAAGAAATGATTTTATATTTATTATCATAAATAGAATAAACTACAAGCAATATTAGCTACTCAAAATCAATTTTTTGTTTACCAACATATATCACTTAATGAATGTTCCTTAATTTACGTGATCTCAAATTTTTGTTGCTATTAATGTTATTAATAGCTATTAATTTAATCTTTGTTTCTATTAATTTAAATGTCCCATTCCCGATTGGGAATGGGACATTTAAATTCATGAATCACGAAAAAACTTTGAGATTTGCAAACTAATAAAGCTTCATACTTTTTCATCAGTCAAATCTTGAATCTTAACCCCCAAAATCATCAAAATATTTTAACTTAAAACTTTGGAATATTAGTTTCATCTATACACAGTAGTAGCATTTTCTTTAAAAAAATGAAATATATTGATATATTGCTGGAACATATCGATATTCAAGCGGTATATCTGCATTCCATGTATTACCTCACATCTTAAAAGTGTTCAGTCCTTATTAATTTTACAAGTCCTTAAAATTAATCTTTTTTTTATTTTATTATTATTTTTTCAATTTTGTCAAGAAATATTAGTATCCAATGTTTAAGGTTTGTGTTAACTCTTGAAAAATTTGCATTGTTTTTTAAAAGGCTGTTGGAAAATAAATTTGAAAAAATTAATGTAATAATTCTGTTGTGGATATAAGCCTCTAGATTCAAGTTTTAATGATATAATTCAGTTTAATTATATACTCACTCAAAAGATGCAAACTCACTGCTCACTTTGGAGAACATTTGTTAATATGCTAGTGATTAACTTTTCGGCAAACTAATGCACACACGCACAAAAAAAAAAAAAAAAAAAAAAATTTTCAAAATGGCAGCACACTACGAATTCCTCACAAGAGCAATCACACGATAAAATTTTAAAGGCTAGAAACATCATTAATAAAAAAAAAAAAAATATATTTTCCAAGAAATCCGTTTTGCATTGTTGTTCTCAACACATACCAATGCGTTTTCACTTAAAAGAATATCTGAGAATTGCACAAACACAACCTATACAACTTCTGCATTGTGCAACAATCAAAACAAGTTGCTTCATAAATACATTTTGGCAGCAATGAGGGTTGTCAGATAACTAATTTTGAGGACATAGTGCTTTACCTTATAAATACTTCTCCATATAATTGAAAAGTATCTTTAATACATACAATATTTAATGTGTGCAATATCAACACTATAATTGCAAAAATTTGGCATTATACACATTAAATATTACATATTATATGATACAATACTGTAATAAGAAATTTGCCAATTCTGGCAATTAATTTTCTGATTTCAGCAAATGACCGAGATGGTTGTTTTAAGTATCAAAGCTTTTAATATTGTATTAAGGATAAGTTTTCGCCTTTTTCTTTTAATTCTTCTTATTCTCATATGAAGGATTTAAAACCCTTCAAGATTCAAATTTGGGAAAACAAAAGATTTCTCCTTGTATTTTTAATGAGTAGTGAATAATCATTCTGATCTGTGTATAATCCAAATCAGATTCATGACAAAAAGGGCAGAGGGTTGTGGCTGTCATTAATACAGGCTTTTGGATAACTTTTAAATGACTAATGACAGCTTCGTTCAAATTTTGATACAAAACACCAGAGGCGTGAACCTCTGGGTATTCTATAGCCAACCTATCAAGTGTTTTTTTGACTTAATATTATTTAACATGTCCCCACACTGCAAAAGCACTGCATTTAGAAACATCTGTGTGCACTTCAGAACTCACATCGAGGTAAAATTATATGGCAGTTAGCATCGCTAACTTATCAGCACGGCACTCTTAATGTTAATCTTTATTTCTATTGAAGTTTATTCATACTTTTTATTTAGCACAAAATTTTATACAGTTATATATTTTATTTAGTTTTATATAACATACTTACCAAACTGTAATTAGGATGAATCACTTTTCGTAAGCATGGATTGTTTAGATACATACGAAGCATTGCTCTATCGGATATTTTACATCCTTCTAAATATAATTCTTGTAAATACTGAAACTGTATTGCTTGAATAATACTTGCATCAGTTATTCGAAAACATCCACTCAAATTCAGCTTTCCAATGCGTTTGGTATTTGTCAGTGGTTTACTCGTATATTTATCTTCGTAAGTTGTACAGATTAGCTGAATTTTTCCTATTAATTCACCATCACTTATAAAACAACAGTCTTCTAGGTTTAAGTACTTAAGATGGATTACAAGTTTAGATATTATTTTCAGAGTTGGATCTCCTATACAACAGCTACTTAAATCAAGATGGACAAGATACGGAGCTTTTTGCAGAAATTCCATTACGATATCTTCTAATATGTTGCAGTCAGATGCTCGGAGAATTTTAATTTATCCAATTTAGATTTCTGAATAGCTTTATAAAAAGGAGACATGTGGTACGAATGTATAGGGATTCTAGGTTTAAACTGACAACCTGAAGTATCCAAGTACTGGAGCTTTTTTAATTGAAAGATATACTTTGCAGAAGTGTTAAGATGCGAATAACATTTTATACTATTTTCCTCAAGATCTGGAAGCGTTAAGCACACTAATTTTAAATGCTCAGCCTTTAATGTATTTATAAAATCTAAATTAATAGATGTTAAGTAAGGCAGTTCTTTACAAAATTTTGGTAAATAGTCTATGCAATTCAATGCACATTTAAATGTCATAAACTGATGCTTTAAATTTTCTATTTTGGACAAGTGTACAAATTTTGATGCAGACAACTGATTAAGTTCTTCCAAATCTAAAGCTGTAATTGTTTCAGCTCGTTTTGATATAAATAACTTAAGTATTGGATAAGAAAGAAATGTTTTGAAATAATTTTTTTTAAGTGTATGAATATTTCCAAATTAAATAATCCTATTCATAATAAACAAAGCAATATATTTTATCTCACAACAACACAGTAAAGGGAAACTATTAAGAAATACTTGCCATAAAAAGAAAATTATATATCTTGGTAGGATGAAATGTAAAATGCATATTAGCAATTAATATAAATAATGTCTCTTCTGATATAATTTTGTTTAATTTTAAATATATGTATCAAATATACTATGAGGGAAACAAATGAGAAAGCGAATATAAAACAATGAACGGAAAATATATTTACACACAAGCTTTGTTTTTTAATGAATACACTAATTGCTAAAACGAGAAAACAAATTCAACAAACGATTATTACTTCCTTGTACTAAGTAAAAAGTAAGTACTCTAATAGCGAAAAGTTTCAGGCATCATATTTCAACGCGAATATCCATTTTCACCGTTATCGAATGCAATTTAACAATGTTTTTGCGTGACATCTGTACGTAAGGACAGGATAAGGGACTCGTTTCCCTCAAAAAAATTATAAAACGAATTTTAAATGAATTCTGAAGAGAATTTTTCATCGCGTTTGTGCCGTACTTACGTATCTATCTCGCATAACTCAAAAACGAGTAGCCTCAGAACTTTGAAATTTTGTATATAGGACTGCTATAACATGTAGATGTGCACCTCGTATTTTGGTTGCAATCAACCGCACCAAAAGTATATATATATATCCACTCTGTTACACAGCTCAGTGATCTCAGTTTCTTGATTCTTATATGTTTGTAAATTGTGCATTTTTTGCTTTAAAAATGATTGAATTACGCTGTTCTTATCTTCCGGTTAAGGTTTTTACGTCTTTAGTGAATATGTATGCAATAGTTTTAGAATTATCAACAATTCAAAAGTTGTGTAACTGCCGCTAAGCCTAATTTGTTTCCATGGCGGCCATTGCTTTTTTACATTTGAAACAGCAGAATAGCAGATTTGTTGCCAATTTGGGAAAGTAAGCTTCGCAATAACAAAGATAACGCCTTCTTTTATTATAGCGAATTAAATCATGCTTAATCCATTCTGGAATTTATTCGAGGAAATAAATATTTAAGATTTATCTTCCGGTTAAGGTTTTTACGTCTTTAGTGAATATGTATGCAATAGTTTTAGAATTATCAACAATTCAAAAGTTGTGTAAGTGCCGCTAAGCCTAATTTGTTTCCATGGCGGCCATTGCTTTTTTACATTTGAAACAGCAGAATAGCAGATTTGTTGCCAATCTAGAGAAAGTAAGCTTCGCAATAACAAAGATAACGCCTTCTTTTATTATAGCGAATTAAATCATGCTTAATCCATTCTGGAATTTATTCGAGGAAATAAGTATTTAAGATTTACTTCATAATTTTCAATACAGACATCTTGAGTTTTAATGTATTTTTGCCTTGTCGCGAAGTGAGAACTGAATTAATTGAATGAGAAATACTGAATCGTCTGTGGAAAAACTTTACACTTTTTTTTTTTTTTTTTTTTTTTGTTGTTGTTCTTTGCTTAATTTCTTTTATACATCGTTTTAGATTTATTATAGTATTTGAATAGAACATGTGGCAACGATTAGAGAATTCTTAAGATGATATAAATTTTGTGCATTCTGAGTTAAAATATTCCCAAGTGTGTTTTCTGTGGACAATTTCATATTAGTTCCTTCACTGGATGTGTTGAATATCAACAGATACTAATAGAAATTAATTGTAAAAAGACCCAGAAGTTTAATATTCAAAACGGTATGAAGAAAGAACAAACGCAGATGCCGGCTGTATCTATGAAAACTTCGCTCCTCTTAGCCAAGAAAAACGAAGCCAGAATAATTCGCTTAAAAACGCAAGCAACAATAGAAGACTCCACAACAAATTTCCAGATGCAAATACTTTTGAAAATATCCAAAATACGCTTGACAATGAAGGAATTTTATCTCCGTAAAATCACGAACATAATCCAAAGACTAAAAAATGCGAAAACTATGATACATAAACTAACAATCGCATTACAAGCATTGCAGTGCATATTGATGTTAACTAAAACAGAAGAAGATTAAGTTTTCATATCCTTATTATGAATATATTTGCTCCTTCCAACCCGAACTTTTCAAAGTTTCAAGCAGCTTCTCCAGGGGTCAGTATTTGTGAGGGTGACCACCCACGTGACTGTCCCCAACGAACCGCATATTTTCTCCATCATTCAACCCTCCGCTCGTCGGCGGACTCCACCCACCTCGCCTTTTCCGCGCAGGTCAGATGCTCGTCAATATGTTTCATCTTCCAAATTTCGTACCAAGAGTACGAGCACCAGCTTAACCTGCCGGTAGATAGAGTTAAAAAATAAATGAAATGTAACGCTGTTAAGTGAACCTAGTGCAAGTGTGTCGCTATGGTAAATAAATATAGTGAATTTTAAAGAGTGCATTTATTCTATTGTGGATTATTCGCTATCGATGAATGAAATAGATTTAATTAAATCCAATAAGTTTAAATGAAATTCAAGATAAAATGCGTATAATTTAATATCCCGGACAAGGAAGTCATGTGGTGCACACATCAGAGTTTTTGTTAGTGATAGATAAGAATTAAGATTTAAGAAAAAAGCGTTCTTATATAATTGCAGGTTTTTTTTTAAAAATTATACAATGTTTTTTTAAAATTATAATCATTAATAAATAATGCTGAGCAACACTAGTCTGATGAAGCATCCCTTTACCATTTTCGTTAGATAATGCTTGAGAATATGGCATATTTCAGCTCTTAAATAAATGATCTGTTTCTGTAAAATCCATTTTTAATAGTTTTTGCCTCAAAAATGATAAAATTATTTAAAAGTTAATTATCAGCCTACAATATTGTTAGCAATTATTTTTTTTTTATAAAAACACCGATCACGTTGGTATATTTTATCAAGTGAAATTTAATTTTAAAATATACACATAAGTGCAGTTAATTAAAACCATTTGAAAATAATTGAAGCGCTTGATTTGAAAGTGGTCTCGAAGAACTCGGAGAAGTTTCCGACGGTGAAATCGAAAGCAAGATATGATCGTAAGTGCAAAATGGAAGAAGAGTGCCTGTAATTTTTAATGCTTTTTAATGAGTTATAGCTTTAGAAAAAAATTACTTGCAATTACCATCCCCATTTGGGAGAAGGAGAGATTTACTTTCCCACAGAATAGTGTCCACGGTTTGCGCTTTCACCTCAGACACTGCTACCATATCTTCTTTTGCTCCCCAATTCGATACAAAAGAAAGTAACTTTTCTATAATTGTACAAGATTTAGTAATGAGCTTCTTTCATCGAGATCAATGGCTGGCTTCGTGGAAGCCCGCCTGACATCTGCGAAATTCATGATCCCCCCTTCCCATTGGGATTCTGAGCATTCCTCCAACTTGCAAAATAACATAGGCACGTTGGTTACCACTGCACGGCTCCAGACCAACTTAAACGTCGCATTCTAGAACCATAAACACAGACAGAAGACTTTTACTTCTTAAGTGCCACGAATAAAAATTCAGAAGATGATTTATAATAATCTTTATTATTTAATCGTCAGCCTGCCAATCACACAAGTTGTCCAATAACCTAAAAGCTGTTACTTGTAGGTAATCTTTGAATAAATGTTCTGATCAAATCAAAATGTGATATACAAACAACGTGTGCTCTTTTAAATTTGACTGAGGCTTCAGTATATTTCACAAAGCAATTAAGTGTAGCGAAGCTAAACCGTATGTAATACTTACAGTAAGTAAGTAACGGTAAGCTAATACTAACAGTAAGTAAGTAACGGTAAGCTAAAGCCGTAAATAATCGTGTTGCGCGGAGAAGTATTAGAACGAGTGGTGAATCATAACTGTCAGATGCTTCTTATGGAATTCAATAACTCTGCGCTTACAAAATTAATTATTGATGGAAACTGACTGAAATTAATTATTGAGTAAAAGTAAAGACAAAATAAAATGATAACTAGCTAATTAGCATAAATTCTGTAATTTTCCTCCTTTCAAAGTCAGACTTTTTTTTACCATGCCATACTCTTTAATTAATATCAAAATGTACAATAAAGGATAACCTTTTAAGTAGTAAGATTTTGAATCGATAAAAAAAAATCAATTAGCTAACTACATAATAAACACACTTTGTCATTTGCAACTAAAAACTAGCATCGTCGAGCCATCATACAAGAACTGTATTGGGATATTAGCAGAATTTTAAGCAGCAAAAGAAGTGGTTCTGTAAAGATGATATATACAAGAATGATTTAAATGACATTGAAAACAAATTCATATTGCTCTTATATTCAAATATCATGAATCATCTATTATTTTTTCTTACAGTTAGAAGAAGATGAAGACGCATTTCTCAATTCCATTCAAAATTTAAAGAAAAAAAAAAAAAAAAAAAAAAAAAAAGAAGATATTGAAGTGGTATAACTTTTATATGTCATTTTTTTTATTTTAATCAATGCTTTTTTTATAAATAAAAATATTGATTTTTTAAATATTTATGTGTTGCAGTGTGATTTTTATTATGAAAGGTTCTTTTAAAAAAAAGAAAAATCATTTTGCGAATACAAACAGCTAATTTGTTTGAGTCACAAGATCGAAGTTTGAACTTATTCCCAAAAAGGTGGAACTTACAAGAGGAAAACTTACAAAATGTAAGCTTACTTATTTTAAAATTAAGCATATTTAATGAAATGTCATTTTACAATTTCGTGTTTATTTCTCCCTCCTCGCTTTCTGAGTTTATTTTATTCTTTGTAAAGAAGGATTTTTAAAAAAGAATATTCAGTTCTTTCTTCCAAATTATAAAATTAAATGGTAAAATTTCTGTCTGTGGAGTAGGTGTGAAAAGTAAGTTTTGGAAACGTTTAACGTAAGTAGGGGAAATGAGAGTTCTGGCTCGGGAGCTTTAGGGAGCGGGAGTTGAGGGAACACCCGAGAAGGAAGGCTCAGCCGTGGAAGGGAGGCTTATCTGAAAATGGAGACAGGGAGCCTTATCAGGAGGTGGATGCGAGTAGAGTAGTTGCTACGTCACAGAAAAAGGACGTGTGCTTAGGTTTTATTAATTAGGTGATTTAGTAGTTATATGATAATGTTGTACTTAGTTATATTGAATTCTTAAAAACATATATCAAGAAGGTGTTTTAAGTGACTGATACAGTTCATTTCCTTAAACAGATATATAATAAAATGTTTCCTTCACAGTATAACTCTTCCGAAGATAATTATTTTCTTACTTGCCTAAGGTGGAATGCCTATAATACTACTACATATAATGGGTTGCATTCACACATTCTAAACGAAATCAGAAGTTTATTAAAATACAAAGAATCTTGAGTACTATGTTTTAATTTGGTGATTTAGACATATCCATGGGATCACTTACTTACTTATATTAAATTCTTAAAAACATGCATCAAGTAGGTGTTTTAAGTGACTGATACAGTTATTTTCTAGAAACAGATATAAAATAAAATGTTTCCTTCACAGTCTTTGGAAAATAATTATTTTCTTACTTGTATTTATTCTATGACTGAATATCTGCAAAATTGCTACATGTCATCACAATTTAATAAGAGATTTTATTTTACTGATTTATCGGAGGTGATTTCCCTTCGTTAATAAATTTTTAGCCTTTGTGTTTTTCTTCGTATTCCAACTGTTTTACTACGTATATGATGATTATCTCCTAGTTACCCTGAACGAGGATTATTTTCGAATTTAATGATTGAATGATCCTATACACTCAGAATTTTACCTTATTTCTTAAATCTTCTGTTGATAATATCACACATACTTTCCGTAATCTTCATTGCATTACTCATTCTTATTCCTAAATTCATTTTACCCAGAGTTTTTTCAGACTTGTTAGGCAATACGTTTAACTTATTCGTTATATATTATGAGTGTAATTACTAAAACACGCATTTTCGTGTATTATATTATTCAATGTTAGATGTAATTTTTAACTTTTTTCGTTCTTTTCAACGTTAGCGATGTTCAACATATTCTGTATTTTAACTTATTTCATACATTTTCTAATCATATAGATGACTTGTATTTAATTTTAGATGTAACATTTCTAGCTTGTTTTGTACATTTTAACCTTCACACTATTTAATATACTTAAATTTTTAACCAGTTTATATTTTCACACTGTATACACGACTTTTACTTGATTTCTCTCATACATTTTAACCTCCATGATTTCCAATATAGTCCTAATTTTAACATAATTCCTGCATTTTCATATCATATACCTGACGTTTATTTAATTTTATGTGTAAATTTTAACTTATTTTCTATTTTTTAACGTTTTTAGTTTCCAACATACTCTGAGTTTTAACTAATTTGCTATATTTTCACACTACGTACATGACTTTTACTTCATTTCTCTCATACATTTTAACCTTCATAATTTCCAATATAGTCCTAATTTTAACATAATTGCTATATTTTCACATGATATACCTGACTTTTATTTAATTTTAGGTGTAAATTTTAACTTCTTTTCTATATTTTAACGTTTTTAGTTTCCAATATACTCTGAATTTTAACTAATTTGCTATATTTTCACACTATGTACATGACTTTCATTTAATTTATAGCTACTTTCATACGTTTTAACCTTCGTAATTTCAAAAATATTTTTAATTTTAGTTTAATTCCTATATTTTGTGACCATATATATGAATTTTATTTTATTTTAGATGTAATTTTTAATTTGTTTCGTACATTTTAAACCTTCGTAATTTTTAAAGTACTCTAATTTTGAACTTGCTTATTACATTTTCCTACCATATACCTAACTTATTTAATTCTAGATGTAAATTTTAACTCTTTTTCTATTTTTTACCACTTTTAGTTTTCAACATACTAAGAATTTTAACTAATTTGTTATATTTTCACATGACTTTCCTTTAATTTGTAACGACTTTCATACGTTTTAACCTTCCTAATTTCAAACAGGCTCTTAATTTTATCTTAATTCCTCTATTTTCTTACCATGTATATGAGCTTTATTTAATTTTAGATGTTATTTTTAACTTGTTTACATTTTATACCTTCGTAAATTTTACTGTACTCTAATTTTGAACTTGTTTATTACATTTTCCTACCATACGCATGAACTTTAGTTAATTTCAGATGTAATTTTTATACTTTTCTGGCACTGGGTTTCTTTCTAGTTTCCAACATACTCTAAATTTTAACTCTGTTTTATAATTTTTGATTGTAATTACGCTTTTGATTTTACTATTTCAGCTAAGTTAACATGCTTAAATTTCTTAAACATAGAGATCGATTTCAATTAAGCATTTTATTTTACAACCTTTAACTGTTCTTCATATCCCATTCGTTGAATAGCCCCTACCTAATCCATAATTTATAGTACTATTTTAATTTAGCAATTCTACAATTTATCATTCTGTAGTACGTTTACCATGACTTATCCTACTATTTTATTTCATTATTAACTTCATTTGCATATTCAAACTTTAACATTTCTTGCGTATTCCGGCATTTCCGTTTAATTCTTAATACCCTTTCTATCTGAATATATGTTTTTAAGCTCTTCAGTGTTACCAATGTTCAGTTTTGAATCTTGATTATCATTAAGCTAGTTTGATAGATTCTGAATTTTTAGAATGAAATCTCAACTTTCATCCATAATTTTAGACCCATATTCATTCTTTCATGTACTCGTACAAAATTCTTTCTTATTATTTTGAACGCTCAGTACCTCTTAATTCAGTAATTTGTACTAATTGAATGCATTCTACATCACTTTAAATGTTTTGACTATGCAAATTTTCATTTTATTACCTTTGCCTACACTAAGTATGGATATTTCTGCCTTCATGAATGATTTTCATGTGAAATCGACGATTATTTAGGTTACATATCCAAAAGAAAGTCCTAATACATTTCCAGTTTTGAATAAGAAATGAAGGACAATCGATTTTACCCATTGGCTACAATTTCATCTCTTGAAAGTTTGTTTTATTGGTATACATTTATTTCTAACACATAGTGTTAACACATTTTTTTTGTAACTTAGTCCAGTTCCAACTTAATTTCCCTAGACAATATAATATATAGTCTGTTTTTTTAATTTCTTAGACTAAAATGTTCTTTTCGCAAATGTCAGTTTGCATTAATTTATTTACTAATTTATTTTCTTATGAATGAAATCTTGTAAAACACTACCATACCTTTACACAACATATATCATTACCAATATACCTATATTTACAGAAGGAACCAAAGAGAGAAAGAGTAAGAGACTTTTTACCCAAATCTCCACTATAATTTCGAATATTTTAACCTCCTTCATCACAAATACAGAACATTCTTCGTACAATACGTATCATAGCAGTTAAACATGCCTTACTAATACACATTTGATGAGGAATAACGCCTTTTCAATTCAAAATTACACCCAAATAAGTGTTATGTTTTCTTATAATTGTACATATATGTTTGCATTGTAGGAACTTTCTATCCATTTTTGAGAACTGTAATTTGCTAAATATTACCTCTTTCTGAGAGAAAAACTCCAAACACCATATATATCATTTAGCTTTTCCTGTAGTATTACCACACTAGAGAATAACTATCTTAGAACTATCTTCTTAATGTTAAGAACTAAATATGAAATAAGCATTTTTCACTGTAGAATATTTAAGGTTTTACCTAAATGAGGATATAACCTTTTCCGAATTTAAGTTATTTATCCAGAATTCCTAACAAATGTTTAGAAAATGTGCTGATAGAAAGCACCTAAGGTCATAACTAAGTCAATAACAGATTTTTATCGGCTCCAGATTTACTATCAGTGAGAAAAACCTGAAGTTCACTCTATCTACCCTTGTCAGTATACACGAAAAAAGTCATGAATCATTCTGTAGTACAATTAGCATTTTACATACATTTAATACTAAATAATTTTAATTAACTTTCAATTAGGATTTTTAAAAGAAAAGCATATTTATGCGACATATTATTAAATTACTCCCAAGCGTTGTTGAGGAAAATGCATTTAAAAATCCACATACACATTAAGAAAATCCTACTCATTAGGAACAGTAAAATCTTACCAATACTTTAAACGAAATGTAAAATATTGTAATGCATTAATATAAAACCTGAGTAACAAATCATTTCCTATAAGCTGTATACGATTAAAAAGACTTTTCTTATAACTTATCAACTTTTAAGAAGTAAGAGTAAGGTAATGAACCAACGTTTTTAGAAATTTTCCTTTATTTTCTAAATCTACCCTTTTGTAGTAACGAAAAAAATTCAGTCATACTCCTATTTTATTTTTATGTAGGCATGCGCATTTCTTCTAACAGACAAAAATCTGAAAATATATCACTTTTCCAAAGATTTAGCTTTAGACTTACTTTAATCGGAAAAGGAAAATAATTCTATCTTCTACTCAAAGAACTTGAAACAATCACGATCACATCTATATGTAGCACTCAGTGATTTAGTATCAAACCAAATTTTGATATTGTTTAATCATGCAAGCAACAATTTTCATCTTCGTGTTAAATTTTATACGACTGCAACAGATTTTTCAATGGCTTTCATGCTCACATTGTGTAAAAGACTTCTAGTTTTGACTATTTTAATTTATAATATTGAGAAATACATTGATTATTTTCAGAAAACGTCATTTCACAATCGTACTTTACCACTCTGAAACTTTTGAATAACACTTTCTACCATAACGACAACCAGATACTACATTATTTTTTTACAAAAACATGAAAATTTTTTTTTTCTAAATCCTCTTCTAGAAATACTAATAAATTCTGCTATAGAAAGAATATTCAATTCCTATTATAACTCTATATACTATTTGCAAATAGAAAAGACACTCTAGATGATAACATATCACCCATATATTTTTAAAAATTTAGAACAATTTCAATAAGTCAAATTATCTACAGAGTTTTCAAATACGGATATATTTCTGAAAGAAACTTCCTAACATACCGCTCATTTACTTCTAAACCATTTAAGTAAAACCAATCAATTCATAAAATATTTGAATTTTCCATAAGGTTTAGTACATCTATACAGTTATTTAATTCATGAACTACTAAACTTTGAAAATAATAAGAGTGAAAACATCACTATTTCAGAATTTAGGAAGAGATCTTCAATAATGAGAGTGAACATATACCGAACTTCATGCAAAATTTTTATCGCTTCATACCAAACATTTCACTATTTTGTAGATTCTAATAACATAGCCCAATCTTTTTCAAAGAATATATATCATTTCACATTAATTAGAGAGTGTCATACGAGTTTAATTGCAGGTGCTTACTGAATGACACTAAAAATTTCAAGGAAAAAATCAAATATTTTTCATCTTTCATGAAAATCTGTGAATAACAATAATATTTCATAAGAGCTAGAAGTCTTAGTGCAATGAAACAGTATCAAAAATAGAAAACTATTTTCAAAATTTGAATTCCCATTGAACATTTTAGATATTCTTATGTAAAGTTATATCCGAAGTTATATCGATTCAATCGAACTTGAAGACCAACCAAATGTACTACATGATTTTACACATTTCTGGTATTTTTTCCCGAAAATAGAAGTTTATATTTTTCATACGCAAACTATTACAACGAATTAATGACATTAATGAGGCCTTGTTAAACAAGGATATGTACATATCCTAGTAGTGGTAGTTTAAAAGGCGTCACTTTCCTAATCACTTGTTTACCGGTTGAAGATAATAAAACTACCCCTTCTTATTTTAGATGATTCACTTTCATAAGGTTGGATACATTGGGCATTGTCTTGGGAAGCGTGATGCTACATTTCTAAAAACGTGAAATGTGCTTAATATATGAAATATGCATAGAATTATATAAAATTTTTAATGCTTTAATGTACTCTATAATTAGGTCCTTGAGTATTGTAGTCTATGTTCTGTATGTAATATAGATTATTCAGCTTTTCTTATAGTTTGTATTGTGTAACTGTAGTATTATGTGAAATTTATGGATGCTGTGCTTCGAATATGGAACTTAAAATAGTTTTGTGCAGTATAAAATGTCATTAATTCGTTGTAATAGTTTGCGTATGAAAAATATAAACTTCTATTTTCGGGAAAAAATACCAGAAATGTGTAAAATCATGTAGTACATTTGGTTGGTCTTCAAGTTCGATTGAATCGATATAACTTCAGATATAACTTTACATAAGAATATCTAAAATGTTCAATGGGAATTCAAATTTTGAAAATAGTTTTCTATTTTTGATACTGTTTCATTGCACTAAGACTTCTAGATCTTATGAAATATTATTGTTATTCACAGATTTTCATGAAAGATGAAAAATATTTGATTGCTTTTGATGTGCTTTTCTTACTTCACGAGCGCGGAGGTAGTTAGTCAGAAATTGAAGAACCCCGCGTTTCGGCCTGTGTGCTTGCCTCGGAGAATTGTTAATCGTTCAACGTGATATTCAAAGTTTGCTGAATTAGCAGCGGTATTGTAAAACGCGGTGAGGTTAGTTACGTTTAGAGAGCCTCGTAGTTAGAGTCTTGTTATTATTTCTTTTCAGGTTCTTATTTTTATTTTACCGCCGGGTCGGCGTAGTTTGTGAGCGTCAAGAGCACGCAATTGTAATTTCTTAAGTTGAATAAAAAGGGACTTAAACCCTTCGCAAGACTCTGTCTAATTTCCAGTTTCAGCAGTCCCCACTTTGTTGCGTGCAGGTTGGAGGCGCGCAACTGTACATTGGCGCCCGAACACTTGTCGAACTGAAATGGCCGAAAATCGGATGGAAGCCGCGGGACAACAACAAGAAATGGCAAGCCAATTGGAAGGATTTGGATACCTGGTCCAGACGTTGAGAGCGTCAATTAAGCCAAACGTCAATTTCGACGGAAAAAAATTGGTGGCGATATTTCTAGAAGGCCTAGAAAATCACTTCCAGCTCTACCCTGTGCCTGAAAGACAAAAAGTTGACATCGCCACATCTGCACTAAGAGGACAGGCCGCGCTATGGTGGAAGAATATAGGCAAATTTTTATTAGGGGAATTTGGAGGCCAGACATATACATTTGAAAATTTCAAAAATTCGTTATTAAAGGCCTTCCCCACAGTGAAAGATCGAGCAAGGCTAGAAGCCGAACTATATAGTTTCTATGAACGGGATATAGAAGAATTAACGGACTTTATTCTGCGAAAAATTAAGCTGACGGATATGCTGTATGGGAAAAAACCTGACGCGGAGATTATTGAAATAATCTTACCAAGATTGTTACCTGCTGTTCAAGACTACTTCGAAATTAGAAACCCAAGCACATTGCAGGAGCTCTTCGAATTGGCGGTGAAGTTTCAAAATCTCACAATAGCGGAAAAAGCTAGAGGGGCATCGTATTCTCAAAGTATCCGAAGGCAATCTTCAAATGAGCAGACCAGAAATGCAAACCGCTCTTATGGGGGAAAGAGCTATCAAGCTAACTCATCGAACCTCGAAGGTCAAGGCCCAAAAAGGAAATTTGAAAACAAACGTCCGCGTACCCAGAAGGCAGAAGTTGAAAGGAAAGCTTTAAACGAGTTGAGGGGCCTGTGAAAACGAGGGTCCAGACCCGGAAGTTTTAAAAAAACCCTCAAAAAGACACTTAATACGGTCATCGTAAAGAACTCACATCTACCAATTATACAAGTCCTGGTTGGCGATGTACCAGTAGAAGCCCTCATCGATACAGGAGCAGAAGGTAATTTTATGAGTGATACATTTTTCAAGAAGAATTTTTATAGGTTACGATTATTTAAAAACAAAAACACAGAAATTATAGCGGCGCAAGGAAAAACCTGTCTATGCATCGGGAAGTTATCATTAAACATACAGGTAAAAGATGAAAGCCTCAAAGTATTAATTTTTGTAGTAAAACATTTGCAAAATCCACTTATTTTAGGTATGGAGTTTTTAAGGGGCGCGAGGGCCAAATTGAATTTTCAGGACAGTTCTATTGTGATGGAGATGGACCAGAGGGTGGTGGAACCAATGAAACAACCGCAAGTTGACCTTAACCATTTGAATGACCATGAAAGTCAAGCCATCCAGCAAGTGGTGAGTACTTTTTCAAACTTGTTTTCAGAAAGGCCTGGTAGCTGTCAAATAGTTACGCATCAGATACAGTTAACTGCCGAAAAACCTTGTAGGACTAAACCGTATCGTTATGATAAACAAAAAGACCTAATCATCGAAGAACATATTCAGGAAATGTTAAAGAACAAAATAATAACGCCCATAAATAGTGAGTACGCGAGTCCAGTCGTACTATGTAGGAAAAAGAACGAGTTTCCTCCTCCGGATAAAAGGGCTTGGAGGTTTGCTATCGATTACAGAAAACTGAATAGTATTACTAAATTCCGAGTTTACCCTTTGCCGGTTATAGAGGAAATTATTAGAAACATTAAATCTACTAGATACATGACTACTTTGGACTTAACGTCTGGCTACTATCAAATAGCTATGAAACCCGAAGACATACATAAAACCGCGTTTATAACAAAATCGGGCACTTATGCATTTTTACGCATGTCCTTTGAGTTGTGTGGGGCCCCATCAACATTCCAGAGAGCTATGGACATTGTTCTAAAGCCTGTCCTAGGAAAATCGACTTTAATCTATCTAGATGATATAATTATAACGAGTAGTACGTTGGAACAACATATTAAAGATCTAGAAGAAGTGTTTAAATTATTAAAAGAGGCCGGTCTTACAATTAACGCCTCAAAATGCAAGTTCGCAACTAAAGGACTTAAATATCTAGGTTATAAAATTTCGCAAAAGGGTATAGAAACGCAAGATTCAAAAATAAAATCAATCAAGAATTTCCCACCGCCCAACACCGCCAAGAAACTTTCTTCTTTCCTTGGGTTATGTTCTTACTATCGGTCATTCATAAAAGATTTCGCTATATTGTTGAACCACTGTTAGTAATTAAAAGAAAGAAAAGTAAATTTAAGTGGACAGCGGAAGCAAATACCGCATTTGAAAGATTAAAAGAAGCGCTCATCAATGCCCCTGTTTTGAAATTCCCGGATGGGGACGAAAACCTGGAAATTGCAGCAGATGCGTCGGACTATGCGGTGGGTGCGGTTCTTATGCAAAATAGCCATCCTTTGGCATTTTTTAGTAAAACGTTGAATCAAACACAAAGGAATTATACAGCTACAGAGAGAGAAACATTAGCCGTATTAATGGCTGTACACAAATTTCGAGTTTATTTCGGCAAAGCGCCAGTAACAGTCTTTTCGGATCATGCGGCTGTTGGTAGACTTTACTCGGGGAAAAACCTAACGCCCAGGTTAATAAGATGGGCTTTAAAACTCCAAGAATATAATCTAATAATAAAATATAAACCGGGTAAGGAAAACAATGTAGCTGACTCACTTTCTCGTATAAAACTGGACGAGGAAGGTAATGAACTTAAATGTGCTGTGTTGACTTCAAAAATTTTAGATTCTAGAGATACAATTATCGCTGAAATGAAAGCTGATCCTGAATTTGGAAGTATCTATGCATATTTGAAAGACCCCGAAAGCTTTGAGCACACAGATATCGATGCGATAAGAAATGGAGCAGAAAACTATGAAATAATAGATAATTTATTATTTTATACGAAAACAACAAACGAAAATCTCGAGTACAAACCAGTCATCCCAGCCTCGCTTCGATTAAGCATTTTAAAGGAATTACACGACGCGAAAACAGCGGGTCATTTAGGGGTCAGAAAGACTTTAAAAAGGGTACGCGAGGCGGTATATTTCCCGCAATTATACAAAATAGTAACTGCGTATGTCAGGTCCTGCAGTCAATGTCAGTTAATAAATGATATTAGTTACAGCCCGGCCGGGTACTTAAATAGCATTCGCGCTACATTTCCGAATGAAATTTTAGGCATAGATCTCCTTGGTCTTTTCCCCCAGAGCGAGTTAAATAAAAATCGTTTTCTTTTAGTAATTGTAGATCACTTTTCAAAATGGGCAGAAATTGTTCCACTTAAACGCGCATCAGCCAAAACAGTCGCAGATGCATTCTTACACAGATACATTTTAAAATACGGTGCACCGATAAAAGTCATTAGCGATAACGGTAAACAATTCATTAGTGAAATATTTGAAAACATATGCATTGGACTTGGCATACGCCATATCAAAATGGTTCCGTAGAGACCACAGGCAAACATAGCAGAAAGAGTTAATAAAAACATCGTAAAAATAATTCCCAGTTACGTTAGCACACATCACAAGCGCTGGGATGGCTACATAAATGAGTTAGCTTATGCTTTAAGAACGGCAAATCACGATACTACGGGAAAACCCCAGCAGAATTATTTTTAGGCCGAAAGTTAATTACGCCTTTAGATGAATTATTCTTTGTGCAACAAAGAGAGCAAGAGCTTAAACAGAAAGATGTGCAAAAACTTATTGATCAGGCGCTTAAAAGCTCGGATACGGCAAGAAATAAGCAAAAAATATATTACGATAGAAAACGCCGTGAAGCAGATTTTAAAGTTGGGTATAAAGTATTGAAGCGGAAATTTTCTTTATCAAGTGCCCCAGACAATTTTACTGCAAAGTTAGCTCCAAAATTTGACGGCCCCTATGTAATTCAGGAAATCAAAGGAGTCGTATTGAACCTTAAGAACGAGAGAGGGGAAATCTGTAAAGCAAGTCCCGACCATGTGAAAAAATACTATAATCAAAATGATTTTGAAATCCTTAAAAGTTTCTTACAGGACTCAAGCATAAAAGAAGTAGAAGGTCCCTAAATAACGTCACCCGTTCTACCACCCAAGAAGCAGAGAACTGAAGAGAGACCTAGCCATTCTACAACCCAGGCGACGGTACCGAAAAGAAAAAACGAAAATTTTCAGACTCCAGCATTTAAGAAAAACAAGAATGCAAAGCGACAGCGTAAAGAAACCTTGGTAAAGAGGAAAACACCACCTACAACGTAGCGCAGTTGAAATTATACATCAAGGAGAACGCTCCCAGGGCCAGAGAGTCAGGTGCAAACAAGGCCGCCGTTCCGGAAACTAAAAAGACAGCAGGAGGAACGAAAAGACCAGCAACAACAGAAGAAATTCAAGAAGGACTCCAGACCGGAGGACGTCAAGACCAGCCTTCCAAGGGAAAAACGAAAAAGATAGCAACCCGACGATTACTACGCCAAGAGGCCAGCATGCAGAGGACGCAAAAGAAAAACTTATGTGGACGACACTCGGAGGTCAGTAAGGAGAAGATTGACGTCCATGAAACCTATAACGTGGGAACAGTTTTGCCAGAAAAGAATGACGGAGTTTCAATCATCGAAAACTCAAAGATAAGTTAAAATCTTCCATAAATTTTTTTTTCTCTTTTCTTCCGAAATGTTATGCGTAAGTACGAAGTTCTATGTTTTGACGAAAGTCAATATGTCTCGGTTGAGACTTAGTTTTGTTTTACTTTATTTAGCTAAGGCAAAAGTATTATTTTCTTTAAGTATAAAATCTAAGAACAAGTAGCTTCTGTTGGTCGAAAGACTAATTCTGTTATGTTAAAGCCAAAATTTGGACGAAGATAAAAATAACTTCGTATTCTTGTATTAATAAAAACTTTAGTTTCAGTGCCGCCAGCTTGGCGAAGAATGAGTAAAGTAAAAATTTATTTTCTCTTATTCATTTGATGGTAAATTGTAAAAATCATATGTCTTAGAATTTTGTAAATATACGTAAATACTTGAATGTTATGTAAAAGTAGAATTTAGTCTAGAAGCATAAAATTTTAGATGCTGAAAGTAAATGTTCAAAACCAATGAATTCAAAATTTAAGTATTAAACTGTAGATAAAATCATGCTTTAGAGCGAAAGCCTGCATGTCTAAAGATGAATGAGGAGGAAGTTAGAATGAATGTGTTTTGTAGGGTTCTCCACCTACACTTGAATTTTAAGAATGTTAAAGTAGCTCATCGAGTTGTAGAATGTCGAGTAAGGTGTGTCTATTTGGTCGTTGAATTTTAACAAATCATGGTGGTTAGGGGAAGTGTTGTAATACTAAAACACGAATATTCCCGTTTGACACCACACATGGTGGAGAGCCAGGGTAAAGCTAAATTAATGTTTGAATACTTGAATGGATGTGAAGTAAGCAGTAACTAAGGAAAATAAATCGTTTAAAAACAAAAATGTATTCAGTGTCAAGAAAATGTAAATTATAATGTATTTAGAAAGATACTGATACTTATTCCTTCCAGAGGCTGGAAGGAAAAGAACAAGATTGATTGCTGAAGTCCAGGAAAAGTTGCTGTAAGAAGAGAGATTTAAATAAATATCTACAGAAATTTAGTATACCTTTTGTTACATAAGATTTTTTTGTGTAAACGAGGCTCTTAAAAGTTAGTTCAGAATTGTAGAAACTTTACAACAGGTCGTTTGTAGGACCTGCTTCCAAGTTTTCCAAATTCTGGCAGCGGCAAATGTAGGGTTTATATTTATTTTAACTAACATTTATTTTAAGTTGAAACTATCTTTCCTGTCAAGCCTTACTTTCTCCCGGAACTGCCAATGCCAGAGTATGTAAATTTTTGTAGAACGCGCAAGGATTCAAATTATCAGTGGAAGTATTCTTTGTTAAATAGAAAGGAAACGAGTTCGAGATGTGCTTTTCTTACTTCACGAGAGCGGAGGTAGTTAGTCAGAAATTGAAGAACCCCGCGTTTCGGCCTGTGTGCTTACCTCGGAGAATTGTTAATCGTTCAACGTGATATTCAAAGTTTGCTGAATTAGCAGCGGTATTGTAAAACGCGGTGAGGTTAGTTACGTTTAGAGAGCCTCGTAGTTAGAGTCTTGTTATTATTTCTTTTCAGGTTCTTATTTTTATTTTACTGCCGGGTCGGCGTAGTTTGTGAGCGTCAAGAGCACGCAATTGTAATTTCTTAAGTTGAATAAAAAGGGACTTAAACCCTTCGCAAGACTCTGTCTATTTCCAGTTTCAGCAGTCACCACTTTGTTGCGTGCAGGTTGGAGGCGCGCAACTGTACAAGGTATATGCCTGCATTTCTAGACGATTGCATTTCAGCTAAACGTTAGGAGCTATTGTCCACCTCTTATTAGTGCTTGACGAGCAAAGCTCCCTGTACTAACAAGTTTCCTTGGATTAATTCAGAACCTTTTGTGAATGAGTTGGGGTAATGGGAAAATCATTTTTTCATTTGTTATCAAGTATCTTAAAATTTCAGAAAAACCAGTCTTTACTACAGATTAGAACTGCCTCGGTTATGCCTGCATTGCAGACAAGTTAATGTGCTCTAGTTTTATTTCCTCAGTGTGTGGTGCGAACATGTAGAAATTCAGAATGTCTGCAAATAGAAAGTACAGAACTCTAACTTTGGAGACAAAGATAGAAATTTTAAAGAAAGTAGAGAATGGTGAATGTAAAACAAAGTTAGCAGCTGATTATGGAATTAAAAAATTACTTTGTCACCGTATTGAAAAAGTAAGGCATCAACTTAAGATTGGGAAAAATTTAAATTTTCTAGAGGAAAGAAACTCATGAGAAATGCGTCCCCAAGAAAATCTAGAAAACATTTTACTGCTATGCTTCCAGGATGCTAGATCTCGAAATTTTCTGATAAAAGGACCGCTATTGCAAAGGAAGGCTTATTAATTTGCAAGTCTAATGGGTATTGAAGATTTTAATTGCTGTGATGAATGTCTTTCTCGGTTTAAGACAAGACACAGTATTTCCTATCAAACTAAAAGTGGGTAAAGCTCTGATACATCAGAGCTTTCATTTGCATATGAACACGTATCCACAAATTTCGGTAGGAAACTGGCAAGACTCTTCCCTACTTACCTGCCGAAAGATGTTTTTAATGCGGACGAAAGTGCACTATTTTATAAACTCTTGCCAAACAAGACATTTCATTTTAAAGGGGTTGCTTGAGTAGGAAGTAAAATCAGTAAACAGAGGATTACAGCCTGAGTTAATATGCATGGAAGCGAAACGCATAAATTATTAATGATTGGAAAGTTCAAGAATCCACTGTGTTTTAAGGGAATCCAAACACTGTCAGTTGATTATGTATCCAATACAAAAGCAGGTATGACACAAGACATTTTCAGTAAGTGGTTAAAAAGAACAGATAAGCAGTTTTCGATGGAAAAGCGTAAAATTATCTTATTTGGGTATAACGCAACATTTCACAATAACCATCCAGGACTGAGTTCCATACAGGTTGAATATTTACCGCCAAACGGAACCAATGGATCAAGGAATCATCCAGGATTTTAAAGCAAATTATAGTAAAAGACACCTACAAAAAAATCCTTTTTTAATTTATGGTGAAACTACAACATTACTCTGCGGACAACTATAAATGATCAATACGCCGCATGGGATGCTGTTAAAGAAAGCACAATTAGTAATTACTTTCGTCATTTTAAATTTATACCCGTCGAAGAGAACACTCCTATCGAAGAATGTGACGACACTGATACAGCTTTTCCTGAATTCAAAAACTTTAAATCTGATAACGTCACTTTTCTGAATTATGTAAGAGTTGAATACTTGGAAGTCTTTGGAAATCTGAGCGACAATGATATAATAATAACTATCCGAGAAGATGAAAAAGAAGAGACCTTATCGGTTCAAAACTAGTGATCAAGCCTTAATAGACTCTGTAAAAACTCTGAAAGCATTTATTCAGATCTAACCTTAATCTGAAAATAAACTGAAATGTTTACTTCAGATCGAGAAGCTGGTTGAAAAATGTAGGCATAATAAATAAAGCCAAACATCCATTTTACAGTTTTTCTCAAAAGACTGATTCACATTTTTAATTAATACATTAATAAGTTTACTTCTGCTGCATATATTCTGCTTCCTTTTGTGGTTAATGTAATCATTTGTTGCTTTTTAATTTATTTAATTTTAGACAGCATAGTATAATATATTTTCTAGGGTTATAATTCTTGGATAATTATCTTCTTCAGTGATCCACTTTTAAAGTTATACTTCCACTTAACAACGGATAATTCGAACTCTTTTCTGAGAACCTTTGAGTATAAATCAACAAGCGTCCATTGTAATTCTTTGTTCTTGTCCATAACTTTCTTGAATATATACCTAAATAAACTGGCAAAAAATACTCTCTGGGTATTATATAAATATAAATATACTGTGGTCCCATTTTTATGGCATCAGAATAAGTGACGAAGAGAATCGGCAGAGACAGAATTAGTTCTTCACAGGTAACATGAGAAGATAAAAGATTTATATTATGATCAAGAATTGTGAAATTACATATACTGTATCTCTCAGCAGAAAGACATAATAAATTATCCCAGTTGGTTAGTGCTATCGATTCAATTAAAGATTCAATTTATAAATAGATAAAAGATTTTATTATCACTTCTGTAAATACTTGGGTATTTAATATTACCACATTCCCTCGTATATCCTCCCCCCCCCCAGAATTTCAGCATCAGGTTTCGAACATTTAAAAAATATTCCCGAAAATTTTTCCTTATTCAGTTCATTCAAATAAGAGCTCTCCTAAATTTTGAAACGATTTCGTAAGTATCTATAAATAACATACGTATTTATATATAATGTACATAGTTGTTCATTCTATCATTTATTTGTAATCATTTTCAACTGTCTTAGCGTTTGTTAGACGTTCTTTGCCAGAGCTTCAGTTTCTCCTGAGCGACGAAAGGTGTAGCCGCGCTGCTCCTCACCTCATGGTGTAACATCGACACCCCATTCTTCTCCCGGACTCAAATCACCGTCCCACATACACAATACCCTTCACGTAGATAACAATCTGAATTGCCGCTCTCAAGGCATTATTTCAGCAGAGCTGGTAACGTCGCGCTCCTCGCGATAAACAAGCAATAATTCCTTATTGGTATTGGAAACGATTTGATTAACATAATGATTGTTTTCGTCTTACTAACAAAGACAAACCCTCTCAAACTAGCTGCGAAGGTCACGTCTAACCTTTCCTTTGTAACAGTTCCTTTGTAACCTTTGTCCTTTGTAACCTTTCCTTTATGCCAGCCTAATACAAGAACCGACCAATCACAGCGTAGTACACATGAACTGACATTCATTCTATGATTTCGCTGAGTCAGCTGCGCAGTAGCTGCTCTAATTATTCACAAATTATTTGAGGCTTTAGGAGTAGTGCAGACAACAGTAAAAATGTACACGATTTAAGTTACAAGGAAATGCAAATGAAGATATCTTATGACACCAATATTACTATATATTCTTATTAAAATGTAGGTTTCCTTTAGATAAATAATATTATAATGGTTACCTGTAGTTTATCCCTGACTAGTTTAGATTTCTTATATTCTAACTGTGACCGCATCCTTCGAAAATTAAATTAATTTTTCTCTCTCGATTTGCGGACTAAAAAATTAGTAAAAAAAAGGGGGGGAGAAATACGTAAAAAATAGGGTATATAAGAACGTTCAACAAAAATCAATTTTGAAATGACGTCCTTCAAAAATACGCATTTATTTTGAAGATACAAAAGAGAAATAACCAAATTAAGAAAAATCTTTGGGAGCGATTGGAAATTAAAAGTGAATATTTATCCTACGTTTGTACAACTGAATCTTGATTGCTCAAAACTTTCAGTGCGGCAAAGTGAAAGCCAAAACGGGCTAACTTTCAAAATAAAGACTAACTTTGTTCAGGTTTTTTTGAAAAAATTTGTATTCTTTTCAGTTACTTTTATAAAAATTCGGATTACGTTATGTAGGTTTGGTTAATTTAATTTTTTCGTTTATGGCAAGTCTTCCCTTACGTAGCTTAGGAACTATAATAGCTGTAAAAAGAAAAAAAAGTAAAGCTTTAAACTTTTAAGTTTCCACTTTAATGTCAAACTGTAAGGATAATGTAAAAAAAATCTTGATGGTGATCTGCGTTAAATTTTAATTGATCGTTGTACCTCGCTTCATTTTGATTTATCGACTAATGTTCCCTGTAAGCTGTACATTTATTTTTATGGAATTTCGCAGAGGGTTTACTTGGCACGTACACGAGAATTAGAGGAAATAAACATGTTCACTCATTAAGTTTTTTTGAAGCAGGAGGGTAAAAATAAGCGCAGGGCCCTAGCCGGGAATCGAACCTTGAACCTCTAATATACGCGTCGAGTATGCTTACAATTACTCAACGAAAGCATGCGAAAAACAAGGAGAAAATGCCTTATATATTGCCCCTTTTAAAGAGGGATTGATAATTGGGGAACACGATTCACAAGTCTTGATGGTGACAATTTATCGTCCACCACCTTTTTGTACGGGCAACACTTCTAGAGTCATTAGGTTATTTTTTGGCAGAAGTGTGAAAATGTACAGTGCCCTCGCCGGGACTCGAACCCTGGACCTCTCGAATACCTATCGAGTATACTTCCAATTACACCACGAAGGCATAGAAAGGAAGGAGGAAAATACATTATAAACCTCTAAAATAATAATGAAAAATCGAAAGATTATTAGCCATTTTACACAGATTCAAACTTGATATGCTTGATATACTTGATTTTTTATTTGATATACCTTTGGACATCTAAAATTAGCAAAACTTCAATGAAGAATATCAGTAACTTAAAGGAAACACTTAAAATTTCCTTTTACAGAAAGCGAAAGTCGCAGATTCAGGTTAAGATGTAACACTGATTTTAAACGAAATTCTCATTCAGGGTGTAAAGGTAAAAACATACTAATTTAACAGACCTTGAGATAGAAAGAGAGTGTTGTATCATATTAAATATGCAATACCTTTCAAATAACGGCTGCTGTGTAAAAATTACACCCAGCTCGGTCGACTAAATCCTTTAGTTCCTGTTTTGTAACCAACACGTCGATTTCTTTAGCCGACTTTTGAGAACATTCATGTAAATTGAAATAATGAATCATTTGGTGATGAAAACTGAAATAGAATGATTGAAGAATAACTTCAGACTTAACACTGTGTTTAATAAAACCATTTCACCATGAAAAAAATTAAGATTACATTCAATAACAAGTTGGAAAAAATAAATATCAGTAACTTTCGTACAAGTAAGTTAAAATTCATAAATTAAAATATATGTTAGTGAATTGATTGATTATTGTGATTTATGATGCAATATGATTTTAGTTATAAATATTTTAAATTAAATTACATTATCTCTTTGAGAAAAGGGAAGAGTAAAATTTGCATAATTGTTGTCATTGGTAGTTCGTGGTTGTATATTAGATCTCAAAAAAGAACTTATAAGTACTTCCAACAAAATTTCCTCCAGTTTGAGTTGAAGAACAGCGGGTATTGTTTTAGTATATTTGTAGTTCCCTTAATACTTCACATTATGGCAAAAGAAGTCGACGTGTTGGTTACAGAAAAGGACCTAAAGGATTTAGTCGACCGAGCTCGGTGTCATTTATACGAAGCAGGTGTTTATCGAAAGGTATTACATATTTGTTTAATATGATACAACATTCTTTTTGTAGCTCAAGGTCTACTAAATTAATGTGTTTTTACATTTGAGCCTGAATGACAATTTCACTTGAAATCAAATTATCTCTAAATCTAAATCTCTGACGTTCGCTTTCTGTAAAATGAAATTTTAAATGTTTTCTTTAATTTGCTGATATTCCTCATTGAAATTTCGCTAACATTAGTTGTCCAAAGTATATTTAATGTATTCAAATCAAGGTAAAATGTCTAGTAATCGTGAGTTTTTTTCATGTACTAGTTTAGATGTTTTAAAATAAGAAATGGCTAAAATGTTTCTTAATCTTTATTAGTATAATTCTCGAAATAGATCTGTGGTAGTTCAAGAGAAACTAAATTTATATTCGAAATTGTTTAAGAACTGCAAATGCTAAAAGTATTCTTTTTTAAATAGCTGCAGTTAAACATTTAGACTTTTTTTATGCAGGTCATAATCACTAGCCTTCTTAATTATCAGAATTTATATGGAGGCAGAGAATAAAAATCAGATTTTCTTTAACATTATCGGTCGAAATCAAAAACGATTTTACCGCCAAATGTTGGCGAAAACCTTTTCATGGTGTATCGGGATACCGAATAACCAGGAAGTACCATTCACATTTTTATAATCACATATTCATTAATTTCATAATCCACATAATTTTATGTATAGTACCTAAATTTCGTTAAAATTTCTTTTGCAGGAGGATGAAGATATATATAGAAACTCTTTAA
This sequence comes from Stegodyphus dumicola, assembly GCF_044657685.1. NCBI lineage: Eukaryota > Metazoa > Arthropoda > Arachnida > Araneae > Eresidae > Stegodyphus > Stegodyphus dumicola. The sequence goes on along the minus strand of NC_140779.1, from coordinate 83,716,613 downwards.
AACTTTTTGAAAAGGACTATGAATGTGAGGTTAGTTTGTCTTTTCGATCATGTTTTTAACTATTTATTATTCAGATGCATGTTTTTGCTAAAATTTACTCGTAAGTTTGATACTTTCTGATATGGAATATTAATTAATGGAACTATAATATCAAAATCTTTACAGCTTGTAGTAAATGATGGAATGTTTACACCAAACTACCCATCGAGAATCATTATTCCAGTAAAAGACAAAACCGGCAGTTCTGAAGAATCTCGCAAGTTAGTATTCCGTATTCATTTCATAAATTTTATCTCGCATCTTGATAAAAATTTTAATAGAAATTAAATTCTTAATTGCATTTTTTCATAAGTGTTTCAAGTCGTTGAAATCTTGGTTTTAATAACTACATATCTGAATCATAACTCGTAATTCATGAATTAAATTCATAGACTTCGGTAAATTTCTTAACTGATACTTTCTAATTTAAAGAATGATTATACTTAATTGAAGAATACTTATAGTTGCATGTACGTAGTGGACCTTATTTTCAACGAAATATTATTTTCAAACCATCGGATATGTAATTAGCAAAGCCATTTGAAAGTCTTATTTTTCATTTTCTACAATATGTCTAAGTGGCTTTCAGCATAGCGAGTCCAAAATTAATTTTTTTTATGTCTTTAAACAATGAATAAACATGATTAAAAACTGCATTTCTTAAATTCGTGCCACTGAATATTAACGAACGAAAGATTTTTGCACCAATACTAATTTTGCCCACCAGCGGCCGAGCGGTAAAGTCGCTGAACACTGGTAGTTCGGTCTGAGGTTCGAATTCCGCGAACGGGCTGGCTGCATGGGCGTTTTCGTGGTTTTCCCCATGTGTAACGTGTATACGAGTCAGTTCCCCTTAGAAAGTCCTCCACGAAGGCATCCCTCCCCTTAGGCAGATAGCCCTCGAGGCTTTGCCATAATCACACAAACACCCAATAATTTTTCTAATTAGTTGTAAATGTTCAGTGATTAGCCATAGTTATATCGTGAAATACTTTCCACTCGCCAAACTAAACGTATTACACTAAAAAAATTGCACATCCTGATTTCAATTTATAGAAACTCTGCAAGAGTTGTAGTGACGAATAGACATAAAATCGGAATTTAAAATAAAATTGAATCTTAATTGCACGAAAATTCAGATTAAAAATGAATTTAAGTTTAAGTTTTCAAATAAGTTTCGAGCAACTGTCGTTCGTTTAAACAATTCTGTTTAACAGCTATTCATGTTGTGCTCTATTGATTTTAAATTTAAAGTCGTGATTTGAAAGCTATTTGAAAACGATATAATAGGTTTTAAATTAATAAAATTGATATGAAAGATTAAAATAACACTTCACATTGTATGGAAGCTTTAATTCTAAGTTTTTTCTATCTGGAATATTCTGATTTTTCTGGTAGAAAATGTTTTTAAATGTAGCCAAATGAACACAAAAATAAATCATTTAATCAAATGGGTTCTTTTACATATTACCATACATTAAGGGAATAATAGAAAACTGTTTCCTTTAAGAAGTCTGGCCCCAGCGGGTCGAACCGCAAAGTCACTGAACATTGGTAGTTTGCTACGAAGTTTCAATGTTACGAGCGAGCTTACTGCATAAGCATCTTTGTGGTTTTCCCCATGTGTAATATATATATTTGCGAGCCAGTTTTCTTAGAAATTCATCCACGAAGGCATCCGTCCCCTTAGACAACGTCTGAAGATGAGCACTATTAACTGCAAAATCAAACTTCACAGCACTCCTCTAATTTAACCTTTTTCTCGGGATTATCACGCATCCTACTCCATATCTATGGACACGTGTATCCCAGTTACTTGAAATTGAAGACCTGCTTATAGAAGGAAATTAACCGAGATTTGCGTTTAACCACATTTAATTTAAATGTAGTAAATACTTGTTAAACAAAGTCTGTATAAGCGAAACTTGTAGATACTTCCATGCCATTAGGAATTGCGCTTAATGTTTTAAATACTTTTTTGGTATTTTATTTCTTATCACTTTAAAACTATTGGAAAATGTATATATGTAGAATTACGATTTTTGCTTTAAATAGAGTAGCAATATGTCAGTGTAGTTTTACAGTACATTAAAATTAAAACTCTGGGATATATGTTGGGCGAATTCCTGCCAACAATAAAACCCTTGGAGAGAGTTTTCTCTAACTGGATTCCATATCCTCTAAAAACCTATAAACGTTTCTGCAATTGTTGCAAATCTCTGAAGCAAGTATTCCAGTGAAATTCGGTTACGCCTTCAATAATTAAGGTAATTTAACTCACTAATTCATTATTAAACAACAAAGTCTCCACGTGGTATTTACATGAAAAAAAGCACCCATTTTTTTATTTTTATTTTTGCCGTTTTAAACAATTGACTTGGATGTAAAATTTTTAATTTCCATTGCCTTAAATTAATTCCCTTTAAATTTCTAAAAGTTTCATTGTTAAATGAATAAGCAAACTACAACTTTCAAACCCGAAGTAAAATTTACCTACAAATTCTTGTTTCCTTTTCACATTATTTTATATTAATTTTAATACCTTTTTAAATTTCTGAAACCTTGATTGTTAAAATCTTCAAGGTGGTAAGACTACAATTTCAAGTTTTTGACTCGCTTTTTAAATTTAAGCTTTAATATTAATGATGCGGCATTTATTAGCCGGTAGTCACCGATGCATTCCCAATAATGCTACTAATGTTTTCCTAAGAGCATTGATGCAACTCCTAAGTTACTCTGAATTCTCGTAGTAAGATTTTCTATTAATGCCCTATTCAATGAAGCAGGGGTGGAATGAAATTTTTTTCAGGGTCAGTTTTTGTCCAATTGGTTAAAGCGCATATATGCATTGCATCAATTTTTACGCCAAAAGAGGCTATTAATTCTCAAAATGGCACTTTCTGGCGTTTCACTATAAAAGGCGAATCACTTTTAAAATTGTTGCGACCAAATATATCGCCCTGTATTGTATTTAAAGAAATTAAATAATTAAGAATTTGCGTGAATGTTTACATGTTTTTGGTAATGTAAAAAAACGACGGTATCCAGAGACATCAAATTTTTAATAACTTAATCCTGCACACGAAGATGGAAACCTGGAAACATTCATTTAAGCAAAAAACCGAATTTTTTAAATTTTCTATTTCCTATTTTGTAAAACCTTAATGCATTTTTGATTAACGAACTCTACGATTTCAAAGCAAATGGGAAATAATGGCAAAGCTGTACTAAAAGGCATTTTTATACCAGGGCGCGAGGCTGTGTATCAGAAATTCTAAAGATAGGCCGTTTTTAAATATTTTTAGTCTAAGGAACATTACCCAAATTCTCTCGATACTTGTATATGTATGTAAAATTTGAAAAATTTCAGATTTTGTATATTTTTTGGGGGGCGAGGGTAACCATTTCCCGTGAAAGGTACTTCGTACAATGTTTCATTGCATAAGATGATTCAAAATGTAATGTCGGCAAATTGCTTAATTCCTCTTGGAATAAGAACTAGGAATGAACTGGGAATTGATTCGAGGGAAGTCACTTGACTTCTTGTTTCTTTCGCGAGAACTAGTCTCGCTAGTATAATACTTAACTGGCGACTGTCCCTGTAATAATTATTTCATTTAAGCGAAAAATCTAAAAGCTTATATCGTCAATTTGTCTAAAAGTTCATTATAATGCTAAACTTGAAGTATTTTTTCCAACATATCTCTACGAAAATAGGCTCTCTTACCAAGACAGAACAGCTGTACATATTTGGTCAGGATGTGGTATTATGGCCGACAAAATAATTTCATACGAAAGATTAATATTCTGATAGTATAGCTGCGATTGCTAAACAATTGCTGCCGGAAATCTAATTTTGGTCAACTGATCTGCTGTTATCGAAAATATTTTACCATTGAAGCGTTAATAAATTGTTGGCGGTGTATAAGCACGTCGCGTTCATAACGACAATGTACCGGTAATTTGGTTCAAATTTAGCATTCTAAAGCTCTCCCGTTTAAAATTAATCTTCGCTTAACTATTCGACAATTGCATTCTAAAATTGCGTAGTTGCATACTTACTTTTCAAACCATTTAATTTGTAGGTTTGAACCTCTAATGTTCCAGAGAATGATACAGGATACTCGTAAAGTGAGGCGCAGACGTAGGTTTCCAGTACCTGCCTTGTTGTTCGAAGGAAACGTAAGTTTATCTTCTAGTTCGTTAAATATTATTTCTAATCAAATGTGACCTGTTGGAGACCATAAGTCTAAATGCTTTTTCTCAATATTTTAACTGCATTCAAATATCAACTTATTGGCAGAATTTCGTACTAAGATTAGTTGGCTAGGTAAACTTCTTTTTAGGCATTAGCTGTTTAATTTAATTTTAAATACGAAGGAAGCTTATCTAGACGTTAAATAAACCTATTGTCTGCTACGGCATTTAAAAGCCGAGTTAAAAAAGCATCTCATAATTGATCTTTGAAGTTATGATTAATTTCTACTGAATTTCAAATACTTATAATTGCAATTCATATAAGGTGTACATTATGACATTAAAATTTCATCGAATCGTCCCGCTTAATTGCGAAAATGTCGACGTTTATTTTCGGTTTTGTAGCAGCTATTCGTTATGAATTTTACGTAGTACATGATGGAGGTTTAACATCCTGATTTACACTTCGTCTGCTTTTCCGCTGATAAAGATGGGCAGTTGTAAATTTTTAAGTCATTAGTTATTTCACTCTAATATAAGGCAAAATCTGAACCTGAATGCTGGATACTTTAGATGGAATGATGGCAAAAATTACTGTAAATTTGTTTCATTTTTAAGAATACGTTTATATTCATAAATCATGGCTAGGAAAGATCTACAACGAAACCAGTTTAGATTTAATTGTTAATCATTAAAAGACGAATCCTTATTCGAAAAAGTGAAACTCGGAAGTAGTGTAAACGGTTTAAATTTAAAAACTAGTGCTCAATTAGGAACACTTACTTTAATTGAATCAAAATAATGAGCCACGAAGTCTCCGTAGTCTGTATATGCAAACTGTGTATATTTACCAGGAATATTGAAAAAATGTCGTTAAGTGGAAGTAACGATTCAGCTCAAGTAACGACCACCATATTAATTAAAAACATATAGAAAGAGCAAGGTGTGTCAGAAAACCATAAGTTGACAAGGTACTACAGCTTAACATTATTTCAAATGAATAATCTTGGAGTTCTATTACAGAGCTTAATTGTAACTTAATTACTAATTTGAAAGCGAAGCGACCTTAAAGTTCAGTAACTAAATTTGAACCTTCCTTACCTTAGTGTACCTGTTGGATTTGTACACAGGCTCATTTAGGATGTTATTCACAACTAATACTTCAAATAGTTTTGCTTTGATAATTCGATCATCTGGGAGATAAATTTTATTTTCATGCTAGAGTGGGAAGAGTGTTTTACTAAAACTTGATTAACACTTTCATGCTAGAGTGTATTCACCCTAGCGAAACTCTTTCATGCTAGAATGGGAAGAGTTTTTGGATGCCTAGCATCAAAAACAGCTGTTCTGGCCTTTTATGTAGTGTAGCAAACATAAATCCACTTTTCCAAATGGAATAGATTAAATCTTGTATGATTCTTAAGATTCCATTTACAGAAAAGAACGTAGAAATACATAATGCCCTGGAAACCTATATTTTTAAGTAGTGTGTTATTTTAAGCTTCGTGTACTTTGCCATAGTCGACCTAATAGTTCAATATATTTGTCTTTGTTTCAGAACAACGTGCACCAGAGTAGAATGGTGTGCATGAGAACGTAAATTTGCAGATAATTGCAGACTATTGGTTTATTCCGCTTTGCTACCATATTTTGTATTTTCAGTATGGAATGCGAATAATGCTCTTAATTTAACCGCTCGATTTTGAGATACACATATTGAATGTATGTAACTATATTAAATACTATTCTTGTATTATCATTCTTCTCGCATAAGTTCATCCGTTGCAATCAGATGTGTTAATCTGTTTGCTAATTTATAAGATGTTTCATAATAAGCTTAAAATTGGGGTTGTATTGTGCCTAGCTTGAGAATCCTTAATGTTTTCCTTTTTAAAGCATATTTGCTAGTTCTCCCTAGATGTCCATTTATAAACTTTGCTATGCTATGCATTTACTCTCCTTCAGAGGCGTATGTAATATCACATTTAATTACAAATAGCTAACTACTTACTAGATTATATTTTATAAATAACTCTGTTAAAAATTCTGGTTTCGCAACAGTTAGGTGGGCAAGGTGTACTTCCAATTACAAAAACATTTTAAATGCAATGACATTTTTAAGCTTACGAAATCGATTGCAAGAGCTTTTTAGATGAATTTATGTATAGAATATCTAGATCCCTATAGTTACATTTAATAAAATGTGTTCATTCTAAAATTAAAATATTGTGTTCATGGTCGTACAAAGCGAAGAATGAAATGGTTAAAGAAAATGTTAGTGCTACAGAAAATAAGGAATTGCAGCGTTTATGGCGCTATTTTGCATTATAAGAAAATCTAAATTGAACATCTGCGTGAAAAGAACTCTTTACGTAACTTTAATTCTCCCCATTTTGCTGTACGCCGTCCCAGCATAGACAACTGCTTTGCAGACAGATTAAAGATCAGCGTCCTGCAAAACAAAATACTTAGAGCAACCTTAAACGCTCCGTGGTTTGTTTGAAATTCCACGTCCATGAAGAATTAAAGATAAAATGACCGAATCTTAATCGCAGCGCTTTATCTAGCCAATCAAGGAATTGTAAACTATGATACAACAGTTGAAAGCACTGTTAAGACATGGAATGATTCCTCACAACTCGCGATGGTGATAGTAAATCTGTACAAACGGCAAATGGAAATTTTTCGTTCTTATACTTTTATTTCTCCTGCCAAAGCAGGGAATGGATTTGGACTACCTGGTAAAGCAGATTAAGTACTTTACTTATCAATTATTATTCAATGTGTTAGTGTATTTGTAAAAATTTTACTACCAAAGTTTGAACGTGAACGTTCGCCATTAGCCAAATCACACTACGTGGCCTTACTTGCATTCATTTCCAGTTCGTGAGCCTGCAACATGCGACTTCAATCTAAAAAGGAATTATCAAGATTATTTCTCAATTTTACTGAAATTATGAAAGTGAAGCTTCATCATTAAAATAATTCATTTAAATGACTTAAGTACATGCAGTTAAATTTCTACAAATTTTGCCTTTTAGCGATTAAATTGAATTTCACTTTCGGAGAAAGAAACTTTTCCATTAGTTGGTTAACGTCCCATGAAGAAATTGCAAGTTTCAACATTCTGTATATATAAAAGGCTGTAAATAGTGTTTATGTATATGAATCTAAATACAATAGCTACTAGCGGCATAATAAAGTTCTGTCGTATATATGGATTAAGACCACTCAATTCACTCGCTAATAGGAATACTGTGAATTTACGAACTTTTCTTTGAACACTTGACTTTGCCAAAATAACAGTTAAATGAAAGGTGTCTGCTTTCAAAACTGGCCCATAACTAACTTATAATTTTTTCATAAACTGAAATATTTAGTCCAATGTATTCTTTCAATATTAAATTATGTTCCTAAAGTAATGAAACTGCAGGTGACCATTATGAACCATAAGGCTTTATGTGGGCAAAAATTAAACATTGGTCCATTGCACACTAGTAAATCGAAGTAATATCATTGAACAACATTAAAGAAAGATAGAGATGGAATTCCTGTTTAGCAGACCCTTTAAGTAAAAGCGAAATACGGTACAAATCCCAAATTTTGAAAATTATCTTGCGTGAGTCTATTTTTAGTAACTTCAAGTACTTTTATCCGTATCATGTGACTGTTAAAAATTTCGTGACTTGCATGAAACGTTTTACAAATTTAAGAATTCAGAGATGTTAAAGCTTTTAATGTTTCAATTTAAAACAATTAATTGCGATTTTAAGTTTGCGAAAATAAAATAAATATGCCTAAGGATTTTATATATAAACAGACTTATAATAAGCGGTTTTTATATTTAGCAGTGGTTTGAAAACTGTATTTCATTAAGGCCAAAGTATTTACAGTACATTTTAATTATAAACTGTCGATAATTTCGGACTTTAGTCTCGTTTCGTTTTCATGCCTTTTCCTTCATGGTCACCGTATGCCTGATTACTTCTAGTTTATTTCAGGTTTTAGAATTTGAAGGCGATATTTTTATTTTGCTACATTTTTCACAGGTGTTATTTCGTTTCAATAAATGTGAGAGATCGCACAATTTACGATGATCGAAATTTCAAAGTTAGCACACTTCGCTAATTTTTTCCTTTTTCGACAATGCTCAGATTCCTTTTCTGTGAAGTAAATATTTAATACTATTTTTTATTAATATCGATATTAAAAAAAGCGTTGGCTTGTGTTTCACACGTATATATATTCAAAGAAGCTTAAAATCAGATCGGTACATCATAGCAACCTGAATCGTCTTTCTTCAAATGCAAGAAAGGCCCACCAGCGACCAAACGGTAAAGTCTCTGAACACTGGTAGTTCGGTCCGAGGCTCGAATTCCGCGAACGAGCTGGCCGCATGGGCGTTTACGTGGTTTTCTCCATGTGTAACGTGTATACGAGCCAGCTTCCCTTGGAAAGTCCTCCACGAAGGCATTCCTCCCCTTAGGCAGATAGCCTCGAGGCTTCCATAATCAGACACATGCAAGAAAGTTCAATCAGTTCCGGAAGTACATGAATCTGTAATCCTGTAAAATACTTGACTGAATTTAAATTTATAAAGTTCAACCTTAAAGAGCTGGTAGTTATTGATTCCATTCTCTTTCAATTTTAGTTCATATGCCGTTCTTCGTCTGTATATGAGAGTATGGCAATACGATGGACTGAAAGAGGAAAACAACAAACGTAAGTAAATATTTTAATTTTCCTCGTTTAAACTTCCAGTCAATTACGAAGAATTTCTCTGAACTACTTTCGTTTTGAGGCTATGCTCAAGATATGTCCTATCTTAAGATCAGTTTATTTAATCGAATGTATTTGTCTCCTATTGCGGGAGTGATCGGTCGTTAAATGATGGCATTAACAATACTTTGAACAAGAATAACTTTGCATAATATAAGTCACGAACATTTTTATACACTATGCACAAAATCCAGCATAGAGATATAATCTTTAGTTTAAAGTGGATCTCGGTTTTGGTTCAATCGAGTGATTGAAGAGACGGTGCTATGCAACCTGACATGAACAAAGTATTTATAATCCACGCAATCCCGTAAATGAAGCAGCGTCTCAATTATATAATGTATTGAATTTGTAGTTAATTTTTCTGGATTACAACCTTCAGTTGGATTAACAAACCCTTAAATGTGTTTTTAGACAAATATGCACATTCTTTTCATCAGCCTCCTGTCGGCAATTGCAAACGAATGAAGTAGCTTTTCTAATGAGAAATACCGACATTCTTTCAAACTGGTTTCACAAATTGGTTGGCAGATGAAGTAACACAGTGCAATGCTAGTGTTATTATCTGCATTCCGAATGCAAATCTTTAGATTAGCTGCCTATTTCTTGGTATTCTTTTATATTCACTCCTAAGATTTGTAATTTACAGAAGTTTCGAGCGCCTGAAAAACTCCAGATTCTTAGATGCCTGAAATCGGAATTCAAACCAACTCAAACGTTTTTGCTATCTGAACAATTCAAGTACTTTTAAGCTGAAGGTAATAGAATTAAAGTTCACACTAGGAAATTAATAAGTTTTGTTATTTTGTATTCATTTGTAGGTAAATCATTCCTTATCGTTGAGTTGATAAAATCCAATGCAGCCTGTTGAAAATTCATTTATGAATTCGCCCGATGCGTTGGAATTCTGTGGTTCATAAATCTTACTATCCTTGCTATAAATTTCTCTGGCATACATCGATTTATTACGCGTACAATAAAACCTGACCAGAAATCACTAGATATATCCAACCTAAATAAAATCTGATAGTTCCAAGTTTAGTTTTAGCCGAATGAAAGGGCATCATGAATAGAATTCTTGGGTTTCTTTTATGGACAGTCTTCCGAACCATTTTCTTCTAAGGTAACCTTCGAATATCAAACTACTTAGCATCAGTTTATATATTAGGACTTTTATAATTGTAAGTACTTGAATATTTTTGAAATAATATGACTGAATAAATCGCATACGTAGTTTATATGATCGGTTATCAGTAGAGGAAATACTTTGTACCATGCAATTTATGAATTTTAAGTTTATTTTCTGTATGTCAACATTTCCTTTATTTTTCAGGTCTTTTCAGGAAGAAAATTTTGAATACGAGATGAATATTGACACTGCAGTTTTTATATTACTGTAAGTAGACTATAAGGAATCTAGAATTAGTATCTTATCGCTCTAGCAATAGTTAAAATGAACAGCTGAGATAGCGAAAGTTATAAGTAAGACGAAAGAGCTGTTTGCAGAATGTTACCGTGGTATTTTAAATTTATAGCAGAATTAAAATCCATGTCATTAAAACTCAACAGTTCATTCTCCTTGACAGGTTTCGAAAGTTTTAAATTACCAACGTTACCCGTAAAACCTTTTCTGATTTTGTTACGGTAGCCTCTACTCTTTCCTGATTTTGTTACAGTAGCCCAGAGTTCAATACTAGCAATGCCCACAAGCGACCGAGGGGTAAAGTTACTGAACATTGATAGTTCGTTTCAGGGTTTCGTATATAGTGAAGTATGAGCCAATTTTCTTTAAAGTCCTCCACGAAGCATCCCAACTTAGGCAGATAACTTTGGAGTGCTTTGACATAATTAAAACAAACCAAATCAATATTGGGTGTTTTAACTAGCTAGCCAATTATTTCCATTTACGCTGTTAAGTGAGTCACTTATTCGGAGAGCTCCACTAGCATGTGCTGAATGACTTCATGCATTTAATAACTGCCTCTACGGTAAACTGATTTCGTGAAGCATTGCAAAAGGTTTTACATGCCTTGCGTGCGAAATAACAATAAAAGATCTGGGAATGAATGAAAGATTAAATTTTTTCGAGTGGAAGAAACTGATTTTTTCGTTTTTCTCTCTGCATTTATTTAAAAAGAAGTTAAGCGTTATTTAAAATTAAAATTCCTTATATTCAAAATGGCTAATCTTATTTTTTGTGCAGATTGTGGTATGTAAAGCACTATTAAAATTCGACAAATATTTTGCAAGTAGTCTTGATTTGTTGGGAAACATGGATACATTTCTTGACGTTTAATCTTGTGAATAAAGGTTTAAGAAATACCGTTTTGATACATTAAAATCTGAAACACCTAAACTAGTTGCTTCAATAATTATCCCAGTTTTGCATAAGAGAAATGAAGTACATGTTTTTATCTTGTACAAATATGAACTTTTCAGCTGGTCTTGTCAAGGTGCCTTAGTTGATTTTTTCCACTCACTGCCTAAGCCAAGATACTCTGTTATGAAATGACTATGTATACGATTCATTTGCCCTAACATTTTGAGTTTGCTATATTAACTTTTACTCACATCGATTTTTTAAATAGAATTTTCTCATGTTGATATTTGGTTTTATAATTCATACAGTTTAAATTTCACCCTATACATAAAGAGATTCACTATCTTAGTCGAGCACGATTTTTCTCATCTTCCAACGTTAGTGGTTCGGTTAGGATTCTTTCATGCAGTTACACTGCTGCAATATTTCTCACCTGCTAATTTAGTTCCAAAGATTGCCCTGGAAATAGAGAGCTGTAACCCTTGGCAGCAGTTGTCGCTTTATATCTTGGCTACAGTCTCGTAGATATACAGGGTGAATACGAAATTCGCGTAACTTGAAATGAGGCATATCCGAGATACATGACATGCAGTAATGTGGGTTGGTAGAAAATTTTCTACCCATCTGAATTTTATATTTATTGCATCTCGCCGTGTATTATTTATTGCTGTCAGAATATCCAGAGAATATTTCTATCCATGCGCTGTGTCGGTGCGTCGCTTTTAAGTTTACGTATTTAAGACTTCGAGTGAAGCATTTTAGCGAATGTTTCTTGTCCATGTAATCGAAGAAATCGGTGCCATTTCAGCACCTGAAACGGATGACTTTTGTTCTTTAATTTTGATCTGAAGTTGTTTCTTAGTATCTCAGTAATGTGTATTTTAATGCACCTAATTCTTATTTTTCATTTTAAATCTAAAATAATTATATGGGTTTTATGTACTTGTTCATCTCTGCGTCCATCATTCTATTATTTCGTTTGATTTTATCAGTATGCTGTTTTAAAATTGTTTGGTGATAGCTTATGCTTGTATCGAAAATTCGTTGGTTATATGCAAGAAAATCTATCTGCACTAGGCACGTTAGAATACGGCAACAACCCCAATCTCTAAAACTTTACCTGTGTAGGAAGGTCTAAAATAAGGGTATTATGGACATAATTGATTTTGAATAGACATATAAATAGAAATTCATCGTTCATCAACCCTCGGGTTCCATTCTTGACCAGTAACAAGACCCTTGGATTTTTTCCTTTGGTGGTGCATCCCTTTTTTCAGATCTACTTGCATTTCTCAGATGGATAAAGATTTGGTTGTAGATTTTGGTATGTGCAACTTGTGTGTAGAACGTGAAAATAATTTGCATGAAATATGGCAAGAATATATACAGTTTAAAAGTTTGTACATTTGCTGCACTTCGACCGTGTGCTCTTTTCATTACCCTCACGATGTTCAATTCTCGGAAAAACGGCATTTGCTCCACTCGCGTAAGTGGGCAAGTTAAACTACTCCTAATCTTGTAAGCAAAAGGAAATTGTTCTGTTCTTGAAGTAATGTAGCTTTCTGATCTGAATTTTGTTAATTTCGCTAAATTATTTATCCTAAATAGAATTTAAGTCAAACCAAAAAACCATCCTAGACTTGAAATTAGGCATGCTGCACACACCTCTTTGGTAATCCTTTTTAAACACTAGCCAGGTTCCTTTACGTAGTCCTTTTGCTTTGCCAGTCCAGGTTAAGTTGCAAACTAGTTATTGCCTTGTATGAGAAAGCATAAATGAAATATTCATTTCGAACTTACTTTCCCTATAGCAAGTTAAATTTATCGTCTACGTTAACTCTCTTTTATGCTGGACATTTTATGGAATGCGTATATATTTATAGTTTTGTGGCGTTCCGACAGATACTTCAACTTTGGTCTTCGCACAGCATTCAAAGAAGGCATTGGTAGCACTTGTGCTGAAATGTTATATGGTGCAACCCTCCGTCTGCCAGGTGAATTCTTTCACCCAGAATCTACTCCAGTTATCGACCCTCCAACATTCCTTCAACGTTTACGTGAGACCGTGAGCAATACCTCGCAAACCCCAGCATCTTCGCATAACCAGCCAAGCTATTTTGTACATCCTGCGCCTGAGACATCTTCGCACGTATTCGTGCGCAACGATGCAATTAAGCCAACTTTAACACCTTCATATGATGGTCAATTCAAAGTTGTCAAACGAACACCGAAACATTTCACCATCTGCAATGGCAAACAATCGGTGATTGGAATCGATCGTCTCGAACCAGCATTTCTAATGCAAGATCCAACAACTTCCTCATCAACATCACTCCCGGAAGAAAGCTTACATCCCGTTAAAGAGCAACCTAAAAACTACCAGATCTGGAAGAAAGGTTAAATTTAGTCCAAAGTACTTATAACGTACCGATGGTACTGGGGGGGGAGTACTGTGGCGTTCCGACAGATACTTCAACTTCTATTAATGAGATGGCGCCACGTGTAAAATCCAGTTCTTAATTGGAGCAGCAAAGCGACGTCATGACTCACTCGGACTTCTCGTCAGACAACTGTACGCGACGGTAGCATGAACTGTGTTCCGAGCTCTGCGTTGATCTCTGCAATGTAATTTAAATTGTAATTTAGTACTTAATATATTCTTTTGTTATAGGAGATTGTCTACTCTTATTTTCTTTAATTATATCATGCATTAAGCACACGACCACCAAAGTTTAAAGGTATATTAACAGTTATATAACAAGCGCCAAATTTTCGGACGTCGCCTTTTGGGGATCGTTCAAGACATCGTTTGGATGGTAATCTTTTCCAAAGCTTTGTCAATAAAGCTTTCAAACTGCACTCCGTGTTTTGTTCACTGAAGCAATTAACCTGTTAACCATGCTTTTGTATCTCTTCATTTTACAAAAAAAATTAGTTAACGTAAGCGGTAAACTATTCACTGTAGTCTTTACACAGGCAATCTCTCGTTACTTGTCATGCTAGCACTACAGCAACGAAATGTGAATTGAAAACAAGTATTTAAGCTCAATATATCCAAAGCACAGAGGATTCTATTTTCCAAATTTGAACTGGTGAAAGTTTTGTAATGTATTTGGTGAGTTTCAGTATTGGAGCGTAAGCTTTCGAACACTTTTTAAAGGAACTAAACGTTCAATTTAAAAATTTTTAATGGCATGCCTTAGAGCGATCGACAAATCTTTAAAAATATTAAATATTAATGTGTAATTGTGAAAAAATGAGTTGTGGTCAAATATTGGAGCATAAATTTTTAACCGCTAAGAATACTTTATAAAATGTGCGGCCTCCTTTTACGTTTATAGCTGATCAAGTCTTCAAGCATGGATCTAACAATATTTTGAGTTTATTTTTTCCTAATGTATGGTGGATTTTTGCTAAATCTTTTTGGAGGGAGGGAAAGGATACTTATTCAATTATGTCTTGCAAGTGAACCTGAATATACTCAATAAAATTGATGTCCGGACTTTAGGGAGACATTTTGATTTCGGGAATTTTATACTAAATATACTATTATGAACATTATGCTTGAGATTATTTTTCCCAGAAAGTTTGTGCGATAGTATGCCATTATTTTGAGCGCTTTGTTAAATCTTTAATTTAAGATACCTAAATAAGATTCATTTTGCCGTTAAAATGCATATACTAACGAAATATATGGCTTTCTCTACGATGTTTGACCCCCCACCATTTTTCGAGTGATTAAGATCACTATATACTTAGTTCGGCGAACGGGCTGGCTGCATGTGTTTTTGTGGTTTTCCTTATGCAGTATGAAAGCAAACTAGTTTCCCTTAGTTCTCCACGATCTTCCTCTTTGCCTTTCCACATATAAATATTTTACTGAAAGGATAATATTTCTCTTTGCAGATTTGTTACGAATTCGTTGGATTCTAAAGCCGATTTACCGGTTTTAGGGTTAAAGTATTTCTAATTACCCATCTTCCTACGTTTCTCATTGTAGTCGAGGGGAAAAGTCGCCGAACATTGCTAGTTCCGCTTGTGTTCGATTTCAGGCGAATGGGCTTGTCACATGGGCGTCTTCGTGGTTTTTGCCGTACTGATACTAATCAGTTTCTCTTAGCCCCACACGATGGCGTCCCTTAGCATGCTTTTCCATTATCAAATGTACGAACCATCTTCGTTTGCTCGGAGGCTGTTTATGGTTTTCTTATCAACCACACATTTTTATGCCATTTCGGAATTATATTAGGTGCAGATTTGCTTACGTTCAACAGGGTCCACCAGCGGTCGACTCTTAAAGTCGCTGAACACTGGTAGTTTGACCGGAGTACGATTTCAGGTGAACGGGTTGGTTGCATGGGATTTCTCGCGGTTTTACTCATGTGTACTGTGGATACGAGCCAGATTCGCTTAAATTCGTCTACTAAGGCATCCCTTCCCTTAGATAGCCCTTGGGTGCTTTGTTATCAAATCTAAATCAACAGTTCATCTATTTTCAACTAGGTTTTTCCACAATTCTAGAGAATAAGTTTTCTCGCATGAAGAGTATCTAGGAATTATTTCCACCAAATTTATAGTAGATTCTCAACCTTAAACTTTCTTTCCAGGCTTAAAAATCTATTTCATAGCATTTTGCAAGAAGTCTTCCAGAACTAGTGTTCATCACGTTATAGCAGTTTTCCAACACCTTTAACTCTAGTGCGTCAGTGGCTGAGAGGTTAAGACGTTTCAACACTGCTATTTAACCCGGTTCGAATCCTGGCAAGTGTGCTGGCTGCATGAGTGGATTACTTGATTTCAGCAAGTGTAACAAATATGCGCCAGCTTCCTTAAAACAAATCTTGGAAAACATACCTTCACTTAAGCCCTCGTATGCTTTGCCATATCCTATATCCAAACGTATTAACCTCTCCGAACCGTAATGTGTTTTTAAAGATCGAAATTAGTCTCAGTAATGTTAGACAACTTGTTTTCCCTCTATATGCTAAATTTAAGCGAACTGTTAAGATCACATGTATGTACATGAAATTCATTTTAATTGCATCAAATTATGATTTTAACTCATTGCAACTAAATTGTTGACAATAACTTATCTAACCTATATTGTTTTATCAAAGATTATTTGTATAGAAATTTCCCTCATTAGTCTTGGTAAGCGATAAAAATGCAACCATTGTGAAAGCATTATCTAAAACATTTGCTACTTTTTCTCTTCATATTAAAACTCCTAGAGTTGTCTGAAAGTGATATTTTAAGTTATTGAAAGTATCTTTTTCAGGAACTTAAACTATTTAAAGGAACTAAAGGATGATGTAGCTCTTTTACAGTATTTGGATGTGCGTTACATTTATGATTTGAGGGTAAAAAACATGAAGGATAAATATACTGACATGTAAGTTATTCTGTTATTTTTACGAAATAGTGTAGAACCTTGTTGCTAGGTTTTAACATCCGCTTGTTTTACAGTGTGAATTCTTCCTCTGGAGCTTGCACGCAGCTGTACGAAAACTTCAATACTGTTCTCGTACCATACCCAGGTGAGTAAATAGCCTGTAATTTTATTATCAATCGTAGAAGTTAAATTTTGTGTCTTGAAAGATGATTGAAAATCTGCCCTTTTAGAGGTAGATTATGCTATACTAGTTTGTAAACGGCGAAAATTAAGTTACTATCAGTTGACAAAACACTTCGAATTTTTAGAAACTGCCGTACTAAATAAGGATTTAGTTTATACTTGGGCTAATCGAAAGGTTTTGGCACTACCTTAAATTCTTTCTCTGTATCAGATGTGGCAGCCTTGTACAGTGTTCTGTGAGGACTGCTCATGCCGATGAATTAGCTGCGTACAGCTGTGGCCTTTCGTATTTCACAAGATTGGAAGTTCCTAATGCATTTTGTCATGGCAAGCGCAGATCTCTGGATGTATTACAGATGATGCCCACCTCGAGGAGGTGGAGAGGCAACAACGTTCTGTATAGAGACAGAAACATCACAGTCGCAAAGCAGTACTCGGTGGGTTTTTTGTCTCGGCTAGCGATGGTCGTTATGAGGTACCTTGTCGGAGCAATTCTGAGTTAAACTGGCGATAGCTCCACTTTAGGCCTTGGGGCAGGATAATTCCAAACCTATGTACTACAGATAACTGAATTTCAAACTCAATTTGGGTAGAACCGTAATAAAACAGTTTAAATTTTGGTGTGCATTTGGAATGAAACATTTAACCCTGCGTCTGTTTCGCAAACATCTTGAAAATCGTTTACACAGAGTCCGATTTCATCTGCACAACTTAATGGGTTTTTCACAAAATACGACCTGGATTCCTCTAGCTGTTGTGGCATTCGCAACACTGTTTGAAATCAGTCTGCCAATATTTTAATACCCTATATATAGTCATAATTTAGTGGCATGTTGATTTCTTTATTTTCAATTTGAAAATATTTTGTGCTGAAAGAAACTCTGAATTAGATCTAAAAACAACGAATCTGAAGTGCTAAAGATGCCGGTAAAGTTTTTCTTGTTTTCACTAGAAAACTAGTTCTCACTATATTATATAAGACTAGTAAAACTAGTCTTTTATAATATAAAATAAACTAATTTGGTCTAATGAACTCTTAATTTGAAAAGAATAAAAGTCCTTCGAAGCATCGTATTGTTAGTGAATCACCTTACGTGTTATTATAGTGAAGGGTAAAATAATATTCAGCCTCTTCTATATATGTTTCCAGAATTTGTGATGCTTCAAAAGAAATATGTTTATGTAATACAGACGGGAAAATGACACAGGAGCAATTATCTGATTTTCTCATACTTCTAATAACGTTAATGGGAAAATTCTGTAACAAACAGCGACATCTAAATCTAAAGCAATAGTTATTCAGTTTAATATGAAACTACAATATTACATAAAAGTGCTTGATATAATTGTTGAAATGTGTTTTAAAAAATCAATGTTCCATTCTTAGAAGTTTTTGGCATGGATAGATATAAATCCATGGCTGCACATTCTTCCCCGCAGCATTTAATTTCAATTTGTTCTGAATCATTAATAAAAAATCATGCTTCCAAGAGCAAAACTTTAATCAATCTATAATGTAATGAAAGCGATAATCGTGGAAAATTTTCATATTTTAACTAAAAGCTAATTCTCTGAATTTTGTTCCAGGTATCGAGTATTTTATAGCGTACCATTATAATCCAGATCCTGAAAAACTACATTACGACTGGACTCAGGTACGTCTGTGTTTTTAAATTAGAAGGAAACCGCAGGCTGTGTGAGAAACGTGACCTGAACGTTTAGTTCAAAGTTGGAGACCCAAGATTTGTCCTGCCTTTTCTCGAAAGACTAGTGTCAAATTGTAACATTTCAAAGAATTTGATAAATTGCACAAAATTGAAAAGGGTTTCTTCTCATTTAACGGGGCGCTACTTCAGCCGCACGTAAACGTTTGCACAAATTTAAGGTTATATCAAAATGACAGTCGTAATGATGGTGCCCACAAAAGTTCTTATCGACCATTTTCGAAAACGCTGGACGTAGACATGTACTTCCGAGTAAAAAATGTTTCAAATGATGCAAATGAAAATGCTTTCCCATTTTAAAATTTAAAGACCAATATTGCAAATTGCGACATGAAATTTCTACCAATTTTTACTAATTTTTTCTACGTTCTTCTGGTGACCAATTTATGAAAATGTTTTAGTCAACAATAAAGTTCTAAAGGTTTGAATCCCTTACGAAAGATTGACCGAGCTATTTAATTCAAAAATTTGTCATTTCTGACCTCATTTTTAATTTACATTGAAGGGTCTGTTAATAAATTGGAATAATCGATATTCCTTAAACGGGGCCTCTGAGCGGTAAAGTCGCCGAACACTGGTAGTTCCGTCCGAGGTTGACATCCTATGAACCAACTGGGTGTTTGGTGTTTTGTGGTTTTTCCCGCGTGCAACACGTATACGAACCAATTTCCCTTAAAAAGCTTTCCATGAAGACAATCCTCTCGTTATGAAGATAGCCCTCGAGGTTTTGCCGGAATCTCATAAATCAAACCAACTTCCTCTTAAACGACATTTAATGTTCTTTTGTGATTTACTCGTCTTTAGTTTTGTTATATTATTTGGCCGAAAGAATTTTTACTGAAGTTTTCGCGTAATCTTTCAAAGTCGAAACATTACTTGGTATTCTCATGAAGTTTTGTTCCTTCAGAATCTTAATTCGAGAAACGTACAAAAATTCCATCCGTAGGAAATATTTATTTTTAAGTGCTGCAGATGACACAAGTTGGCTGCGTGCTGAAACTGAAGCTTGCCTGTGTTTTCTAGAACGCGAATTGTACAAGATTCTGGAAATAAGATTTCCATTTTGAAAGCAATTTACATGAACACTTTGCATAAAATGCTTGTCACCTAACCTCTTAATATCAGAAGCATTTTTGTAAACTGATAATTGTACTTTAATTACGTATAATTGCAAACATTTTGCTCTTTAATTTGTTTACAGGCCTTGAATATATTCGAATTTAATACAAAGCATCAGTGTCAATTTTGTTCGTACGGGACTCCTGCTTTTGTGCTTCATATTTTGAACAGACTCCAAAAATTTTATAGCGTAGTATACGGACCAGAAGAACGTATAAAAAGTTCTTTTAGTTTTATCAACCGACTTTTGCAAACTCGGTTGACTTGCATGATTTCAACTCCAAACCTAAGGCTTTTCATTTACCGAAAAAACGGCAAGAGGTCATTGAATATGATGGTGACAATACAGCCCTAGGAGTTGGAGTTTGCACTTCCCTATTCATACCGAAAGCGAGAACTTCTGCACGTACTTCAGTAATAATCGGACTTATAATCTATCGCTCTGAGAAGTGGGAATTTATGAAATAAGTACTTACCATGGTTTCTACGGTTGGTATCATTGTATGTAATATAAAAGGATAAAGCTGCAGTGATTAATCTTGTTTACTTCCACTCGCAGTTGAAAGTACGTCAGTACATCTAGAACCAAAGATTACGAAAATAAAAGCTCGGTAAGAACTTTTGTGGCCACCGGCCATAAGGATAGTGGTTATTTTATTAAATTACAGGTAAATAAAGACAAGTACAGAAATTCCCGTAAGCGTTCATAAAAAAAATTGTAGCCGATAGATGTACTGAAATTTATGTTTAACAATTTTCTCAACGTGAGCTTTCGACACCAGAAGTAAAAGCTAAGTTATCAGAAACTTAAACGAGCGCGAAACTCGAAACTAACATTCACTCTGTAAACTTTTCCAGCTCGCTGCATAATTTTCCGTTGATGCGCCATTTTTCTTCCGTAGTTGTAAAAATAGTTGTTTTCAAACGTTTTTCAAAATGAATGTCACCTTTATCTTGGAAAAATTTAATAGTGATATCTCGTCTTTCCGCAATTGCCAAACCATATCTTCTCTCCCTTTAGAAAAAAACCACTTTGAATATAAGCTAAATCTCAAACTGGGAGGCTGAAAGTAATTATTCACCGTGACGTTCATGACACAGCTACCTGTAAGGTGGCAAAATTTTTAACATTCAGCTCACAATGGCGGGTTGCCACTTCAGTAAGTTTAGAAGTATTTTAAAGTAAATGCTCGAATTTAACTGTAATTTAAATCAATTTGTACAACATCTAATGAATCCAGTAACTTGAAAAATTAACACTTTAGTTTGTAATCTTAAGTTTAAGCTTTTATTGTTGAATATTTTGCCTAGTTATTTTGTACAGCTTATAATTTTACAATCAATTATTTCAGAAAAAAGTAGGCGTCGAATTGAAACTACCTACAACTGATGTTGTTGTTCCACCTGGCATAAATTTTTCAAAGTACAAGGTAAAAGATTTTTGAAAATTAATAAAGTGTTTAGCACCTTGCATGTAAATTATAAAACGTTTTAATAGCTTCCGTTCTAGTCTTATCGAATTGGTAAAATTAATACTTTAAATAAACTTTAAAAACTTAAATTACTTAGTCACCTTAAAGAAATGTTGATGAAATCTCAGTATGTGTTAAAATAGCCACTGCAATCCCTTCGGCGAAATTTGAAAGTTGGTGGAAATTATGAAAACCTGGCGGTAACCTTTAAAACGATGAGAACGCACTCGTATACGTGTTTAATGTACGCAAGGCAAAGCCTACACTACGCCAAAATTGTCCAGCCGTTTTCTAAAAGGAAATGGATGACTTTCTACCATAGGGAGACAAATATTTTTCTCATCCTATGTATTGTCAC
This sequence comes from Stegodyphus dumicola, assembly GCF_044657685.1. NCBI lineage: Eukaryota > Metazoa > Arthropoda > Arachnida > Araneae > Eresidae > Stegodyphus > Stegodyphus dumicola. Next base: position 83,695,030 of record NC_140779.1, on the reverse strand, counting down.
GACATGAATATTTATCGGTAAACAATTATCAGCAAATCAAAAGAAACCGAACACAATTTAAAATGGGAATTTAAAGATGCATTTAAAATACACTATTCTATTTTCATACTATATTTTGATGCATTACCGTTATCGTGTGTACGGAGATTTGTTTTCGTTTGAACATCAGAACTGCTGAAATTCGGCACTGCAAATATAGACATGTATATTGCTGGATTTACAAATTTGCCTATTCTGACCGCTGATCTTCCGATTTGGGGGCACTCTCTGAGCTGCTCGCTTTAATCAAGTATTGAAGTCTCGTACGTAAACCAGAATTATGATGCTCTTGTTCGAAACGCTTATAGCGAACCTATTCATCGCCGCCTATTTTCCTAATTGTTGAAGAAAGTTAAAATTAGTATCTGCAAAGCGTTAAGCCATAATAAAGTGGGAAAATGATTTACTCAAAATGCCATTTCATAGACCTGCAGGAAACCATTAGCTATGTAGTATTCGTTTTGAAACTTCCTGTCTGTTACTAATCAGCAACGACAAGCTGCTAATTTAGTTGAAATATTAAATTTTCAAAAACCCCTTCAGAACTGCAAAGGAAAAAATTCTGCACCTGCAGCGCTTGGCTAACGTCTGCGCTCCTGCTTTAAGGACATTTTACAGCAAATGGCTGTGCAAAGGGAGTTCAACAGAACTCTCCGTAACTAAAATTGCATCTTAGTTTTAACCCTCGCAGCTTGCCTTACAATTTGCTTGACCTTCAGGTCTGAGCGGGTAACGTAAAAGGCAAGGCTTAAGAAATAGAAATTGAAATCGCAAACTTCCTACTTGAGACAAGGTTTGATCGCAAGAAAATATTGTCAGCTAATGCTAGTTATGTTCAACTATCAAAGCCGTAAACTATTTCTGAGAGCAGATTTAATATTTCAACTAAATCAGCAACCAGTCGTTGCAATTAGTAAGACAGGAAGTTTGTTACTAATCGCAACTATACCGACGATATCTTGCTATTATTATTGATAAAAATATATGCGAATCCAAATTTCCCTGTATTTTGGAATAATGGTCTCTTGATTTCCAGGTTAACCGCATTAAAAATCTCTAGTAACACAAGCTTGCTATTCTGAAGGCAGAACTTTCTTATGAATGCCCAATGTTGTTGCAACCAATGGCATGCAAAAATTAGCTTTACCATATAATAATCTCGCCCGTATTACCCTTCATTCAACTAATATCCGCAAACTAGCACCGTGTTAAAGTTCCTTAAAAGTGTATTTCGTGTCGAAACATGGAGTTGCTTAACCATATTTTGGAATTTTCCAGTTTATAATTTTCAAACCATCCAACTTGGCTACAAATTTTTGTCTTAGCTTTAATTTTAATACTCGATTTTTCATTTGAAAGATGACTCTACATTGATGGAAATCTTTAGTTTCTCATGAAATGAGTCAGAATTCAGTTTTAAGCATTTAAACTTGGGGTTTGGACATACCTGCTTATGCAATTGCAGGTGGGTGTGCCCAGTAATTGTGCCTGTTAATCACGCTGCAATTGACGAAGGAAGAAATTTCTTCCGTAAAATACCACTGAAATTTAATTTTAAAATTAGAAGTTATACCGTAAATACTTTAAACCATGTCGACTGAAAAGTTTCCCTAAACTGTATGTCGGGGGCGAATTTCGAAGCAAGAGATTTCGAGATTTGATGGACCTATTGGTAAAGGAAATATTGTAATGTCTAGGTGATCTATGTTGGTTGTTGGTTCTAAAAACATGAATAAATTAAAGCTTTTTAGATTTTAACCTGTCTCAAATTTGAATCGCAATTACACACTCGTAATTTCCAGCAGAGATGTTAGTTCTGTCTTAATTTATCAGAAAGGTAACATTTTCTTCTGCTTTACGTTAGAGTAGCTTAAATTGTAGAAAACAGTACTTCATCCAATTCTATTTCCAGTAAATGACGGGGCTGCTTATATACGTTTTCTCCCGTGTGTAAGATGAATATGCAGCAATTTTTCATAGGAAGTCTGCCATAAAATCTTTCCTCTTCTGCACAATAGCTTCAGTGTGATTTGTGAACTTGCAGTACGATTAAAAATTATCTATAACAAAGTAATTGGTTTTTAAAAATAAAATCGTTCTTTATTTCTTATTCAGTTTCCTCGTCACTATTTCTAGCATAAATTTAAGAAAATGAGTTAAATTAAAATTATATGCTTCTACCATCCATTCTATAACGTTCTAAAATGGAATGACCAGTTCTAAGTAATACATAAATTTTAAAATAATGAATGATAAATGATGCATGGATAACTTAATGTACTACCTTATATTCAGGAAACGATGTAACGTTTTCGTGAAGATGCTGAATAAAGTGCATGTAAGAATTGTAAACTTGAATCCCTAAATATTATAAACATGGGGTAACTTTGGTATTTTCCAGGAATGGAGTGTTCCTAAACTGACGCAAAATTATCTACAGCTTCTATTGGCCTACGTGACTTCCAGTAAGTATAATTAAAATTATTTCTATTGATAAGCATCTCCAGTAACATTTGTGATAAAAGTTAAATAATTGATAAAAAGCGGAACTCATTTGCTTTTAGAACTAAATCATTAGCTTGTGCATATATTAAGATTTTTATATTATTGGTTAACATTTTTAGTTAGTATAGTCGCTGTTTATTTTCAAATCGGGAGTTACTGAAATGTTGGTGCTTCACTGACCTAATCATAACAGGTAACTTAAACATTCTTTGGAAACTGAAATTTTTCTGTTAATCTACAACTTATTTACTCATAACCCAAGGACAATTAAGATTATCGAATAAACCATTTAAGTTTATAACCTTTCCATGTAAGAAATTCGAAACCTTATCGAAACAGCTTGAAAGCAAAATCTGGGTCCTAGAACATCATTGTACATGATATTCTTATGCTAATTTTAAGCTAATAACATGCTAAAATGCTTAAGCTTATGAAGGCTATCTAAAACTATAAAAATTAAAGTAGAAGATGCTAGATAATATACAGCTTTTACAACAAAGTAATCCACAAATTCTAACTTCAAACAAATTGTGTAATAAATATGCAATGTGTAGTAAATTGTTTATAATTTTTTCCAGAACAAGGAGTTCTTATACATTGCGTTATTGGGTGCGATCGAACACCATTCTTCATATCCCTTTTACGCTTATCGCTTTGGGCCGATGGTTTGATCCATGCATCTTTGAGTCCTATAGAAATGGCCTATTTAACTATAGGTTATGATTGGTACCTTTTCGGGTAAGCATTGCTGAATGGAACGTAAGTGGTAACATTTAGAGATCTTGCATATTTTTCTTGTATGATATAGAATCTCATCTGATCGAAATTTATTTGCAGACATGATTTACCGAAACGTATTCAGGACAGGTGCGAGGTAATAATTTTCTCCTCCAATTATGAACTTTCTAATAGTGAATTAATGTTTTGTAAAAACTTTCTCTGTATCTTGCTGTTTAGACTAAATGATCGAATTTAGCTACGCTTTGTCAATACTCTGTATAGTGTTATCTTAACAACATATAAACCCTTGGGCTTGCTGTATCTTGCTGTTTAGACTAAATGATCGAATTTAGCTACGCTTTGTCAATACTCTGTATAGTGTTATCTTAACAACATATAAACCCTTGGGCAAACCAGAGTGCTGAAGCACCTACAACTTTCAGAAATGTAAATGGATTAGTAAGGGGCACCTAGCTCGCGGGCGAGTGCCCAGAGGGTCCATGCGTTAAGAAAGCCCTAACTGATTATTTACAAATATTAATTCCTGTGCACGATTAATTCACAAGTGTTGAACTTCTTTACTAGTTAATATGCCATTCCTTTCAATCACTGCAACAGTAGTCGAGTGGATGAAGCTGCTGTGCTTTGGTAGTTCGACCCAGTTTCGAACCCTAGTGAATGTTCCGACTGCAACGGTGTTAATGCCGATTTATTTTCTTTGTAACGTGCATACGGGCCACTTGCTTTAAAAGTCCTCCTTAAAAAGACATCCCTTGTCTTACGTAGATAAACCGTATAATTCGTGATTCACAATACTAAACTCTTTTCTCTGAATATTCATGAAATTTTCAGCAATCGTTGTATTTAACGAATTTTTAATACTCGGTTTCAGTGCCCATCAGTTTTCAAATTTCTGCTAGGATGTTTATGGGAACCAATTCTTTACCCGGAATATACTTAGAATGCAACAGTATGGTACTTAATGCTATTACATATTTTCAATGGTAATGGAATGTAATAAATATGGAAACAAATATACAATACTTGGCTTTAATTACACAAAAATTTTAATATTGATGGGTAGTTAACCATGACAACCGATTAATGAAGAATGATATAATCTTGTAGCTTTACTTCAGTTGGTTACAAAATATTATTGGTTAACATTTTTATGAATCATTGTTAAATTATCGGTAAGTGTACCCATCCTTCTTGAATATATTTTTATTCTTAATGTGGAGAAAATAGCAGCAACGGAGAGTGATCTTGGAGGCGACATAAGGAGAGGTGAAACTGCACACTTGTCCGATTCAGGATAATAGTTCTAGTTACGTTTAATCCTTATTAATTTGAAGTTTAGACTCTGAATTTGAAATTATTAGATCAAGCCAATAACTTCAATGTAAATATCTGAATCATTAGCATTACGAAGTGATTTTCTTGTAGATAAACGTTTTTGATGCATCGCAAGAATCTTGAAACATTAATTTCTGACAACAATCTTACTGGGAGCATTAATTCTTGGATAAGTTTAGGGTATGTAAGCGATTATTTTTAGGATGGAAACTGGTGGTAACAGAATAGTGAAGCAAAAAGCTATTTCAAATTAAATTTAGAAATGTTATTTACATATTTTACATGTATAAGCATGATTTCCGTATGGGTGTTTTGGAGACCACAGGCAAGAATTCGAAAAATAACTCCGTGCTAATAATTTCCACTTGCATTAAGTATACTATATCAATCCAAATTAAAATGGGTTTTTGGAAATTAAAGGGACCATATTATGTATTTTGCCCATATTTTCACATCCAGCTTCTGTCATTCGCAAGATTTAAAATTATATAGCTTCTTTTTGCCTCTGTCACGCTCTCATAATTTTGTGAAACTATTTCATTCAAACTAAAAATATTTTATTATGAAACAGATTAAAAGAAATTATGTATTTTTTGATTCTTTGCGAAATATATTATAGAAACATTAAGTTCAAAGCTTTAACGAAATTTTTTCAAATTCTCATAACTCTCATATTACAGATAATGCACTTAGGATTTAACATCCTCGATTATTTTACATCGGACCAGTTCATGGCAAGGTAAGTAAATTTTGAAGAATCAAATTATATTACAGATGCTGTTATCAAATTTCATATTCAAACCGTCCAGTAATTTAACTTCCAGAATTGGTTGCACTAAGACTGGACATCACAGCGCCATACTTCTAGGATTAATTTTTATGGGCTACAACAGCATGGTGGGCATATTCTCTGGTCACTCCGTGAATAGGCGAATAGGCTTGTAGATGTTCGTTACATACATTCCTATTTCTAACCATCTTAAAGCTATGCACAGATTCCAGTATAAAAAATCGATGAAACTGGCAAACTGCATCTTTGCGTGAGAACCAGCATTTCCTGTTTACACAAATATTCGAAATTACTTTCACAAGAATCTTGAGCAACTATTTATTATTCCATGATGTATTCTCAAATGTTTGTTACATGTACTTCGCAGTCCGTGGTCCTATATAACGCAACTCGATCTTGGTGGTACCCAAGTTGGGTAAAATAGGCACATTTAATCACCTCGCGAAGGGAAAAGTAGTGTTGTGGAGAAAGCTCCAAATTAAGAAATGCTGATTAATATATCGTTTTGATGCACATTTAAAGTGCTTCACGGCCTTTCGAGTACAAAATTTTTAGGTTTGAAATTCATTCTGGATTTATGATTTTGGGACATGATTAAAAATATCGCAGCGAACCATGTATTAATACTAAGAATTTAAAAAATGCGCACACAGATTTAGATCTGTTTATTTTCGTTTAGTAGTTCTTTGCAGTGTTGCCAGACCTTGCGATTTTTTCGCAAATTTGTGACTTTTGACAAACTTGTGCTATTAAAATTTTAATATTTGCAATTTTGCGAAATTTTTGCGACATCCATCATTTTCTTATGCTACTTTTGCGACATCAAAGAGTATTTTAATATATCGTAAAATGCTTTTATGTTAAAATGTATCAACTAGAAATAATTTATATTAAAGCTGTTTATATAGGCTTAACAGAACTTGGCGTCTGGTAATCTCGCTTACATGTGGATTTCGCTTTAAAAGGCTGCATAGCCTGACGCCGGTATAACGAGAAAAGTACAAAGGAAGTGAAAGTGCTTCGGGACCTCTCCCCACACATGCAGGTTATTATATTGAAGACTGCTGGGTGCCTGGACATGCTGGCATCAAAGGCGATGAACTCGCCGATATCACAGCAAAATCTGCTGATATTACCTCAGAAAATGCTGTCCCTTTTACAGACATACGAATTGCATCAGAGCAAAGATCTTGTCCAGGTGGTAAGAATTCTGGGAATGCCAAACTCTGAACAAATTAAGGCGGGTAAAACCCAATTTGGAGTACTGGGAGTCGAGAGGGAATCTGAAGGAGGATGTACTGCTGACTCGCCTTCGCATTGGTCATTGCAGACTGACACATTAGTATCTCTTGAAAGGAGATAATGAGCCTATTTGGCACTTGCAACGTTCTCGTTTCAGTCAATCGTATTTCAACCTGCTGTCCCGCTTTTAGTCAGAAACGTGAAATTTATTTTAACTCTACGAATGTCATCTTAACAGATCTCATTGGAAGAAACTTTCACATCAACCTTATAAGATTTTTAAGATTTCGTATGTCTGTAAAAGGGACAGCATTTTCTGAGGTAATATCAGATTTTGCTGTGATATCGGCGAGTTCATCGCCATTGATGCCAGCATGTCCAGGCACCCAGCAGTCTTCAATATAATAACCTGCATGTGTGGGGGAGAGGTCCCGAAGCACTTTTTTCACTTCCTTTGTACTTCTCTCGTTATACCGGCGTCAGGCTGTGCAGCCTTTTATATATCTTTTTACCATATGATTTGAACTACATTTTATCCTGCTCTACCTGTTGCTAGAGCATTTCTATCATTTCTCCATGCCTTCATCTCATTGGAATAAGCTCCCACATCAACCTCATAAGTTTTTAAGACATCCTTTTTTACCATACGATTTGAAGTTATTTCCCTTTTATCCTGATCTACCTGTTGCTAGAGTGAATGGACATTTCAAAGTCATTTCTCCATGCCTTCATCAGTATCTTAGATCCATTTCATCAATTCACTTGATAGTGTGTTTTGATCTTGAATTTTACTCAAGATTTGTCTGGCGCAAAATAACCCTCGAAGTTTTGTGCCATTAAAAAATTAACCAACCAACTTGACAGTGACAGCGCATAGTCTTGCATACTTTCTCTGTACCCATCAAAATGCTCATTATATATGTTAACCATGGAGATTTTCTAAATGCATAGCTCGAACATATCTGCAATATGCAGCTTCAATTACAATGTTAAATAAGACTTGCGGCGTGTAATGCAATACAAATTAATATATACCGTATATATTAATACAAAGTTAAAAAAAAAAGCTTGCACACATTCGAAAATCCGTGCTTCGAATTTTAATCTAATATGGAACCAAGAGACCTTTTTCAAGCCTATTCAGCTTTCTCTTCTAGTTAGAATGTAGTTCTACGGTATTGTATATAAACCCTTTCTTTTGCCTGAATTTAAACCACCTTCCTGAAATTTTATCTGAAGTGGAAGCGGAATGTTTATCAAATCAACGTCATGTTTATTATGACAATGTTTGCATTAATTTTGTTGTTTGACTTCTGAATTAGTATTTGTTCGGCGTGTTATTGTGTCTTAAACTATTTGACAACTTAACAAAATTATAACGTGATTCTCTTTTACAGGAAACCTGGTGAAAAACCTGCAGAAAAGGATCAGAAAATTCCACGTGCAAATGACCGTAAGAAGAAGCTCGAAACGGTACGGAAACTTTTTTTGGAGGCTTACGGTGAAATGATAAAAGCAACTGATGAACCTCCTAAAGAAACACCGCCCGAAGAGGGCTTAAAGGATCAACCTCCTAAAGAAACACCGCCCGAAGAGGGCTTAAAGACTAGTAACTGATCTAAATCGACTGGCTGTTATTATAACATTTCCTGAATTTATGAACGCTGGCCATTACATTTTAATGCCGAGAATTTAATTTTTTTTAATATTTAATAAATCGAAGTTAATTTTATCACGAAATCTGAATTTTTGTGATTTTAATCGTAAACCTTATTCTAGTATCTCTTACCATCTTCTATACAATACCTCAAATAAATTTTATTTCTTAACCTGTTGCTGTTTTTCCTCATTAAAACACTTCCTCAGAAGCCAATTCATTATCCGATTCTAATAAATCTTTAATATCACGCAAATTCCATCTGATATTCATTCTTTGAATATTCTATGTGTTAGGTTTATTCAAAATACTTGGAGAATAAGATTTTTGCGAGATGGTAGAAATTAAATAAGTCGATCTGATATTTATTATACTATCAGGCTAATTTGCCTCTCGTTTCTTTTATAAATTTGTAAGTTCCAAAACTCAATTGTTTACGAAGCTCTCTTACATTTAAACTTTTAAAACGTCGGAATTTCATTCGGAAATTTTTCTCATTCAGAAATTTGAATATCATGTTGGTCACAAACAGCATAATTCTGTAACTTAAAGTATAATTCAGTTCCCTACATAGCTTAAAAGACGTTAGTGATGAAATATTGGTTTGCTAATAATCTAAACTTCATCTCAATGAACGAGTCTTTACAGCAAAGTTTAGTCTTATTGACAGGGTCATATGACTCTACAGTTGCTCGAAAGTGTCCTAAGCTCTGACTGCAGAACACAAATGACATTCGCTCTTAACGTTTTACTGCCTTTTTTGTTTTCTGAAGTGTTTCATATCTTAAGCGAGCATCTAGAGGATTTGCAGAGTTTAAATTTGTTTAAGAATATCTAATTTAAAACTATGTAGAACTAGTTACTCTTTGCCTAATGTTCTGTCCTTTTTCCTCTGCGTCAATTCCTACAATTGCTTAAATAGGAAGATGTTTCTATAATTTCTAAATTGGAAGTGAGTGGTATAAAACGAAGCAAATTATTCAGTGTTAAAGCTCAACTTGAATGACTAGCTTCACATTTGTGAATTTCTTGGAAAATGAGACCGATTGTTATCTTTTGCACTCCATGTATTAAATAGTACCTACATGGTTCATTCTTGTATTCCAAGCATACAGGCTAACTAATGCCCAATGAATAAAAAGTTAAACACCTGTAGTTTAAACTCCTATTAAAATCGCAGAAGTGACTGGTAACAAACGATGTGCATGGTGTTTCTTATTGATGGTGTAAATATTTGAAATTTTCCCTTACGCCGTTCACCTAAAGGCATTTTCGGCCTTAGGCAGATAACTCTTGCAAGCTTTGCTTCATTAGCTAGCTACGAAATGAACTATAGAAGAGCGATACTTGGCTGGGGGTGAGGTTTTTTTATAGTTTGATAGGGGAATTCGTTCACCGTTTTATTTACCTGTTGAGGATTTGGTTTTATGAAGGTATTTATGAATAACTATTTTACGAATATAATGTGATATTTGTGAATATAAAAACTGTTTTTATTATTTTTGGTGTTTATCGACATTTTATATACTTTCTTGTTTGATTTAAGAAACACGTTAAAAGAATCTAAATTGAAATAAAAGTACCGATAATATTAGAACTCTGAAAACAATAAAGAAATAATCCTACAGCAATGATGAAAGGGCTGCATTAGAAAAAAAGGTTGGAAATCGCTGATATAGAATGTTACGAAAGTCGTTTGCACGTTATGGATAAAACTATGTAAATGTATAATAATTCATTATTGTGCAGTCGCTGTACGGTCAAAGTTTGAAGTTTAAATAAATTAAGAAGCACATGCTTAATATTTTCAGGCATACAAAATTATTCGCATATAAGTGTTGCAATTTTGTTATTCGCTGCGGAGCCGTTGTATCCATATTGCATGGAACAATGGTTGCCAGAGCCTACTCGGAAGAGAGGTTGAACTTCTATTTTTCACCCCCCAATTTTGAGGGAGAGCAGTCTTCTCTCTCACCAATCCACACGAGATTACTTTCGGCTCTCCGCATATTTCCGTGCCACCATGCCGCACCGACACTATACATTTACAAACATCCATGTCATACCCGGGATTCGATTCCAGACACATCGGTACCATGGTAGACTCCCCTAACTACTATACCGTCTGGGTGGCTACGAAACCATTTAATCAACAAAATGAACCTTTTCTGAAGATAATCCCTGCAGCTGGGCAAAAAACACTTAATTTCAATTTAATAAGAATGGAGAATTGATCTGATTTGAGATTTATTTTTTGTGTATCGAAGTTTTCAGTTATAAAATGTTTTTTGTTAGGTTAACATAAAATGGATGTTTTGCTGAGAACTAAAAGTTTACAGGAAGCGTATAAAAGTTTAATTTTATATTTACTAAGCGTCCAGACAAATACAAAGAACATTATTTGCAATTACATGGCGTTTATGTTTTAAGGCAATTAGCCAGGTTGCCGTCAGTTATATCCGAGTTATAGAAGTAAAACCATCAAGTGCGGTACCCGTATTAAAGTTTTTTTAATTTCTGGTTTGTTCAGAACCCAGAATTCCAGAGTCTGATTTAAAAATAGACTAGCGTTGAGACAATGACCATGCGACATGCGACGGGGGACGTGGGCACCACCCCTTTACCGTCGGTTAATTGGTGTAGCGCCACGTCCACCAATATCTAGAGTTGAACCTTGAGTCTTTCAAAAGAGCAATTACATGGCCAGACAAGGGCTGTTAATATTTAGTATTACATTCTTGTTTGCTGGTTAACATATTCTATGGATAACGTGATTTACAGAGTTACATACTGACTTTGTCTCTCATTTCCGGCATACAATGCATATGCATTACCTGAATTACATTAATCTTACATTGCGTTGGATTACTTTTGTGTACAGTTACAGTTTTTAGCTGTACATTTCAATAAATATACCTACATTACTTGTAGATTGCATATAAATACAGTTTGCATGTACAGTTACATATGCCAATATTACATGTGCCTTGCGTTACATTATTTTTATATACATACATAGTCAGGCACGCCTGCTTCACATATTACTTAATTTTACCTACACTGCGTAAACTTAGGTTACATATACTTGCAGTTGCATATAGATACATGCAGATACATTCTGATTAATTTTTTAGATACAAATATTTACAAACATAATAATCTTACAGGTTACTTACATTATATGTTATTTGGGTACTTATTGCATAATTTTCCAGTACATGAAATAGACATTCCAATACATACATTGCTTTGCGTTAGACATCCTATATCCCTTATTCATAATACAAAACATGTATGTTACCCTTGCATTTTTATTAGACATTTCTGCATTTATATTGCATTACTTTAAATTGCATAACTTACTTATACATAGCTTACTGATACACAAAAATATTTATATATATTACATTCCCTTACATTACTTTGCTTACAGATATATGCACTTTCATACATTCGTTATGCCTACATTATATATCGGTTCATTATATATGGTCTTACGGTATAATTTGCCGAAATTTATTTACACAGTACATGCACATTGTTAAATGCAACTGACTTTCCAGGTATGAATACAGGCAGTCTTTATACTGTGAGTTTCTAGTCTACATTATAGTTTCTTACAATTCACTTGAATGACAGTTTTCCTACATTGCAATACATGTCCTTTTTAAAATGCTTAAGTTGTTTTTACATGCTGGGTTGTTCTATGGCTGACACAAGTCTGTATCTAAGTCGGACAGTCTATCCATCAACTGTACCAGCTTTTTAATAAAGTGCCGCTGTTTTATCATATATTTACAGAACGGCTGGCGATTTGTTTCAGGGAGATTGATATGCAGTCCTTCTGTTAATGGGCATGACGTTAGATAGTGCTCTGGTGAGCCTGAGTCGCCGCATGCACATTGACTTGTGTGACTTATGCCACGCTTGAAGAAATATTCCGGGTAGGGCCCATGCCCGGAAATGAACCTTACCAACTGTGCGTTCGCTACATTTCGGCTAGTGTCCACATAGCCGATGAAGTAGTGGGTCCTTCTCCCTGTGGTGCTTTGGTCCCATTCGTTCTGCCACATGCCAGTAGCCCTTAGGCATAGTGTCTTCTTTAAATACGAATGCGGCCATGGGATGATAATTGGTGCATCAGGCGGGTCAGTTGTTGCCTCTTTGGCGAGTTGGTCGGCAAGTTCATTGCCATAGTGGCCAACATGAGCCTTTATCCACTCTAATTTTGTGCGGTACTGGGGGTTACTTCTAAGATCTCTCTGGATTCCCTGTATAATCTCCGAGGGATGATCTGCATTCCAAATGGCATATAACGATGATAAGCTGTCCGTTTTAATGGTGACATGGCTATGCTGGTGCGAGTGCAGGTAGCGAATCGCTTGTGCAATTGCCACTGCTTCGCTTTGAAAGACACTGTTATGTTGTCTTAACTGTCCCTTCCATTTCTCGATTGCGTTGTCTTGTTTCGTGGCGACATAGGCGCATCCCACTCTTTCGTCCAATCTAGACCCGTCTGTATAGATGGTCATTTCCCTTGAGTGATGAGTTGCAGTGGGATTAATTGAGATAAGTATCCCTTTGCCTTTCTCTGCCGGGTGGACGTCAAGAGGGCAGAAGTTTGTTTCGTACTCATCCGGGTAGTATGTTTCATCATCAAAAGTAACTGCCTTCTTAAGTTGCAAAATGTGCTGGCGTGCTGCCTCCTCCTCAACCCGGATGTGCAGGGGAAGGAGACCAGCAAGTACGTTAATGGCATCGGTGGAGGTGGTGCGGTAGGCCCGTGTGATTCCCAATGCGAATGGTCGTTGTATGCTGTTAAGATGTCTGACCTTCCTTCCTTCCATTGGATAGGCCCATACTGCGGCAGCATACGTCACTATCTTTTCGATGACTGTCGTGTACAATACCTTTTGAATATGGGGGTTAAGCCCCCATTTGTGACCATAAAAGAGTTTCATTTGTTTGGCTATGGCTGCCGTCCGGAGTTTGAGATTCTGCACGTGAGGGATCCAGGTCATCTTATGATCAAAAGTGACCCCTAAATATCTTAGCTGGTCCACTATCTGCAGACGTTGGTTGTTAATCTTTATGGTGGGGCGTCTTACTAAGGATCCTCCTTTTTTCGGAATTAAAAGGACTTTTGACTTATGTTCTGCAATTGTGAGTTTAAGTTTGGTACACTGATCATGAAAGATCGCGCAAACTTCATTGCAATTTTTCTGTAATTTTTCTCGCGAGGTACCCTTTACGATAAGCGCCGCGTCATCCGCGTATGCAATGATTTTAGTGTGCGCCGGCCACGTCGCTGTCAGTACTTCATTGAACGTTAAGTTCGATAAATGCGGCCCGGCGCACGATCCTTGCGGACATCATCTAGTTTGCACCTTTTCGATAATGCCTGCATTATGCACCGCTAATAGCTTCCGATCCTGCAGGTAGTTGCTTATTATACTATATATGTTACTTGGGCAATTGGCCCTTCGTAATGCCTGCTTGATAGCCGGCCACCACAGCGTATCGAAAGCATTCTTTAGGTCTATGCTGACCATAGCCGTGTGGTGGCCACTGTGTCTATTTTCCAGAATTGTCTCCTCTATATTATGGAGAGCATGCACCGTCGATGAACCAGTCCTGAAGCCATATTGGCTGCTGCTGAGATAACCGTTGAGATGCAAGTGGTGGCGCAGTCTGTTGATGATTAGCTTTTCCAACACCTTCCCCATCGCAGACAAAAGGCAGATGGGTCTGAATGATGAGGCTTCTGAAGGATCTCTGTTTTTCTTGAGGAATAATACCACTTGCCCTATTTTATATGGTGTTGGAAAAAGTCCTACTGACAGAAGCTTATTGAAATAGCTTACGAAGAATGTAGGGTATGCCTTTATGGTAGCTTTTACGATTGTGTAGTCCATGCCGTCTGTCCCGGGGGCTTTCTTACGCGGCAGACTTGCCAGCACTCTCTGCAGTTCTTGAAGCGTGAATTCCGGATCTGCTTCTGTGTCTACACTATTTGTATCTGCTCGAAGGGCAGCTTGTTCGGCGGTGTCTTGCTCTGCATCGTCCTGACTGAACACAGTATTTAAAACTACATTCAAAGTGTCAGTCGTGTAGCTTTGGCTGCTATCCAGTGGTGACGGGATTTGAAGCTGCGAAGGCTTGAACACCTTCCCCGTTGCTATCTTGTGATGCAGCCCGTATACTTCTTTTGTATTGGAACAGAACTCTCTCCAAGATGTTACTTTGGCCTGGATGATCATCCTTTTGTATTTTGCTCGCTCTCTTTGAAAAATGGTGAGTGTGTCCGAGATGATCTCTAGCCGCCTCTCGTACTTCAATCTCCTTCGCAAAGCCCTGCATTTACGCTGTTGCTTCTGTAATGCGCCCGTCCACCAGTGCATTTCCTTTATCTTCTGAGGTTTTTCTTGGGGAGATTTTGGTCACAAACTAATTGTAGGGTGTTCTGTAGCCTGATGGAGAAATTCTCTAAGTCTGCCATTGTGTCTGCATGCTGTAGCGCCGGTTCAAGAGTTTCCAGGTGCCTTTTAACCTTCCTAGTGAAGGTAAGGAGCTTTCTACCTGGGAGATTGTACCTTTTAATTTTGGTGATAGATGTCGACTGCCGCAGAGAGTAAGTTATAAATTTGTGATCACTTAGACTTTCTTGATCATCTACTTTCCAATCTGTCAGTAAGAACGCTGCTTGCAAAGACGTAATAGTGAGATCGGGCCAGCCCCGAGCGAAGATTCTGTCGAAGGAGGGTGGCGCTTCTGCGGTATTGTGGATAACAAGATTTTTCGAGCTGAGAAAGTCCTCCAGTTCTCTGCCCTCTGTGTCCGTGGCACGATAGCCTCAGGTAGTATTATGAGCGTTATAATCTCCCCCGAAAAGTAGTATGGAATCTTTATCTTGTGTAAAACTTGCTCCATGAACCTTGCAGTGGGCCCAATTTCCACTGTCGGTGGCGAGTAGCTCGAAGCGATGGCCAAAGTAAGTGAATGAACTTCCAGGAGTACTGCAATGTTGTCTTGTTCCACTGCGATGATAACCGGCGACCAGTCCGGCCTGCAACATACTAAAATTGCTTTTGGTACATTATCTTTATCTATTTTCTGAAATACCGTCCATTTTACCGGGAAACCTACTGCCATCCCCTCTCTGACATAAGGCTCTTGACCAAGGATTATATCTATGTTCTTTTCGATTGCATATTGTATTGTTTGAGCGACTGCCGCTCTGGCGCGCTGCATATTGATTTGTAGTATTTTCACCGGTGTTTCTTCTGCTATAGTCTCTCGGTTGACAAGTACATCAGTTTTTGACTGGCTTCCGCTGTTTTGTGATATGATGCTATTATCAGTACTGGGTAATACTTCTGATATATGCCGCTGCACGTTGGTACTCTGGACACTCCGCTGCATATGCCGGGTGCCTGCAGTCATACCTAGCTCCGTGTCTCTCATTTGCATCCCGACAGTTAATGCATTCTGGAAGTTCGGCTTTACATTTGCTGGTGTGATGGGGTCCGGCGCAGTAAGCACAGAATTCCTTTTTGCAGGTACATTGGTCTTGTGTGTGGCCGAGCTGTTGGCACTTGTAGCATCGGCGTATTCCCAAGTACTCTGTAATTTTATGTGCGTGCCATCCGATGTAGATTCTTCTAGCTCGAAGGACTGCCTGGATACAGGAGGGGTCGCATTCCAGGACCCATTTAACACGCATTGGATTTCTCTCTCTGAGCTTGAAAAGGGCCTTGACATTTTTGGTTGAAATGCTTGTTGTCGTTGCCAATTCGTCGATGAGATCCTCCGGTTTAACGGAGTCTGAGACGTTGTGAATTGTGCAACGCGGTTTCCTTCGTTGTCGTCTGCGTAGGCTGGCATCGATGTTGGCTTTCTGCAATGCCTCTTCTAAGTTGTCGACGTCCTTCGCTGTCTTGCAATAGACCTCTATCTCTCCTTTTGCTGTGGTGGAAATCCTTTCCACTGCTACTTGCAACTTGCTGAGAGGCGCCTTCTCTTGTAGCTCTTTTCTCAGTTGTGTTTTGTTCTTTTGCGCAGAAGGTTTCAGGATTTGTCTGGGTTTCTGCGTAAGCTTGACGACCTCTGCAAACGACCTTGGCGTTGTGTCCTGTGCACCAGCAAATGCCTCTGGAACTGGAGGAGTGGCTCTTTGCTGAGGTTCACTTTGTGCTGCCGTGGGCGGCGTGTGCAGCTGGCTGCAGCAAACAAAAGTGGACGTATTCACACCTATCTCTGCAGTAACTGGCTTGGGCTTAAAGTCTTCACCCTCAATTGCTAAGCCCTGTAGGATACTTAGAGATTGCTGGACCCGATCTCGGAGATCCTGCGGAAGAAGATGCCTTCCCCTTCTGTAAGTGGCAGTGATCTGCCAGATGTCTTTGACAAGGGCTTTAACTCGGTCCTCGTGGGTCAATTCCGAGGTTGTCAGCGCATTTGTATCCAGTGGCTCTTGTAAATTTTGGGTGTCCGTGTTCTCTGGCAACACTGAGGGGTGTGTCATGTCACTTTAATATCGCACGATCCGCTTTACGCTGAGAAAAATTCACTAAAAAGCACTTGGTGTAGCTTAATGCACTTTTGCGAATATACACGATGCGGTAAGCACTGATGACACTTTCACTAGAGCACTCTTATGTGAGTAGACACTATGCACTAATTACTGATGACACTTTCACTAAGGCACTTTTAACAGCTAAACGCGATGCCCTAAACATTGTTTTCACTTTAACTAAGGCACTTTAATGCGAAGAATCGCAATGCACTTATTTTTGGTCAAATAGATAATATATGTCACTCTGTGCACAATTAATCAAGAACTATCTGTATACACCATTAAGATAACTTGACACTTGTTTAATAAATCATGAAAATCACTTTGTGCACGATAAATCAACACTAACTGCCTATGTCAAAATAAGAACACTCATTAAATAAATTACACAACATGTGTCACACTGTGCACAAGTCATAAATAGTTAATTGTATATATCAATTAAAACTTCCTAAGCACTTGTTAATGATGTCACATATATCACTTGCACACAATTATCAAATACTAACTATAGATGCTAATTAAATTCACTAAGCACTTGTTAAACAATCGCATATATCACTCTGTGCACAAATTAACGGGAACTGACTGTATGTCAATTAAATTCGTTATTCAATATTAATACACAGTTGTTCAACAGTGAAGCAACTATGTCAATAAATACACTCAAAATTAAGACCACTGAGACAATGACCAGTTAAACAGAGCGATGCTGCCACTATAGTACGACGATAATTGGAGATGTTATATAATCAAAACAATTTGCAAGGCCCACCAGCGGCCGAACGGTAAAGTTGGCGAACACTGATAGTTATGTCCAGGGTTCGAATCCTAGCAAACCGGCTGGCTGCATTGACGTATTCGTGGTTTTTCCCATGTGTAATGTGGTAAAGTTTCTCAAAATAGTTTATGAAAAAAATGGCGAATCACAAAAACTAGTTAGTATTGTTCAAATTCTTCCAGAGAAAGTGAATAATAGCTCTTAATTTAAAGAAATCATTAAGGTTAATTTCAGTTCATTGAAAAAGAAATTTAGCAACTGCTTATAACATTTTCTCTTTTACCATAAAATAGGCTACGAATTTTGTGATAAATTATTCAGCATAAATATAGATTGATTCTCCGTTCTAATTGCATATATCCATCCAAAAGGTGGGTGGGGCGAGCGGACTCGAATCTTTCTCCATTTAAATATGATTTAAATATGAATGCTAGGATACCTTCCTGCTCCAACAATGTACCCGATACTTCGATTGTGACCGAAAGACTAAGAAGCGACATAGAAAGCACTGTATCAGATGTATTTTGTCCACGTTTCTTAATTATAACCAGCTCTGAAGAATTGAAAAAAATGTCACCGTTTCTAATAAACATATTTTGTCTTCTGTAGAACTGAAAAATATTACGAGACTTCGGTCTGAAGACTTTTTGATAGAAACTGTGTCCGGAAAGCAGTCTAATAGTCTTTTCAAACTAACTAAATTAGGACAAGCAAACATTGCAGTTAAGCCACATAACACTCTAAATTCGTCTCGAGGAGTAATCTCTGAAATAGACTTACTGTCAGTAACTGAAAGGGAATTTGTTAAAGAGTTCGGGAACGGGCTGGCTGCATGGGCGGTTTCGTGGTTTTCCCCATGTGTAACGTGTATACGAGCGAGTTTCCCTTGGAAAGTTCTCCACGAAGGCGTCTCTCCTCTTAGGCAGATAGCCCTAGTGCGCTTTGCCGTATTCTCAATACACCAACACCTTGTTAAAGAGTTGGCAGATCAAAACGTGTGTCCTGCTCGTAGGATCACAATACAAAATGAAGATCAACTCATTCCCACTAAACATGTCATACTTGCCTTCAAGTCTCCTAACCTGCCTAAAAACGTCAAAGCTGGATACCTAAACTGTTCAGTCAGGCCATATATACCGAATCCAATGCTTTGCTGTCAATGCCAGCGCTTTCGACATGGAAAGACCTCTTGTCGCGGTAGCCTCACGTGCCCTCGATGTTCCATCGCAGGCCATGCCAGTGAAGGCTGCTCTGCTGTCCCCTTATGTATAAACTGTAAAGGCGAGCACCCAACGTTTTCAAGATCATGTCCGAAATGGCAGACAGGAAAACCAACTCAAAAAATTAAAGTTACACAAAAGATATCATTTGCAGAAGGCAAAAGACTTCTCTCTAATCAGCAAAGACCTAATAAATCTTATGCATCAGCAACAAAATCATTCAGATCAATATCAACGCAAACCACAATAATCGCCCAGAAAATATAACTAGGAATGACAGAGGATACTAGAAACCCCAAATCGGGGGAAAACACCTGATGCTGAAATTAGTACACCGATGACTGCACCCAAAGGAAAACAGGATGTCCAACAGAGCAAACGTAGAGATAGTATCAAAGAGAAAAATATGAAAAAACCTAAGACCCCCAGTCAACGTTCTATTGCAAGCATGAGTTCAGGAAGTCTAGACGACTCGGACGAAATGGACGTTGAACAAGGGTTATCCCTTCCGAAACACATTTTGCCTCGAATGTCAAACAACACCACCGCCAAAACAAGCATCCATAACGGATACATTTATTTCGTGGAATTGCCGGGGTTTCCGTCAACACCTGGATAATATCAAGGATTTAATCAACATGTATCAACCTGCCTGCCTTGCACTTCAGAAGACCTTGTTAAAAACCAAGCAGATATGCTAAGATACGGAGATATACCACACTAAGATAGGACAACCCATCTGGGGATCGTGCCTGTGGTGTGGGCCTTATCGCCTCCCACAATCATTCCTACATTTCTCTCCCTTTGACGACCTCCCTTAAAGAGGTGGCGGTTCAAATTAGTTTACGCCTTTTCAATCTCAGTATGCACTATTTATTGAACCCCCACATGAGCATGTTGATCAGCGACAGTTGGACAGAATAGAGCAGCTCTAAGAACTTTTTTTGCTTTTAGGTGACTTCAATGCCCATAGTACATTATGAAAAAAAGGTATACTAATTCAAGGGGCCGGCAGATCGAACAATTAATGGAAGATCACTCTATTTGTCTCCTTAATAATTGGGAATACGCTTATTTTCATCAGTTCACTAGAACATTTCATGCAATTGATCTGGTTTTTTTGTTCTCCCTCTCTACTACCTTTTTGCTCTTTCGGTGTAGGGGAGAATATCTTCGATATGATAGTGACTACTGCCAAGTCGTAAACATTACAGGAAAATCGGTGATCTCAAGACAACCCCGCTTACTTTACGATAAAGCTGATTGGGATCTTTTTGCATCTTGTGCTGTGCTGGTTGAAGAAATGGTTAACGATGTGGACATTAACACAGCAGTAAAAATGATCTCTGATACTATTGTACAAGCAGCTGAACTTTGTATTCCGAAGACTTCGACAACATTCCCTAAACTCTAGTGGAACAGTGATTGTCATGAAACTTCGAGAGAGCAAAAAAAAAGCTTGGCGTATCTTTCACCGATATCCAACACGAAAATCTTCTGGCCTTTAAAAAAGCTAAGGCGAATGCAAGAAAAGTGAGGCGGCAAAGTCAGAGAAAATCATAAGCAGCCTACGTATTCACTATTACCTTTTAATGTCTAGCAAACAGGTTTGGCAAAGAGTCCGCAAAGATTCTGCACTATATAATGATTATTCCTTTTCTGTTCTAGAAAAAGATGAAAAGTTTACAAGTACTAGAAAAGAAAAGCCGATGCTTAGGTGATACATTTGTTGCTGTATCTGGCAGTAGCAATTACTCAAGAGTTTCTGTCCACAAAGATGCGCTTGGAAAGAATTCAAATCGAATTTTTTAATCCTAACGCAAAATCTTATAATAAAGATCTCACCATGTTTTAATTAAGAAGTGTAATATATCGCACTGATTGAACTTGCCCTGGTCCTGATGGCATAAGTTATTTGATGGTAAAGCACTTTACCTATGAATCTCTAGTGGTTCTTCTTCAAGTACCCGAAAAACCCTTTAAATTATTGCCCCATCGCGTTCAATAGCTGCCTTTGCAAGATCATGGAAAAAATAGTAAATCACCGTCTCACCTACTATCTAGAGACTAATCATTGCCTATCACCTTACCAAAGTGGTTTCCATACAGGAAGATCTTCACTTGACAATGACTTGTTCTTAGAAACTGCAGTACGCAATGCATTTGTGAAAAGAAATCGTATGGTTTCAGTCTTCTTTGACATGAAAAAGGCGTACGATAGAACTTGGTGGCATGGAACTCTTCATGACCTTTACAACACTGGATTGCGACGCAATTTACCCATCTTCATTTGAAACTTTATGAAGGACCGCGCTTTCCGAGTTAAGATTGGTCCGTTGCTTTCTCAAGTATTTGTACAACAAGAAGTTGTACCCCAAGGTTCAGTGCTCAGTCTCACTCTTTTAAGCCTGAAAATTAATTCCATTTTAACAGAACTTCCTCCCACAGTGCATGGTTCCCTGTATGTTGATGATTTGATGATGTATTCTCACGGTCAAAATATGAAATACATTGAGAGACAACTACAAATTGCTCTAAACAGAATCATAAAGTGGTCCAATAACGATGAATTTAAATTTTCTAGCCAGAAGACCGTCTGCGTGCATTTCTGTCGCAAAAGAAATCCACATCCTGATACAGAGCTGCATCTTGACGGTTCTTTGAGCCAGAAGCAAAATTCTTAGGAGTTATATTTGACAGAAAACTCACTTTCTTTCCCCATATCTTTAACAAAGACTTATATTATTATTCCCCATATCTTAAACAAAGACTGTGCTAAAGCTCTCAACATACTGAAAGTCCTGGCTAATACTTCATGGCAAGCATAACGTTGTTCTATGCTCCGCATTTATAGAGCTTTAATCCGTTCCGGCTGTGTTATCTATGGATCAGCAAGACTTTCCGTGCTACTGAAATTGAATCCAGTCCACCATCAAGCGCTACGGATTTGCTGTGAAGCTTTCAGAACATCTCCAGTCCAACGTTTATGTCTTCTGTTTCGAACCACCTCTGGAATTCAGACGCAAGCAGTTGTCTGTGCGACTCATGACATCTAATGAGTGCTGGCGTATCTACCATGCACGTCCTTCATGTATCCCACCTTTGATCTTCGCATTCACTCACTGATTGAAGATTTCAACTTAAAAGAGCTGCATCCCAAAAGCCTTTACTTTTTCGGTATTGCTCCCTTCCAAGAAGTGAATATTCACCTACTTAACATTTTTGAAGAACTAAAGAAGAGAAGTACCAATGATATCCAATTTCAACAAATTTTCCTAGAGCACAAGAGCAGTTATTCTAACTAACAATTTTTACTGATGGCTCAAAGATTCGTAATCATGTCGGGGCAGCTTTTGTTTGTGATAAAGAAATCAAGAGTAGTAAACTTCATAAGGCTGCATCTGTTTTTACTGCAAAAACCTTTGCATTTTTATTTCCAAAATCTTTATCTCTAGGCAGAATAGCAGGAAATTCATCATTTACTCCGACTTTCTGAGTGCTCTTGTATCAATAAATACAAATACCAGCCACCCTTTGGTCTTAGAAATTTTAAAGGCGCACCTCCGTTTGAGGAATGCAAGTTATTCTGTTGTGTACTGCTGGATGCCTAGACATACTGGCATCAAAGGCAATGAACTCGCCGATATCGGAGCAAAATCTACTGATATTACCTCTGAAAATGATGTCCTTTTTACAGACATACGGAATTACATCAGAACAAAGATCTTATCCAGGTGATAAGAACTGTGGGAATGCCAGACTCTGAACAAATTAAGGCAGGTAAAACCCAATTTGTAGTATTGGGAGACGAGAGGGAGTCGAAAAGAGGATGTACTACTGACTCGCTCAGAGTGAAAAATAATTTGTATTTTATGCTGGTGTTAATGCGCATTTTGGAAAACGGGATCTAGTTTTGTACGCCATTTTCGATTCTGCCACATATGGGCTCAATCAGCAGCGGATTCAGCGTCAGAAAAATCCCTCGTTGAAAAAATTATCAAAAAATAAAAATCTATATATATCACACGTAGATTTTGTACATAGATCTACGATATAATCACTTTAGATGTTACTAACACATTTTTCATTTTTGCATGAAGCAAACAATTTTTCAGATCTTCATCTTAGAGTCACGTTGATGAAGCACACGCAACAATTTAGAGCACAACTGAAATTTGTCAATTTCACAAAAATGACTGATTTAAATACTAATTTTGTTTAGGAGACATTTGAGATTCCCAACTCGTAGGCGCGGAATTTGAAGATGCAACTAGATTTTCAGCAGACACATAGTCGCAAAGTTCCAGGTCATAGTTATGGTATTTCTCCACAGGAGGATTGAAGGGTCATCATTCTGTAACTCGTCGGAAGTCGCACCAAGAAAAGTTACTAGAGTGGGCGCTTGGGGTATCACATACCCCAATATTTAAAATACGATAAAAGTAGTTTTATTTAGTTTTAAAGCTATTTTTCTTGTTATCGTGTATTATAAATGCGTGAATAATAATTGGGATTCAAAAAATTAATTTCCAAAATAATCTTAGAGTTAAAATTAAGATAAATGAAAATAATAAAAATATAAACATCATGCCTCTAAGCTTCATTGCATCTCTAATACACAATGCTTATTTTATTTCATTAGACTTTGAACGAAATACATTTATGTGTTCTTGAGAATGTTTTCACATGATAAACATTGCATTCACGTTCTTCTGTCCTTGGCACGAGGGCAATTTATCACATCTTTCATACTTAGTTGTTTCGAATTTCATGTATTCGTTTTAATTCTTCGTCGAAACTTCCGCTTCTGTTTTGCATGCAATACGTCAGTTTCTTGGTAAAGTATTAATCTTTGATCTTTGTTTAAAACATTTTTTCATTAATTGTAATGCTAAGTCCTTCAAAAACAGACTTCTGTTTCTGGTTGGTGGATTATCAGTTGAATGCAATAAAATTCAAGCATTTATTACAGCAACATTCAGTGCAGGAAAGAAAATTACCATTGGCCACCTCCTTGTTATTCTGGCAATTGAATAATTGGTTGACATTTCCTCCCCCATATCCACTGCTTCTTTAGTCATATTATAAAAATATATAATTCCTGACGTTTTATTTTGAATGCATTCAGAGCCTAGACTCGGAACGTGAAGGTGCGTAGTTCCTCTCGCTCTGTGCTGAGCAGTCATACGTGAAGTTCCTTCCAACACGACTCTCGGTTTTGCCGACTTAATTTTATTCTCTGATTTAGTTGCTAGCACATAAAAGGTTGCTCACCGGTCTTAAGTGACCAAAGAGTTGTAAAAAGGCCTTAATGCGTTTTGCTGAATATCAGTTTCGCTTGCCTAGCCCCTGGCCCAGTAAAAGTAGGCGGCCAGTGATTTGTTCTTGATACACGAGGCCTAATTGTGATACACGAGGTAACCACGTGCTTCGGGAATTTGATTTTAGCAATATTTTTTTAATGCTTTCATCGGTTTGTAGTTTAGTGAACTGCATAAATGCATTTGCTGTATTTTGTTCTAATTATTTTGCATTTTTGAGAAATTTTAAGTTATATGCTTTGCGTGGGCTATGCCAAAACGCCTGATTGTTGAATTAAGTTTGTAGCATATTTTGCAGTTGCGAATTTTAATTTTAGCGCATTTGATTAATTAATATCAAATTAATTTTGAAATTATCTTGAGGTTTTTGGACTTTTGCGGCGCTTATAGTTACCCTTAAGCTATCGCTTCAGGCGATTGTCAGGGGCCTTAAGTACTATCTGTCTACGCATCCGTCTACAGAGAAGGCCGTCGAGCCAGTGCTCTGTTCCGGGACGTAGGACTCCGTTTTTTTGGTGCCGGATTTATTTCTTTTTCATGCACAACCATGGAGAGGCTTGTTGAACACTATCATACCCAGATTTCAGAATTAAAATGCACCATGGATAGGAATGATTCACTCCTGATGTGGAAGTAAAATTCTACAATTTTTTGATAAGCTCACTAGAAATGATACAGGCTTCACAAAAGCAATCTGAAAATAATAATGCTAAACAGGATGATGTTAAAAAGGATCAAGTCACACCTATTGCTAGTACAAGGCAAAGTTATGCTGAAAATAAAAGAGCTAGAAGTCCGATTAATTTACACTCAGGTACCACAGCTAGTGCTGATGAGGAACTCACGCTAGATAAGGACCTTAGCTCAGACGATGATATTCCCAAACGTAGACGTGGTGATCAGACAGTCCGAACTAAAATTCACCGCCAGACGGCTAAGAAAGTTAAGCTTACCTCGCAAACACAGATTATTTCACCAATAATCACGATAAATAGTAACACTAGTAATATTATCAATGTGTGTGTGTGTGTGATTATGGCAAAGCCACGAGGGCTATCTGCCTAAGGGGAAGGATGCCTTCGTGGAGGACTTTCTAAGGAAACTGACTCGTATACACGTTACACATGGGGGAAACCACGAAAACGCCCATGCAGCCAGCCCGTTCGCGGGATTCGAACCTCGGACCGAACTACCAGTGTTCAACAACTTCTCTAATAGTATTAAGCCCACCGCTCGGCCGCTGGTGGGCCTAATACTATTAGAGACGGTATGAAAGTAATTGCGAATAACTCTGACAGTTGTAAAGGGATTGTTAAATTATGAAAGGAAAAAGAATAAAGAATTAGATTTTGAGCACCACTCATACATTCTTCCAGAAGACAAATATCTCAAAGTAGTGTTGAAAGGACTGCTTCTCAGCACTGAAATAGAGGAAATAAAAAGCGAACTTGAGGACTTAAAATATAAAGTACTAGAGATTAAATAGATGTCAAGAAAGAGAGAAGGCGAAGCTATTAAACTTCCCTTATACTTACGAAAGAATGAGGCCTCTGAGGCAATTAATTATGAAAAATATATTTGCGATCTCAGAATAAATATTGTCGAGTATAAAGGCAGACAGGGACCTATCCAATGTTTCCCCTGTCAGGGTTTTAATCACACCCAGGCAGTCTGTCACTATAAACCAAGATGTGTAAGATGCGGAGAAGAGCATTTTATCAAAGATTGCCCTGACAGGGGAAATAAGGAGAAACCACCAGTGGCCAATCTCACATCTCAAGTTATAAGGGGTGTGAGAAATTTCCAAAGAAAAAAGCTGAGAAGCAGCAAACTTATTCCAGCAGAATTATGGAAGGTAAATCTTTCTCGCAAGCCCTTTCCAGAGGTATTTATTCGGACACTATCAATGAGGCCCGCAAAATTTTCAGTGACTTAGCTGAGTTAGTCTCAGTGATAGAAAGCGCAGGCTTTTTACAATTTACGCAACAAATCAAAGAAATGAATCAAATTAGTCAAGAGAACAACACAAATAATAGTTCAAGTAATGGGCCAACACAATCTTAAAAAAGCTCCAATTCAGTTCATGATTTGGAATGCGCACAGCGTATTAAATAAAATTCCCAAGCTTCAAAACTTTCTTCTAACCTACAATATCGACATCGCTCTGATTACTGAGACACATGCCTGTCCCAGTAATAACTTGAACATTCCAAGTTATAAATGTTTTAGGTGTGATAGATTGAGTCACAGAGGGGGGGGGGTTCGCAATTTTTGTAAAGAGATCCCTTCAAGCTTGTCTAATCAGCGAAGATAAAAGGAACGGCTGCGAAATACTCACAGTCTCTGTGCTACTCCCTCTCTTTGAAGCAGTTTATTTTAGTTCCATGTATAATCCGTCAAATAGCCCACTCGATGAGAACTTACTTGCTGAAATTCTACTCACTGATAAACACACTGTAGTAGGAGGTGATTTAAATGCAAAAAATGTCGAATGGGGTGTCGAAGATCGAACAAAAATGGATTGCAGCTTTCTGATTTTATTAATAATTATCCAATCTATTTTTCGCTCCAAAAGAATACACTTACTTGCCAGATAACTCTAGACGAGGAGCTATTTTAGGTATCATATTAGCCACCGCATCACTACCCTTGTATCTGGAGGTTAAAGTGCAGCTTACGTCTGACCATGTCCCTATTATTGCCACGATCAGTGCAATGACACCAAATACGGAAAATTTACGGATTGGGAGATTTACTATGATTACCTTCTTAATAAACCCTTGAACTTCGAGAATCTGAGAAATATCAGTGATATCGATTTAGCCATCGAGACGCTT
Source organism: Stegodyphus dumicola (assembly GCF_044657685.1). Taxonomy (NCBI): domain Eukaryota; kingdom Metazoa; phylum Arthropoda; class Arachnida; order Araneae; family Eresidae; genus Stegodyphus; species Stegodyphus dumicola. The sequence goes on along the minus strand of NC_140779.1, from coordinate 83,667,987 downwards.
ACGAATAAAATTCTCACAACTTATAATAGAGCTACTAAAAAATTCCTTGTTGATCAGAATGCTGAAAGGCTCCCTTGGTTTATTCGCAACCAGATTAAGGAGCGAAATAAGCTCAGGAAAAGGTGCTGCATCTCATGGGACACTAATATCAAAAGAGAGTTAAATAAACTTAATATGACAATCAAGAGGAATATTTATAACCTTAGAAACGAGAGATGGAATGATAAAATCGCCAGCTTCAATGAGCCAAATAATGCCTTTTGGTCGTTTGCTAGGAACCTAAAGAATAGGCCCACTGTAAATAAGCCACTTTACCGTGCTAATGCAGTTGCTGTGACTAATAAAGATAAAGTAAAAATTATGGCAAACCATCTGGAAAAGCAGTTCATGCCAAACATGGATCCTCGCGACCTTACGTTTTCTTATGACATAAGGTATTTTATACATGACTGGGTCAATAGTCCAAGTCCGAGAAGCAAACCTGATCTGACTACTCCAAATGAAGTTAAAAATGTTATTAGAAAATTAAAGAAAAGGAAAGCTCCAGGTTACAACGAAATAACGAATCTTGCCATCAAAAACCTGCCCTTAAATACCGTCCCAAAATACACAAGTATCGTAAATGCCTGCATTGTAAATAACTATTTTCCTAAGAACTGGAAAGTCGCTAAAGTCATTCTCCTAGTTAAGCCAGGTAAAGATATAATTAAACCTGAGGGTTTTCGCCCTATTAGTCTTTTGCCTGGTTTAGGCAAAATCTACGAAACAATTATTTTAAGAAAAATGTATCCTTATATGGCCAAATTAACACCCAAACAGTTCGAGTTTAGAAAATCACTCTCCACGACAAAGCAGCTTGTCCGCCTTAATGAACTTATTGGATCAGCGTTTCACAATCATCAGAAGGTAGCTTTACTCATGCTAGACGTGGCGAAAGCCTTCGACTGCGTCTGGCATGAGGGGCTGATATTCAAATTAATCTGCTTAGATTTTAACAGGGATCTTATACTACTCATTTATGCTTTTATCAAAAATGAGAAGTTCTTTGTAAATATAGGCAAAGATAATTCTGTTCAGAAAAGGCTAAACGCAGGAGTAGCTCAGGGGTCCATTTTAGGCCCAATCTTGTATATTTTCTACGTGGCAGATTTTCCGCGTGTTTTCAATGATTTAAATGGCTTCGTAGGTTGCTTTGCTGTCATCAGCAAAGCAACCTTAACCTAGAAAGTAATCTTAACGTAAGTAACCTTAACGTAAGTCACTTAACGTAGAAAATGCCGTAAATAAATTGCAGCGCATTACTCCACAGATAGAACATTGGTGCACGGTGTGGAGAATTTCTATTAATGCACAGAAGTCTCAGAAGCTTCTAATCGTTCAGAAAAGGGCCAAAAGAACCCCCGCCACTGCCAGACTTAAACTTTTCGATGTTGATGTTCCCATAGTGCAAAAAGCAAACTACTTGGGTGTCACTCTTAATAGTAAATTCACGTGGAGCGACCACATTAATAAGGTTCGAGGCAGAGCTATCTCCACGATGAAAAATCTATTTCCATTGATAGGGAAATATTCCAAACAGGATCTCCTGAGGAAGAGACATGTATACACTGCTATTATTAGACCCATCTTTACGTAGGCTTCGCCAGCATCGGCGGCGGTCAGCAAGAAGGATTTAAATAAATTGCAAGTTGTTCAAAATAAATACTTAAGGCTCATCACCCAAGCACACTTCTACGTGTCAAATAATACTCTACATAACGATCTTAAGAGTGAATGGGAACCTTATTAATGTAGAAGAATTTATCAATCGTATGAATAGAAGTTTCTTTAATCAGGCCACGAATTGCTCACACTTACGAGAATTCAACACCTTTGAATATGTTATACTACCTGAGGATGCAAATATCACACCTTACGCAACCCACCTCAGCCGTAACTCGAACTTCCCGACTTAATTGCACCTTATGTATATATGTATATATAGTTATGTAAATATTTTATAGTTCACATTTATTCTTATTTTACCGTACTGACTTATTTTAGTTTATAAAACTTTGTATTTTATGCATTTTCTTATGTATGTTATGTTAACATCAGTCAGACACCGACACTCTTGTCAAGCCTCTCCTGGTCTTCGTTCTTGTTTGGTTTTCTAAAACCTTGTGGCATATGGTCATCCCCGCTTCTCTTCACCTCAGACCTCCTCTTACTCTGTTCGTCTGTTACGTCATGCGCCTTTTGGGCAGACTTGTCATTGAGCCGACAACATCGCACATATTAGTGATAGCCCGGCAATTGATTGATTGAATGATTGACGTTTTATTTTCTCCAATAGTATCATCTATAGTATAATCGTTATATAATGTTGAAAGCATAAGGACAGTATTTCCTTTTTTAGAAACATTAGGAATTAATGTTTTAACTTATCGAAAACAAAACAGTGTAGAAAATATTCCTAGTTTCATCTTCAGTTTCCGAAATGCAATCTTCATCGCTTTCAAATATTTCTCATAAATCTCACAGGCATTGAATCTCCAAATCATAGGGAGTCATTCATTTTACTACAATGCGGTTAGAAATTTTTAAGAATTGAATGTCAAATACTTTAAAATCACTTGCGAGTAGAAATATTTACTGTTACACTCAACAAATAAATTTCTGAACTAAATATTCAGTCAGAAAAACACTTATGCGGACAGGCGCGTGTGGTGTGTAATACCCCAGTTCCAACAAAATACTGATAAATCTTTTCCTGAAATACACAGGCAAAGAAAAAGTGGTTGTGAAACTCAACCACAACTAGAAACTCAGCTAATGAATGCAGCAGAGAATTTCAGTTTCACAAGTTAGGAATATTCCACTTTTATGTAGGGGTGGGGTATGATACACCCCACGCGCATTCTCGTGGGTAAAGATGTGTATTCGTGATAAGGATAAAAATGCGTTGCATTAATTCGTACCTGTTTTTACATCTACTACCGAAACTACACTGGTGTGCAAAACTTAAGCAACATGTAAATTTTAATCAGATAGCCATTAAATTGTAGAAAAGGGGTTCTTGCGTTCAGTACAATGAACACGCAATTCAGCAGAAAGGTCATGTGTATGCAAATGTCAAGAAAAAACGTCACAGGGTACGTGAGCGTACGCAAAACGCGTACGGTCGGCGCGCTCAACTCGAGACTACCATAAAAGAAAGATGGAGACGCAATTAAAGACATTCGCTGCAAGTACAAGGAGTTCTTTCGTGAAATATGGCTAGAAGAAATGATCTGGATGACTTCACACGTGGAAGTATGATCGAAAATCTGGAGCAGGTGTGAAGTGTTACCAGTATAGCTGAAGAGTTCGGAATCAACAAAAATGTCGTTTCGCGCGCTTGGAAAGCCTTACAAACCATAGGTACGGCTGTTAGAGAGGTTGGTGGTGGCCGCCCATAGAAAACAACTGCAGTGTATGACCGATATATTGTCCTGCAGGCAAAAAGAGCCCGAAACCAGTCACAACACTCCATAGTTCAACAACTGTGTACAGAAACGGGGCGACAAGTGTCGCGGTTTACTGTGTCCAGACACCTTCACAAAGGTGACTTATTCGCCTGCCGTCCTGAACGCTGCATCCCTTTGAAAGTTGGGACATCGGCGTCACCAAAATTGGGACATCGGCGTTTACAGTGGTGCACGAATTGCAAAAACTGGGCATCTCATCAATGGAGTCGTATCCTCCTTACGGATGAGAGTCGTTTTAGTGCCACAAGAGATTCTCAACACAAATTGAATTGGAGAAAGGTCGTGATACGGTTTAATCTCAGTAACATCACGGAAAGAGACCGTTACGGTGTCCTGAAGATCTCGTCTGGAGAGGCATTATGCTGAACGAGCGGACAGAGCTCCACGTTTTCGACAGAAGTTCCGTAACCGGAGATCGCTATTGTCAGGAGGTGATCCTTCCCCATGTGCGTCTGTTCCGAGGTGCCATTGGATCAGATATCGTTTTTATGGACAACAATGCACTGCCACACCAGACTCCTGCTGTTCAGAAAAGTGAAGATATTACTCGAATGGATTGGCTAGCGTGCTGCCCTGATTTAAATCCCATAGAACATGTGTTGGATGCTTTGGGGAGATGCCTTGTGGCACGATTACATCCTCCGGGGAACACCCAGCAACTGAAACAGATGCTGATTGAGGAATGGGCACTATTACCTCAAGATCTTTTGGACAATCTGGTGCTGAGTATGGAGAGACCATTCGAAGCAACCATTGAAGTAAGGGGAGGACATATCCCATAGAAAGGAATATCTGCTTGTTGTTCTTCCTCTTGTACAGACAGTCATGTATAACGATACTATGAGTTCAACAAAGCCTATTTTTGTTTGATTTCATACTGTATGCGTTGTATTAATTTTTAGCGCAATTATGCTTTCGTCGTCGTTTAAATACAAAATGCTGTCTCTTAATTCTGAATTTCATGTCTCTCAGATGATTGCTCGTGGAGTTATACAAAAAAGAACATCTGTTGCTTAAGTTTTGCACACCTGTGTAAATTAAAACCTACGTTAGTTAAGCGCACACACACATATAGGGTGGTTATAATTAAAGTTCCACTTTCAAATGGTCATAAAAGGAAAACTACTGCAAATGTTATCAAACTTGTTAATCATGTAAAGGGGGTCATTGGAATTTATTTCCAGTGAAAAAAAATGAATGTTGAAAAGATTACCATCGGGGATGGGGAGGAATGGCGATTTATGGTAATATTGTTAAACGAAATAAGGGTTGGAATCTAACTTAACCTTTTGTTACACAGGCTTTAACATGTATACCCTTAAGACACATTTACTTAAACAAAATTATCATTTTAAAGGCGGTAAGTCGAGTGCGCCATACGTGTAACGGAAAAATCCACCCGTGAAAACCACAAATTAGCGATTAGAAAATGTAAGATCGCAAATCGTGTGCGGATTCCGGAAATCGTTTTCTTGCAGATCGCTAATTATGATTTTTGTAGCCTAAATTATGCCCTAAGACATTAAGATACCGGTGTGATAAGTTCGCATAAAGGAAGAAGAAATTGAAGATTAATAACGGACAAGGATGTCTCGAGAGCATAAGATGAGTATTATTATTATTTAACTTCCGAATACGTTTTCAATAGTTGTTAAGTTGAATTAATTGTTTTAAAAATAATATTAATATGTTGGCATTGTTTCAAACGCAGGCTCGAGAACCCCGTATTGCACTCGCACGTAAAACATAGAGATTTTTGAATTTGTTTGAAAAAAGGAAGATATAGGTTTTTCTCATGTTGATTGTATGTAGCCTTTTATTTTGGGCGTTCAATAAAATTTCCTTGAGGTATTCCATCATTAGAATTTTCATTGGAGTTCAACACCACACCGTTGAAGCATTAACACCACACCACAGTGGTTTAAAACGTTTTTAGATGTTTCTAAAACGAAACTGCAATGGCTTGTAACTTACTTACGGCAGAAAGAAGCAAATAATTTATGCAAATAATCTAAACAATTCGATAAACTGAAAAATGCGGTACACCGACAGTTCCGTAGCATTCCTCCTGATATGCCAAGAGCTGCTGTTGAGAATGCAGTAATACGAATTGACTTGCTTTCGGAAAATGGTGGACGCTACTCTGAACATGCCTTGTAACACGTTTCAGAAATTATAAACACATTCTAAACCGATGTCTTATTTCGTCTAACAATATTTCATAAAGCGTCATCCCCCCGGAGGTGACTTTTTGAACTTACCTTTTGCCGAAAATAAATTCCCATGACCTCCTTTACAAGATTACAAAGTTTGATAACATTTGGTCCAGTAGTTTTCCTTTTATGACCATTTCAAGGTGCAACTTTAAATATAACCAACCTGTACATATACACACAGATAACCAAATTCAATACCATATGCGAGTCGCTAGCCATAATCAAAACGTAATAGGCTGTTATTCACTTAGTGACACGCATGCTTAGTTCAAGGTAAACTGCACTACATTTTAGTTATTAGCACTATAAGGCAAATTTATTGTTACGGATTTGGTATTTAAATAGCTTATGTTAGTTCAGTTATAAATTAAATGGCTTTTTTTCCCGCGCAGTGCAGCGCGTGACGAATATTAAAAGAAAGCTAAGCCGGAAAATTGAAAATACAAGAGCGCGTGCATTAAACATTTAATAAATATCTCTTTTTGATTTCGAGAAAGTACTAGAAAATTCTCGCGGGCTATTTTAAAATTGTATAAAGGAGGAAAACCTCTCAGTTCGTTGTAGTTACTTAGTTTGTTGTTTAGAAAACTGCTCTTGTTGACTGTAGCGAATTCGCGAATTAGCTTTCTTTAGCTGTTTTGAATTAAGTTCTCTTGAACGTTTGAGTAGTTAAAAGATAACTACTGTGATATATTGTGATACTGCACAATTATTTGAGGACATTTAATCATATTTGTTGTGATAACAATAAATTTTTGTTCATTTTTCATCGGACTTGTGCATTTATTTCGTAACGAACCCGTGCGCACGCAACAATTTTTGGTGTCAGAAGAAGGATTTGAATGCCAATAACAAGAGCGATGGAAGAACAATTGAGGCAGCTTATCAGTGCATTTGCTGCGTTCCAAGAAAAGATGGAAGCTGGCCAAGCATCATTTAAAGTTAAAGATGAGATGAAATCAGTCAAAGAGAAAGTGGATGCAAGTCAAAAATCCGTTAAGAAATCTGTTAAAGAAGTAATACGAAATGAAAAGAGAAATTGCCTGCATAATAGAAACAAAATTCGATGCTATGGAAGGCAGAATAGATGTGGTTGAAAATAAAGTGGGACAAATTGAGGAAAAAGTTTCTTCTGTCAAAGAAGAAATAGAAGGAAGAGTTTGTTCCGTTCAAAAACAAATCGAACAACAAATTGATGACCGGGCTTCTGCGGTTGCCAAAGAAGTGGATACTTTAAAGAAATTCGTAGCGACAGCAGGGAACCATTCGGATGGTTTTAAATTTTTACCAATGATGGATGGGATTCCCAAACTAAGGCCTGTCATCTTCCCGCTTCTCTGAGAGCAGACGCAGGAATATCCTGCAGACGCTTCCAAAAAACCAAAGGCTTGACTTCGAAGCTTTATCCGGCGCATTCGAGCTGCGCTTTGGCGAAAAATGTTTAAAAGACTACAGCAAGCTTCAATTAAAATCTTGTCAACAGAAGCCCACCGAATCACTCCAGGAACACGCCACGGATGTTGAAAGGCTGTCCCACCTCGCCTTTACGGTGTGCCCGACAGAAACGAGAGAAATCCTGTCCCTGCAGTACTTTATCGATGGAATCCGGGATCCCGAAATACAGAAGGCTCTACGAATGGCGGATGTTAAAGATTTATAAAGCGCTCTAGTGTACGCCATGAAATTCGAGGCAGCCCAGCAAGCAACTCATAGAGACCGCTACCCAGTCAGAGCTATGCGAGTCCACGAGCCAGTGGATCAACTGATGGCTCGTTTAGATGATTTATCCAGAGAAGTCAATGCTTTGATACGGAGTAGCAGTAAGAACAAAGTGGCTCTAAGGTGTTGGAACTGTGGTATTGAAGAGCACATGCGGCGGCATTGCAGAACACCCCAGGGCACGGATAATAAAACGGATGAGTTGACAAGACCAGTAAATGCCTTGAGACGGAATAGTGGTGAAAACAAACTGACCCTAAAGTGCTGGAACTGCGGTGTTGAAGGCCACCTACGAAGGAACTGCAGAACACCCCAGAGCACGGAAAATAAGGCATACGATTTAAACAGACAATTAAATGCCATGGGAAGGAAACGTTTTGACAACAAATGTGCTGGAACTGTGGAGCTGAAGGCCACGTACGAAAGAATTGCAGAACAACCCAGGGTACGAACATTGAGACCATTTCTCAGCAACGACGGAGGAAACAAAGTAATGACCATATCAAGGAACGGAGGTTGCCAGATAATGAAAAACCATGTTTTAAAGCGCTTAAGATCTCTACAGTGAGTAGCAACAATAACGGACTGTCCATCAATGGGAATATTGATGGAGTACCTTACAATATGATCATTGACACAGGAGCTAATCTTACCATCAGTAGGAAAGATTTAGCTGAACAGTTTAAAGATAAACTTATTTGGACGCCATCCTGTGTTCCCCTTCAGACTGCGTCTGGTGATAAGATCGACATAACTGGGAAGTTAAACGTGAGCATCACGTTTGGAAGTGCCGCCTACCATCACACGGCTTATGTGGCGGATATTACAGATCCATGCGTACTCGGATTGGACTTTTTAAGGAAATACATTTTTTCCTTAGACTTCAAAAACAACAAACTGCTTTCAGCATCTGGTGACATGACTATCCATCCTCAGAAGAGATCCTCACCTGGAAATGCCGACGGCTTGTCCGAAAGACCCAGCTCGGGAAGCCGCCGAAATCATACCAGGGTCGAAAAGAAACGCAAGACTACCAGCTATTCTCCATCCCAGAAGCTCTTCGGTCGAGACCTTCGTCTGCCTTTGTGACCGCCTGTTTAGTCGCCCTACGGATGCGCCTTCATCGCCTGAGGAACACATCCAAGATGTCCAGGCCCGGTTTGAGGGGATGCACCGTTCTGCACGAAAGCGAGTTAACTTGGCGACGGAGAAAGTGAAGCCCAGATACGACACGAGAGCTACTAGACATAGATCCAACAAAGGAGACAAGGTGTCGTTGTGGAACCCGATTCAACGAAAAGGACTCAGTCCTAAATTACAGTCACCTTCGGATGGTCCACATACAGTACTAAACAGGCTGAATGACGTCGTGGTTCGAATTCGTAAGTCTTCGAACTTTAAACCTAAAGTCGTACATTACGACAGGTTAGCTCATTACTATGGCCATAGTACGTAATGTAAATAATTGTAAATAGTGTAATAATTGACCATGGTCCTTTTTGTTTCTAAATGTGTATTTTGTAAATATAACGCTGATTTTTGTTGTTTGTCTTCTGAATTAGTGTATTTAGTATTTGATTTGTATTTTGCATTTGATTTGTATTTCGTATTTGATTTGTATTTGATAGCATTTGATTTGTTTTAATTATTGCATTTATTGTTCATGTTGTTTATTATTGTAATGTAATGCTTATTATTGCATTTATGCCACAGTGTAAGTTTGCCTTCCTGTCCAGGGATTGCACTGCCCGGGACGTGCAGTCCTTGGGAAGGAGGCAGTGTTACAGATGTGGTTTTTAAGTAGCTTATGTTAGTTCAATTATAAATTAAATGGTTTTATTTCCCGCACAGTGCAGCGCGTGACGAATATTAAAAGAAAGCTAAGCCGGAAAATTGAAAATACAATAGCGCGTGCATTAAACATTTAATAAATATCTCTTTTTGATTTCGAGAAAGTACTAGAAAATTCTCGCGGGCGATTTTAAAATCTTATAAAAGGAGGAAAACCTCTCAGTTCGTTGTAGTTACTTTAAGTATGTTGGTCACCTTCATTAAGGAATCTGGAATTCCTTTTCTGTGCAAGAAATTAATTGATGAAAACTCAACTACACATCAGAAACGAAATCCGGACTCCCAAATTCATGGATAATTACACCAGACAGTTAATTTTATTTAATTGAAATTTTAGCGAGGTATTTCTCAGAAGACACGTAACCAATGATAAGTCAGCTTGCAGCCCACGTGACAACTGGTCACGCCCCTTCGCCATTAGCTCCTGCCCTTCTGGACTCACACTTGGAACTTATTCTCTTTTCAGCGCCCAAAGAGCAAACATCTGATGAGAGCCGGAATACATCAAGCAGAATGCTTGATAATCTCGGCATAAGTGTAATTTGGAACTTGGAGTTCGTTGTAGTTACTTAGTTTGTTGTTGTTTAGAAAACTGCTCTTGTTGACTGTAGCGAATTCGCAGATTAGCTTTCTCTAGCTGTTTTGAGTTAAGTTCTTTTGAACATGAGTAGTTGAAAGATTACAACTGTGAGATAGTGTAATACTGCACGAATATTTTAGGAAATTTAAGCATATTTGTTGTGATAATAATAAATTTTTGTTCAATTTTCATCGGACTTGTACATTCATTTCGTAACAAACGCGTACGCACGCAACGCTATGATGATACATAAGATTAATACTGACTGTTGAATAAGTTTACTTGGGGACTTTCCTATAGAAGCTACCGAAAGTATTCAGGACTTATCTTGGATAACAATTTTCAGTGGGAAGTATCATTATTTCCCATCTCGCAGAAAACAGCGAAAAGATATTTTCAGGATTATTTAAAATTTCTAAGAACACTTATGTCATCAAAGAGACATTCTTCTATAGGCAAGGAATACTACCGGTTATTTCCTATGCATCAAGGGTTTGGGACGGTTCCTTACTGAAAAAAGTAAACTGCAAGCTTCTAAAAGAAATTCATAGAATTCTTTTTAACAGTTGTTCATGACTACAGAGCTATTAGTTACGAGGCACATTTTACTGTCGCTAGTATTCCACCCATAGATACTGAAATTTTCAGCAGTCTTGCGATGAAGGAAAGCATTTGTAGGCAATTCTCATCAAAGTTTCTTTACAGCAGTCATCCAGGTTCTTCCTTGCCGCATCTATTTAACAGGAATCCTACACCAGTTGTTGGCTATTCAGATGCCGTTCTTGAAGAGTACAAATTTTTATTTTTTTACAGATGGAAGCAAGATGAATTATAAAGATGACCTTACTTTTGTTGTTTATGAAGATAACAAAACATAGAGACTTTAACAGACAGTACTGAATTAACGATAAATGCTCTGTTTTTCAGGCTGAGTTGCTTCCTTAAATTTTGTTGTGAAAATGAATTCAAAATTCTTGTAATGTATTGAATTTAATGCGTATTTTAATTCTTAGTGATCCTCTTTTCTAGCTACAATTATTACAGAAAATTAGTGTTTCAGAAAAACTTCTTGTTGAAATTCAAGTTATTATTACGACCTTGCAAGATCTTAATACCAACATTCATTTTGCTTAATTTTGTGGACACTGTAGAAATTTTGGAAATGTGAGGGCTAATGCCACTGTGCTAAAAAGCACAGTGGATCAAAATGTCTTTTCCTACAACTTTTTGCAGAATAAAACTCGATCAACTTTCAGCAGATTTTAAAGTAACTCAATTTACTAACTGGAAATGACAATTTTAATAGCTATTTAATTTAAAGCTACTATCTGGACTTGCTTCAAGTGCTTTGTGCAGTTGCGCTAACGCCAATGAAGATAGATGTAAAGCATATTGAGTGCTTCATATGTCCAGCATAGGAAGATATTTTAGGCAACTTCGAAGCACCTGTCCGTACTTTGGTCGCCAATTTTTTCTGAATATTTTTGGGCTAAAGTGACAATTTCTGCTTTTTGGACTTTCATTCTAAATTTAGATTATTGAGTTCTTTTATTTTTTACTAGCTCCAAATGGGCGTTAGCCTAGAAGGGCTATTAATTTCGTTTTTCATTTTGTGTTGGTTCACTATAAAAGTCCGAATCACTTTTCAAATTGTTGCCACCAATTACAGCTCTGTCTTAAAGAAATTAAATAATGAAGAATCTGTATGAAGGTACGTATGTTTCTCGCACATACATATATTCTCTATGTGAAAAAAAAAGCACTAGCTGAAGACATCAAATTTTGACTAACGTAGTCCTCGAATATGAGCCTGTGGAAGCTCAAATTTGGAATTTGCTTTGTAAAACTTTAACGAATGTTTTATTAACAAACTCAACGATTTCAAAGCGTTCCCTTAACATTAACATCGCATACATCTTCAAGCATGGATGTTTTATGCGCGAGGTTTCTTTAGATTTCTTACTGGTATCATGTTAGTAGCGTAGCAACTCAAAGACATTACAATGCCTAATGGCATTTGGCGTCGAATGACTGAATGTCTGTATCACTTTTCAAATCCCGTTTTCAATCCCTCGTAAAAAAACGCCCCTTTGGGACGAAATATAAAATGTGAAAGATTTCATACGTTTTTTCGCCATTTGTAATGTTATTAGCTTCGTGGTTATACTTTGTGGAACACGAGGAGTTCAAATTAAAGTTAATAAAACAAATTTAAAAAAAAAACACTAAAGCTTACATTTAAGATGGATTCACGCAGAAGTTTTTTTAGAATTTTACCTTAATTTTTTATTTTGCACGTGCTAGAAATTACTTTTGTACTTTACCCATATGATATTCATAACCTTTCAAATGTTTTACATTAACTTGCCGATTTCATTTGCACTAGTATCGCCTCAAATGAGTTTATTAGTAACTAATTATTGAATATTTACTTATTTTATGTTTGTTACTCATTGCATCTTGTACCCAATCTTATTCCTTATTTTATTTATTTTTTTTTATGTTCGGCACTCGGATAATGTATATATATATATATATATATATATGTAGAATCGGTACTTACTGTCTAGGAATATGATGTCTGTAAACTTACTTCCTAGGTGGCTGTCTATGGGTTTAAAATGACAAATCGGATATTAACTCGAATACTAATTCAGAAGTCAAACAACAAAAATCAGCGTTATATTTACAAAATTTTCACAGGACTAGTTTCGATGGTTTTACCGAACCACTATCCGCCTAATTTTTGTTGTTTGACTTCTGAATTAGTATTTATTCGGCGTGTTATTGTGTCTTAATTAACTCGAATGTTTAATGGAAACATGAATAGCTGCTACAAACTACAAGGTGATTACATATGAATAGCGAAATAGATGAGACTATATACAAGTGAAGAGAATTAACCGTCTTTTATATATACACGTCTTCGGATATCGTCATCGTCGTCTCGCTCTCACCAACGTCGTTCTCCGAATGATTGCACAGTTCACTCTGTCTTAGCACTCGGGAGTCCAAAGGTCTCGTACGGCTTGGCTCTACAGCTACTCGATGACGTATTCCCATATATATATATATATATATATATATATAATATGTGCGTGTAATATACAAAATACAAAATATGTAACTTAAAATTATAATTTAAATTAGCAATAGCCCCGTAATTCTTAATTTTAATACAAATTAAAATCTTAATTTTAATACAAATTAAAATTAAGAATTCTATTCTAAGAAATACCCCGTTTTCTGTTCTAAAAACAAAAATCGTTTATATTAATTTTCCTGGGCTGCGTCTTTTCAAATTAATCTTCATCATGCGATTTTATATAAGCGTAGTATTGCATATATATTTTCGCCAATCAGTTTAAGGAACCTTTCAAATATTTTCCTGAATGTTCGCTTAATAAAATAGAAAAGATGAAAAAGGGAGAAAATAAAAGGGAAGAAACAAGAGACAAAACAAGATAAAGAAATAAAAGAGAAAATGATAAAGACGAAATTAATCATTAGACACTACTGACAACGTTCTGTCATTCTTTTACAATCAAGCGAGAGAATTTATAAAATTGTAATGACAAATATTGTATTAGAAAATAGTGACTTGAAAGTTCGGTTGAGAGAAAGACAGAATATGGATATTTTGACAGATAAAAATGAAAAGCAGAAGAAAAAAAAATTATGCTTAAAAAGTAAGATTTATATCAAAGTAAGAAAATAAATTAAAACATGTAATTCTGATTTATCTTAAAGGGAAAAAGGCAACGTTGGGGCAACGAAGGGAAAACTGAGTAAAATACACAAGGTGTATTTTATGTACAGTATATTACAGCCTGTATATTATTTAAATATACAGGCATGTTTGGCGTCTGATGGTGCAAACTTCGAGTATCTGTTGAAACATTCAAGCTCTCTTACACCATTTGCATTAGTGTCCAATAAACGTTTCAAATTAATTTATCTTGTTTCTTTTCCCACCTTCTACCTCTGCTACCACTTACCCCTGACATTTCCAGGCATGGGTTCCTATACAATTCCTAATCCTTATAATGTGCCCTACCTCCCCTAGAAGTTTGTCACAACATTTATGGTACAGCCTGTAATCAATTAAAGATTGGTACCCAAAGGATACAAAAAATCAGAAGTGGTAGAAATTAGTGAAGGTTATTAAAAAAGAATACTTGATAGCTCTAGAATCAGCTATTACTGAAAATGCAATTTTAAATGGAGAATTAGAAAGCAAAAGGGCCAGAAAAAAATATCTGTATTATCATCGAGTACTGAGGGCTTAAAAATTGTTAATATCTCAGAACGGAGATTTAAAAAAAGGCTGATATAATTCCAAGATTTAATCTAAAATCTAAAATGAGGGTTTACTGAATCATGTCGCTAGATCCAGAATCACTCAAAAGAATAATAAAAGAGTAAAAAATATTATTCAAGATGGACTAGACATAATATAAGTGAATATAAGAGCGAGATTGTTACTAGATGCTTCTCTTGCTACGAGTTTGACCATGTGACCATGTAAACAAAAATTGCAAAAATGATGCAACTTATAATAGATGTAGCCAGAGAAGAATACTTAAAATGAGTATCAAAGTGAAATATTAATATGCAGAAATTGTACTATGGTGAATGAAAAATATGGTCTTGGCTTGAACCCGAATCATGAAAAAATAAGCAAAGAATATACAGGCTTTATACAACAATTAGAAATTATATAAAAGAAATGGATTATTGGCAATAAGTCTGAAAATCTTATAACAAATTAGATTAACTTATATCATGCTATTAAAGACACGGACCAACTAAATGTGGAGATTATGAACAAGAACATACAAATAGTTTGTATACAAGAACCTTCTGTGCCAGAGGGGAAAATCCATAGATTTGAAATTTGTATCCTCAAATTGCCAATATATGGCGGTAGCGCTTTTTTGTAAAAAGAAATTGATGTCATAATGGTGTATATTGTAGTAGTTTGTCTTTGGCGTTCGTGAATAAACGTTGTGTAGAATAACACTCTCTCTTTATTTATTTGAATTCAATTCAGTCTGATTTATTAAAGGCTTACATTTTTTTAATGTGTAAGAGCATATTGTAATAAGAATGACGAAATTAGAACTGGAATTTTTGTTTTTGATAGCAGACTCTCTAATATACAGATCTATATATCAAAAGACATTGTTGCAATTCTAATAAATGGACAAAGGCTTTGTGCTTCAATTTCTTATTTTTCACCATCAGAAACTTCTGAAGATCATTTACAAATCTTAAAAACTTTGACATTGAGAACTGATAACTATTCAATAGTTATCATTGGAGATATGAACTGTAAATATCCTTTATGGAACAAGAAAAAAATGAACAGTAGAGGAGAAATATGAGTGGATTTTTTTCCTTGATGAATAGACTTAGATTAATAATAATAAGTATGATATTCCGACATTTAGCTCCCTTTTGGGAAGTTCTTGGATTGATGTAACAGCGTGGAGGGTTATAGGAAGTTTGGAAATTTTAAATTGGAAAGTCCTTAACAATATTTCTCATAGATATCATCTTTTAAATCTTTCCGAGTCATCATAGATATCATCTTTGAAATTAATAACATCGAAATTCTGAATTATACAAAGATAAAATACATTTGAAAAATGTAAATAGTGGCAGTATAAAGAAAGTTAAAGACTTGCAGTTTTCAAAAGACATTGATGAAACAGTATAAATTATAAATATAATCATTTGGGAAATTTCTGATGAAACTACAGCATATAAAAAAATTTCCAAGAGTAAAAAATGTGTGAGAAATTAGTCAGACTTAAGAGAGACTTAAGAGAAAGCTAGTTCGGGCATTTAGAAGAAAGTTCGAAAGTTCTCCAGAATGTTCAGCTCTTTGTAGGGAATTGAAAATTCTTACAAAATTGCCCTAAACATATATATTCTTATGAAGTTAAAGTCATACTTATCTGCAATCACTGTACGTAAATCCTGAACAATGTTTCTCCTTTCTCATAAAACTGAAGGCAACTTAACTAAAACAAATGCATTTAGTCATTAAAACAGAAAAATATACTGCTAGAAAAAATATATTTGGTAATTTTCTTAACTGTACTTGCTAACCAGTTCATGACAAAAGAATGCTTCTTGATTTGAAATCAAACAGCCTAATTTTCTTTTATTAAGTATACTTTTTAAAGAAATTACGAAACAAAGATTACGCTTTATTCATGTTATCTAGATAATTTATTTAACAATTATTTTTTTAGAAGTTCAATTCTGTGGATTCCTTTTTTAAATAACAGTCCACAAATTTTCTTCAGAAAAATCATTTGCTTACATTAATTTTTTCAAACATCATACAATTATTCATGGAGGAAAACTTTAAATTTTCTCTGCCTCTTTCGAGTATATTAAGTTTGCTATTATTACTACTGAGAAATGAATCTACTGTTACATTTTAACAATCTAATCCTCTGTAAAATCTGAAACTAATAGTCCTCTACTTTTTCATTCAAAAGTTATCTTCTACTCAATTAACTAAATATTTGAAATCCAGAAATTATAAATCACATTATACTAATTAACTGAATTCTTTCATAATCTAAATATTATTAATTAATTAACCATTATAATCAGCAATTAATCATTAATGTAATATCAGCAATTATCTAAACAATTTGCTTTAAATGGAGGAAATTTTCATTTTAAAAATTTGTTTTGATGCAGTAATATTTGAAGAAGTCAAATATGATATTTACTACAAAATAAAATATTTTCACTGTTACTTGTGAAATTTTAAGTTAACAAATAATTACAAAAAATATTGAATGAAGTTTATTATATATGTTTTCTAATCGCACATAATAATCACAGTATAAATCCTGCTTAGTTTTGGTAAGCAAAATGTTCTTGAAAAGCAGCAAATTTTATTTGCATCAAAATGTGAAGTTTAAGCTTTTTGCTATCTATTTTGCAAAGCATCTTAAAAAAATAAGTAAATAAAATCTGAGATCTTTCAGGTTTTATATTATGACCGAAAAGGTTTTTTATTTTATTTTTATTTTTTTTAACGTTTTGTGTGTTACCTTCATTTATTAAATAGCATCTTCACACTTAAACCATAAAACTCAATGCAACAACAATATTACAAAATATTTAAAAGAGCATATCTTTAGAATTTCCAATACACAGTCTCGCCCGCTGGAGATGAAAATCTTTTTTTTTTCTTTCCGTATACAGTGTTACCATTGCTCGCTATGAAATCATTGAATTTCTTAATCAAAAACTCATAAATGCTTTACAAAATATGAAATAGATAATAAAACAAATTACAAATTCAGTATTCCAGATGCCCATTGTTCACACCTTACGTAAATTTTGTTCTCTGCAAGAGCGCGCCTGCGAGCGCTGAACTATATCTATTGTACGAACTTGTTCTTCTCACTGCCAATAAACGCAATAACGAACGTTTGTGTCTACTATCCAACCACTAAACATGGTCCGTCGTAAGCCAGCGCAATACTTTGGATGATGTGTCAAGACATTTTTAGCATTCTGATATAGAAAGACATTTCGTGCAAAGAAAACGGATTATTTTGGTCTGGATTGTGAGAATAGCAACCAGAATATGGAGTCTATTTTAAAGCAAAAAGGAATGATTAAGGGTAAGTTGACTCATTTAATTTCACAAGTAAATAGTTTACAAATTCAAGAAAATTCTTTTTCTGCCATTAAAGTGTACAAAAATGATGTTGGTGCATTGAGTGTTGAAGTGAACTGTTTAAAAGATAACAGTCTTGGTACTTGTTCTGAGGCAGAGTTTAATAAGTATGAAATAGAAATGCATGAACTGTTTTCTAAATTGGATGTATTAAAAATTACTTTAAAGGAAACTTAGTAATTCAGGCAAATATATAATGAATGCTAAGGCAAATGGCTTGAAACTTCCTCCCGTAGAACTGCCAGTGTTTACTTCTAATTACATTGATTGGATATCATTTAGGGGTTTATTTCTTGCCAGTGTTAGAAATAATAATACATTAAGTGACAGTCAAAAATTGCAATATCTTAAGCTTCCTGTGAAAGTTGAAGCTGCTGTTTCACTACAAACAGTTCAAATTTCAAACGCGAATTATGAAAAGGCATGGAAAACGCTTACTGAACATTATGAAAATTAAATAGAAATAACAAGCGCAGCGTTAAATAAATTAACTTCGCAGCCTGTTTTAAAACATGAATCAGCTTTAGGTTTGCGGAGATTAATTGATACAACACAGCAGTGTATTGATACATTAAAAATCCTTAAACAGCCAGTAGAGTATTGGGATACTATGATTATTTTTCTGTTAAAAGGAAAAGTTGATCATGAAACACTAAAAGAATGGACGATAGAGTATACAAACAAAAAATTGTGTGCTTTCTCTGAATTCAAGCGCTTTATTTTAAACAGAGCAAATGCTATTGCCTCTTTGGCGAAGTGCCAGAGGGAGAAGGATGGTTTGCCTTCTGAAACTAAAACTCACAGTTCAGGTGGTAGATACGCTTTTTCGTCCCAACTTGTGGCTAATGTGTGTGTTCATTGTAAGAGTAATTCTCATTCCCAGTTATTTAAATGTAACAACTTTTTAGAACTCCCTATCAAAGAAAAATGGGATATTATTAAAAGGAATAAATTATTTGCTAATTGTTTGAAAGTAAGTAAAATGCATCCCATTTTTAAATGTCGTGCAGGCATGTGTAAATCTTGTTTGAAGCAACATAATACAGAGTTATGTCATATACCCACGGAACTTCTGCTATTAGTAGCAATAACGCAACGGTGCCCGTTACGCAAGCAGTTTTATTGCCTACTGTGGTTGTTTATGTAAAGATATTAATGGCGATTTACAAAAATGCAGGATGCTAATTGATTCAGGTGGCCATGGCTCATTTATTTGGGAGCACTGTGTAAATTTATTGAAGCCAAAGCGTATTAATGCAAATGTAAGTGTCAATGGCCTGAGCTCGCAAAAAATTGGAAAGGTTTCAGGTTCAGTTCAATTACAAGTAACATCTCCATTTTATAAAAACACAAGCATTTCAGTTAATGCATTAATTATACCCAAGATCACATGCAACCTTCCTCAATATCAAGTTGATAGGTCTGTTTTGACAGCTTTTAAACACTTGCGGTTGGCAGATACATATTGCTTCCAGCCTGGCCTAATAGATATTTTTAGCCGCAGATGTATTTGGCGTGATAATGCTTTGTGGACGTTTAACTGTTCCGGGTCATTCGTTAACAGCTTTGGAATCAATATTCGGCTGGGTCAATATCGGCAAGACTAAATGTGTACCACAAACAATTATATCTAATCATGCTAGTTGTACCAATGCTCAGTTCCAGCTTGAAAATTTTTGGAAATTAGAAGAAATTTCAGAAATAAAGCCTTACACAGACGAAGAAATTGAGTGTGAAAATCATTTCAAGCAGAATTTCTCTCGTGACTCAACGGGTAGATTTGTTGTTAAGTTTCCATTTCATAGATCTAGCAATAAACTTCATTCATCTAGGGATGCTGCTGTACATTGTTTACAAAGCACTGAACGGCAATTTATTAAGAATAAATCTCTTTCCAGTGAATATCACAAATTTATGGAGGACTATCAACAACTTGGTCATATGGAATTGATTCCAGAAAATGAAATTGATGTTCCAGCTAATTCTAGTTTTTACCTTCCGTACCATTCAGTTCCGGATAAAAATGGTGATAAATTTCGAGGGGTATTTGATGGTTCTGCAAAATCTTTTAGAGGGAATTCTCTTAATGAGAAATTGATGGTTGGTCCGCAGTTACAGACTGATCTGACAGCATTAATCATTCGTTTCAGAATTCACAGAACTGCGGACATAGAGAAAGTGTACAGACAAATTATACTATAAGATGCAGACTTTCAAAGCATAGTCTGGCACGATTCACCTTATAAACCAATTCAGGATTTTCGATTAACTAGAATTGCTTACGGTACTGCATCAGCACCGTACCTTGCGGTAAAATGTTTACAGCAGTTAGCAATAGAAAAAGCAATTAATTTTCCTTCGGCTTCCAAGGCATGCCGTAGGGATTGATGATTTGATGTCCAGAGCCAGTTCAGTTACCGAAGCAATTGAATCAAATGCAATTGAATTACAAATTACAAATGCAATTGAATCAAATGTTGTCACGTGCAGTATTTGTTTTAAGAAAATAGGCTTCTAACAGCAAAGAAGTCTTGAATTCAATTAATCCAGATTTGTGCTTATCAAATTTTTCTTTAAACGCAGACAATGATGATAGTGTAAAAACGTTAGGTGTCCTGAGGTATCCAGTTTCAGATATGTTTTTATTCAAATTCTATTCATCATATCCTGAAGTTTTAACCAAACGAACACTACTTTCAATAATCGCAAAGACCTTTGACCCTATGGGATGGTTGGCACCGATCACGGTTCGGTATAAATTGATCATGCAAAGATTGTGGAAACATCATCTGCAGTGGGATGAAAAGGTTCCTCCAGATATTGCATATAAATGGAAACAACTTACAGAAGCTATGTTATTTATTAAAAGTATCAAAATTTCACAATTCTTGTTGGTTGAATCAGATAACCAGTTTCAACTGCACGGGTTTTGTGACGTCTCAGAGAAGGCGTATGCCGCTGCAATTTATTATCGTTGTGTGTTAGATACTGGATAAATCAATGCGCAGTTGGTGATAGCCAAGACAAGAATTGCAACACTAAAAACCATATCATTTCCCAGATTGGAACTTTGTGGAGCATTCCTGTTAACTAAATTGATGGACTTCACCTGTAAAGCTTTGAATATTCCTATATCACAAGCTTATTTTCATACTAATTCCACTATTGTATTAGCCTGGATAGGATCTCATGCAAGTCGATGGAAGACCTTCGTCGCCAATAGAGTAGCAAAAATCCAGACTTTATCTTCTCCTGTCCAGTGGCATCATGTGAATGGAAATACTAACTTCTCATGGTGTGTCATCATCTCCACTGCTTACTTCATTGTGGCTACGTGGTCCAGATTTATTGCATGATTTATTCCCTTTTCAGCCAGCATTATCTGCACCACTATTGAATGATTCTGTGCCAGAGCAAAGATGTGCTTTACAGTCAACAACTGCTGCCAGTCACTTGACAGACGCTCATGATTTATTTTATAAATATTCTTCTCTCACCAAATTATAGCATTATGTCTGAGGTTTGTAAATAACTGTAGAAATTCAGAAGATCAGGTAAATGGATTTTTAAAAACTAGTGAATTAACTAAAGCTATGAATATGTTAATTAAATTAATGTGATATTTTGAATTTAAGAATGAAATTAACACTTTAAGCATAAATCTTGTACAAGCAAAATTTTATCTTTAAATCCATTTTTAGATAATTCAGGTATTCTCAGGATGGGTGGTCGCTTGCGACATGCAAAACTTGCATATGGGTTTATGCATCCCATTTTGCTGTCAAAGAGGACATTTTGACTCATCTCATTGTTAGACATTACCATGAAATACTTTTGCATGCAGGTCCACAACTCATGCAATCTTGCATTCAAGAACAATATTGGATCATAAGTGGTAGAGCTGTTATCAGAGATTTAGTTAAAAATTCATACAGTGTTGCAAAATTAGAGCATCTGTCACTAATCAATTGATGAGCGATTTGCCATCTAGTCGCGTTTTCCCTGCTCCTGCGTTTTTGCGCTGTGGAGTGGATTATGCACGTCCTTTTCAAATTAAAGCAAATAAGGGTCGAGGCTCTAGATCATTCAAGGCATATATAGCTATTTGTCTGTTTTATTTAGCTCTATTTGTCTATTAGCTATTTATTCACTTAAGAATTAGTAACTGATCTTTCAGCAGATGCTTTTATTGCAGCTCTTAAGAGGTTCACTTCCCGCAGGGGGAAGATCAGTGATATATACAGTGATTGCGATTCCAATTTTGTTGGAGCAAAACGCAAACTCATGGAATTTGAAAGGCTTGCTAGATCTGCACCTTATAACCAAAACGTTAGCAGACATTTTGTTGATAATGGCATCTAAACGTTCCAGGTGTGCCACATATGGGTGGAGACTGGGAAGCTGGCATAAAATCAACAAAATACCATTTAAAACAAGAAATAGTTGGCAAGGCGAGATTGACATATGAAGAATTTGAAACATTTCTCACACAAATAGAAGCTTGTCTTAACTTGCCACCTTAAACGAGTTTATCTAATGATAGAAACGACTTATCAGCATTAGCGCCTGGTCATTTTTTTATTGGTAGATCATTAACAAGCATTCCTGAAGCAAACTGCATTGAAGTTTCCCATCTCACTAGATGGCAACATA
Organism: Stegodyphus dumicola; assembly: GCF_044657685.1. Lineage (NCBI taxonomy): Eukaryota > Metazoa > Arthropoda > Arachnida > Araneae > Eresidae > Stegodyphus > Stegodyphus dumicola. The sequence continues at coordinate 83,645,742 of NC_140779.1, read as the reverse complement.
TTCAAAAAATGGTTCAACAATTTTGGAAGCGTTGGCACAAAAAATATCTGTCTCGATTACAACAAAGAACAGAATGGCTTTTTCTAACTAAAAATCTTCAAGTTAATGATCTGTGTCTCATAAAGGAGGATAACTTACCTCCAACTAAATGGAAAATGGGTAGAATTACTCAGTTACATCATGGTCTTGATAATATTGTTCGGGTTGTGACTATTAAGATTTCAGATGGCATGGTCAAAAGATATATTACAAAATTGTGTCCATTACCAATTTGAGTTTTAATTCATGCATTATAAATTAAGTACTATATCATGATTTTAATTTTGTATTGTGTTTTAAATTTGCTGAATTTTTAAACACTAAATGTTGAAATATAGTATTTCAATGTGGGCGGCCTGTTCGCACCTTATGTAAATTTTGATTTTGTTCTCTGCAAGAGGGCGCCTGCGAGCGCCGAACTATATCTATTGTACAAACTTGTTCTTCTCACAGCCAATAAACGCAATAACGAACGTATGTGTCTACTTTCCAACCACTAACACCCATATTCAGGTAGAGACGTACGTCATTCAAAATTGGATGGTTCTAGGTATTGTTGTTTTATCACAATGCAAGATACATTTATGCAGATTCTTCATTATTTAATTTCTTAAAATATAATGCAGGGCTCTAATATTTCGCAGCAACAATTTGTAAAGGGATTCACCATTTATAATGAATTAACACAAAATATGAAAACAAATTAATAACTGTTCTGGGCAAATTGGCCCTTTGGGTTAAAAGAAAAACTACTGCAAAATGATCATATGTTAGTCCCTCATAGTTAGAAACACAGAATAAAATTCATATTTATATAATCAAGAAATTCATATACAGTCAAAATTCGTTAATCCGGACTCGTCGAGACTTCGGCGATTCCGTATTATAGATGATCAGTATAAAAGATGGCATGCAGAAATTATAAAATTTAAAATATGAAACCGTAATTTATGAAATAAAGAACAATTATGATCTAAAGGGTATCAAAATTTACAAAAAAAAAAAAGCTTAATATTTATTTGTTTACTTTATTAAACATTTCTTTCAATGTAAGTTGTTTAAGTTGCTTCGTTTTATGCGATAATACTTTCTCTTTAATTCTATAAACAGACATAATTTCTTGTTCATTTACAAAGTTCCGCTGTTCAAGTCCTATAATTGCTGTGCCGAGAATACCGACTAACTTGTCAATCGAAATTTTTTCGTTTTCAATAACCTCTGTGTCACTTTCTTCACTATCGGAAGCGAATTATAATGACGAGGAATTTGATTTAAATCATATCAAAGACGGAGTACATCGAGATGAAATACTACATTTAGTAAGGAATTATAAGCCAAATAAAATAAAAACATCTGCCCTGAAGATAAGGATAGTGCTGACAGATCAACTTCCAATTCATTGCGCGCCGCGGCGTCAGCCCCCCCCCCGGCCGCAGAGCAGCGTGAAATTGATAAACAGATTTCGGAATGGTTAGAGAAACAAAGGATATGCCTTTATCCATTTTTTTGCAGCACAATTCCACTTTTTGTTGGATGGACATCAAAACATATTTTCGCTTTGTAGATAGATCCTTTGGGAGCTCCAGCATCGGAAATTCTATTTGACATAATCGAAAGTTCAAGCTTACTTTTACAAAATTCCTCTAACAGTCTGCAAAAAATAATAAGCCGGATACAATTCGAAGATTAAGGAACAACGCAATCTGCAGCATTAACTGAAATAGATAATTAGATAATTTTAGCTTATACCGTCCGTCATACATTAAACGCGCTTGCGTAAACGTATTATGCGCAGCCGTAAAGGTCTTACGCGCATGCGTAAACGCCTAGCGTCAACGCGACGCATGCGCAGAAAGTTTGTAGCTTTGAGGTCCGGATTATAGATCATTCCGGATTATGGGTGTCCGAATTAACGGCTTTTGACTGTATAATAATTAAAGAGCAAAAACATGGCAAGACTTTACAGTTATTGTATTGGTATCTTTTATTAAAAAGCCATTGAAACTAGTCCTGTGAAAATTTTGTAAATATTACGCTGATTTTTGTTGCTTGACTTCTGAATTAGTATTTATTCGGCGTGTTATTGTGTCTTAATCTTTTATTGCTTTACATTTTATTTAGTTTTATGTAAAAAACATTCAGCATGTGACATTTTGTGGAGTAAGTCTTAGAGGAGGAGTGAAAGCTTATTGCTCAGTGATGCACAAATCTCTTGAATATCAGATATACATATTTCAGTTATTAAATGTATTAATAAATATTTAAAAACATAAAATATTCAAATAATATTAAACAGACGCAAATTTATCAACACATGTATGGGCACTTTGAGATTATGAATCCTATTTTATGGACCACAACAACTTATGGAACACATCTAATCAAACCAAAATTTAAATAAAAATTATACTTATGCACACAGCAATTCACTGAAGGAAAACCACCTTACCCAGGGATTCTAATTATTGATAATATATAAGTGTTTCATAAATAATATGTAATTTTATATTTTTTCAACCAACTATGCCAATTTTATACCCTATGGGTGCATGCAACCCAGTAGTTTGTTTATTTTACAAATGCCAAACATTAGCGCTTAAGACACGTGTTCACGTGCTCTCCAGATCCTTTTAACAATGTCCTCATATGGAGAAAGTGCAATACAATTTGAACATTTAAAGTTCAAAAATCATAGGCTAACTGGAGTCACACAAAATGCAATTTTGGGAATCCACCAAATTCCAATTCTGTAGAGGTGGCATCGCAAACAGTCAAGTCCAGTCAAACATCTATATAGAGCTACCGTTGCCTTTCTTGGAACGCTGGGAATGAAAGTTGCCTCTTTCCCCAGAATCCTTCATCTCTTATTCATAGCACATTGAATCATAATCCACTAAAGGATTTTCTTAAGAGTCATGTTAACAGTTTAGTTGTATGATAAGAAAGCGGTGGATTAATGCAATTGCACCCAGTAGTCAAAACCGTTGTCAGCTTTATTTAGTTGTAATAAAAACTTGAAACAGAACATTTTATAAAAAATATTTTTTACTTCTGCATAAAATAATAAGCATCATTTGAACTGAAATATTCTAGTATCATATAATATTATGTCCATCTACATTTAACCAGAAATTAACAATTACTGTTATCATTTTGGTTGTGAAATACACTTCATTTAGTCTACATATTAAATTATAAAATACAAAACACTTTTCAATACAAGTTAATTCTGTAATTAACTTGTATTGAAAAGTGTTATAATTAGGTTAAATTACAGAATTTTACACAGCAGTTTTCTGATCAACACCTCCAACATTTCACCTCCAACATTTAATGAGAAATTGAAGCAAGTGACTCAGTTCCTCATCTGTGCCTCCCTTTCTTATCAGCTGGACTTCTATGCTTCCCTGGACTTATATACTTCTTTTTCTTATCAGCTGGACTTTCATGCTTCCCTTTCTCATCATCTGTACATTCTGCCTCCCTTTCTTATCAGCTGGACTCATATACTTCCCTTTCTTATCAACCGGACTTCTAAGCTTCCCTGGACTTATATACTTCTTTTTCTTATCAGCTGGACTTCCATGCTTCCCTTTCTCATCATCTGTACATTCATACTTCCTTTTCTTAGAAGAGAGAAAAGGAAAAAAAATAGCTGTAATAAAGTTTTATGAAAAAAAATTCACAGTTACTGACTAAAATTGGTCATTTCAATAACTGATTATACATTGCTAATAAAAAGAACATAAGGAAACTGTATAAAATACTTAAAAAACCTTCAAAAATTGCTTATTCATAAAACTATCATGAAAGTACAAATTTTTTATCAAAGAAATTTAACAGCAATTAAGTTTCTAAAAAAAATATGCAACAAAAATAACATGTAAGCTTGTACTGCTGCTTAACTTTCCTTATCAAATGTAAAACAAAAACAGGAAATTTACAAGTCATATTTGACTGTATAGTGAATTGTTTAATACACTACTTTGCTAAGCTTAACCCTGGCAATAACTCTTGTGTGAGAAATGAAATGTCATACATCAGTTTGTCAATCCTGATGTGTGCAAGCAATGACAGGTTAATTGTATAATTGATAGCATTTGTGGTCTATATATTTTACAAGTTTTGTAGAGTGCAAATCAGACGTATAAAATTTACAATTATATATTCTTAATTTTTATATTTATTCAGTCTCAATTACTATATAAATGCAGAATTACAAAATTCATGCTTTCAAACAAAGGTTCATAAATTATTCATTAGGATAAAATTAAAAATTCAAACTGTAAAAGATCTTTCTGATTAATTTTATTTCTTTTAAATTATGCAAAAAGAGAACTTGCTTTATTAATTAAAATGATGAGTGTGAATACATATTAGCGATGATGAGGAAAAAGCAAATGCTTTCAAATACAAATATCAAATATGATATTCATGAAAATATTATTCTAAGTAAATGAAAGACCTTTAATGCTACTAAATGAAAATATTGCCTTTCCTTCCAATTCGTGTACCTTAAAGTCAACTATAAAAAGGCTTCAAATGTCAAGAAACATTTTTACATAAGTAATACTAAGAAATTTGGCATGGCTGTAGGAATTTCTTTTTTCGATCAAGAAATATTTTTACTCTATAATATTTGTACATAAGTAATAACATGAAATTTGTCATGGCTTCAGGAATTTTTTTTAATATTTAGACCATACATCAAAATATGATCAACTTATAACTATAATGAGCTTCTAGGAACTGATAAAAATTGAAGCCATATCAAATAGTAAATGTATGGAGTACTATTAAAAATCATTGCAGTTATTTGTAAATATCATATACTCATGCATTATTTATGTAAAGTCAAAGCTTTAAAACTGCAGGTAATGTAACGTCCGAGATTTCGTTTATCACAATAAAAGTGTTTTTGAGTACTTATGTATTTTCCCATTGATCATAAAAGTAGGCAGATATCTTATCAAAACTGCATTGACAATTTTCAGTGGAAGTTGGAAGCAATTGATTGCTCTTTATTTAATTTGGTAATCAACATATACAAGCTAGGATATGACATATAAAAATTAAAATAACTACAAGCTGAAGCTCTGTGATTATCTGACAAAGAAATTCATTACCCAAATGGCCAAAGATTGAGTCCCGAATTTTTGTTCTAAAAAGATAGTAAGAGGTGTTTTATTGATTTTAATTCCAAATTAAACTTCTTAATTTGCACCTGAATTCTTTAACTCCTTAATATAAAAGCTACCTTGATTGTCTGGACACATTTCAAGATGTGTACTTTAAAATATCAAGATCAATAGTTTTGAGGGTGTGTGTCCAGTTTAGTTACTAATATATAATAACAAGAAAACTAATAATTTCTTTATGAACTCAAAGCCACATAATTTTACTTAAATATGAATTTAAAAAGTATCGTGCTGCTCACAATGTCTTTGCAGCATTTTAATGTTTTGAGTATACACATCAGCGTAACGAGTCCTGGGACTTCCTGCAAATACTTCCCTGTTCATTATTCAGTAAAAGACATTTTCAAAATGTATTCAAAAAAACATTATCTGGCTTACTGAAGATCAGGGTTAAATGAAACTAAAATGCCCTTACCAGTATGTTGTGACATCATGCTTATACGCTACTAATTATAAATTGCACAGTTTGGGCAATATTGTTGAAAATGATTGAAGGTAAAATACATCAGTACTGTTTTCTACCCCCAACACAGTCACAACTAAAAAATACCAGTATTTGCTCATTTTATTTTCCAGTAGTATATACTATCTCATCTTTAAAACAAATTATATGTCAGTATCAGTTTCATAATGCTCCCATTTCATCATCATTAAATAAATCATCTGGATGTGATGAACTGTTGCAGTACACGTACGTTGCAGTACACGTACATTGCAGTACACGTTTTTTTAATTGCAAATCTTATTTCGTAATTTAAAGAAATTCTACAGCCGGGCATAAGGAGATTAGAGAAATTTAATTATGCTACAAAATTATACATTAATTTCATTATCCTACAAAATTCAGTGAGAATCTGAAATTTCATTTTCTTACAGTATTGCAAGCTGTATATTTCTTCCTTATATTTACTATGAAATCTGTTTTCCATTTTTCTAAATAGAGTACTTCTGGAAATATTCAAAATTGTGAGAATTCTAGTTAAAGCAAATTTACAGTTCATTAAAGTTTTGAATTCACACTGCACATCAGAAATTTCCTAACTCTGGCGATCATGTTTAATGACTCCTCAATAATTTTGTTAATCTTCTTTAAATTAAGTGTACATAAAAACTTAACACCTGATTCAGTGGCCACTGAAAATTCAAGAGTTTTATCTTCAGTTCTTCTGTGATATTTTGTTAATATGTTTGTGACACTTCAGTATAAATTTAATTATTAATAATTAGTTAGGAAATAGGCTGGTAGTAACTGGAAATATATATTTAAATCAATAAATATGCAAGCTTATGTTCTTATAATTTATTCTATGAAAATCATTAAAATTTAGGTGAAACTACAAAGGAATTTCTGCACTTATTAATTTTTATTCTTAATAACATCAGTTCATGTAGAATATATTTTAGCAGAAAACCTTTTTCTCTTTGTAATAAAACAGTAAAACCTTATACAAAATAGTAAAATGTTTTCATTATTTCACCTCTTGTGTGTTACTAAGCTAAATTAATTATGTACATGTTTGTTGAATTAGTATCTGCTCACACATTTCGGAAAGATATTTACTACTTTTGTTGCCATCTACAAATCTGAGGTATATTGTATAGAAAGAAATGTATTATCAAGGTAAAAAGCTAGATCAGTATGCATAAACATTTGATTAAAAAAACTCTCAGAAAGAGACTTTAAAAATAGAACTTATTTAAAGACAGACATTCCTTCAGAGAACTGTAACATTATAGGCCCATAGGCAAACCAGTGTGCTCGGGTACAGCAGCCATTCCCAGAAATGTAAATGGCTGAAAATATTACACATATATTTATTTTATTGGCATTTTACCAGAAAACAAAGCTGATTTTAAAACATAAACACATATTAGATGTGAGAGTAAGGAATTTCTTTCTCTTTTTAACAAGCATTACCAGCATTTCTTTTCAAAGAACTGCTTAAGGTTATTGGCTTGAAGTCTTCAGTTTGTTGTTTTCCATGCACATTAGTGGAAGCCAGTTCAAATGCTGCTGCCTATTTATGCAACGAAGCATATTATAAGTTTTAGTCTTGAGAATGAATTTCCTCATGTACAGTTAGAACATAAAATTATGAACATAAAAATTCTGAGTCCAAAATTTTAACATGAATGAAGGCATATTCCAAATTGTCTGAAATTACATTTCTGTAAAATCCAGTTTCACAACTTTTATCAAAAATCATGCAGTGTTTGAGATGCTCACATTCATTTAAAAGATCATTACATATTAGCCTGATGTTCATATGCTTTTTTACTGAATCAAAAGTAATGATTTTTAACACAGTGGAAAAAAAGACCAGACTTCCAACCAATGAATAAACCTCTGTATGTTTTATCAGTTCAAAGATTAGAGTGTCCAAAATTGAGAAGAAAGTTTCCACCTTGAACCTTTCAGTTTTACTCAGAAGTACCTCTTCTCCTAACTAACTCCATCGTAACTATTAAGGCTTATTATAATTTTGTTGTTTTTCTGGTTTCCCCCACAACTCTATCTGGACACATTGTGCGTTTGCATCAAGAAATACAGTCTGTGGTAGAAATATAAAATTTAAAACTAGACAGTACTTCCAGTCAAAAGAGTGCAATAATTGTACAATTTTGACGCTGTGGTTACCGAGAATATTCTTGAATTTGTAAAAATTGATTTACAATCTGAGAAAAAGGGAATAATTTTCCTTTGATAGTGGGTCATCCAGAAAAGTCTGCTGTTTTTTGATGGTAAATGAGATAGTAAAAAACATTAAAAAATTTCATTGAATTCTTTAAACACCATTTTGCTCTATGACATTCTTGTCATTTCTCTGTCAGGTGTAGAAATCTTTTTTTTAAGTTATTAGGTTTATTCATAAAGGAGTTACAGAGGTGCCTTTTGACAATCTCCAAAGAAGTAAACTCCTAGCCATCCAAAGAATCTTGAATTGACTTAAAGAGATGAAAATACAGGGAGCAAGGTCTGGTGAATATCGTACGTGATAAAAATCATCGCAGCATAAGTATTTGTCTAAAATTATCAAAATATGGATTCAAGCACTGTCATATTGGAAGACAAAAGATCAATAATTGGATAGCTCTAGGTGATTTACTTCAATTTCTGCTTTTAAAATTGCCATTTAGACTAGCACGTTTCCAAATTTATTGTCTAATATGGTGACAAAATTTACAGTATGCTGTTCTTTTATAGTCTTTAACATACACAAAGCATTACTTTTTTCAGATGTAGGCTTCCTCATGATATTACTAAGAAATCATTTTAGCTTATCCCATTATTATTATTTTTTTTTTGAAATATTACTAAATTTACAACTTCTATCTCATTTCCAGTATGATATATGGGTACTGAAGAGAGAAAGGAGCTTTTTTATTTCTTTTCAGCAAAGAATCATGCACTGAGACTCAAGCAAGCATATTTTGTTGTTAAAGAATGGGGTAACCACACATCATAGTGGATTACATACTTCTTTAGATGATCAAGCACTGTACTTTTTGGAATATTTTTTCTGTGTAATAGCTCCTGAATTATACAACATGAATTTTCAGCAATAACTACTTTTCATAAGTTGTTGCTTAGAGAGGGTGGTCATCAAATGAGGGTAATTTAAAGAGGGGAAAATCAGCGAAGCTCTAACTCACCTAGCCAGATTCATCCAGCCATGTGGCTGTTAAGCTAAACCCCTCCAAGAACGAACAACAGTGTCCCGAAAGGGTATCATCTTCAAAGTTGAAATTTCTATGCTTCTAAATGCACGTTTCCTTTTTTTTCTATCTCGCCTTGCTACAGCTTAGATATGGCACTTAATCACTGCTGTCTATTATCCAGTCTAAAATGCAAGTTAAATGAAACTGTGGGGTGTATAACGCATCTATAACAATGATGTGTGAACTTGTTTATGCTTTATTATGAAATAAATTATCCTAATGTATCTTCAGCCACATCTGCTAGTTTTCCTTCTCTGTTAGGTCATCTTGTGTATCTATGCTGCTATCTTCTAATCCTCAAGTTATCTACAGAATTCATATTGTTACGGTTTTTCTTTTCTTCTGACACCAGTTATTACGTTATTTTCTTCCTTCAGGTTCGTACGGGGTTTGTAGATTTGGAGTGAATAACGACGACACTGGATGAAGTATCGAAACACACTTTATTTATCAATAGTAATCAGAACAGCTCCAAAACACTTTTACAGTCGTCGAAGATCTACTATAAACACGCTGGAACAAACAGCGATACAGCCTTCACACTGTCAGGCAATAACGGTGAAGACAGCTTCCTGCAAAGCACCCGACTCTGCTTGGCGTTCTTGGAACTCCACATACTCTCAAGACTTTCCACGCTACAACCCACGATGCACTCGATGACACACGAGCACACCTTCCCAATCTTTAGTTCAGTCGTTCCCGGAGCTGAACACGCTCTCTCGACGATGCATTACGAGACTCTTTCGGTGCACTCGCTGCCCGGCTGTCAACTCGATCGTCTTCCCAGGGATTGACTTGCTAGACGAGACACCAACTCGATACTAACTCACTCGCACTCTAGACGAGGCACACGCACTAACTGACTGCAGACCAGCAGGGTTTATCTAGCTTTCGGCTTGTGTTCGAGAACATTCTGGGCTAAACCGGTAAGAATTCGTTCCAGAAGATTCTCCATCCGTCCGTGGCATATCGCCAATTTTGTCGCCAAATGTGGCAACCCTGCTTTTCCTTGCCATTTTATGGCAACCCTAAAACTGCTTTGCGGGGAAGCTATCTTACGGCGCCTGTACATTTCGTAACAATAACTTACACAAACAAGTGTAACCTTATGGACGGATGGAGAACCTTCGACAATACACAAAAGTATAGCTGTCGACTCAGCACAGTTTAAGACAAAACTCGACGATGCATTAAAAGACTCTCTCGATGTACTCGACGACCACCTCGGCGCTAGACTTCGAGACACTCGCTCAATGACTGACTATCAGCTCGCTAGACGAGGCACATTCACTAACTGACTGAGGACGAGCAAGGTTTATATAGCTTTCGACTTGTGTTCGAGAACATTCTGGGCTAAACCGGTAAGAATTCGTTCCAGAAGGTTCTCCATCCGTCCATGGTATATCGCCAATTTTGTTGCCAAATGTGGCAACCCTGCCTTCCCTTGCCATTTTATGGCAAGCATAAAACTGCTTTGTAGGGAAGCAATCTTACCGCGCCTGTACATTTTGTAACACTGCCCGCTCCCAAGGACTGCATGTCCTGCGCAGTACAACCCTTGGTCAGAAGCCAAATTCGATACAATCAAAACGCTTTAAAACATACAGATAACATAACTAAATAAGCAAATATTTACACTACATACAAGTTATATACATAAATTAGACACATAACAATTTTAAATTATATACATTAAAATTCATAATGAATTGCAGTCTCAGTCTGTTCAATAAGTTATACCCGGGTCAAATACCTGTCCACTGCAGTTTTCAAATGCATTTCTGTTTTGCATATCACAGTCTGAAGATTCAGTCCTTTCAAACTTGTCATCCACAAAAAGATCTGAAACAGTTTGTTCACCACTCTGTAGTTTATTCGCAGCATGGATACAGTTCACCTTGGTATTTTTAGCAGCTGGTATATACTTAATTTTCTTCCATTTCCTGGGAACTAGCTCCAAATTTTGCATCAGAATCATTAACGGAACCCGATTCTTCACAAACACAAGTATCCAGATTTAGAATCAAGTCCTTGTCCGCACAATCAGCACTATGAGACGCACACATAATTTGCAAGGTGAGTGAATTTTCTTACAATACTGGAGCACACTAACAACAATTAAAACCCATTAACCGCCAAAACTACAAGGAATCTTTCTTTTCTCATGAAAATATTAAGTTAAGCATTTATAACATAAATTTACATTGAAAATTTAAAAAATGTTTTTACCTGTGGAAAAAGCGAGTGTTGCGTTCGCGCAACGTTAGCGGAATAAGACTACAGATGTTTACTGAGTAGGATTGTACTAGTGTGATGTTTCTTTTGACTGCAGCACAGTATTACTTTTTAGCTGTATAACGTTTTATAAATCTACAAATCACTTTACATGTAATTTATTTAATATTAAAATATACATTGCATTTCTTTTACAAATACAGATTATTTCAATTGAAAGATTCAAGCATGAAAAGCTTGATTACAATCATGATGTAAAGCTATAGTACATACGTTGCATCTATAAACAGTCTGGCTATGGTACCCTTTATAACAAAGTCTTTTGTTACCAATGGACTTTACGATAAAATGTCTACCATCTCCATGCAATTGATTTTGAATGCTGAATTTACTAGGTCTTCCTGTTGCTGATCTATTTCTGGATAATTCTACACTCTCAATAGGAGTTTGCAAAAGGAATAATGTATTCTCGCATCTGAAATCTAAAAGAGACTTTATATTTCCAGTAGTAAAAAGTGGTGATATATAGTAAGTTTAGATACGGTCTCACCTCATATAATTTATCAGTACTGTCAATTTGACTATTGTCAAATGCAAATTTTGCTTCATATTCCTGAACATGATATCGATTCTCGTTCAACAGGAACAGAAATGTCCTTATCAAAAGAGCAATACAATTTTTCTTGAGGTAAAGAATGATATCCTGTAAGCAACAATATTCCAATAAATCTTCTCATATATGCTTCAGATGCTGCGTATATATTTGTCTGTTCAACGAGAAGAGAATAAATGTCTAAACCAAACGTAAAATCGGGAATCTGTACAATAGTTTTACCTTGTATTTTGTCTTTTATAGTTTCTCTTCTCTTTCTTCATGTTCTTCCTGAGACATAACTAACAGTTCCTTTTTTATCCACTTTGAGCTTTCAGTCTTCTGCTTTTTAAACTTTTTAGTATAACTACAACTGCTTTTATAAGTCTGAAACTTACTTCTTACGTGAATTTCAATTTCCCCAGCAGTATCATTTGGTAAAATATCATTATCATTATTTAAAACATTGCCATTCCTTTCTTCTCCATCACTAGCTTCTGCAATTTCTGGGGGAACAACAACAATATCACTTTCATTCTGGTTATTATTAATAGTATCATCATCTGTTTCTTCATCAAAAAATATTTGAAGGGCTTCTTCTAACGTAAGATACCTCATTATAGGCATTTTTAAAGCAGCCAGAACATCGAAAGGAATGAATGAAAAAGGAGATTGATTACTCGTTTCCTGCTGACATTGCGTTAGCGTAACACCTGTTTTCCCTTCCTTCCCAACACAAATATAAACATCTGACAGATGTAATACTCTGATAAACGGTGGCCTTGACTAAAAATAGATCACTCATAAAGACGACGATTCTTTCGTCAAATATTTTCAGCAAAAATACCCGGTCGAAAATTTTGCTTAAAGTATGAGATTAATTATTATAAACAAAATGATTGTTGCAGGCAAATATATTTTTACAGAAATAATCTTCATAACATTCCCTACACAAAATCATCTGCTGGTATAAAATATCTTAGGTAGTTATATTTATATACGCATTTATTTTCACCATTGCGTCAACGCAACACCAGCGGCTAATGGGTTAAGCTGTACATAAGCTTCTGTCATCTCTGCATTACATGAATTTTCAGATGGTTCAATATTTCATAACTTCACTATCTGTTTCAACGAACTTAACAATCGCATTTTCACTTTCTTCCACTTCAGGCACTTGAGAATCAATATCCACTTTCCCGTCTTTTATTTCTTTATGTTTCGTTCTTTATCTTTAATCGCGTTAGTTGTTTCATCTTTCATTTCTTGATCTTAATCAGACAGTTCATTAGCTACTTTCTTCATTTCTTCATTATTTGATTCTTCAGAAGCCACTTCTCTCATTTCCACATCGTCTTTTATGGCTCTAGTTTCTTCTGTAAGCTCCCCTTTCATGTGTCGGAGTTGCTCTCGCACCTTTTCTTGGCCGACATTTAAATCTCCTCGTCGGGCGTTCTGCTCTTCCAATGTAGCTTTCATCTCCTTCAGTCTGGCTGATCTCTTGATATCCAGCTTTCATCTCAGCTCTCATCTCTTGATATCCAACTTTTATCTCAGCTTTCATCTCAGCTAAGAAGTCCATCAAAGTCTTCGTTTCCTCCGCCATGGTTTTTTTTCTTCTGGCGGGTCACTGGCATTCACTCGCAAACCCCACTCCTGACACCAAGTTGTTACGGTTTTTCTTTTCTTCTGACACCAATTGTTATGTTATTTTCTTCCTTCCAGTTCATACGGGTTCGTAGATTTGGAGTAAATAAAGATGAAGTATTGAAACACACTTTATTTATCAATATTAATCAGGACAGCTCCAAAATACTTTTACAGTCGTCGAAGATCTACTATAAACACGCTGGAACAATCAGCGACACAGCCTTCACACTGTCAGGCAATAACAGTGGAGACAGCTTCCTGGAAAGCACCCGACTCTGCTTGATCGTTCTCGTAACTCTACGTACTCTCGAGACTCTCCATGCTACTACTCGCGATGCACTCGATGACACTCGAGCACAGCTCCCGACTCTTCAGTTAAGTCGTTCTCGGAGCTTAACACGCTCTCTCAATGATGTACTAACCACTATACACTACGAGACTCTTTTGATGCACTTGACGACCCACTCCACTCGCTGCCCGGCTGTCAACTCGATCGACTTCCCAGGGATTGACTCGCTAGACGAGACACCAACTCGATACAAACTAACTCGCACTCTAGACGAGGCACACACACTGACTGCGGACCAGCAGGGTTTATATAGCTTTCGGCTTGTGTTCGAGAACATTCTGGGCTAAACCGGTAAGAATTCGTTCCAGAAGGTTCTCCATCCGTCCATGGTATATCGCCAATTTTGTCGCCAAATGTGGCAACCCTGCCTTCCCTTGCCATTTTATGGCAATCCTAAAACAGCTTTGCGGGAAAGCCATCTTACCGCGCCTGTACATTTCATAACAATATATACAAATATATGCAAGTTTAAAATATATAAAGCAAACTTAGAATTTTAATTGGCAATAGCCCCTTTTATTCATTTTAATTTGGGGTATTCCACTTTCTGCCTTGAAAATAGTAACTATGTATAGTCATTAGGTTTTTAAGAAGCAGGAGATGTGACTAATATAGAATGCCCTTGCTGGGACTCAAACCTGGAACTCTCGAATATGCAGTGAGTATGCTTCCATTACAGCATGAAGACATGCTGAAAAGAGGGAGAAAATATCTTATATACTCCCCCTTTTAAAGTATGGCTGGGTAGGAGACCCAATTGCCAAATTCTGGTGGTGACAAATTTTCATCAACCATCCTTTCAGTTCAAGTGCCACTGTAAAGTAATTAGGTTTTTTGAAGCAGAAGATGTGAAAAATGTGCAATGCCCTCGCCAGGACTTGAACCTGGACCTCTTGAATATGCGCTGAGTGTGCTACTGTTATACTATCAGGGTATGCTGGAAGTAGGGAGAATATACTATAATTGGGTGTGGTCTGCTATGATCATAAGACTACGCTGTTTGTTTAGGTGGGTCTGCTACGTCATAAAACTACGTCATTTCGAAATTAATCCACATCGTAAGATCTTGCATAATGCTGCCATGCAGGTACACTGCTCAAAAAATAAAAATGGGACAGTGCTATATCTCCCGTTCTACTGGGCCGATTGACAAAATTCAAACTGCGTTTTTCATGTCTCGAAAGCGCGACTTAGGATATATATTAGATTTATATATAGCACTATTCTAACATAGGTATTTTGACACAAAATCGGATTTTTTCTGAAATAACATATCAATATTTTTCCATATTTCGATTCTACAACTCAAATTATGCCAGAATAACAAGTTTTGTAAAAATCGTACGTGTAGTTTTTAAAATATAAGCTCTCAAAATTTTAGCTCCTCAATGTTAATTGAATTTGTTAAATATTTATTAATATCTCTTTTTTTATTAAACTTTTATTATTTTTCCTTTCACATTTCGAAATTTAGGATCATTCCAAATAAAAGTTACCCATTTTTTGTGTTTTATTTTTTAAATTTCTATTTTTAAATAATTTTAAAAAATTTTTCGAAAACATTTTGAATTATAACCTATAAAATTTCATCATCATCTTAAAGTAGGTGTATTTTTACGCATATCTGCAAAAAATTAGACTTTTTTACTCAAAATTTTCTAAGATATACACGAATTTACATATTTTCGCGTTTTGAAATTTGGCAGCTTTTTTTCGAGCAATAATAACGCCAAATGGGGTTTATGGATTTTTGTTACAGTGAATTGCCACAGCTGTTTTTAACCTTAAATTTCGAGTAAAATTTTACGGAGAATTAATTATATAAAATATTTTCCCTCAATGATGCGTAATAAATATTTATTAATACTATATGATAAGTATTTTTTAAAAAATTACAGATGATATTATTCACATTTTTAACTATTTTTTAAAATTTCTCTTTCTTTCTTTTTTTAAAAAAAATAAGAGTAAATTTTTGTAAGAGTATATTTTTTCCTTCGGCGTTTTATCGTCTGCTACTTTACTTTAACTTTGTTTAAATCAAATTGTCTAAAACTGAGAATTTTCGTTTGATGTTTATTTGAATTTTATGAAAATATTTTATGACATTAACTGCATAATTTATTTCTAAAGAAACTGTTGCTTATGAAGTGGCTGAAAGAGCGGCTGATACCATCATTCAATATTTTTAAAGCACAGTATATTTTTATAGAAACATAAGATTTAGAATAATCATTTTTATAAAAGTCAAATTATGATATAAACATACAACCCTCTAGAGACCGAATTAATGGAAGTTCAATGGTTATGTAAAAATGATCTGCAGCTACTTAATGGCTGGATAAGTTATCAGGTTCTGTGGGCAAGTAAGAATAATTATATAAACGACACCCAACATTCTGGATTCAATTAACAACGAGGATACGATGTTTATTAAATGAATTTAAGAAGTTTTAAAACATAAAAAATCAACCAATTTTTTTATCCTAAAATGTATTTTTGTGCTAAGCGTATTTTCATTATATCCTTAAAATTCTAATTTAGAATGTAATTGTCAAGAACTGAATCCTAATCATCAGTAATATAATAAGTAATTATTACGCTTATTAATAAATCTTTCTTATAAAGTAATTGCAAATATTTCAAAAAACTTTCTGTCTGAATGAAAATGTTTTCCTATGCAAATATTTTTAAATTTATATTAATCAAGATTGCACACAATATTAATTATTTACACTACAATTCTTACCGTCAGCTCTAGTAGAAGTTACAAATCAATTATATTTAATTAAGGATTGGATTGGATTGGATTATTTAATTATGGCAAAGCACACGAGGGTTATCTGCCTAAAGGGAGGGATTCCTTCGTGGAGGACTTTCTAACGGAAACTGGCTCGTATACACGTTACACATAGAGAAAACCACGAAAACGCCCATGCAGCCAGCCCGTTCGCGGGATTCGAAACTCAGACTGAACTACCAGTGTTCAGCGTCTTTACCGCTTGGCCGCTGGTGGGCTATTTAATTAAGGAATGACCATCTAAGTTTAGAAACAGCGTACCGTAACAGCAATTATTGGCGCCGTATCCTTCATGTTACTCCCGAATGGCAAGCTACATGATTTTAATAAGTATTCAGGTTTTGTTAGTAACTTCACTTGGAAATCGTGCTTGAACTAGGTTAGTTGGTTATTTGAACATAGAAGGAACATGGGAGCTATTTGATTAAGATGCTTTCTTAGAGAACCTTTGTAAAGAGAACCTAAAAAACTACGAAAACCAACCATGCAGACTTCGCAACAAACAATTAGTATTTAACAATCTGCAAATGCTACGCAACTAGTGAGGCTCCAATTAAATCTATAATTTAATATTTTATTTGTAAATATTTAAAATATTGTTGTATTCTTAGACACAAAAAGCAGAATTTAAGTTTTGTTAACTCGTTAGTAAACTACCAAGCCGTAGTGCAAATGAATATTCAATTTCTTTTGCAATAATTGTATTCACTTGGAATATGAGCTAAAGAAGGAACGTTCTTGTAAGATTAAAGAAGTGTTTAAATCCAGTGATATTAGGTTTGTCTTACAAGCTAAGGATCAAAACGATTCTGCAATTGCCCGAGCAGTTGACTTGTAAATGGCTGTGAATTAAGCAGATGACTTTTAATCTTAGGTTTTCTGACGGAAAACGTATTCCAAATGTTTTGTATTGCATGACAATGCATGTTTTCATTATTCAGTCGGAAAACCGCTTGTGTTCCGAAAATAAGTATGTGTATTCA
The DNA here is from genome assembly GCF_044657685.1 of Stegodyphus dumicola. Taxonomy (NCBI): domain Eukaryota; kingdom Metazoa; phylum Arthropoda; class Arachnida; order Araneae; family Eresidae; genus Stegodyphus; species Stegodyphus dumicola. The sequence goes on along the minus strand of NC_140779.1, from coordinate 83,628,176 downwards.
ATCGTCCTGCATGTTCTTCAAATTTGTCTTCTTGTGATTTATTTTCTTTCCCAAAAACTAAAGTTGCCTCTCAAGGGAACGTTTTTTGACATTGAAGAGACAAAAGGAGTACGACATCTACTTTTAGAGGCATGTCAAAAACAGATCTCTACAAGCCTTCTCTTCCATTACATATTGTGCAGTCAGACAAAAAGTTGCATCAGCGTAAATTCTATAATCTATTTTTATTACGCTCTGATTACTTTATTAACTTAGAGTGAATATATACTAAATCTTTTACTTCAGCTTAAATAATTCGGAATTGTTGTTGGAACTAGGACTTAGAAGATAAGTCAAATTAAATATTTCGATAACCCAATAAATTCAAGGTCGAAGTTTCAATATTTGATTTTCGGAGGGAGGGGAAATTTTTTTCAGTTATGGTCCATTATCCTAAGTATATTTGTTCGATTCTTTATTTTTCCATAAAAGCGGAAAATTTACGCATGGTATACATATAACGCATAGCTTCAAATTAAAATTTAATAATAAACAGAGTGGTTATAATTAAAGTTCCACATTGAAACGGTCATAAAAGGAAAACTACTGGGTCAAATGTTATCAAGCTTGGTAATCGTGTAAAGGAGGTCATAGGAATTTATTTTCCGCGAAAATAAGGCAGTTCGAAACCTCACCACCAGGGGGGAAAAGGCGCTGTATGCAATATTATTAAACGAAATATGGGTCGGAATCTAACTTAATCTTTTGTTACACAGTTTTAATATGTTGTATACCCTTAAGAAACTTTGAAGTAAGCAAATTACCATTTAAAGGCATTAAATTCGATAAAGTCGAGTGCGCCATCCGTGTAAGTGAGAAATAAGTCCGTGAAAACCACGAATTAGCGATTACAAAATGCGAGATCGCAAATCAATCGCACAAGTGCGTACAATCTAGAAATCGTTTTCTTACAGATCGCTAATTTGTAATTTTTGAAGCCTGAGTTCGGATCTAAAACATGAAGATACTGATTCAAAACGTTTTTAATCGATTTGGGCCAAAGAAATCTCTCATGTTATCTATCTAGTTCCATTGCATTCTCCTACTGCATTCGATTGCATAGCAGTCATTCCACACCATTTAGTGTTGAATGACAGCTTGTTTTATAACTGAACCCTTTTTCTCTGAAGAGGAGTCGACAGCAGGACCACTGTGATTGCAGCTCACTTGAGTCAATGTTAAAATGTTTCGTGATACATGAACTGCAGTAATGTGGCATTTTTGATACTATGATTTTTATGCAGGGCTGGGCCCCCACCTCACGTGTGTCGCACAGTTACTTAGGCAACATTTCATGAATGAACGTCTTATAGGCCGATCTTTCCCTTCTTCCCAACCAGACCTCAACCTCTGTGACTTTTGGCTATGGGGTTATCTCAAAAGCACTGTTTATGGTGATAATCTAAACAATTTGGCAGAAATGAAAAATGTGATACACTGACATGTCCGTAACATTCCTTCTGATATGCTAAGAGCTGCTGTTGAGAATGCAGTAACAGGATTTAACTTGCCTTCGGAAAATGCTGGACGCTACATTGAACATGCATTGCAACACGTTTCGGAAACTATTAAACACATTTTAAACAGATGTTTTCATGTCTTATTTCATTTAACAATATTGTATACAGCGCCATTTTTCCCCTGGTGGTGAGTTTTTAAACTCTTTTTTTTTTTCCCCCGCGGAAGATAAATTTCCATAACCTCCTTTACACGATTTCCAAGTTTGATAAAATTTGGTCCGGTAGTTTTCCTTTTATGATCATTTCAATTTGGAACTTTAATTATAATCATTATCTAAATTAAACTTTAAAAGTTTGACATTTTGGTTCAAGTCCCAGCTTTAAATATATATATATATATAAATATAATCTTTTACATTAATTCTATTGGAAAGAATGTTTTAAGAAGCTAATTTTTCTCTCGCGTTATAGATTGTATAAAAAAACGTGATCTTTAATATGATTTAGATTGTTTCAGCCGATATAAGAATCGGGTTACTCGGTGGTACAGAATAAACCCTGCTGGACTGTTTTATTTCTTTGTCATTTAGCAAAAATTGTTTAATTAAAATATTTATTCTTTGGACTTCGCTTTAAACTTTATTTATAGTTAAATGACTAGAAAATGAAAAGCTGTCTTTCACCTGAAACGCAATTCATGCAATTGATATTTTAAAAAATTGACAAGAATGCAAAATTCATGGAAGTCTAGCAATCGAAAAATCTTAATTTTCTTGTGTGAGCACTGAAAATAACTGTAGAAGGAAAGAAGAAAATTAGGGAGAAAAGTAAGCAAAAATTTGCAGGGATATTTGGCTGTCAGACATACCAAGATGTTTCAAAAAGTTGGACGCTTTTGAATATACTTTCAGGATACTTCAAAGAATTTAGGTGTTCAAAGAGAAAACACTTGGACGTGTACACCAGCAAATACCATCAATTGAGATTGTGTGAACAGAAAAGACAAAAACGATATCATTGCAGATTAAAGTGTTGAGCGACTGGTTTTAGACTATATGGTTGTATACATTTAAATTACGTTATAGAACATCATATCGTATCATAAATGGAGAATCCCATGATTTTCTCAGTCGAATTATTTGAAGATTCAGGAGTTTATCCAGTAACGTATGTGGATGTCACCTAAAGATGTTTTTTTTCCTCCTGATGATACAGCGGCCGAGCGGTATAGTTGCTGAACACTGATAGTTCGATTCGAGGTTCGAATCCCGCGAACAGGCTGGCTGCATGGGTGTTTTCCTGGTTTTCCCCATGTGTAACGTGTATGTGAGCCAGTTTCCCTTAGAAATTCCTCCACGAAGGCATCCCTACCCTTAAAGCACACTAGGCAGATAGCCCTAGTGTGCTTTGTCGTAATTAAATAAACCAAAACCTCTTGAGGAAATCAGTCTTTCCTTTCATCTCATACCTTCAAAATGTTTAGCCTCTAAAGACTGATAAAGGCTCTGACCAAATACTTCGTGAAGAACTTTCTAAGGAAAACCAGCTGGCATACACGGTACACATGAGAAAATCCACGAAAACGTCAGTGCAACCAGCCCTTTCACTGGGATTCGAACCCCGGAGTGAACTACCAGTGTTCAGCGACTTTATCGCTCGGCCGTTTGTGGGCCTTTATGAAATGGAAGGCGATAACTTTATTTAAAATGATTCTCAGAAATACCAAGATATTTCGAAAAGTTGAATTCTTTTTAATATACTTGCAGAATGCCTAAAGAAAAAGAGCAAGAATAAAGTAGAATGCCTGAAGAAAAAGAGAAGAAAAAATAAATTTTTGCGTAAAATTTAGTATTTGTATTTTTTTTTAGATTTAAAACCTTTTAATCTTATGATATTTGATTCTTGGGATTTAAAAAATAAAATATTTGACTAAAATATGAATAACATTTTAAGAAACCGAATGTAGGATAAAATTGTGTAAACCAATGGGCACAATGATAAAACTGTTTAAACAAGTGTATGCAAGTCATCCTAAGTTAAAATGTCGGTTATACATCTCTCTTATTTATATATATCTTTTCTGAGCGGAACATTGAAAGGCGTGTTAACTGTGCTTTATTGTATTTTCTCTTTTAATATATGCAGTTTTCAAACGCATCGTAGTCTGGGTTGCAAAGTATTCTTCTGAAAGAAACGGAATTCAAATAAATAAAATCAAATTCTGGAAAATTTATATTAATAAATATATTTAAAATGCTTAGTTCGAAGGAATAAATAGAAAATTTTAAAACAATTATCTGAAGAAACAATGCAACACAAACAATTAAAATAAAAATATAAAAATTTAAAAATTACCTAAAATAATAACTATGACAAATATATATATATATATAAAGAAAACTATTTGAAAAAAATAAACGCTGCACCTTTATTTACGCAGTTCGAATAGGTAAATAGAAATTTTTAAAACAGTCATTCGAAAAAACCATGCAACTTAAACAATTAAAATGAAATTCGAAAAAGAAAAAAATTACTTAAAATAATAACAGTTATAATTAAAAATATAATATAAAGAATATTATTTGGAAAAAAAAAAAAAAAAACGATGGTGACTTTTTTTTCTTTCACGGGAAAGGAAACTAGGTTGCCATATATTAAGAAGTTCGCCAAGTGAACTATTCTTGGCGCAACCTGAAAAAAAAGTACCAGCATATATTTGTGAATTTCTCCGTAAATTTCGCTCCAAATTTTACAAAATTTCATATTTAGGCGTAATTTGAGTTGTAGAATCGAAATATGTAAAAACATTGGTATGATATTTCAGAAAAAGTCCGATTTTGTGTCAAAATACCTATGTTAGATTAGTGCTATATATAAATCTAATATATATACTAAGTCGCGCTTTCGAGACATGAAGAACGCAATTTGAATTTTTGAGAAGTGTACCCATTCATCTAATAATTAAATAAGACTTCTATTGAAACCAGAACATTTTTTTACATCTCCCATGCTTGTTTTGGGTGTATCAAATACTTTGCTTCCTTGCTTCAAACCAACATGTTGCTGCCCGCTGCAAAAGGCAATCAACATTCATAACAAAACACTTAATTTTCTTTTTCCTAAGCTTCTGTACATGTGCACAGTGATCTGTTTGAATTGAAGAAACATCGGAGAATTGCAAAATTCTTTGTATTGTTGAGCAAACTGGCACTGTACTCCACATACACAGCGATCTGTTTTAACTTTAAAAAAAATTCATAGAGCTGCACAAATTAACTTCATGGAAACGCATTCCTAAATCTTTTACTACTAGTTAAAATGCCAAATTTCTGGGGAAAAAAAGCAGCACCATCTTTTTTCATTAAAAAGAGCATTTTAGGCAAACTAAACAGTGACATTATGATTCAGTACAAAAGAAAAGCAACTTTACACATTAATGATAAGTAGCAGAAGGAAACAACAAACATGACCCTCAAATTTCAAAACAGTATGCATTAACACCATCAAAATAGATGGTGGCATTTTCCTGTGCCTTAAACCATTAGTGGGTTGACGGATAAATACATTTTCATAAAATTCTGGGTTACCAACTTTGGCAACAAAGCACTTCGCATGGTAATTCTTCTCACAGTTGAATGCATAATGCAGTAGTACCTCTGGAAATTTCTGAAATCCAGAATTAATGAAGTTTCAATCTACTCTATTCTTTCAACTTAGTTCTATCAAGAACAGAATTTCGTACTATAAATGTAAAATTTTACCTCATGGATTCCAGCAACACATTCTACAAATACCACAATTACTATTTATTTGTTGACTTATTATGGTGAATCAAATGTGAAGAAATGATTTCATATTTATTATCATAAATAGAATAAATTACAAGCAATATTAGCTACTCAAAATCAATTTTTTGTTTACCAACATATATCACTTAATGAATGTTCCTTAATTTACGTGATCTCAAATTTTTGTTGCTATTAATGTTATTAATAGCTATTAATTTAATCTTTGTTTCTATTAACTTAAATGTCCCATTCCCGATTGCGTATGGGACATTTAAATTCATGAATCCCGAAAAAAATTTGAGATTTGCAAACTAATAAAGCTTCATACTTTTTCATCAGTCAAATCTTGAATCTTAACACCCAAAATCATCAAAATATTTTAACTTAAAACTTTGGAAGATTAGTTTCATCTATACACAGTAGTAGCATTTTCTTTAAAAAAATGAAATATATTGATATATTGCTGGAACATATCGATATTCAAGCGGTATATCTGCATTCCATGTATTACCTCACATCTTAAAAGTGTTCTGTGCTTATTAATTTTACAAGTCCTTAAAATTAATCTTTTTTTATCTTATTATTATTTTTTCAATTTTGTTAAGAAATATTAGTATCCAATGTTTAAGGTTTATGTTAACTCTTGAAAATTTTGCTTTGTTTTTTAAAAGGCTGTTGGAAAATAAATTTGAAAAAATTAATGTAATAATTCTGTTGTGGATATAAGCCTCTAGATTCAAGTTTTAATGATATAATTCAGTTTAATTATATACTCACTCAAAAGATGCAAAATCACTGCTCACTTTGGAGAACATTTGTTAATATGCTAGTGATTAACTTTTCGGCAAACTAATGCACACACGCACAAAAAAAAAAAAAAAAAAAAAAAAAAAAATATTTTCAAAATGGCAGCACACTACGAATTCCTCACAAGAGCAATCACACGATAAAATTTTAAAGGCTAGAAACATCATTAATAAAAAAAAAATTTATATTTTCCAAGAAATCCGTTTTGCATTCTTGTTCTCAACACATACCAATGCGTTTTCACTTAAAAGAATATCTGAGAATTGCACAAACACAACCTATACAACTTCTGCACTGTGCAACAATCAAAACAAGTTGCTTCATAAATACATTTTGGCAGCAATGAGGGTTGTCAGATAACTAATTTTGAGGATATAGTGCTTTACCTTATAAATACTTCTCCATATAATTGAAAAGTATCTTTAATACATACAATATTTAATGTGTGCAATATCAACACTATAATTGCAAAAATTTGGCATTGGACACATTAAATATTACATATTATATGATACAATACTGTAATAAGAAATTTGCCAATTCTGGAAATTAATCTTCTGATTTCAGCAAATGACCGAGATGGTTGTTTTAAGTATCAAAGCTTTTAATATTGTATTAAGGATAAGTTTTCGTCTTTTTCTTTTAATTCTTCTTATTCTCATATGAAGGATTTAAAACCCTTCAAGATTCAAATTTGGGAAAACAAAAGATTTCTCCTTGTATTTTTAATGAGTAGTGAATAATCATTCTGATCTGTGTATAATCCAAATCAGATTCATGACAAAAAGGGCAGAGGGTTGTGGCTGTCATTAATACAGGCTTTTGGATAACTTTTAAATGACTAATGACAGCTTCGTTCAAATTTTGATAGAAAACACCAGAGGCGTGAACCTCTGGGTATTCTATAGCCAACCTATCAAAGGTTTTTTTGGCTCAATATTATTTAACATGTCCCCACACTGCAAAAGCACTGCATTTACAAACATCCGTGTGCTCTTCAGAACTCACATCGAGATAAAATTATATGGCATTTAGCATCGCTAACTTATCAGCACGGCACTCTTAATGTTAATCTTTATTTCTATTGAAGTTCATTCATACTTTTTATTTAGCACAAAATTTTATACAGTTATATATTTTATTTAGTTTTATATAACATACTTACCAAACTGTAATTAGGATGAATCACTTTTCGTAAGCATGGATTGTTTAGATACATACGAAGCATTGCTCTATCGGATATTTTACATCCTTCTAAATATAATTCTTGTAAATACTGAAACTGTATTGCTTGAATAATACTTGCATCAGTTATTCGAAAACATCCACTCAAATTCAGCTTTCCAAGGCGTTTGGTATTTGACAGTGGTTTACTCGTATATTTATCTTCGTAAGTTGTACAGATTAGCTGAATTTTTCCTATTAATCCACCATCATTTATAAAACAACAGTCTTCTAGGTTTAAGTACTTAAGATGGATTACAAGTTTAGATATTATTTTCAGAGTTGGATCTCCTATACAACAGCTACTTAAATCAAGATCGACAAGATACGGAGCTTTTTGCAGAAATTCCATTACGATATCTTCTAATATGTTGCAGTCAGATGCTCGGAGAACTTTTAATTTATCTAATTTAGATTTCTGAATAGCTTTATAAAAAGGAGACATGTGGTACGAATGTATAGGGATTCTAGGTTTAAACTGACAACCTGAAATATTTAAGTACTGGAGCTTTTTTAATTGAAAGATATACTTTGCAGAAGTGTTAAGATGCGAATAACATTTTATACTAATTTCCTCAAGATCTGGAAGCGTTAAGCACACTAATTTTAAATCCTCAGCCTTTAATGTATTTATAAAATCTAAATTAATAGATGTTAAGTAAGGCAGTTCTTTACAAAATTTTGGTAAATAGTCTATGCAATTCAATGCACATTTAAATGTCATAAACTGCAGCTTTAAATTTTTTATTTTGGACAAGTGTACAAATTTTGATGCAGACAACTGATTAAGTTCTTCCAAATCTAAAACTGTAATTGTTTCAGCTCGTTTTGATATAAATAACTTAAGTATTGGATAAGAAAGAAATGTTTTGAAAGAATTTTTTTTAAGTGTATGAATATTTCCAAATTAAATAATCCTATTTATAATAAACTAAGCAATATATTTTATCTCACAACAACACAGTAAAGGGAAACTATTAAGAAATACTTGCCATAAAAAGAAAATTATATATCTTGGTAGGATGAAATGTAAAATGCATATTAGGAATTAATATAAATAATATCTCTTCTGATATAATTTTGTTTAATTTTAAATATATGTATCAAATATACTGTGAGTGAAACAAATGAGAAAGCGAATATAAAACAATGAACGGAAAATATATTTACACACAAGCTTTGTTTTTTTAATGAATACACTGATCGCTAAAACGAGAAAACAAATTCAACAACGATTATTACTTCCTTGTACTAAGTAAGTACTGTAATCGCGAAAAGTTTCAGGCATCATATTTTAAAGCAAATATCCATTTTCACCGCTATCGAATGCAATTTAACAATGTTTTTGCGTGACATCTGTACGTAAGGACAGGATAAGGGACTCGTTTTCCTAAAAAAAAATTATAAAACGAATTTTAAATGAATGCTGAAGAGAATTTTTCATCGCGTTTGGGCCGTACTTACATATCTATCTCGCATAACTCAAAAACGAGTAGCCTCAGAACTTTGAAATTTTGTATATAGGACTGCTATAACATGTAGATGTGCACCTCGTATTTTGGTTGCTATCAACCACACCAAAAGTATATAAATATATATATATATATATATCCACTCTGTTACACAGCTCAGTGATCTCAGTTTCTTGATTCTTATATGTTTGTAAATTGTGCATTTTTTGCTTTGAAAATTATTGAATTACGCTGTTCTTATCTTCCGGTTAAGGTTTTTACGTCTTTAGTGAATATGTATGCAATAGTTTTGGAATTATCAACAGTTCAATAGCTGTGTAAGTGCCGCTAAGCCTAATATTTGTTTCCATTGCGGCCATTGCTTTTTTACCTTTGAAACAGCAGAATAGCAGATTTGTTGCTAATCTAGAGAAAGTAAGCTTCGCAATAACAAAGATAACGCCTTCTTTTATTATAGCGAATTAAATCATGCTTAATCCATTCTGGAATTTATTCGAGGAAATAAGTATTTAAGATTTACTTCATAATTTTCAATACAGACATCTTGAGTTTTAATGTATTTTTGCCTTGTCGCGAAGTGAGAACTGAATTAATTGAATGAGAAATACTGAATCGTCTGTGGAAAAACTTTACACTTTTTTTTTTTTTTTTTTTTTGTTGTTCTTTGCTTAATTTCTTTTATACATCGTTTTAGATTTATTATAGTATTTGAATAGAACATGTGGCAACGATTAGAGAATTCTTAAGATGATATAAATTTTGTGCATTCTGAGTTAAAATATTCCCAAGTGTGTTTTCTGTGGACAATTTCATGTTTGTTCAAACTGGATGTGTTGAATATCAACAGATACTAATAGAAATTAATTGTAAAAAGACCCAGAAGTTTAATATTCAAAACGGTATGAAGAAAGAACAAACGCAGATGCCGGCTGTATCTATGAAAACTTCGCTCCTCTTAGCCAAGAAAAACGAAGCCAGAATAATTCGCTTAAAAACGCAAGCAACAATAGAAGACTCCACAACAAATTTCCAGATGCAAATACTTTTGAAAATATCCAAAATACGCTTGACAATGAAGGAATTTTATCTCCGTAAAATCACGAACATAATCCAAAGACTAAAAAATGCGAAAACTATGATACATAAACTAACAATCGCATTACAAGCATTGCAATACATATTGATGTTAAGTTTTCATATCCTTATTATGAATATATTTGCTCCTTCCCACCCGAACTTTTCAAAGTTTCAAGCAGCTTCTCCAGGGGTCAGTACTTGTGAGGGTGACCACCCACGTGACTGTCCCCAACGAACCGCATATTTTCTCCATCATTCAACCCTCCGCTCGTCGGCGGACTCCACCCACCTCGCCTTTTCCGCGCAGGTCAGATGCTCGTCAATATGTTTCATCTTCCAAATTTCGTACCAAGAGTACGAGCACCAGCTTAACCTGCCGGTAGATAGAGTTAAAAAATAAATGAAATGTAACGCTGTTAAGTGAACCTAGTGCAAGAGTGTCGCTATGGTAAATAAATATAGTGAATTTTAAAGAGTGCATTTATTCTATTGTGGATTATTCGCTATCGATGAATGAAATATATTTAATTCAATCCAATAAGTTTAAATGAAATTCAAGAAAAAATGCGTATAATTTAATATCCCGGACAAGGAAGTCATGTGGTGCACACATCAGAGTTTTTGTTAGTGATAGATAAGAATTAAGATTTAAGAAAAAAGCGTTCTTATATAATTGCAGGGTTTTTAAAAAAATTATACAAGGTTTTTTTTAAAATTATAATCATTAATAAATAATGCTGAGCAACACTGGTCTGATGAAGCATCCCTTTACCATTTTCGTTAGATAATGCTTGAGAATATGGCATATTTCAGCTCTTAAATAAATGATCTGTTTCTGTAAAATCCATTTTTAATAGTTTTTGCCTCAAAAATGATAAAATTATTTAAAAGTTAATTATCAGCCTACAATATTGTTAGCAATTATTATTTTTTTTTTTATAAAAACACCGATCACGTTGGTATATTTTATCAAGTGAAATTTAATTTTAAAATATACACATAAGTGCAGTTAATTAAAACCATTTGAAAATAATTGAAGCGCTTGATTTGAAAGTGGTCTCGAAGAACTCGGAGAAGTTTCCGACGGTGAAATCGAAAGAAAGATATGATCGTTAAGTGCAAAATGGAAGAAGAGTGCCTGTAATTTTTAATGCTTTTTAATGAGTTATAGCTTTAGAAAAAAATTACTTGCAATTACCATCCCCATTTGGGAGAAGGAGAGATTTACTTTCCCACAGAATAGTGTCCACGGTTTGCGCTTTCACCACAGACACTGCTACCATATCTTCTCTTGCTCCCCAATTCGATACAAAAGAAAGTAACTTTTCGATAATTGTACAAGATTTAGTAATGAGCTTCTTTCATCGAGATCAATGGCTGGCTTCATGGAAGCCCGCCTGACATCTGCGAAATTCATGATCCCCCCTTCCCATTGGGATTATGAGCATTCCTCCAACTTGCAAAATAACATAGGCACGTTGGTTACCACTGCACGGCTCCAGTCCAACTTAAACGTCGCATGCTAGAACCATAAATACAGACAGAAGACTTTTACTTCTTAAGTGCCACGAATAAAAATTCAGAAGATGATTTAAAATAATCTTTATTATTTAATCGTCAGCCTGCCAATCACACAAGTTGTCCAATAACCTAAAAGCTGTTACTTGTAGGTAATCTTTGAATAAATGTTCTGATCAAATCAAAATGTGATATACATACAACGTGTGCTCTTTTAAATTTGACTGAGGCTTCAGTATATTTCACAAAGCAATTAAGTGTAGCGAAGCTAAACCGTATGTAATAGTTACAGTAAGTAAGTAACGGTAAGCTAATATTAACCGTAAGTAACGGTAAGCTAAAGCCGTAAATAATCGTGTTGCGCGGAGAAGTATTAGAACGAGTGGTGAATCATAACTGTCAGATGCTTCTTATGGAATTCAATAACTCTGCGCTTACAAAGTTAATTATTGATGGAAACTGACTGAAATTAATTATTGAGTAAAAGTAAAGACAAAATAAAATGATAACTAGCTAATTAGCATAAATTCTGTAATTTTCCTCCTTTCAAAGTCAGACTTTTTTTTACCATGCCATACTCTTTAATTAATATCAAAATGTACAATAAAGGATAACCTTTTAAGTAGTAAGATTTTGAATCGATAAAAAGAAAAATCAATTAGCTAACTCAACTAAAAACTAGCATCGTCGAGCCATCATACAAGAACTGTATTTGGGATATTAGCAGAATTTTAAGCAGGAAAAGAAGTGGTTCTGTAAAGATGATATATACAAGAATGATTTAAAGAACATTGAAATCAAATTCATATTTCTCTTATATTCAAATATCAAGAATTATCTATTATTTTTTCTTACAGTTAGAAGAAGATGAAGACGCATTTCTCAATTCCATTCAAAATTTAAAGAAAAAAAAAAAAAAAAAAGAAGATATTGAAGTGGTATAACTTTTATATGTCATTTTTTTTATTTTAATGAATGCTTTTTTTATAAATAAAAATATTGATTTTTTAAATATTTATGTGTTGCAGTGTGATTTTTATTATGAAAGGTTCTTTTAAAAAAAGGAAAAATCAATTTGCCAAAACAAACAGCTAATTTGTTTGAGTCACAAGTTCGAAGTTTGAATTTATTCCCCAAAAGGTGGAACTTACAAGAGAAAAACTTACAAAATGTAAGCTTACTTATTTTAAATTTAAGCATATTTAATGAAATGTCATTTTACAATTTCGTGTTTATTTTTCCCTCCTCGCTTTCTGAGTTTATTTTATTCTTTGTAAAGAAGGATTTTTAAAAAAGAATATTCAGTTCTTTCTTCCAAATTATAAAATTAAATGGTAAAATTTCTGTCTGTGGAGTAGGTGTGAATAGTAAGTTTTGGAAACGTTTAACGTATAATTGCACATAGAAAAAACCCATAAAAACGCTTATGCCGCCGGCCCGTTTGCCGGGAGGAAAACCTCGGACCGAATTACTAGTGTTCATCGACTTACCACTCATCAAAGAATGTATCACAAAAAGAAATAGATTAATTTAGTAAAAAATCATCAATATTTTACCCTGATCAACACTCTATCGTAATGCCTTAAATTTTTCTATTAAAACTTTAATAATTAAAACTGCCAATCCCTCATTATTGATTTCAAGTTTTTAATTTCCAGGCACAATCGTCAAGCTTGCATTTCTTCAATTCCAACTCCAAAACCTTCTAAATATCACGCTAAAACAATCCCCTTCACGTTTAAAGTCTAACTTCTCCTCTCCTAGCTTCTCTTTCCTTCACAATAGCCTTACCTTTCCCCCCCCCATCCACTCCTCGCACCATGAAAAAAGTTCTCCAGTTATTTTCGCAGTTAAGCGACTAACGGTTTCCCTGCGGGCGGTCGGAGTGCAAACTCCCCCCCACCCACCCTATCGCTCCTCTCTTCTCTCCTCTCCTCCGCCATCTTTGGCCCCTTCTCTGCCATCTTTGGTCCTCTGACCGCTGCGAAAAAATTTCTCCAGTTATTTTCGCAGCTAAGCCCCTAACGGTTTCTCCACGGGAGGTCGGAGTGAAAACTCCCCCCCGCCTACCCCTTCGCTCCTCGTTTCTCTCCTCTCCTCAGCCATTTTTGTCCCCCTTCAGCCATCTTTGGTCTTTGGACCGGCACTCTTCCCACGCTCATCCCAAGGCATTAGCGATTCCGCTGCTTTTCAGAGTAGCCAAGAAATAACCTTTCCCGGGGCCAGAGGCAAGTTCCTCTCACCCCAGTTCTCTTCCAACAGTCTTGATTTCATAAGAAATCGACTGCGTTCTCTTCGAACTTTCTTGTCGCACAGGTCTCTTGACCCTTCCTTAGCGAAATTGAAAGTCGAAGGAATTTCTCGTCCCTTGAGTGGACTCCTCAATCATTACTGTTTTTTAAACCCTTAACGGTCTTCACTCCTCTCTTTAGCTATGCTTTATCTAAATTATTCAATATTTTTCTTAACGAAGTTGTGGAGGTTATTGCATTTATTTGCAAAGGTACTCCGTAAGCAAAACGCCTTGGGCCTTGGGCCGAACGATGGTATGCCCTTGACAAAAATGAGGGATGGCCTTCTGGAAGGATTTTCTAAGAAAAACTCTCTCGTATCCTCGTTGCACATGGGAAAAAAAGAGGAAAACGCATAAAGCCCGTTTACTGTAACCCGAACCTGAATGGAGTAATCAATGTCAGCGAACTTATCGCTCGATCACTGGTTGCTTCTTCATTGATGGTGATAAGAGGAGTTCACAGAAATCTAAAAGCACATTCAAAATTGAAATTGCCTGTGTAAATTCTGGTTTGATTCATCTCTTCAATTCTTTCTTTTAACTGGTATAGCCAAAAGAAAAAATAATAAAAGAAACTTTCTTCTTTAACTTCAATAACAAATTTGTTTAAAAATCCAAAACTTGCAGTTTTGAAGTTTTGGAACGCTATAGACATAGCGGAATGGTTTTTCGAATACTGTCGGCATACTTTTATGAAACTTTCTAAATCTGTAGTAGAGAACAATGATGATAATGAAGATGAAAATTAGGTGGTTACAAGAAAGATGCAGTCATGACACATTTATAAACAGTGGATGCTGATTAATTCGAATTCGGTTAATTCGAACTAATCCAAAAGCCTCCAAAATTTGTATTGGAATTAATGTAAAAAACGTCTCATTAGTTCAAACTAAATTTTTATCACTTTCGTTAATTCGAACTAAAAATTTCTTTTTTCTCGTTTAACAGAGAAAATACACGATGTATTTATTATTTTTTGTGTCAAAATCATCTGTATTTCTTTTCTGCGTAAAGAGGTATATGCCTGCATTTCTAGACCATTGCATTTCAGCTCATCGTTAGCAGCTATTGTCCACCTCTTATTAGTGCTTGACGAACAAAGCTCCCTGTCCTAACAAGTTTCCTTGGATTAATTCAGAACCTTTTGTGAATGAGTTGGGGTAATGGGAAAATCATTTTTTCATTTGTTATCAAGTTTCTTAAAATTTCAGAAAAACCAGTCTTTGCTACAGATTAGAACTGCCTCGGTTATGCCTGCATTGCAGACAAGTTAATGTGCTCTAGTTTTATTTCCTCAGCGTGTGGTGCGAACATGTAGAAATTCAGAATGTCTGCAAATGGAAAGTACAGAACTCTAACTTTGGAGACAAAGATAGAAATTTTAAAGAAAGTAGAGAATGGTGAATGTAAAACAAAGTTAGCAGCTGATTATGGAATTAAAAAATTACTTTGTCACCGTATTGAAAAAGTAAGGCATCAACTTTAGATTGGGAAAAATTTAAATTTTCTAGAGGAAAGAAACTCATGAGAAATGCGTCCCCAAGAAAATCTAGAAAACATTTTACTGCTATGGTTCCAGGATGCTAGATCTCGAAATTTTCTGATAAAAGGACCGCTATTGCAAACGAAGGCTGATTAATTTGCAAGTCTAATGGGTATTGAAGATTTTAATTGCTGTGATGAATGTCTTTCTCGGTTTAAGACAAGACACAGTATTTCCTATCAAACTATAAGTTGCTAAAGCTCTGATACATCAGAGCTTTCATTTGCATATGAACACGTATCCACAAATTTCGGTAGGAAAATGGCAGGTCTCTTCCTTACTTACCTGCCGAAAGATGTTTTTAATGCGGACGAAAGTGCACTATTATATAAACTCTTGCCAAACAAGACATTTAATTTTAAAGGGGTTGTTGAGTAAGAAGTAAAAGCAGTAAACAGAGGATTACAGATTGTGTTAATATGCATGGAAGCGAAACGCATAAATTATTAATGATTGGAAAGTTCAAGAACCCACTGTGTTTTAAGGGAATCCAAACACTGTCAGTTGATTATGTATCCAATACAAAAGCAGGTATGACACAAGACATTTTCAGTAAGTGGTTAAAAAGAACAGATAAGCAGTTTTCGATGGAAAAGGGTAAAATTATCTTATTTGGGTATAACGCAACATTTCACAATAACCATCCAGGACTGAGTTCCATACAGGTTGAATATTTACCGCCAAACGGAACTGCGAAGCTACAAGCAATGGATCAAGGAATCATCCAGGATTTTAAAACAAATTATAGTAAAAGACACCTACAAAAAAATCCTTTTTTAATTTATGGTGAAACTACAACATTACTCTGCGGACAACTATAAATGATCAATACGCCGCATGGGATGCTGTTAAAGAAAGCACAATTAGTAATTGCTTTCGTCATGTTAAATTTATACACGTCGAACAGAACACTCCTATCGAAGAATGTGACGACACTGATACAGCTTTTCCTGAATTCAAAAACTTTAAATCTGATAACGTTACTTTTCTGAATTATGTAAGAGTTGAATACTTGGAAGTCTTTGGAAATCTGAGCGACAGTGATATAATAATAACTATCCGAGAAGATGAAAAAGAAGAGATCTTATCGGGTTCAAAACTAGTGATCAAGCCTTAATGGACTCTGTAAAAACTCTGAAAGCATTTATTCAGATCTAACCTTAATCTGAAAATAAACTGAAATGTTTACTTCAGATCGAGAAGCTGGCTGAAAAATATAGGCATAATAAATAAAGCCAAACATCCATTTTACAGTTTTTTTCAAAAGTCTGATTCACATTTTTAATTAATACATTAATAAGTTTATTTCTGCTGCATATATTCTGCTTCCTTTTGTGGTTAAGGTAATCATTTGTTGTTTTTAATATATTTAATTTTAGACAGCATAGTATAATATATTTTCTAGGGTTATAATTCTTGGATAATTATCTTCTTCAGTGATCCATTTTTAAAGTTATATTTCCACTTAACAACGGATAATTCGAACTCTTTTCCGAGAACCTTTACGTATAAATCAACAAGCGTCCATTGTAATTCTTTGTTCTTGTCCATAACTTTCTTGAATATATACCTAAATAAACTGACGAAAAATACTCTCTGAGTATTATATAAATATAAATACACTGTGGTCCCATTTTTATGGCATCAGAATAAGTGACGAAGAGAATCGGCAGAGACAGAATTGGTTGTTCACAGGTAACATGAGAAGATAAAAGATTTATATTATGATCAAGAATTGTGAAATTACATATACTGTATCTCTCAGCAGAAAGACATAATAAATTATCCCAGTTTGTTATTGCTATCGATTCAAATAAAATTCGATTTATAAATAGATAAAAGATTTTATTATCACTTCTGTAAATACTTGGGTATTTAATATTACCACATTCCCTCGTATATCCTCCCACCCCCCAGAATTTCAGCATCAGGTTTCGAACATTTAAAAAATATTCCCGCAAATTTTTCCTTCCTCATTTCTTTCAAATAAGAGCTCTCCTAAATTTTGAAACGATTTCGTACGTATCTATAAATAACATACGTATTTATATATAATGTACATAGTTGTTCATTCTATCATTTATTTGTAATCATTTTCAACTGTCTTAGCGTTTGTTAGACGTTCTTTGCCAGAGCTTCAGTTTCTCCTGAGCGACGAAAGGTGTAGCCGCGCTGCTCCTCACCTCATGGTGTAACATCGACACCCCATTCTTCTCCCGGACTCAAATCACCGTCCCACATACACAATACCCTTCACGTAGATTACAATCTCAATTGCCGCTCTCAAGGCATTATTTCAGCAGAGCTGGTAACGTCGCGCTCCTCGCGATAAACAAGCAATAATTCCTTATTGGTATTGGAAACGATTTGATTAACATAATGATTGTTTTCGTCTTACTAACAAAGACAAACCCTCTCAAACTAGCTGCGAAGGTCACGTCTAACCTTTCCTTTGTAACAGTTCCTTTGTAACCTTTGTCCTTTGTAACCTTTCCTTTATGCCAGCCTAATACAAGATCCTTTATACCAATCACAGCGTAGTAAACACGAACTGACATTCATTCTATGATTTCGCTGACTCAGCTGCGCATTAGCTGCTCTAACTATTCACAAATGATTTGAGGCTTTAGGATAAGCGCAGACAACAGTAAAAATGTACACGATTTATGTTACAAGGAAATGCAAATGAAGATATCTTATGACACCAATATTACTATGTATTCTTATTAAAATGTAGGTTTCCTTTAGATAAATATTATTATGAAGGTTACCTGTAGTTTATCCCTGACTAGTTTAGATTTCTTATATTCTAACTGTGACCGCATCCTCCGAAAATTAAATTAATTTTTCCCTTTCGATTTGCGGAGTAAAACATTAGTAAAAAAAAAGGGTGCAAAATACGTAGAAAAATGGGGTATATAAGAACGTTCAACAAAAATTAATTTTGAAATGATGTCCTTCAAAAATACGCATTTATTTTGAAGATACAAAAGAGAAATAACCAAATTAAGAAAAATCTTTGGGAGCGATTGGAAATTAAAAGTGAATATTTATCCTACGTTTGTACAACTGAATCTTGATTACTCAAAACTTTCAGCGCGGCAAAGTGAATGCCAAAACGGGCTAACTTTCAAAATAAAGACTAACTTTGTTCAGGTTTTTTTAAAAAAATTTATATTCTTTTCAGTTGCTTTTATAAAAATTCGACTTACATTATATAGGTTTGGTTAATTTAATTTATTTGCTTATGGCAAGTCTTCCCTTACGTAGCTTAGGAACTGTAATAGCTGTAAAAAGAAAAAAAGTAAAGCTTTAAACTTTTAAGTTTCCACTTTAATGTCAAACTGTAAGGATAATGTAAAAAAAGTCTTGATGGTGATCTGCGTTAAATTTTAATTGATCGTTGTACCTCGCTTCATTTTGATTTATCGACTAATGTTCCCTGTAAGCTGTACATTTATTTTTATGGAATTTCGCAGAGGGTTTACTTGGCACGTACACCAGAATTAGCGGAAATAAACATGTTCACTCATTAAGTTTCTTTCAAGCAGGAGGGTAAAAATAAGCGCAGGGCCCTAGCCGGGAATCGAACCTTGAACCTCTAATATACGCGTCGGGTATGCTTACAATTACTCTACGAAAGCATGCCAAAAACAAGGAGAAAATGCCTTATATATTGCCTCTTTTAAAGAGGGATTGATAATTGCGGAACACGATTCACAAGTCTTGATGGTGACAATTTATCGTCCACCACCTTTTTGTACGGGCAACACTTCTAGAGTCATTAGGTTATTTTTTGGCAGAAGTGTGAAAATGTGCAGTGCCCTCGCCGGGACTCGAACCCTGGACCTCTCGAATACCTATCGAGTATACTTCCAATTACACCACGAAGGCATAGAAAGGAAGGAGGAAAATACATTATAAACCTCTAAAATAATAATGAAAAATCGCAAGATTATTAGCCATTTTACACAGATTCAAACTTGCTATGCTTGATATACTTGATTTTTTATTTGATATACCTTTGGACATCTAAAATTAGCAAAACTTCAATGAAGAATATCAGTAACTTAAAGGAAACACTTAAAATTTCCTTTTACAGAAAGCGAAAGTCGCAGATTAAGATGTAACACTGATTTTAAACGAAATTCTCATTCAGGGTGTAAAGGTAAAAGCATACTAATTTAACAGACCTTGAGATAGAAAGAGAGTGTTGTATCATATTAAATATGCAATACCTTTCAATAAACGGCTGCTGTGTAAAAATTACACCGAGCTCGGTCGACTAAAGCCTTTAGTCCTTGTTTTGTAACCAACACGTCGATTTCTTTAGCCGACTTTTGAGAACATTCATGTAAATTGAAATAATGAATCATTTAGTGATGAAAACTGAAATAGAATGATTGAAGAATAACTTCAGACTTAACACTGTGTTTAATAAAACCATTTCACCAAGAAAAAATTAAGATTACATTCAATAACAAATTGGAAAAAATAAATATCAGTAACTATCGTACAAGTAAGTTAAAATTCATAAATTAAAATATATGTTAGTGAATTGATTGATTATTGTGATTTATGATGCAATATGATTTTAGTTATAAACATTTTAAATTAAATTACATTATCTCTTTGAGAAAAGGGAAGAGTAAAATTTGCATAATTGTTGTCATTGGTAGTTGGTGGTTGTATGTTAGATCTTAAAAAAGAACTTCTAAGTACTTCCGACAAAATTTCCTCCAGTTAGAGTTGAAGAACAGCGGGTAATTGTTTTAGTATATTTGTAGTTCCTTTAATACTTCACATTATGGCAAAAGAAGTCGACGTGTTGGTTACAGAAAAGGACCTAAAGGATTTAGTCGACCGAGCTCGGTGTCATTTTTACAAAGCCAGCCGTTTATCGAAAGTTATTACATATTTGTTTAATATGATACAACATTCTTTTTCTAGCTCAATGTCTACTAAATTAATATGTTTTTATATTTGCAGCCTGAATGACAATTTCACTTAAAATCAAAATTATCTCTAAATCTAAATCTCTGACGTTCGCTTTCTGTAAAATGAAATTTTAAATGTTTTCTTTAATTTGCTGATATTCCTCATTGAAATTTCGCTAACATTAGTTGTCCTAAGTATATTTAATGTATTTAAATCAAGGTAAAATGGCTAGTAATCGTGCGTTTTTTTCATGTACTAGTTTAGATGTTTTAAAATAAGAAATGGCTAAAATGTTTCCTAATCTTTATTAGTTTAATTCTCGAAATAGATCTGTGGGAGTTGAAGAGAAACTAAATTTATATTCGAAATTGTTTAAGAACTTCAAATGCTAAAAGTATTCTTTTTTAAATAGCTGCAGCTAAACATTTAGCCTTTCTTATGCAGGTCATAATCACTAGCCTTCTTAATTATCAGAATTTATATAGAGACAGAGAATAAAAATCAGATTTTCTTTAACAGTATCGGTCGAAATCAAAAACGATTTTACCGCCAAATGTTTGCGAAAACTTTTTCTTGGTGTATCGGGATACCGAATAACCAGAAAGTACCATTCACATTTTCATAATCACATATTCATGAATTTCGTAATTCACATAATTTCATGTATAGTACCTAAATTTCATTAACATCTCTTTTGCAAGAGGATGAAGATATATATAGAAACTCTTTAAAACTTTTTGAAAACGACTATGAATGTGAGGTTAGTTTGTCTTTTCGATCATGTCCATGTCTATTATTCAGATGTATGTTTTTGCTAAAATTTACTCGTAAGTTTGATACTTTCTGATATGGAATATTAATTAATGGAACTATAATATCAAAATCTTTACAGCTTGTAGTAAATGATGGAATGTTTACACCAAACTACCCATCGAGAATCATTATTCCAGTAAAAGACAAAACAGCCAGTTCTGAAGAATCTCGCAAGTTAGTATTCCGTATTCATTTGATAAATTTTATCTCGCTCTTGATAAAAATTTTAATAGAAATTAAATGCTTAATTGCATTTTTTCATAAGTGTTTCAAGTCGTTGAAATCTTGGTTTTAATAACTACATATCTGAATCATAACTCGTAATTCATGAATTAAATTCATAGACTTCGGTAAATTTCTTAACTGATACTTTCTAATTTAAAGAATGATTATAGTTACTTAATTGAAGAATACTTATAGTTGCATGTACGTAGTGCACCTTATTTTCAACGAAATATTATTTTCAAACCATCGGATATGTAATTAGCCAAGCCGTTTGAAAGTCTTATTTTTCTACAGTACGTCTCTAAGTGGCTTTCGTCATAGCGAGTCCAAAATTAATTTTGTTGATGTCTTTAAACAATGAATAAACATGATTAAAAACTGCATTTCTTAAATTCGTGCCACTGAATATTAACGAACGAAAGAAAGATTTTTACACAAATACTAATTTTTGTAATTAGTTCTAAATGTTCAGTGATTAGCCATAGTTATATCGTGAAATACTTTCCACTCGCCAAACTAAACGTATTACACTAAATAAAAATTGCACATCCTGATTTCAATTTATAGAAACTCTGCAAGAGTTGTAGTGACGAATAGACATAAAATCGAATTTAAAATAAAATTGAATCTTAATTGCACGAAAATTCAGATTAAAAATGAATTTAAATTTCCAAATAAGTTTCGAGCAACTGTCGTTCGTTTAAACAATTCTGTTTAACAGCTATTCATGTTGTGCTCTATTAATTTTAAAATGTAAAGTCGTGATTTGAAAGCTATTTGAAAATTATATAATAGGTTTTGAATGAATAAAATTGATATGAAAGATCAAAATAACACTTCACATTCTATGCAAGCTTTAATTCTAGGTTTTTTCTATCTGGAATATTCTGATTTTTCTGGTAAAAAATGTTTTTAAATGTAGCCAAATGAACACAAAAATAAATAATTTAATCAAATAGGTTCTTTTAAATATTACCATAAATTAAAGGGAATAATAGAAAATTGTTTCCTTTAAGAAGTCTGGCCCCAGCGGGTCGAACCGCAAAATCACTGAACATTGGTAGTTTGCTACGAAGTTCCAGTGTTACGAGCGAGCTTACTGCATAGGCATCTTCGTGGTTTTCCCCATATGTAATATATATATTTGCGAGCCAGTTTCCTTAGAAATACATACACGAAGGCATCCCTCAGCCAGATGGCCTTCGAGCGCTTTGCCATAATCAAATAAAACCAGGCAATTGTTGCAAATCTCTGGAGCAAGTATTCCAGTGAAATAAATTCAGTTACGCCTTCAATAATTAAGGCAATTTAACTCACTAATTCACTATTAAACAACAAAGTCTCCACGTGGCATTTACATGAAAAAAGTAGCTATTTTTTCATTTTTATTTTTGCCGTTTTAAACAGCTGACTTGGATGTAAAATTTTAAATTTCCATTGCCTTAAATTGCCTTTAAATTTCTACAGGTTTCATTATTAAATGAATAAGCAAACTACAACTGATTACCTCTTGTTTCAGACCTTAAGTAGAAATTTACCTACAAATTCTTGTTTCCTTTTCACATTATTTTATATTAATTTTAATACCTTTTTAAATTTCTGAAACCTTGATTGTTAAAATCTTCAAGGTGGTAAGACTACAATTTGAAGTTTTTGACTCGCTTTTTAAATTTAAGCTTTAATATTAATGATGCGGCATTTATTAGCCGGTAGTCACCGATGCATTCCCAATAATGCTACTAATGTTTTCCTAAGAGCATTGATGCAACTCATAAGTTATTCCGAATTCTCGTAGTAAGATTATTTTCTATTAATGCCTTATTCAATGAAGCAGGGAAGGAATAAATTTTATTTCAAGGTCAGTTTTTGTCCAATTGATTAAAGCGCATATATGCATTGCATCAATTTTTACGCCAAAAGAGGTTAATTCTCAAAATGGCACTTTCTGGCGTTTCACTATAAAAGGCGAATCACTTTTAAAATTGTTACGACCAAATATATCGCCCTGTATTGTATTTAAAGAAATTAAATAATTAAGAATTTGCGTGAATGTTTACATGTTTTTCGTAATGTAAAAAAACGACAGTATCCAGAGACATCAAATTTTTAATAACTTAATCCTGCACACGAAGATGGAAACCTGGAAACATTCATTTAAGCAAAAAACCGAATTTTTTTAAATTTTCTATTTCCTATTTTGTAAAACCTTAATGCATTTTTGATTAACGAACTCTACGATTTCAAAGCAAATGGGAAATAATGGCAAAGCTGTACTAAAAAGCATTTTTATACTAGGGCGCTAGGCTGTGTATCAGAAATTCTAAAGATAAGCTGTTTTCAAATATTTTAGTCTAAGGAACATTACCCAAATTCTCTCGAAACTTGTATATGTATGTAAAATTTGAAAAATTTCAGATTTTGTATATTTTTTGGGGGCGAGGGTAACCATTTCCTGTGAAAAGTACTTCGAACAATGTTTCATTACATACGATTCAAAATGTAATGTCGACAAATTGCTTAATTTCTCTTGGAATAAGGACTAGGAATTAACTGGGAATCGATTCGAGGGAAGTCACTTGACTTCTTGTTTCTTTCGCGAGAACTAGTCTCGCTAGTATAATACCTAACTGGCGGCTGTCCCTGTAATAATTATTTCATTTAAGGAAAAAACCGAAAAGCATATATCGTCAATTTGTCTAAAAGTGCATTATAATGCGAAACTTGAAGTATTTTTTCCAACATATCTCTACGAAAATAGGCTAACTCTTACCAAGACAGAACAGCTGTACATATTTGGTCAGGATGTGGTATTATGGCCGACAAAATAATTTCATACGGAAGATTAATATTCGGATAGTATAGCTGCGATTGTTAACAATTGCTGCCGTAAATCTAATTTTGGTCAACTGATTTTCTGTTATCGAAAATATTTTACCATTGAAGCGTTAATAAATTATTGGTGGTGTATAAGCACGTCCCGTTCATAACGACAATGTACCGGTAATTTGGTTCAAATTTAGCATTCTAAAGCTCTCCCGTTTAAAATTAATCTTCGCTTAACTATTCGACAATTGCATTCTAAAATTGCGTAGTTGCATACTTACTTTTCAAACCATTTAATTTGTAGGTTTGAACCTCTAAAGTTCCAGAGAATGATGTCGGATACTTGTAGAGTGAGGCGCAGATATAGGTTTCCAGTACCTGCCTTGTTGTTCGAACGAAACGTAAGCTTATCTTCTAGTTCGTTAAATATCATTTCTAATCAAATGTTGACCTGTTGGAGACCTTAAGTCTAAATGCTTTTTATCTCGATATTTTAACTGCATTCAAATATCAACTTATTGGCAGAATTTCGTACTAAGTTGGCTAAGTAAACTTCTTGTTAGGCATTAGCTGTTTAATTTTAAATACAAAGGAAGCTTATCTACACGTTAAATAAACCTATTGTTTGCTAAGGCATATAAAAGCCGAGTTAAAAAAGCATTTCGTAATTGATCTTTGAAGATATGATTAATTTCTACTGAATTTCAAATACTTATAACTGCAACAATTCATATAAGGTGTATATTATGACATTAAAATTTCATCGAATCGTCCCGCTTAATTGCGAAAATGTCTACGTTTATTTTCGGTTTTGCAGCAGCTATTCGTTATAAATTTTACGTAGTACATGATGGAGGTTTAACATCCTGATTTACACTTCGTCTGCTTTTCCCCTGATAAAGATAGGCAGTTGTAAATTTTTAAGTCATTAGTTATTTCACTCTAATATAAGGCAATATCTGAACCTAAATGCTGGATACTTTAGATGGAATGATGGCAAAAATTACTGTAGATTTGTTTCACTTTTAAGAAACACCTTTATATTCATAAATCTTGGCTAGGAAAGATCTACAACAAAACTAGTTTAGATTTAATTGTTAATCTTTAAAAACGAATCCTTATTCGAAAAAGTGAAACTCGGAATGCTTAGAATTTAGAACTTCAACTTTTAACCTAAACTTGAAATATATTAGCATATTTTGGAGGAAGTACCATTCGAGAATAAAAGTTGTCCTGGTCAGTTTTCTCTACATGAAGGTGACCATTGGTGGACAGTCGGTATTAATCGGAAGACGTTGAAAAAGTTTTTATGGTGTTCATTTGTAGGAACGGTAAGAAACGATTTAGGAAGCGTGTACTCAAGGGACTGCTAGGAAAAATTCTTTTAAGTTCACTTAATCATAAGCAAGGGAGGAAATGTTTGCAAATGGCTACTTAAGAAAGCAAATGAGGCATAAATAACATGTCTTCCTGAATGTAAATGTTTTTCAAAGACGTAAACTGAAAGACGCCTTCAATAAAGTAATTTTTGTGGTAGTGTAAACGGTTTAAATTTAAAGTCTAGTGCTCAATTATGAATACTGACTTTAATTGAATCAAAATAATGAGCCACGAAGTCTCCGTAGTCTGTATATGCAGACTGTGTATTATATTTACAAGGAATATTGAAAAAATGTTAAGTGGAAGTAACGACCACCATATTAATTAAAAGCATATAGAAAGAGCAAGGTGTGTCAGAAAACCATAAGTTGACAAGGTACTACAGTTTAACATTATTTCAAATGAATCTTGGAGTTCTATTACAGAGCTTAATTGTAACTTAATTACTAAATTTGAAAACAAAGTGACCTTAAAGTTTAGAAACTAAATTTGAACCTTCCTTACCTTAGTGTACCTATTGGATTTGTACACAGGCTCATTTAGGATGTTATTCACAACTAATACTTCAAATAGTTTTGCTTTGATAATTCGATCATCTGGGAGATAAATTTTATTTTCATGCTAGAGTGGGAAGAGTGTTTTACTAAAACTTGATTAACTTTCATGCTAGAGTGTACTCACTCTAGCGAAACTCTTTCATGCTAGAATGGGAAGAGTTTTTGCATGCCTAGCATCAAA
This sequence comes from Stegodyphus dumicola, assembly GCF_044657685.1. Classification (NCBI taxonomy): domain Eukaryota; kingdom Metazoa; phylum Arthropoda; class Arachnida; order Araneae; family Eresidae; genus Stegodyphus; species Stegodyphus dumicola. The sequence goes on along the minus strand of NC_140779.1, from coordinate 83,602,038 downwards.
AACAGCTGTTCTGGCCTTTTATGTAGTGTAGCAAACATAAATCCACTTTTCCAAATGGAATAGATTAAATCTTGTATCATTCTTACGATTCCATTTACAGAAAAGAAAGTAGAAATACATAATTAATGCCCTGGAAACCTATATTTTTAAGTAGTGTGTAATTTTAAGCTTCGTGTACTTTGCCATAGTCGACCTAATAGTTCAATACGGTTGTCTTTGTTTCAGAACAACGTGCACCAGAGTAGAATGGTGTGCATGAGAACGTAAATTTGCACATAATTGCAGTAAAGTAGACTATTGGTTTATTCAACTTTGCTACCACATTTTGTATTTTCAGTATGTAATGCGAATAGTACCCTAATTTAACCGCTCGATTTTGAGATGCACATATTGAATGTATGCAACTATATTAAATACTATTCTTGTATTATCATTCTTCTCGCATAAGTTCATCCGTTGCAATGAGATGTGTTAATCTGTTTGCTCATTTATAAGTTTCATAATATTAAGCTTAAAATTGGGGTGTGTAGTGGGCCTAGCTTGAGCTTACTTGCATTCATTTCCAGTTCGTGAGCCTGCAACATGCGACCTCAATCCTAAAAAGGAATTATCAAGATTATTTCTCACTTTTACTGAAATTATGAAAGTGAAGCTTCATCATTAAAATTATTCATTTAAATGACTTAAGTACATGCAGTTAAATTTCTACCAATTTTGCCTTTTAACTATTAAATTGAATTTCACTTTCGGAGAGAGAATCTTTTCCATTAGTTGGTTAACGTCCCATGAAGAAATTGCAAGTTTCAACATTCTGTATATATAAGGCTGTAAATAGTGTGTATGTGTATGAATCTAAATACAATAGCTACTAGCGGCATAATAAAGTCCTGTCGTATAAATGGATTAGACTGAATTTTAAGACCACTCAATTCACACGCTAACAGGAAAACTGAATTTACGAATTTACCTTTGAACACTTTACTTTGCCACAATAACCGTTAAATAAAAAAGGTGTCGACTTTCAAAACTGGCCCATAACCAACTTATTATTTTTTCATAAACTGATGTACTTAGTTCAATGTATTCTTTCAATATTAAATTATGTTCCTAAAGTAATGAAACTGCAGGTGACCATTATGAACGCATTTTTAGCATTTCAGAGGTGAAAGTAATTATGTGAAAAGGCTTTATGTGGGCAAAAATTAAACATTGGTCCATTGCACACTAGTAAATCGAAGTAATATCATTGAATAACATTAAAGAAAGATCGATTTCGAATTCCTGTTTAACAGACCCTTTAAGTAAAAGCGAAATACGGTACAAATCCCTAATTTTGAAAATTTTTATCTTGCGTGAGTCTATTTTTAGTAACTTCAAGTACTTTTATCCGTATCATGTGACTGTTAAAAATTTCGTGATTTGCATGAAACGTTTTACAAATTTAAGAATTCAGAGATGTTAAAGCTTTTAATGTTTCAATTTAAAACAATTAATTGCGATTTTAAGTTTGCGAAAATAAAGGCTGCCTAAGGATTTTATATATAAACAGACTTATAATAAGCGGTTTTTATATTTAGCAGTGTTTTGTTTGAAAACTGTATTTCATTAAGGCCAAAATATTTACAGTACATTTTAATTATAAACTGTCGATAATTTCGGACTTTAGTCTCGTTTCGTTTTCAGGCCTTTTCGTTCATAGTCACCGTATGCCTGATTACTTCTAGTTTATTTCAGGGTTTCGAATTTGAAGGCTATATTTTTATTTTGCTACATTTTTCACAGGTGTTATTTCGTTTCAATAAATGTGAGAGATCGCACAATTTACGATGATCGAAATTTCAAAGTTAGCACACTTCGCTAATTTTTTCCTTTTTCGACAATGCTCAGATTCCTTTTCTGTGAAGTAAATATTTAATACTATTTTTTATTAATATCGATATTAAAAAAAGCGTTGGCTTCTGTTTCACACGTATATATATTCAAAGAAGCTTAAAATCAGATCGGTACATCATAGCAGCCTGAATCGTCTTTCTTCAAATGCAAGAAAGGCCCACCAGCGACCAAACGGTAAAGTCTCTCAACACTGGTAGTTCGGTCTGAGGCTCGAATTCCGCGAACGAGCTGGCCGCATGGGCGTTTACGTGGTTTTCTCCATGTGTAACGTGTATACGAGCCAGGTTCCCTTAGAAAGTACTCCGAAGGCATTCTTCCCCTTACGCAGATAGCCTCGAGGCTTTGCCATAATCAGACATATGCAAGAAAGTTCGATCAGTTCCGGAAGTACATGAATCTGTAATCCTGTAAAATACTTGACTGAATTTAAATTTATAAAGTTCAACCTTAAAGAGCTGGTAGTTATTGATTCCATTCTCTTTCAATTTTAGTTCATATGCCGTTCTTTGTCTGTATATGAGAGTATGGCAATACGATGGACTGAAAAAGGAAAACAAAAAAAGTAAATATTTTAATTTTCCTCGTTTAAACTTCCAGTCAATTACGAAGAATTTCTCTGAACTACTTTCATTTTGAAGCCATGCTCAAGATATGTCCTATCTTAAGATCAGTTTATTTAATCGAATGTATTTGTCGCCTATTACGGGAGTGATCGGTCGTTAAATGATGGCATTAACAATACTTTGAACAAGAATAACTTCGAATAATATAAGTCACGAACATCTATATACACTATGCACAAAATCCAGCATAGAAAAATATAGAAATATAATCTGTAGTTTAAAGTGGATCTCGGTTTTGGTTCAATCGAGTGATTGAAGAGACGGTGCTATGCAACCTGACATGAACAAAGTATTTATAATCCACGCAATCCCGTAAATGAAGCAGCGTCTCAATTATATAATATATTGAATTTGTAGTTAATTTTTCTGGATTACAACCTTCAGTTGGATTAACAAACCCTTAAATGTGTTTTTAGACAAATATGCACATTCTTTTCATCAGTCTCCTGTCGGCAATTGCAAACGAATGAAGTAGCTTTTCTAATGAGAAATACCGACATTCTTTCAAACTGGTTTCACAAATTGGTTGGCAGATGAAGTAACACAGTGCAATGCTAGTGTTATTATCTGGTTTCCGAATGCAAATCTTTAGATTAGCTGCCTATTTCTTGGTATTCTTTTATATTCATACCTAAGATTTGTAATTTACAGAAGTTTCGAGCGCCTGAAAAACTCCAGATTCTTAGATGCCTGAAATCTGAATTCAAACCAACTCAAACGTTTTTGCTATCTGAACAATTCAAGTACTTTTAAGCTGAAGGTAATATTAATTTCCTAGTGTCAACTTTAATTCTAAGCTTTGTTATTTTGTATTCATTTGTAGGTAAATCATTCCTTATCGTTGAGTTGATAAAATCCAACGCAGCCTGCTGAAAATTCATTTATGAATTCACCCGATGCGTTGGAATTCTGTGGTTCATAAATCTTACTATCCTTGCTATAAATTTCTCTGGCATACATCGATTTATTACGCGTACAATAAAACCTGACCAGAAATCACTAGATATATCCAACCTAAATAAAATCTGATAGTTCCAAGTTTAGTTTTAGCCGATTGAAAGGGCATCATGAATAGAATTCTTGGGTTTCTTATATGGAAAGTCTTCCGAACCATTTTCTTCTAAGGTAACCTTCGAATATCAAACTACTTAGCATCAGTTTATATATTAGGACTTTTATAATTGTAAGTACTTGAATATTTTTGAAATAATATGACTGAATAAATCGCATACGTAGTTTCTATGATCGGTTATCAGTAGAGGAAATACTTTGTACCATGGAATTTATGAATTTTAAGTCTATTTTCTGTAAGTCAACATTTCCTTTATTTTTCAGGTCTTTTCAGGAAGAAAATTTTGAATACGAGATGAATATTGACACTGCAGTTTTTATATTACTGTAAGTAAACTATAAGCAATCTAGAATTAGTATCTTATCGCTCTAGCAATAGTTAAAATGAACAGCTGAGATAGCGAAAGTTATAAGTAAGACGAAAGAGCTGTTTGCAGAATGTTTCCGTGGTATTTTAAATTTATAGCAGAATTAAAATCCATGTCATTAAAACTCAACAGTCCATTCTCCTTGACAGGTTTCGAAAGTTTTAAATTACCAAGATTACCCGTAAAACCTTTTCTGATTTTGTTACGGTAGCCTCTACTCTTTCCTGATTTTGTTACAGTAGCCCAGAGTTCAATACTAGCAATGCCCACAAGCGATCGAGGGTTAAAAGTTACTGAACATTGATAGTTCGTTTCAGGGTTTCGAATATAGTGAAGTATGAGCCAATTTTCTTGACTTTTCCCCATGTGTAGTGAGTATGAGCCAATTTTCTTTAAAGTCATCCACGAAGCATCCCAACTTAGACAGATAACTTTGGAGTGCTTTGACATAATTAAAACAAACCAAATCAATATTGGGGATGTTACCCAATTATTTCCTACCTACCCAATTATTTCCATTTACGCTGTTAAGTGAGCCACTTATTCGGATAGCTCCACTAGCATGTGCTGAATGACTTCATGCATTTAATAACTGCCTCTACGGTAAACTGATTTCGTGAAGCATTGTAAAAGGTTTTACATGCCTTGCGTGCGAAATAACAATAAAAGATCTGGGAATGAATGAAAGATTAAATTTCTTCGAGTGGAAGAAACTGACGTTTTCGTTCTTTTCTCTCTGCATTTATTTAAAAAGAAGTTAAGCGTTATTTAAAATTAAAATTCCTTATATTTAAAATGGCTAATCTTATTTTTTGTGCAGATTTTGGTATATAAAGCACTATTAAAATTCGACAAATATTTTGCAAGTAGTCTTGATTTGTTGGGGAAACATGGATACATTTCTTGACGTTTAATCTTGTGAATAAAGGTTTAAGAAATACCGTTTTGATACATTAAAATCTGAAACACCTAAACTAGTTGCTTCAATAATTATCCCAGTTTTGCATAAGAGAAATGAAGTACATGTTTTTATCTTGTACAAATATGAACTTTTCAGCTGGTCTTGTCAAGGTGCCTTAGTTGATTTTTTCCACTCACTGCCTAAGCCAAGATACTCTGTTATGAAATGACTATGTATACGATTCATTTGCCCTAACATTTTGAGTTTGCTATATTAACTTTTACTCACATTGATTTTTTAAATAGCATTTTCTCATGTTGATATTTGGTTTTTATAATTCATACAGTTTAAATTTCACCCTATACATAAAGATCTTCACTATCTTAGTCGAGCACGATTTTTCTCATCTTCCAACGTTAGTGGTTCGGTTAGGATTCTTTCATGCAGTTACACTGCTGCAATATTTCTCACCTGCTAATTTAGTTCCAAAGATTGCCCTGGAAATTGAGAGCTGTAACCCTTGGCAGCAGTTGTCGCTTTATATCTTGGCTACAGTCTCGTAGATATACAGGGTGAATACGAAATTCGCGTAACTTGAAATGAGGCATATCCGAGATACATGACATGCAGTAATGTGGGTTGGTAGAAAATTTTCTACCCATCTGAATTTTATATTTATTGCATCTCGCCGTGTATTATTTATTGCTGTCAGAATATCCAGAGAATATTTCTATCCATGCGCTGTGTCGGTGCGTCGCTTTTAAGTTTACGTATTTAAGACTTCGAGTGAAGCATTTTAGCGAATGTTTCTTGTCCATGTAATCGAAGAAATCGGTGCCATTTCAGCACCTGAAACGGATGACTTTTGTTCTTTAATTTTGTTCTGAAGTTGTTTCTTAGTATCTCAGTAATGTGTATTTTAATGCACCTAATTTTTATTTTTCATTTTAAATCTAAAATAATTATATGGGTTTTATGTACTTGTTCATCTCTGCGTCCATCATTCTATTATTCCGTTTGATTTTATCAGTATGCTGTTTTAAATTTGTTAAGCGATAGCTTATGCTTGTATCGAAAATTCGTTGGTTATATGCAAGAAAATCTATCTACACTAGGCACGTTAGAATACAGCAACAACCACAATCTCTAAAACTTTACCTGTGTAGGAAGGTCTAAAATAAGGGTATTATGGACATAATTGATTTTGAATAGACATATAAATAGAAATTCATCGTTCATCAACCCTCGGGTTCCATTCTTGACCAGTAACAAGACCCTTGGATTTTTTCCTTTGGTGGTTCATCCCTTTTTTCAGATCTACTTGCATTTCTCAGATGGATAAAGATTTGGTTGTAGATTTTGGTATGTGCAACTTGTGTGTAGAACGTGAAAATAATTTGCATGAAATATGGCAAGAATATATACAGTTTAAAAGTTTGTACATTTGCTGCACTTCGACCGTGTGCTCTTTTCATTACCCTCACGATGTTCAGTTCTCGAAAAACAGCATTCGCTCCACTCGCGTAAGTGGGCAAGTTAAACTGCTCCTAATCTTGTTAGAAGAAAAAAAAAAAAAAAAGTTCTGTTTTTGAAGTAATGTAGCTTTCTGATATAAATTTTCTTAATTTCGCTAAATTATTTATCCTAAATAGAATTTAATAAGTCAAACCAAAAAACCATCCTTGGCATGAAATCATGCATGCTGCACAAACCTCTTTGGTTATCATTTTTAAACAGTAGCCAGGTTCCTTTATGTAGTCCTTTTGCTTTGCCAGTCCAGTTTAAGTAACAAACTAATTATTGCCTTGTATCAGAAAGCATAAATGAAAAATTCATTACGGACTTTCCCTATAGCAAGTTAAATTTATCGTCTACGTTAACTACTTTTATGCTGGACATTTTATAGAATGGGTATATATTTATAGTTTACTCTAAAGGTATATTAACCGTTATATAACAAGCACCAAATGATCGAACGTCGCCTATTGGGGATCGTTCAAGACATTGTTTGGATGGTAATCTTTTCCAAAGCTTTGTCAATAATGTTTTCAAAATGCACTCCGTGTTTTGTTTACTGAAGCATATAACCTGTTAACCATGCTTTTGTATCCCTTCATTTGATAAAAAGAAAGATTAACGTACGCGGTAAACTATGCACTGTAGTCTTTACACAGGCAATCTCTCGTTACTTGTCATGCTAGCATTGCAGCAACGAAATGTGAATTGAGAACAAGTATTTAAGCTCAATATATCCAAAGCACAGAGGATTCTATTTTCCAAATTTGAACTGGTGAAAGTTTTGTAATGTATTTAGTGAGTTTCAGTATTGGAGCGTAAGCTTTCGAACACTTTTTAAAGGAACTAAATGTTCAATTTAAATGCCTTTCTTAATGGCATGCCTTAGAGCGATCGAGAAATCTTTAAAAATGTTAAATATTAATGTGTAATTGTGAAAAAATGAGTTGTGGTCAAATACTGGGGCATAAATTTTTAACCGATCTGCAAGCTACAAATGTGAGGACTGCCATCTGAAATTTAGTGACCTAAAAAATTGGAAATATCATCAAAATAAAATTCATACTTCTAACAGGTAATTTTGAAAAGCGAGAAATATTTCATTTCAATAATGTTCATGATGTTGATTTGAATCATACTGAGCTAGAATTTAATTCATTTAATGATTTTTTGGCATGGAAGGCAGAAATGGAAAATAGTACGAAGTCAAAATTTGTTATGGAGTAAGCATATTTAATATACATGGTGTAATGCCACTGTTCAGGAAATTTTATTATAGAAGTAAAGGTTTGTGTGACTTAAAAATCCTTGGTAGCAATAAAATAAATGCATATTGCCCAGCTGCATTAAAAGTACCAGAACATACAGATGGCAAATGGTGTAGTGTCGTATCGGAAAATACATATTGGGCATCGGAATGAAAAATATTGCATCAAAGATAGCAGCAAAAATTTCTCTGGATAATATTTTAGATGAAATTGGAAATTCTCTGAGATGCTGGGCTTGAGAGGGTTCATTTACTTACAGAACAAGATTTACATAACATCAAAAAATCTTTTAATGTGTCTTCTAATTCTGTTAAACATGAAAATGATTATGTTTGTGTAGATACGTGGGTACCTCAAGCAAAATTCTGAACATCCATGCATTTCATTTTATAAAACCCAGGGATCAACATAGCGTGAGGGAATATTGTACACAATATTCATTTCTGAAAGGAAATGATTTTGTTTTGATAATGATGACAGAAGCACAAAGAGATACTGAAAAAATTTTGTTCTGGCTTCTATATGTATTGATGATACACATGGGGTGAATGCATACAGATTTCATAACTTTAATTAAAATAGATGATTTGCACCAAAGATTGCCGTGTGCATTTTTAATTTCTAATCGATGTGATCAGCCAGTGCTATCATTTTTTTTCATGTATTAAAGAAAACATTGGGCAAATACAACCACAAATATATGTCTGATATGGCTGAATCTTTTTTTTAATGCTTGGGAGTCTGAAATGGGTTTACTACAAAAACGTTTTTTTGTGCATGGCATATTGAGAGAGCCTGGAGAAACAATTTAAAAAAAAATCAATGGTGTTGAAAGACGGGCAAAAACATATAAAATTATTAGATCTCTCTTAGAAAAACAAGACATTCATACTTTCATACACTGACAGAAGCAGCAATAAAATTACTTAAAGAAGATCCTGACACTATTGAATTTGAAAATTACTTTTAAGCATATTATTTACAAAATAAATCTAGCCGGGCATACTGTTAGACTTCACAGTGGTGTTAACACAAACATGCACATCGAACGAATGCACCAAACATTAAAATATATTTATCTTCATGGAAAAAATTTTAAGAGATTGGATAACACTATATATGGTATTATGAGTTTTGTAAGAGATAAAATGATTAATCGCTTAATTACAGCAAATAAAGGTAAATTAACAAGTAAGATTTGGAATTTAAGAATCAAACATGAAACAAATGAAACACTATGTTTATAAATAATAGAGAATGAGAATGAGTGGTCTGTTTCATTAACACATAATACAGAAATACACACTATACATGAAAGTAACAAAACTTGTCACATACAGTGCACCGAGTGTAATATATGCATTCAATGATATATATGCAGCTGTATTGATTCATCAGTTAGTAGAGATATTAGGTATTTTTTGGAAGCAGGTAAGATGAAAAATATTCAACGCCTTCGCCAGGAATCAAATCGCAGACCTCTGGATACACATCACACCATGAAGGCATGCCAAGAAGGTGGGAGAAATACTTTATATACTCTCCCTTTTAAAGGACGACTGGGGTTTTTAGGGGACCTAATCGCCAAATCCTGGGTGTGGAGGACAATCATCTTTTAGTTCGGGCGACACTGTACAGACATTAGAATTTTATATTGGAAGCAAGAGAGATTGAAAAATTAGCAATGCCTTCGCTGAGAATTGAACCGCAGATCTGGAATATGTGCCCAGTGTGCAGACCATCACACCAAGAAGGCGGGAGAAATACCTTATAAGTTAGATGGAGTATGTGCAACACACTAGAAATACTGCTACTTATTAAATACATTACTGACATCAGCACACTAGAAATACTACTACTTATACTACAACTACAATACATAATGAATTATCCACTTAGTATAGATGATGAAAATTAATTTTGAATTAAGTAGCCTTCCCCTAAAAAAATCAGACCCTCTCACTGGAACACAGAAAGAATGAACTAAAACATGTTTGGAATTAGTAGATTCATTAAAATCTGGCAAACAATGTGATGTGTTAAACAAGATTCTAAAATCAGCACCGCTGTAACTAGAAGCTGCTGATATGTTAAATGCACAAGAAATACATTTCCCAAACTGCTACGGCCCACCAGCGGCCGAGCGGTAAAGTCGCTGAACACTGGTAGTTCGGTCCGAGGTTCGAATCCCGCGAACGGGCTGGCTGCATGGGTGTTTTCGTGGTTTTCCCCATGTGTAACGTGTATACGAGCCAGTTTCCCTTAGAAAGTCCTCCACGGAAGGCATCCCTCCTCTTAGGCAGATAGCCCTAGTGTGCTTTGCCATAATTAAATACACCATCCCAAACTGCTAATAAAGATATTCCACCTAATAAAAATATAATACTGAAAAGATTCTCAAATACAAAACGAAAAGGAAACTGACAAAAACTTCTACAGTAACTTCACAGAATGAAGACAAAAATACAATACTAAAAATTATTTTGGATCACAAAAATTTTACACGTAATTCCATTGAAGAAACTTAACACATCTAGTGAAAAATATATAGTTGCTCCCAAAACAGTGGTTTGTACACTTATGATTTTCATTGAAATAGGGTTTTATCCATTAATTTAAAGTAAACTTTTTGATTGAGATTTTAATAAGAAGATCTATAATATATTCGTAACAAATTTACATGAAATATTTTTAAAATATAGCGAAACTTTATTCTTAAGAAATTAATAATCAAAAAATGATAAATATTTTATCTCGCAAAAGTCATCGTACACTGAAATATTTTTGGATAAAATCAAAATTAGAATAATCCTTTGTCGCTTTTTTTAATTTTTACATTCTGGTGTTTTTACATTCATTTAAAAAATCGTTTGCTTTAATTGTTTACTGTTTACTTCATAATATTCTATTATTGAAAAATGGTTGCAGTCGTAAAGAAATTACAGCATTCGAAAATTGATAATTTTTCACCACAGTAGTGGTAAATCAATTTGAAATATCACTAAATTAGTTAATTTACCCCATTCTACAGTGCAGTATGTGATAAAACGCTTTAAAGAAGAAAATCGGATTGAAAATAAGGTAAGAAAAAGTCGACCGAGAAAGTTAGCTAAACGTGATGAGAGCTTTATTCTTAGAAAATTTGTAAAAAGCCCACGTTTGAGTTCTGTAAAAGTTTCTGCAGAATTTAATGCAAAGTTTTCTACTTCACCTGAAACTGTTCGACGAGTTCTCAGAGAAACTGGATTACGTGGGCGTTCTGCCCGTAAAAATAATTTTGTTAGTGAGAAAAACCAGAAAGCTTAGGCTTTCATTCGCAAAAATCATTGATAAATACACCCGAAATGTACTGGAATAATGACCTATTTGCTGTCGAAAGCAAATTTAACATTTTTGGTTCGGTCACGGAGGCCGAGCTCCTTCGAGTAAACACGCTGCTCGTGAATCTGCGCAAATGATCAGGGAGGAATCGGAAGGAAACTAGCATCTGAGGGCCTAGACGCTTGTAAATTTCAGAAACATACCTTCAATGTTTTTGCACACTTTAGTTTTGCGTTATTTGTTATAAAAGATGAATCCATTACCTAATGAGGTGAACTAAAATTATTGACATTATTTTGAGATCCGTTTGTTTATTTTACCTTTAACTGGGATAATAGCGTAAACTAGGAACACACTTTTTATATAACTAAAATACCTCCTATTAAAAACTAATTAATGGTTTCTTAAAATTTGTTTCTAAAATTCCCTAAACCCGAAGTTACTGCATTAATTTTTAGATGCATATATATTTGACATATATATTAGTACATGTATGCTTAGCCTAAGCTTGATATTTTACTATAGCATTTCCTTCTGAGCAGCACTTATATATCATCATTTATGTATTTCTTATATTCTGCAGAATATTTTTCTCATTATACTTGAGGCAGATAGCCCTAGAATGCTTCGCCATAGTCAAATAAACCGTATCTCATTATACTGCAGATAATTGAAAACACTATTTTAAGTATCTGATTTGCTGTTTAAGAAAAATGATTCAAAGTATGCAGCTCTGAAATAATGAAGGAATAAAAAAAAGTGATCTTTAAGATTAGGTAGAAGATTTTAGATTAGCTCTTTAAGATAAGAAATTGATCTTTAAGAAACACACCAAACCAATAACATTTCAATAAATCTGAATGTTGTATTTAAATCTATTTCAGTTGAACTGTAATGATATTTAGGCTGTTTTCTACATGCTAGAAAAGCTTCAGTAATTTTAATTTTCAAACAAATGTTGTTTTCTAAATTTTCTGATGTTTCAGTTTTCGTTAAATTAGTAATTTATGAAAATAAAAATAAATAATAAAAAGAACTCTACAATATCATTCTTATTTTAAAGTATTTATGTATGTAGTGGGCAAGGAAATTAGTTTGAAACTGCTAGAGTAAGATGGGGTAGTAAAACAAGATTTATTCGAAAAATAAATATTTGGTATTTCAAATTGCAGGAAGCATCTTATAAGAGAGCAAAAATATATTGAATAATATTTTGTTCAGAAAGTTCTATAGAAATGTTTCTTTATTGATATTGTATTGTGTATTTAAAATTAGAGTTTAAGAATTCAAGAATTGTATTAACTGGAATGTGGTGAATAATAGTAATTGTGCCTCGAGTTTGAAAAGTAGTTACCATATATCATAATTTTTTGTCACTACTTCATATAAATTTTATGTTGAATTATATTCTTTCAGAATTCATTAATTTTATGTATTTCATTATTTTAATAAATTATAACTAGGTTTGATATGATGTATCTTGGTCTTGATGTATAAATATGACTTATTTCTATATTTTCAATTTTATTTATTTAAATATAATTTATGACTCTGCACTTTCCCAGTTTGTCGCCAATGGTGTGGGCTCTCCTAGGATTTTACCGCAAATAATCCGTCTTGACTTTTTACTAGCAACTGAGTTAATGTTACAGAATATGCTGGCAATAATATCAATTATTACTTATGGTATAAACTTATGGTCATAAAAAGTTATAGATATTGTCTCTCTCAAAAATATATGTAGTAGAAAGCCTCATCTGTACATCCTGTCTTTAGAATGATCTAATTATCTGGACCTCCAGGCTGCTGGTGAAACGAATATATATATATATATATATATATATATATATATATATATATATATATATATATAAAATGGTATTAAAAAAAAACTCCCAAAAAGTTTAAAAATGGAGAATATCATACTCAACAAAAGTAAGTTGGTGCGGTGTAAATAGGATATTTTTCCGGACTAACAGATATTCTTGCATTTCACTTTCAGACACCTTCTAGTATTTATGTTGGCCAGGATAACATTTTTGGCCCTTGAGTGGTTATGGAGATTTAGCATTTTTATATCTGACATAAACAATAAATGAAACCCATATGCTTCCTTACTAGATTAAAACTGATGATCTAAAATCTGGAAATTTTCAAAAATCGGGAATCGCCAAAGTCCCTGATGATCTTGGAATTTGCACTATATAGGTTTTGAAATTTTAGCATAATTATTTTTTTTTCCTAAATTTCAGGTTTTTGTTTAAAATGTAACCAATAATGACATTTTTTCTTTTTCTTTTTTTTAGGTTCTTGAACATATATTTTCTTTTCTCAATGTTTATGACAGACTTACAGCTAATCTTGTTTGTAAACAATGGCTTCACGTAACAAGTAGAAAACATCAGCTTGAGGATATATATGTTGTATTTGAAGATGATAGTAAAGATAGAACGCAAATTTTCAATTCCACGACTCGTGAATTTTCATGCTTCAAATTTGTCAAGCAAAACATTGATGCCCATTATATAGAATTTCTTAAGAAGTTTATTACACGGATTCATTCTTTGTCATTTGTTGATTGTGTTTTGGATATTAAAGCATTACAATCTTCTGGTAAGTTAGGCAGCTGTACAAATTTAAAATGTCTCATAATTATAGGAAGTAAAATATTTGACCTCTATTCTTTTTCATTTCCAAACCTTAGAAAACTATATGTTGACTCGGGTGCTTATCTTACAGATCAAATTATGCAGCATTTGGATAATGCTATGCCAAAGCTGAAAGTTTTATCATTGGCTAGCCAAAAAATAAATCCTATTTTACCCACAGTGTTTTATCATGGTGGAAGCAAGTTTAAAAAAAAAAAATCTTTCAAAACATTTCTTTCTTATCCAATACTTAAGTTATTTATATCAAAACGAGCTGAAACAATTACAGTTTTAGATATGGAAGAACTTAATCAGTTGTCTGCATCAAAATTTGTACACTTCTCCAAAATAGAAAATTTAAAGCTTCAGTTTATGACATTTGAATGGGCATTGAATTGCATAGACTATTTACCAAAATTTTGTAAAGAACTGCCTTACTTAACATCTATTAATTTAGATTTTATAAATACATTAAAGGCTGAGCATTTAAAATTAGTTTGCTTAACGCTTTCAGATCTTGAGGAAATTAGTATAAAATGTTATTCGCATCTTAACACTTCTGCAAAGTATATCTTTCAATTAATAAAGCTCCAGTATTTGGATATTTCAGGTTGTCAGTTTAAACCTAGAATCCCTATACATTCGTACCACATGTCTCCTTTTTATAAAGCTATTCAGAAATCTAAATTAGATAAATTAAAAGTTCTCCGAGGATCTGGCAACATATTAGAAGATATCGTAATGGAATTTCTGCAAAAAGCTCCGTATCTTGTCGATCTTGATTTAAGTAGCTGTTGTATAGGAGATCCAACTCTGAAAATAATATCTAAACTTTTAATCCATCTTAAGTACTTAAACCTAGAAGACTGTTGTTTTATAAGTCATGGCGGATTAATAGGAAAAATTCAGCTAATCTGTACAACTTACGAAGATAAATATACGAGTAAACCACTGTCAAATACCAAAGGCCTTGAAAAGCTGAATTTGAGTGGATGTTTTCGAATAACTGATGCAAGTATTATTCAAGCAATACAGTTTCAGTATTTACAAGAATTATATTTAGAAGGATGTAAAATATCCGATAGAGCAATGATTCGTATGTATCTAAACAATCCATGCTTACGAAAAGTGATTCATCCTAATTACAGTTTGGTAAGTATGTTATATAAAACTAAATAAAATATATAACTGTATAAAATTTTGTGCTAAATAAAAAGTATGAATAAACTTCAATAGAAATAAAGATTAACATTAAGAGTGCCGTGCTGATAAGTTAGCGATGCTAAATGCCATATAATTTTATCTCGATGTGAGTTCTGAAGAGCACACGGATGTTTGTAAATGCAGTGCTTTTGCAGTGTGGGGACATGTTAAATAATATTGAGCCAAAAAAACCCTTGATAGGTTGGCTATAGAATACCCAGAGGTTCACGCCTCTGGTGTTTTCTATCAAAATTTGAAGGAAGCTGTCATTAGTCATTTAAAAGTTATCCAAAAGCCTGGATTAATGAAGCCACAACCCTCTGCCCTTTTTGTCATGAATCTGATTTGGATTATACATAGATCAGAATGATTATTCACTACTCATTAAAAATACAAGGAGAAATCTTTTGTTTTCCCAAATTTGAATCTTGAAGGGTTTTAAATCCTTTATATGAGAATAAGAAGAATTAAAAGAAAAAGGCGAAAACTTATCCTTAATACAATATTAAAAGCTTTGATACTTAAAACAACCATCTCGGTCATTTGCTGAAATCAGAAGATTAATTTCCAGAATTGGCAAATTTCTTATTACAGTATTGTATCATATAATATGTAATATTTAATGTGTCCAATGCCAAATTTTTGCAATTATAGTGTTGATATTGCACACATTAAATATTGTATGTATTAAAGATACTTTTCAATTATATGGAGAAGTATTTATAAGTTAAAGCACTATGTCCTCAAAATTAGTTATCTGACAACCCTCATTGCTGCCAAAATGTATTTATGAAGCAACTTGTTTTGATTGTTGCACAATGCAGAAGTTGTATAGGTTGAGTTTGTGCAATTCTCAGATATTATTTTAAGTGAAAACGCATTGGTATGTGTTGAGAACAACAATGGAAAACGGATTTCTTGGAAAATATAATTTTTTTTATTAATGATGTTTCTTGCCTTTAAAATTTTATCGTGTGATTGCTCTTGTGAGGAATTCGTAGTGTGCTGCCATTTTGAAAATAGTTTGTGTGTGGGTGTGTGTGTGTGTGTGCGTGCGTGCATTAGTTTGCCGAAAAGTTAATCACTAGCATATTAACAAATGTTCTCCAAAGTGAGCAGTGAGTTTGCATCTTTTGAGTGAGTATATAATTAAACTGAATTATATAATTAAAACTTGAATCTAGAGGCTTATTTCCACAACAGAATTATTACATTAATTTTTTCAAATTTATTTTCCAACAGCCTTTTAAAAAACAAAGCAATTTTTTCAAGAGTTAACATAAACTTTAAACATTGGATACTAATATTTCTTGACAAAATTGAAAAAATAATAATAAAATAAAAAAAAGATTAATTTTAAGGACTTGTAAAATTAATAAGCACTGAACACTTTTAAGATGTGAGGTAATATATGGAATGCAGATATACCGCTTGAATATCGATATGTTCCAGCAATATATCAATATATTTCATTTTTTTTAAAGAAAATGCTACTACTGTGAATAGATGAAACTAATCTTCCAAAGTTTTAAGTTAAAATATTTTGATGATTTTGGGGGTTAAGATTCAAGATTTGACTGAAGAAAAAGTATGAAGCTTTATAATTTTGCAAATCTCAAAGTTTTTCGTGATTCATGAACTCAAATGTCCCATTCCCGATTAATAGCAACAAATATTTAAGATCACGTAAATTAAGGAACATTCATTAAGTGATATATGTTGGTAAACAAAAAATTGATTTTGAGTAGCTAATATTGCTTGTAGTTTATTCTATTTATGATAATAAATATAAAATCATTTCTTCACTTTTGATTCACCATAATAAGTCAACAAATAAATAGTAATTGTGTTATTTGTAGAATGTGTTGCTGGAATCCATGAGGTAAAATTTTACATTTATAGTACGAAATTCTGTTCTTGATAGAACTAAGTTGAAAGAATAGAGTAGATTGAAACTTCATTAATTCTGGATTTCAGAAATTTCCAGAGGTACTACTGCATTATGCATTCAACTGTGAGAAGAATTACCATGCAAAGTGCTTTGTTGCCAAAGTTGGTAACCCAGAATTTTATGAAAATGTATTTATCCGTCAACCCACTAATGGTTTAAGGCACAGGAAAATGCCACCATCTATTTTGATGGTGTTAATGCATACATTTTTGAAATTTGAGGGTCATGTTTGTTGTTTCTTTCTGCTAGTTATCATTAATGTGTAAAGTTGCTTTTCTTTTGTACTGAATCATAATGTCAATGTTTAGTTTGCCTAAAATGCTCTTTTTAATGAAAAAAGATGGTGCTGCTTTTTTTTTTTCCCAGAAATATGGCATTTTAACTAGTAGTAAAAGATTTAGGAATGCGGATTCCATGAAGTTAATTTGTGCAGCTCTATGAATTTTTTTTTTAAAGTTAAAACAGATCGCTGTATATGTGGAGTACAATGCCAGTTTGCTCAACAATACAGAGAATTTTGCAATTCTCCGATGTTTCTTCAATTCAAACAGATCACTGTGCACATGTACAAAAGCTTAGGAAAAAGAAAATTAAGTGTTTTGTTATGTCTTTCTCTCAACCGAACTTTCAAGTCACTATTTTCTACTACAATATTTGTCATTACAATTTTGTAAAGTCTCTCGCTTGATTGTAAAAGAATGACAGTACGTTGTCAGTAGTGTCTAATGATTAATTTCGTCTTTATCATTTTCTTTTTTATTTCTTTATCTTGTTTTGTCTCTTGTTTCTTCCCTTTTATTTTCTCCCTTTTTCATCTTTTCTATTTTATTAAGCGAACATTCAGGAAAATATTTAAAAGGTTCCTTAAACTGATTGGCGAAAATATAGGTGCAATACTACGCTTATATAAAATCGCATGATGAAGATTAATTTGAAAAGACGCAGCCCAGGAAAATTAATATAAACGATTTTTGTTTTTAGAACAGAAAAAGGGGTATTTCTTAGAATATAATTCGTAATTTTAATTTGTATTAAAATTAAGAATTACAGGGCTATTGCTAATTTAAATTATAATTTTGAGTTACATATTTTGTATTTTGTATATTACACGCACATATTATATATATATATATATATATGGGAATACGTCATCGAGTAGCTGTAGAGCCAAGCCGTACGAGAAAGGACCTTTGGACTCCCGAGTGCTAAGACAGAGTGAACTGTGCAATCATTCGGAGAACGACGTTGGTGAGAGAGTGACGACGATGACGATATCCGAAGACGTGTATATATAAAAGACGGTTAATTCTCTTCACTTGTATATAGTCTCGTCTATTTCGCTATTCATATGTAATCACCTTGTAGTTTGTAGCAGCTATTCGTGTTTCCATTAAACATTCGAGTTAATCATAAGTCCGATTCGTCATTTTAAACCCCTAGACAGCCACACAGGAAGTAAGTTTACAGACATCATATTCTTAGACAGTAAGTACCGATTCTACATATATATATATAATGTCATAATAAGAGCAAAGGAAAAAGACGGAGCAGTGTCGATGCGTGATTAGATCCATATTGAAGAATTTTGATTGCGTAGAAGAACTTGGCAGTCAAGGCAGTTTTAATTCCATTTTTATTTCCAATTGATATTTGTGGCCACAATCACTTGGCACTCTAGTCGTGCCTTTCCACAGAAGATTTACATTTTTGATATTGTTGGGATAGAAAGCAAGCCAGCGAAATTACATCTTAGCATAGTAGACAGCAAAAGCTGAAGTGCGTAGTTATGAAAGATGAAAGCACGCGAAGAGGAAACTTTTGGTTTACAATTCGGTGATTGGTCGTCAAGAGGCATCTGGTATTAACGGTTACGTAAGATCGCATGATTAATTTGAATGACGCAATGCAGATAAGTTATTACGATTTTAGAATAGAGAGGAAGAATTAATCTTTATAGTTATATTATAATTCTGATTTATACATTTTTATCTTACATATATATATATATATATATACACACGTTATCCGAGTGCCGAACACAAAAATAAATAAATAAATAAATAAAATAAGGAATAAGATAGGGTACAAGATGCAATGAGTAACAAACATAAACTAAGTAAATATTCAATAATTAGTTACTAATAAACTCATTTGACGCGATACTAGTGCAAATGAAATCGGCAAGTTAATGTAAAACATTTGAAAGGTTATGAATATCATATGAGTAAAGTACAAAAGTAATTCCTAGCACGTGCAAAATAAAAAATTAAGGTAAAAAATTCTAAAAAAACTTCTACGTGAATCTTCTACGTAAGCTTTAGTGGTTTTTTTTTTTTTTTTTTTTTTTTTCTAAATTTTTTTATTAACTTTAATTTGAACTCCTCGTGTTCCACAAAGTATAACCACGAAGCTAATAGCATTACAAATGGCGAAAAAAAGTCTGAAAGCTTTCACATCTTATATTTCGTCCCAAAGGGACGTTTTTTTACGAGGGATTGAAAACGGGATGTGAAAAGTGATACAGACATTCAGTCATTCGACGCCAAATGCCATTAGGCATTGTAATGTCTTTGTGTTGCTACGCTACTAACATGATACCAGTAAGAAATGTAAAGAAACCTCGCGCATAAAACATCCATGCTTGAAGATGTATGCGATGTTAATGTTAACGGAACGCTTTGAAATCGTTGAGTTTGTTAATAAAACATTCGTTAAACTTTTACAAAACACGATATAGATAGTAAAACAAATTCCAAATTTCAGCTTCCAGAGGCTCATATTCGAGGACTACATTATTCAAAATTTGATGTCTTCAGCTAGTGCTTTTTTTTCCACATAGAGAATATATGTATGTGCGAGAAACATACGTACCTTCATACCTTCATGCAGATTCTTCATTATTTAATTTCTTTAACACAGGGCTCTAATTGGTGGCAACAATTTTAAAAGTGATTCGGACTTTTATAGTGAACCAACACAAAATGAGAAAACGAAATTAATAGCCCTTCTAGGCTAACGCCCCTTTGGAGCTTAAAAATAAAAGAACTCAATAATCTAAATTTAGAATGAAAGCAGAAATTGTCTCTTTAGCCCAAAAATATTCAGAAAACATTGGCGACCAAAGTACGGACAGGTGCTTCGAAGTTGCCTAAAATATCTTCCTATGCTGGACATATGAAACACTCAAGAATATGCTTTACATCTATCTTCATTGGCGTTAGCTCAACTGCACAAAGCACTTGAAGCAAGTCCAGATAGTAGCTTTAAATTAAATAGCTATTAAAATTGTCATTTCCAGTAAATAAATTGAGTTACTTTAAAATCTGCTGAAAGTTGATCGAGTTTTATTCTGCAAAAAGTTGTAGGAAAAGACATTTTGATCCACTGTGCTTTTTGTGAGGTCAGATATTCTCCGCTTCAAATACGCATAACATCATTTCTATACAATCGTTTCCTGTCAGAAAGAGAAACACGGAGATTTAAACGAATGTGAAGTTTCGTGGCTAGCTTTGCCAAAGCATTATTTAGCCCTCACATTTCTAGAATTTCTACAGTGTCCACAAAATTAAGCAAAATGAATGTTGATATTAAGATCTTGCAAGGTCGTAATAATAACTTGAATTTCAACAAGAAGTTTTTCTGAAACACTAATTTTCTGTAATAATTGTAGCTAGAAAAGAGGATCACTAAGTATTAAAATACGCATGAAATTCAATACATTACAAGAATTTTGAATTTATTTTCACAACAAAATTTAAGGAAGCAACTCAGCCTGAAAAACAGAGCATTTATCGTTAATTCAGTACTGTCTGTTAAAGTCTCTATGTTTTGTTATCTTCATAAACAACAAAAGTAAGGTCATCTTTATAATTCATCTTGCTTCCATCTGTAAAAAAATAAAAATTTGTACTCTTCAAGAACAGCATCTGAATAGCCAACAACTGGTGTAGGATTCCTGTTAAATAGATGCGGCAAGGAAGAACCTGGAAGACTGCTGTAAAGAAACTTTGATGAGAATTGCCTACAAATGATTTCCTTCATCGCAAGACTGCTGAAAATTTCAGTATCTATGGGTGGAATACTAGCGACAGTAAAATGTGCCTCGTAACTAATAGCTCTGTAGTCATGAACAACTGTTAAAAAGAATTCTATGAATTTCTTTTAGAAGCTTGCAGTTTACTTTTTTCAGTAAGGAACCGTCCCAAACCCTTGATGCATAGGAAATAACCGGTAGTATTCCTTGCCTATAGAAGAATGTCTCTTTGATGACATAAGTGTTCTTAGAAATTTTAAATAATCCTGAAAATATCTTTTCGCTGTTTTCTGCGAGATGGGAAATAATGATACTTCCCACTGAAAATTGTTATCCAAGATAAGTTCTGAATACTTTCGGTAGCTTCTATAGGAAAGTCCCCAAGTAAACTTATTCAACAGTCAGTATTAATCTTATGTATCATCATAGCGTTGCGTGCGTACGGGTTCGTTACGAAATGAATGTACAAGTCCGATGAAAATTGAACAAAAATGTATTATTATCACAACAAATATGCTTAAATTTCCTAAAATATTCGTGCAGTATTACAATATCTCACAGTAGTAATCTTTTAACTACTCACGTTCAAAAGAACTTAACTCAAAACAGCTAGAGAAAGCTAATCTGCGAATTCGCTACAGTCAACAAGAGCAGTTTTCTAAACAACAACAAACTAAGTAACTACAACGAACTCCAAGTTCCAAATTACACTTATGCCGAGATTATCAAGCATTCTGCTTGATGTATTCCGGCTCTCATCAGATGTTTGCTCTTTGGGCGCTGAAAAGAGAATAAGTTCCAAGTGTGAGTCCAGAAGGGCAGGAGCTAATGGCGAAGGGGCGTGACCAGTTGTCACGTGGGCTGCAAGCTGACTTATCATTGGTTACGTGTCTTCTGAGAAATACCTCGCTAAAATTTCAATTAAATAAAATTAACTGTCTGGTGTAATTATCCATGAATTTGCGAGTCCGGATTTCGTTTCTGATGTGTAGTTGAGTTTTCATCAATTAATTTCTTGCACAGAAAAGGAATTCCAGATTCCTTAATGAAGGTGACCAACATACTTAACGTAACTATAACGAACTGAGAGGTTTTCCTCCTTTTATAACATTTTAAAATCGCCCGCGAGAATTTTCTAGTACTTTCTCGAAATCAAAAAGAGATATTTATTAAATGTTTAATGCACGCGCTCTTGTATTTTCAATTTTCCGGCTTAGCTTTCTTTTAATATTCGTCACGCGCTGCACTGTGCGGGAAATAAAACCATTTAATTTATAATTGAACTAACATAAGCTACTTAAAAACCACATCTGTAACACTGCCTCCTTCCCAAGGACTGCACGTCCCGGGCAGTGCAATCCCTGGACAGGAAGGCAAACTTACACTGTGGCATAAATGCAATAATAAGCATTACATTACAATAATAAACAACATGAACAATAAATGCAATAAATAAAACAAATCAAATACAAATCAAATACGAAATACAAATCAAATGCAAAATACAAATCAAATACTAAATACACTAATTCAGAAGACAAACAACAAAAATCAGCGTTATATTTACAAAATACACATTTAGAAACAAAAAGGACCATGGTCAATTATTACACTATTTACAATTATTTACATTACGTACTATGGCCATAGTAATGAGCTAACCTGTCGTAATGTACGACTTTAGGTTTAAAGTTCGAAGACTTACGAATTCGAACCACGACGTCATTCAGCCTGTTTAGTACTGTATGTGGACCATCCGAAGGTGACTGTAATTTAGGACTGAGTCCTTTTCGTTGAATCGGGTTCCACAACCACACCTTGTCTCCTTTGTTGGATCTATGTCTAGTAGCTCTCGTGTCGTATCTGGGCTTCACTTTCTCCGTCGCCAAGTTGACTCGCTTTCGTGCAGAACGGTGCATCCCCTCAAACCGGGCCTGGACATCTTGGATGTGTTCCTCAGGCGATGAAGGCGCATCCGTAGGGCGACTAAACAGGCGGTCACAAAGGCAGACGAAGGTCTCGACCGAAGAGCTTCTGGGATGGAGAATAGCTGGTAGTCTTGCGTTTCTTTTCGACCCTGGTATGATTTCGGCGGCTTCCCGAGCTGGGTCTTTCGGACAAGGCGTCGGCATTTCCAGGTGAGGATCTCTTCTGAGGATGGATAGTCATGTCACCAGATGCTGAAAGCAGTTTGTTGTTTTTGAAGTCTAAGGAAAAAATGTATTTCCTTAAAAAGTCCAATCCGAGTACGCATGGATCTGTAATATCCGCCACATAAGCCGTGTGATGGTAGGCGGCACTTCCAAACGTGATGCTCACGTTTAACTTCCCAGTTATGTCGATCTTATCACCAGACGCAGTCTGAAGGGGAACACAGGATGGCGTCCAAATAAGTTTATCTTTAAACTGTTCAGCTAAATCTTTCCTACTGATGGTAAGATTAGCTCCTGTGTCAATGATCATATTGTAAGGAACTCCATCAATATTCCCATTGATGGACAGTCCGTTATTGTTGCTACTCACTGTAGAGATCTTAAGCGCTTTAAAACATGGTTTTTCATTATCTGGCAACCTCCGTTCCTTGATATGGTCATTACTTTGTTTCCTCCGTCGTTGCTGAGAAATGGTCTCAATGTTCGTACCCTGGGTTGTTCTGCAATTCTTTCGTACGTGGCCTTCAGCTCCACAGTTCCAGCACATTTGTTGTCAAAACGTTTCCTTCCCATGGCATTTAATTGTCTGTTTAAATCGTATGCCTTATTTTCCGTGCTCTGGGGTGTTCTGCAGTTCCTTCGTAGGTGGCCTTCAACACCGCAGTTCCAGCACTTTAGGGTCAGTTTCTTTTCACCACTATTCCGTCTCAAGGCATTTACTGGTCTTGTCAACTCATCCGTTTTATTATCCGTGCCCTGGGGTGTTCTGCAATGCCGCCGCATGTGCTCTTCAATACCACAGTTCCAACACCTTAGAGCCACTTTGTTCTCACTGCTACTCTGTATCAAAGCATTGACTTCTCTGGATAAATCATCTAAACGAGCCATCAGTTGATCCACTGGCTCGTGGACTCGCATAGCTCTGACTGGGTAGCGGTCTCTATGAGTTGCTTGCTGGGCTGCCTCGAATTTCATGGCGTACACTAGAGCGCTTTATAAATCTTTAACATCCGCCATTCGTAGAGCCTTCTGTATTTCGGGATCCCGGATTCCATCGATAAAGTACTGCAGGGACAGGATTTCTCTCGTTTCTGTCGGGCACACCGTAAAGGCGAGGTGGGACAGCCTTTCAACATCCGTGGCGTGTTCCTGGAGTGATTCGGTGGGCTTCTGTTGACAAGATTTTAATTGAAGCTTGCTGTAGTCTTTTAAACATTTTTCGCCAAAGCGCAGCTCCAATGCGCCGGATAAAGCTTCGAAGTCAAGCCTTTGGTTTTTTGGAAGCGTCTGCAGGATATTCCTGCGTCTGCTCTCAGAGAAGCGGGAAGATGACAGGCCTTAGTTTGGGAATCCCATCCATCATTGGTAAAAATTTAAAACCATCCGAATGGTTCCCTGCTGTCGCTACGAATTTCTTTAAAGTATCCACTTCTTTGGCAACCGCAGAAGCCCGGTCATCAATTTGTTGTTCGATTTGTTTTTGAACGGAACAAACTCTTCCTTCTATTTCTTCTTTGACAGAAGAAACTTTTTCCTCAATTTGTCCCACTTTATTTTCAACCACATCTATTCTGCCTTCCATAGCATCGAATTTTGTTTCTATTATGCAGGCAATTTCTCTTTTCATTTCGTATTACTTCTTTAACAGATTTCTTAACGGATTTTTGACTTGCATCCACTTTCTCTTTGACTGATTTCATCTCATCTTTAACTTTAAATGATGCTTGGCCAGCTTCCATCTTTTCTTGGAACGCAGCAAATGCACTGATAAGCTGCCTCAATTGTTCTTCCATCGCTCTTGTTATTGGCATTCAAATCCTTCTTCTGACACCAAAAATTGTTGCGTGCGCACGGGTTCGTTACGAAATAAATGCACAAGTCCGATGAAAAATGAACAAAAATTTATTGTTATCACAACAAATATGATTAAATGTCCTCAAATAATTGTGCAGTATCACAATATATCACAGTAGTTATCTTTTAACTACTCAAACGTTCAAGAGAACTTAATTCAAAACAGCTAAAGAAAGCTAATTCGCGAATTCGCTACAGTCAACAAGAGCAGTTTTCTAAACAACAAACTAAGTAACTACAACGAACTGAGAGGTTTTCCTCCTTTATACAATTTTAAAATAGCCCGCGAGAATTTTCTAGTACTTTCTCGAAATCAAAAAGAGATATTTATTAAATGTTTAATGCACGCGCTCTTGTATTTTCAATTTTCCGGCTTAGCTTTCTTTTAATATTCGTCACGCGCTGCACTGCGCGGGAAAAAAAGCCATTTAATTTATAACTGAACTAACATAAGCTATTTAAATACCAAATCCGTAACAATAAATTTGCCTTATAGTGCTAATAACTAAAATGTAGTGCAGTTTACCTTGAACTAAGCATGCGTGTCACTAAGTGAATAACAGCCTATTACGTTTTGATTATGGCTAGCGACTCGCATATGGTATTGAATTTGGTTATCTGTGTGTATATGTACAGGTTGGTTATATTTAAAGTTACACCTTGAAATGGTCATAAAAGGAAAACTACTGGACCAAATGTTATCAAACTTTGTAATCTTGTAAAGGAGGTCATGGGAATTTATTTTCGGCGAAAGGTAAGTTCAAAAAGTCACCTCCGGGGGGATGACGCTTTATGAAACATTGTTAGACGAAATAAGACATCGGTTTAGAATGTGTTTATAATTTCTGAAACATGTTACAAGGCATGTTCAGTGTGGCGTCCACCATTTTCCGAAAACAAGTCAATTCGTATTACTGCATTCTCAACAGCAGCTCTTGGCATATCAGGAGGAATGCTACGGAACTGTCGGTGTACCGCATTTTTCAGTTTATCGAATTGTTTAGATTATTTGCATAAATTATTTGCTTCTTTCTGCCGTAAGCAAGTTACAAGCCATTGCAGTTTCGTTTTAGAAACATCTAAAAACGTTGTAAACCACTGTGGTGTGGTGTTAATGCTTCAACGGTGTGGTGTTGAACTCCAATGAAAATTCTAATGATGGAATACCTCATGAAAATTTTATTGAACGCCCAAAATAAAAGGCTACATACAATCAACATGAAAAAAACCTATATCTTCCTTTTTTCAAACAAATTCAAAAATCTCTATATTTTACGTGCGAGTGCAATACGGGGTTCTCGAGCCTGCGTTTGAAACAATGCAACATATTAATATTATTTTTAAAACAATTAATTCAACTTAACAACTATTGAAAACGTATTCGGAAGTTAAATAATAATAATACTCATCTTATGCTCTCGAGACATCCTTGTCCATTATTAATCTTCAATTTCTTCTTCCTTTATGCGAACTTATCACACCGGTATCTTAATGTCTTAGGGCATAATTTAGGCTACAAAAATCACAATTAGCGATCTGCAAGAAAACGATTTCCGGAATCCGCACACTTTTGCGAGTGATTTGCGATCTTACATTTTCTAATCGCTAATTTGTGGTTTTCACGGATGGATTTTTCCGTTACACGTATGGCGCACTCGACTTACCGCCTTTAAAATGGTAATTTTGTTTAAGTAAATGTGTCTTAAGGGTATACATGTTAAACCCTGTGTAACAAAAGGTTAAGTTAGATTCCAACCCTTATTTCGTTTAACAATATTACCATAAATCGCCATTCCTCCCCATCCCCGATGGTAATCTTTTCAACATTCATTTTTTTTCACTGGAAATAAATTCCAATGACCCCCTTTACACGATTAACAAGTTTGATAACATTTGCAGTAGTTTTCCTTTTATGACCATTTGAAAGTGGAACTTTAATTATAACCACTCTATATGTGTGTGTGCGCTTAACTAACGTAGGTTTTAATTTACACAGGTGTGCAAAACTTAAGCAACAGATGTTCTTTTTTGTATAACTCCACGAGCAATCATCTGAGAGACATGAAATTCAGAATTAAGAGACAGCATTTTGTATTTAAACGACGACAAAAGCATAATTGCGCTAAAAATTAATACAACGCATACAGTATGAAATCAAACAAAAATAGGCTTTGTTGAACTCATAGTATCGTTATACATGACTGTCTGTACAAGAGGAAGAACAACAAGCAGATATTCCTTTCTATGGGATATGCCCTCCCCTTACTTCAATGGTTGCTTCGAATGGTCTCTCCATACTCAGCACCAGATTGTCCAAAAGATCTTGAGGTAATAGTGCCCATTCCTCAATCAGCATCTGTTTCAGTTGCTGGGTGTTCCCCGGAGGATGTAATCGTGCCACAAGGCATCTCCCCAAAGCATCCAACACATGTTCTATGGGATTTAAATCAGGGCAGCAGGCTGGCCAATCCATTCGAGTAATATCTTCACTTTTCAGCAGCTTCTGAACAGCAGGAGTCTGGTGGCCATGCATTGTTGTCCATAAAAACGAAATCTGATCCAATGGCACCTCGGAACAGACGCACATGGGGAAGGATCACCTCCTGACAATAGCGATCTCCGGTTACGGAACTTCTGTCGAAAACGTGGAGCTCTGTCCGCTCGTTCAGCATAATGCCTCTCCAGACGAGATCTTCAGGACACCGTAACGGTCTCTTTCCGTGATGTTACTGAGATTAAACCGTATCACGACCTTTCTCCAAATCAATTTGTGTTGAGAATCTCTTGTGGCACTAAAACGACTCTCATCCGTAAGGAGGATACGACTCCATTGATGAGATGCCCAGTTTTTGCAATTCGTGCACCACTGTAAACGCCGATGTCCCAATTTTGGTGATGCCGATGTCCCAACTTTCAAAGGGATGCAGCGTTCAGGACGGCAGGCGAATAAGTCACTTTTGTGAAGGTGTCTGGACACAGTAAACCGCGACACTTGTCGCCCCGTTGCTGTACACAGTTGTTGAACTATGGAGTGTTGTGACTGGTTTCGGGCTCTTTTTGCCTGCAGGACAATATATCGGTCATACACTGCAGTTGTTTTCCTTGGGCGGCCACCACCAACCTCTCTAACAGCCGTACCTATGGTTTGTAAGGATTTCCAAGCGCGCGAAACGACATTTTTGTTGATTCCGAACTCTTCAGCTATACTGGTAACACTTCACACCTGCTCCAGATTTTCGATCATACTTCCACGTGTGAAGTCATCCAGATCATTTCTTCTAGCCATATTTCACGAAAGAACTCCTTGTACTTGCAGCGAATGTCTTTAATTGCGTCTCCATCTTTCTTTTATGGTAGTCTCGAGTTGAGCGCGCCGACCGTACGCGTTTTGCGTACGCTCACGTACCCTGTGACGTTTTTTCTTGACATTTGCATACACATGACCTTTCTGCTGAATTGCGTGTTCATTTGTACTGAACGCAAGAACCCCTTTTCTACAATTTAATGGCTATCTGATTAAAATTTACATGTTGCTTAAGTTTCGCACACCAGTGTAGTTTCGATAGTAGATGTAAAAACAGGTACGAATTAATGCAACGCATTTTTATCCTTATCACGAATACACATCTTTACCCACGGGAATGCGCGTGGGGTGTATCATACCCCACCCCTACATAAAAGTGGAATATTCCTAACTTGTGAAACTGAAATTCTGTGCTGCATTCAGTAGCTGAGTTTCTAGTTGTGGTTGAGTTTCACAACCACTTTTTCTTTGCCTGTGTATTTCAGGAAAAGATTTATCGGTATTTTGTTGGAACTGGGGTATGACACACCCCACGCGCCTGTCCGCATAAGTGTTTTTCTGACTGAATATTTAGTTCAGAAATTTATTTGTTGAGTGTAACAGTAAATATTTCTACTCGCAAGTGATTTTAAAGTATTTGACATTGAATTCTTAAAAATTTCTAACCGCATTGTAGTAAAAAGAATGACTCCCTATGATTTGGAGATTCAATGCCTGTGAGATTTATGAGAAATATTTGAAAGCGATGAAGATTGTATTTCGGAAACTGAAGATGAAACTAGGAATATTTTCTACACTGTTTTGTTTTCGATAAGTTAAAACATTAATTCCTAATGTTTCTAAAAAAGGAAATACTGTCCTTATGCTTTCAACATTATATAACGATTATACTATAGATGATACTATTGGAGAAAATAAAACGTCAATCATTCAATCAATCAATTGCCGGGCTATCGCTAATATGTGCGATGTTGTCGGCTCAATGACAAGTCTGCCCAAAAGGCGCATGACGTAACAGACGAACAGAGTAAGAGGAGGTCTGAGGTGAAGAGAAGCGGGGATGACCATATGCCACAAGGTTTTAGAAAACCAAACAAGAACGAAGACCAGGAGAGGCTTGACAAGAGTGTCGGTGTCTGACTGATGTTAACATAACATACATAAGAAAATGCATAAAATACAAAGTTTTATATACTAAAATAAGTCAGTACGGTAAAATAAGAATAAATGTGAACTACAAAATATTTACATAACTATATATACATATATACATAAGGTGCAAGTAAATCGGGAAGTTCGAGTTACGACTGAGGTGGGTTGCGTAAGGTGTGATATTTGCATCCTCAGGTAGTATAACATATTCTAAGGTGTTGAATTCTCGTAAGTGTGAGCAATTCGTGGCCTGATTAAAGAAACTTCTATTCATACGATTGATAAATTCTTCTACATTAATAAGGTTCCCATTCACTCTTAAGATCGTTGTGTAGAGTATTATTTGACACGTAGAAGTGTGCTTGGGTGATGAGCCTTAAGTATTTATTTTGAACAACTTCAATTTATTTAAATCCTTCTTCCTGACCGCCGCCCATGCTGGCGAAGCCTACGTAAAGATGGGTCTAATAATAGCAGTGTATACATGTCTCTTCCTCAGGAGATCCTGTTTGGAATATTTCCCTATCAATGGAAATAGATTTTTCATCGTGGAGATAGCTCTGCCTCGAACCTTATTAATGTGGTCGCTCCACGTGAATTTACTATTAAGAGTGACACCCAATTAGTTTGCTTTTTGCACTATGGGAACATCAACATCGAAAAGTTTAAGTCTGGCAGTGGCGTGGGTTCTTTTGGCCTTTTTCTGAACGATTAGAAGCTTTTGAGACTTCTGTGCATTAATAGAAATTCTCCACACCGTGCACCAATGTTCTATTTGTGGAGTAATGCGCTGCAATTTATTTACGGCATTTTCTACGTTAAGTGACTTACGTTAAGGTTACTTACGTTAAGATTACTTTCTACGTTAAGGTTGCTTTGCTGATGGTACGGCTAGGGCCGTATCATCAGCAAAGCAACCTATGAGGCCATTTAAATCATTGAAAACACGCGGAAAATCTGCCACGTAGAAAATATACAAGATTGGACCTAAAATGGACCCCTGAGCTACTCCTGCGTTTAGCCTTTTCTGAACAGAATTATCTTTGCCTATATTTACAAAGAACTTCTCATTTTTGAATGATCAATCATTGAATACTCAATGAGTAGTATAAGATCCCTGTTAAAATCTAAGCAGATTAATTTGAATATCAGCCCCTCATGCCAGACGCAGTGGAAGGCTTTCGCCACGTCTAGCATGATTAAAGCTACCTTCTGATGATTGTGAAACGCTGATCCAATAAGTTCATTAAGGCGCACAAGCTGCTTTGTCGTGGAGAGTTTTTTTCTAAACTCGAACTGTTTGGGTGTTAATTTGGCCAGATAAGGATCCATTTTTCTTAAAATAATTGTTTCGTAGATTTTGCCTAAACCAGGCAAAAGACTAATAGGGCGAAAACCCTCAGGTTTAATTATATCTTTACCTGGCTTAACTAGGAGAATGACTTTAGCGACTTTCCAGTTCTTAGGAAAATAGTTATTTACAATGCAGGCATTTACGATACTTGTGTATTTTGGGACGGTATTTAAGGGCAGGTTTTTGATGGCAAGATTCGTTATTTCGTTGTAACCTGGAGCTTTCCTTTTCTTTAATTTTCTAATAACATTTTTAACTTCATTTGGAGTAGTCAGATCAGGTTTGCTTCTCGGACTTGGACTATTGACCCAGTCATGTATAAAATACCTTATGTCATAAGAAAACGTAAGGTCGCGAGGATCCATGTTTGGCATGAACTGCTTTTCCAGATGGTTTGCCATAATTTTTACTTTATCTTTATTAGTCACAGCAACTGCATTAGCACGGTAAAGTGGCTTATTTACAGTGGGCCTATTCTTTAGGTTCCTAGCAAACGACCAAAAGGCATTATTTGGCTCATTGAAGCTGGCGATTTTATCATTCCATCTCTCGTTTCTACAGTTATAAATATTCCTCTTGATTGTCACATTAAGTTTATTTAACTCTCTTCTGATATTAGTGTCCCATGAGATGCACCACCTTTTCCTGAGCTTATTTCGCTCCTTAATCTGGTTGCGAATAAACCAAGGGAGCCTTTCAGCATTCTGATCAACAAGGAATTTTTTAGTAGCTCTATTATGAGTTGTGAGAATTTTATTCGTAAGCGTCTCGATGGCTAAATCGATATCACTGATATTTCTCAGATTCTCGAAGTTCAAGGGTTTATTAAGAAGGTAATCATAGTAAATCTCCCAATCCGTAAATTTTCTGTATTTGGTGTCATTGCACTGATCGTGGCAATAATAGGGACATGGTCAGACGTAAGCTGCACTTTAACCTCCAGATACAAGGGTATTGATGCGGTGGCTAATATAATACCTAAAATATCTCCTAGTCTAGAGTTATCTGGCAAGTAAGTGTATTCTTTTGGAGCGAAAAAATAGATTGGATAATTATTAATAAAATCATAAAGCTGCAATCCATTTTTGTTCGATCTTCGACACCCCATTCGACAATTTTTGCATTTAAATCACCTCCTACTATAGTGTGTTTATCAGTGAGTAGAATTTCAGCAAGTAAGTTCTCATCGAGTTGGCTATTTGACGGATTATACATGGAACTAAAATAAACTGCTTCAAAGAGAGGGAGTAGCACAGAGACTGTGAGTATTTCGCAGCCGTTCCTTTTATCTTCGCTGATTAGACAAGCTTGAAGGGATCTCTTTACAAAAATTGCGACCCCCCCCCCCTCTGTGACTCAATCTATCACACCTAAAACTTTTATAATTTGGAATGTTCAAGTTATTACTGGGACAGGCATGTGTCTCAGTAATCAGAGCGATGTCGATATCGTAGGTTAGAAGAAAGTTTTTAAGCTTGGGAATTTTATTTAATACGCCGTGCGCATTCCAAATCATGAACTGAATTGGAGCTTTTTTAAGATTGTGTTGGCCCATTACTTGAACTATTATTTGTGTTGTTCTCTTGACTAATTTGATTCATTTCTTTGATTTGTTGCGTAAATTGTAAAAAGCCTGCGCTTTCTATCACTGAGACTATCTCAGCTAAGTCACTGAAAATTTTGCGGGCCTCATTGATAGTGTCCGAATAAATACCTCTGAAAAGGGCTTGCGAGAAAGATTTACCTTCCATAATTCTGCTGGAATAAGTTTGCTGCTTCTCAGCTTATTTCTTTGGAAATTTCTCACACCCCTTATAACTTGAGATGTGAGATTGGCCACTGGTGGTTTCTCCTTATTTCCCCTGTCAGGGCAATCTTTGATAAAATGCTCTTCTCCGCATCTTACACATCTTGGTTTATAGTGACAGCCTGCCTGGGTGTGATTAAAACCCTGACAGGGGAAACATTGGATAGGTCCCTGTCTGCCTTTATACTCGACAATATTTATTCTGAGATCGCAAATATATTTTTCATAATAAATTGCCTCAGAGGCCTCATTCTTTTGGTAAGTATAAGGGAAGTTTAATAGCTTCGCCTTCTCTCTTTCTTGACATCTATTTAATCTCTAGTACTTTATATTTTAAGTCCTCAAGTTCGCTTTTTATTTCCTCTATTTCAGTGCTGAGAAGCAGTCCTTTCAACATTACTTTGAGATATTTGTCTTCTGGAAGAATGTATGAGTGGTGCTCAAAATCTAATTCTTTATTCTTTTTCCTTTCATAATTTAACAATCCCTTTACAACTGTCAGAGTTATTCGCAATTACTTTCATACCGTCTCTAATAGTATTACGCCCACCATTGGCCGAGCGGTAAAGTCGTTGAACACTGGTAGTTCGGTCCGAGGTTCGAATCCCGCGAACGGGCTGGCTGCATGGGCGTTTTCGTGGTTTTCCACATGTGTAACGTGTATACGAGTCAGTTTCCTTAGAAAGTCATCCACGAAGGCATCCTTCCCCTTAGGCAGTTAGCCCTCGAGGCTTTGCCATAATCACACACACACACACATTGATAATATTACTAGTGTTACTATTTATCGTGATTATTGGTGAAATAATCTGTGTTTGCGAGGTAAGCTTAACTTTCTTAGCCGTCTGGCGGTGAATTTTAGTTCGGACTGTCTGATCACCACGTCTACCTTTGGGAATATCATCGTCTGAGCTAAGGTCCTTATCTAGCGTGAGTTCCTCATCAGCACTAGCTGTGGTACCTGAGTGTAAATTAATCGGACTTCTAGCTCTTTTATTTTCAGCATAACTTTGCCTTGTACTACCAATAGGTGTGACTTCATCTTTTTTTAACATCATCCTGTTTAGCATTATTATTTTCAGATTCCTTTTGTGAAGCCTGTATCATTTCTAGTGAGCTTATCAAAAAATTGTAGAATTTTACTTCCACATCAGTGAGTGAATCATTCCTATCCATGGTGCATTTTAATTCTGAAATCTGGGTATGATAGTGTTCAACAAGCCTCTCCATGGTTGTGCATGAAAAAGAAATAAATCCGGCACCAAAAAAACGGAGTCCTACGTCCCGGAACAGAGCACTGGCTCGACGGCCTTCTCTGTAAACGGATGCGTAGACAGATAGTACTTAAGGCCCCTGACAATCGCCTGAAGCGATAGCTTAAGGGTAACTATAAGCGCCGCAAAAATCCAAAAACCTCAAGATAATTTCAAAATTAATTTGATATTAATTAATCAAATGCGCTAAAATTAAAATTCGCAACTGCAAAATATGCTAGAAACTTAATTCAACAATCAGGCGTTTTGGCATAGCCCACGCAAAGCATATATCTCAAAATTTCACAAAAATGCAAAATAATTAGAACAAAATACAGCGAATGCATTTATGCAGTTCACTAAACTACAAACCGATGAAAGCATTAAAAAATATTGCTAAAATCAAACTGCCGAAGCACGTGGTTACCTCGTGTATCACAATTAGGCCTCGTGTATCAAGAACAAATCACTGGCCGCCTACTTTTACTGGGCCAGGGGCTAGGCAAGCGAAACTGATATTCAGCAAAACGCATTAAGGCCTTTTTACAACTCTTTGGTCACTTAAGACCGGTGAGCAACCTTTTATGTGCTAGCAACTAAATCAGAGAATAAAATTAAGTCGGCAAAACCGAGAGTCGTGTTGGAAGGAACTTTACGTATGACTGCTCAGCACAGAGCGAGAGGAACTACGCACCTTCACGCTCCGAGTCTAGGCTCTGAATGCATTCAAAATAAAACGTCAGGAATTATATATTTTTATAATATGACTAAAGGAGCAGTGGATATGGGGGAGGAACTGTCAGCTAATTATTCAATTGCCAGAATAACAAGGAGGTGGCCAATGGTAATTTTCTTTCCTGCACTGAATGTTGCTGTAATAAATGCTTGAATTTTATTGCATTCAACTGATAATCCACCAACCAGAAACAGAAGTCTGTTTTTGAAGGACTTAGCATTACAATTAATGAAAAAAAGTTTTAAACAAAGATCAAAGATTAATACTTTACCAAGAAACTGACGTATTGCATGCAAAACAGAAGCGGAAGTTTCGACGAAGAATTAAAACGAATACATGAAATTCGAAACAACTAAGTATGAAAGATGTGATAAATTGCCCTCGCGCCAAGGACAGAAGAACGTGAATGCAATGTTTAAAATGTGAAAACATTCTCAAGAACACATAAATGTATTTCGTTCAAAGTGTAATGAAATAAAATAAGCATTGTGTATTAGAGATGCAATGAAGCTTAGAGGCATGATGTTTATATTTTTATTATTTTCATTTATCTTAATTTTAACTCTAAGATTATTTTCGAAATTAATTTTTTGAAACCCAATTATTATTCACATATTTATAATACACGATAACAAGAAAAATAGCTTTAAAACTAAATAAAACTACTTTTATCGTATTTTAAATATTGGGGTATGGGATATCCCAAGCGCCCACTCTAGTAACTTTTCTTGGTGCGACTTCCGACGAGTTATAGAATGATGACCCTTCAATCCTCCTATGGAGAAATACCATAACTATGACCTGGAACTTTGCGACTATGTGTCTGCTGAAAATCTAGTTGCATCTTCAAATTCCGCGCCTACGAGTTGGGAATCTCAAATGTCTCCTAAACAAAATTAGTATTTAAATCAGTCATTTTTGTGAAATTGACAAATTTCAATTGTGCTCTAAATTGTTGCGTGTGCTTCATCAACGTGACTCTAAGTTGAAGATCTGAAAAATTGTTTGCTTCATGCAAAAATGAAAAATGTGTTAGTAACATCCAAAGTGATTATATCGTAGATCTATGTACAAAATCTACGTGTGCTATATATAGATTTTTATTTTTTGATAATTTTTTCAACGAGGGATTTTTCTGACGCTGAATCCGCTGCTGATTGAGCCCATATGTGGCAGAATCGAAAATGGCGTACAAAACTAGATCCCGTTTTCCAAAATGCGCATTAACACCAGCATAAAATACAAATTATTTTTCACTCTGAGCGAGTCAGTAGTACATCCTCTTTTCGACTCCCTCTCGTCTCCCAATACTACAAATTGGGTTTTACCTGCCTTAATTTGTTCAGAGTCTGGCATTCCCACAGTTCTTATCACCTGGATAAGATCTTTGTTCTGATGTAATTCCGTATGTCTGTAAAAAGGACATCATTTTCAGAGGTAATATCAGTAGATTTTGCTGCGATATCGGCGAGTTCATTGCCTTTGATGCCAGTATGTCTAGGCATCCAGCAGTACACAACAGAATTACTTGCATTCCTCAAACGGAGGTGCGCCTTTAAAATTTCTAAGACCAAAGGGTGGCTGGTATTTGTATTTATTGATACAAGAGCACTCAGAAAGTCGGAGTAAATGATGAATTTCCTGCTATTCTGCCTAGAGATAAAGATTTTGGAAATAAAATTGCAAAGGTTTTTGCAGTAAAAACAGATGCAGCCTTATGAAGTTTACTACTCTTGATTTCTTTATCACAAACAAAAGCTGCCCCGACATGATTACGAATCTTTGAGCCATCAGTAAAAATTGTTAGTTAGAATAACTGCTCTTGTGCTCTAGGAAAATTTGTTGAAATTGGATATCATTGGTACTTCTCTTCTTTAGTTCTTCAAAAATGTTAAGTAGGTGAATATTCACTTCTTGGAAGGGAGCAATACCGAAAAAGTAAAGGCTTTTGGGATGCAGCTCTTTTAAGTTGAAATCTTCAATCAGTGAGTGAATGCGAAGATCAAAGGTGGGATACATGAAAGACGTGCATGGTAGATACGCCAGCACTCATTAGATGTCATGAGTCACACAGACAACTGCTTGCGTCTGAATTCCAGAGGTGGTTCGAAACAGAAGACATAAACGTTGGACTGGAGATGTTCTGAAAGCTTCACAGCAAATCCGTAGCGCTTGATGGTGGACTGGATTCAATTTCAGTAGCACGGAAAGTCTTGCTGATCCATAGATAACACAGCCGGAACGGATTAAAGCTCTATAAATGCGGAGCATAGAACAACGTTATGCTTGCCATAAAGTATTAGCCAGGACTTTCAGTATGTTGAGAGCTTTAGCACAGTCTTTGTTTAAGATATGGGGAATAATAATATAAGTCTTTGTTAAAGATATGGGGATAATTTAAGATATGGGGAAAGAAAGTGAGCTTTCTGTCAAATATAACTCCTAAGAATTTTGCTTCTGGCTCAAAGAACCGTCAAGATGCAGCTCTGTATCAGGATGTGGATTTCTTTTGCGACAGAAATGCACGCAGACGGTCTTCTGGCTAGAAAATTTAAATTCATCGTTGTTGGACCACTTTATGATTCTGTTTAGAGCAATTTGTAGTTGTCTCTCAATGTATCTCATATTTTGACCGTGAGAATACATCATCAAATCATCAACATACAGGGAACCATGCACTGTGGGAGGAAGTTCTCTTAAAATGGAATTAATTTTCAGGCTTAAAAGAGTGAGACTGAGCACTGAACCTTGGGGTACAACTTCTTGTTGTACAAATACTTGAGAAAGCAACGGACCAATCTTAACTCGGAAAGCGCGGTCCTCAGAAAGTTTCGAATGAAGATGGGTAAATTGCGTCGCAATCGAGTGTTGTAAAGGTCATGAAGAGTTCCATGCCAGCACTCATTAGATGTCATGAGTTCTATCGTACGCCTTTTTCATGTCAAAGAAGACTGAAACCATACGATTTCTTTTCACAAATGCATTGCGTACTGCGGTTTCTAAGAACAAGTCATTGTCAAGTGAAGATCTTCCTGTATGGAAACCACTTTGGTAAGGTGATAGGCAATGATTAGTCTCTAGATAGTAGCTGAGACTGTGATTTACTATTTTTTCCATGATCTTGCAAAGGCAGCTATTGAACGCGATGGGGCAATAATTTAAAGGGTTTTTCGGGTACTTGAAGAAGAACCACTAGAGATTCATAGGTAAAGTGCTTTACCATCAAATAACTTATGCCATCAGGACCAGGGCAAGTTCAATCAGTGCGATATATTACACTTCTTAATTAAAACATGGTGAGATCTTTATTATAAGATTTTGCGTTAGGATTAAAAAATTCGATTTGAATTCTTTCCAAGCGCATCTTTGTGGACAGAAACTCTTGAGTAATTGCTACTGCCAGATACAGCAACAAATGTATCACCTAAGCATCGGCTTTTCTTTTCTAGTACTTGTAAACTTTCCATCTTTTTCTAGAACAGAAAAGGAATAATCATTATATAGTGCAGAATCTTTGCGGACTCTTTGCCAAACCTGTTTGCTAGACATTAAAAGGTAATAGTGGATACGTAGGCTGCTTATGATTTTCTCTGACTTTGCCGCCTCACTTTTCTTGCATTCGCCTTAGCTTTTTTAAAGGCCAGAAGATTTTCGTGTTGGATATCGGTGAAAGATACGCCAAGCTTTTTTTTTTTTTTTTTGCTCTCTCGAAGTTTCATGACAATCACTGTTCCACTAGAGTTTAGGGAACGTTGTCGAAGTCTTCGGAATACAAAGTTCAGCTGCTTGTACAATAGTATCAGAGATCATTTTTACTGCTGTGTTAATGTCCACATCGTTAACCGTTTCTTCAACCAGCACAGCACAAGATGCAAAAAGATCCCAATCAGCTTTATCGTAAAGTAGGCGGGGTTGTCTTGAGATCACCGATTTTCCTGTAATGTTTACGACTTGGCAGTAGTCACTATCATATCGAAGATATTCTCCCCTACACCGAAAGAGCAAAAAGGTAGTAGAGAGGGAGAACAAAAAAAACCAGATCAATTGCATGAAATGTTCTAGTGAACTGATGAAAATAAGCGTATTCCCAATTATTAAGGAGACAAATAGAGTGATCTTCCATTAATTGTTCGATCTGCCGGCCCTTTGAATTAGTATCCCTTTTTTTCATAATGTACTATGGGCATTGAAGTCACCTAAAAGCAAAAAAAGTTCTTAGAGCTGCTCTATTCTGTCCAACTGTCGCTGATCAACATGCTCATGTGTGGGGGGGTCAATAAATAGTGCATACTGAGATTGAAAAGGCGTAAACTAATTTGAACCGCCACCTCTTTAAGGGAGGTCGTCAAAGGGAGAGAAATGTAGGAATGATTGTGGGAGGCGATAAGGCCCACACCACAGGCACGATCCCCAGATGGGTTGTCCTATCTTAGTGTGGTATATCTCCGTATCTTAGCATATCTGCTTGGTTTTTAACAAGGTCTTCTGAAGTGCAAGGCAGGCAGGTTGATACATGTTGATTAAATCCTTGATATTATCCAGGTGTTGACGGAAACCCCGGCAATTCCACGAAATAATTGTATCCGTTATGGATGCTTGTT
This sequence comes from Stegodyphus dumicola, assembly GCF_044657685.1. Classification (NCBI taxonomy): domain Eukaryota; kingdom Metazoa; phylum Arthropoda; class Arachnida; order Araneae; family Eresidae; genus Stegodyphus; species Stegodyphus dumicola. The sequence goes on along the minus strand of NC_140779.1, from coordinate 83,563,029 downwards.
TTGGCGGTGGTGTTGTTTGACATTCGAGGCAAAATGTGTTTCGGAAGGGATAACCCTTGTTCAACGTCCATTTCGTCCGAGTCGTCTAGACTTCCTGAACTCATGCTTGCAATAGAACGTTGACTGGGGGTCTTAGGTTTTTTCATATTTTTCTCTTTGATACTATCTCTACGTTTGCTCTGTTGGACATCCTGTTTCCCTTTGGGTGCAGTCATCGGCGTACTAATTTCAGCATCAAGTGTTTTCCCCCGATTTTGGGTTTCTAGTATCCTCTGTCATTGCTAGTTATATTTTCTGGGCGATTATTGTGGTTTGCGTTGATATTGATCTGAATGATTTTGTTGCTGATGCATAAGATTTATTAGGTCTTGGCTGATTAGAGAGTCTTTTGCCTTCTGCAAATGATATCTTTTGTGTAACTTTAATTTTTTGAGTTGGTTTTCCTGTCTGCCATTTCGGACATGATCTTGAAAACGTTGGGTGCTCGCCTTTACAGTTTATACATAAGGGGACAGCAGAGCAGCCTTCACTGGCATGGCCTGCGATGGAACATCGAGGGCACGTGAGGCTACCGCGACAAGAGGTCTTTCCATGTCGAAAGCGCTGGCATTGACAGCAAAGCATTGGATTCGGTATATATGGCCTGACTGAACAGTTTAGGTATCCAGCTTTGATGTTTTTAGGCAGGTTAGGAGACTTGAAGGCAAGTATGACATGTTTAGTGGGAATGAGTTGACCTTCATTTTGTATTGTGATCCTACGAGCAGGACACACGTTTTGATCTGCCAACTCTTTAACAAGGTGTTGGTGTATTGAGAATACGGCAAAGCGCACTAGGGCTATCTGCCTAAGAGGAGAGACGCCTTCGTGGAGAACTTTCCAAGGGAAACTCGCTCGTATACACGTTACACATGGGGAAAACCACGAAACCGCCCATGCAGCCAGCCCGTTCCCGAACTCTTTAACAAATTCCCTTTCAGTTACTGACAGTAAGTCTATTTCAGAGATTACTCCTCGAGACGAATTTAGAGTGTTATGTGGCTTAACTGCAATGTTTGCTTGTCCTAATTTAGTTAGTTTGAAAAGACTATTAGACTGCTTTCCGGACACAGTTTCTATCAAAAAGTCTTCAGACCGAAGTCTCGTAATATTTTTCAGTTCTACAGAAGACAAAATATGTTTATTAGAAACGGTGACATTTTTTTCAATTCTTCAGAGCTGGTTATAATTAAGAAACGTGGACAAAATACATCTGATACAGTGCTTTCTATGTCGCTTCTTAGTCTTTCGGTCACAATCGAAGTATCGGGTACATTGTTGGAGCAGGAAGGTATCCTAGCATTCATATTTAAATCATATTTAAATGGAGAAAGATTCGAGTCCGCTCGCCCCACCCACCTTTTGGATGGATATATGCAATTAGAACGGAGAATCAATCTATATTTATGCTGAATAATTTATCACAAAATTCGTAGCCTATTTTATGGTAAAAGAGAAAATGTTATAAGCAGTTGCTAAATTTCTTTTTCAATGAACTGAAATTAACCTTAATGATTTCTTTAAATTAAGAGCTATTATTCACTTCCTCTGGAAGAATTTGAACAATACTAACTAGTTTTTGTGATTCGCCATTTTTTTCATAAACTATTTTGAGAAACTTTACCACATTACACATGGGTAAAACCACGAATACGTCAATGCAGCCAGCCGGTTTGCTAGGATTCGAACCCTGGACATAACTATCAGTGTTCGCCAACTTTACCGTTCGGCCGCTGGTGGGCCTTACAAATTGTTTTGATTATATAACATCTCCAATTATCGTCGTGCTATAGTGGCAGCATCGCTCTGTTTAACTGGTCATGATTGTCTCAACGCTAGTCTGTTTTTACATCAGACTCTGGAATTCTGGGTTCTAAACGACCCAGAAATTAAAAAAACTTTAATACGGGTTCCGCACTTGATGGTTTTACTTCTATAACTCGGATATAACTGACGGCAACCTGGCTAATTGCCTTAAAACAGAAACGCCATGTAATTGCAAATAATGTTATTTGCATTTGTCTGGACGCTTAGTAAATATAAAATTAAACTTTTATACGCTTCCTGTAAACTGTTAGTTCTCAGCAAAACATCCATTTTATGTTAACCTAACTAAAAAACATTTTATAACTGAGGACTTCGATACACAAAAAATAAATCTCAAATCAGATCAATTCTCCATTCTTATTAAATTGAAATTATGTGTTTTTTTGCCCAGGTGCAGGGATTATCTTCAGAAAAGGTTCATTTTGTTGATTAAATGGTTTCGTAGCCACCCAGACGGTATAGTAGTTAGGGGAGTCTACCATGGTACCGATGTGTCTCGAATCGAATCCCGGGTATGACATGGATGTTTGTAAATGTATAGTGTCGGTGCGGCATGGTGGCACGGAAATATGCGGAGAGCCGAAAGTAATCTCGTGTGGATTGGTGAGAGAGAAGAGTGCTCTCCCTCAAAATTGGGGGGTGGAAAATAGAAGTTCAACCTCTCTTCCGAGTAGGCTCTGGCAACCATTGTTCCATGCAATATGGATACAACGGCTCCGCAGCGAATAACAAAATTGCAACACTTATATGCGAATAATTTTGTATGCCTGAAAATGTTAAGTATGTGCTTCTTAATTTATTAAAACTTCAAACTTACACCGTACAGAGACTGCACAGTAATGAATTATTTTACATTTACATAGTTTTATCCATAACGTGCAAACGACTTTCGTAACATTCTATATCAGCGATTTCCAACCTTTTTTTCTAATGCAGCCCTTTCATCATTGCTATAGGATTATTTCCCTATTGTTTTCAGAGTTCGAATATTATCGGTACTTTTATTTCAATTTAGATTCTTTTAACGTGTTTCTTAAATCAAACAACAAAGTATATAAAATGTCGATAAACAAAAATAATAAAAACAGTTTTTATACTCACAAATATCGCATTATATTCGTAAAATAGTTATTCATAATTATCTTCATAAAACCAAATCCTCAACAGGTAAATAAAACTGAACGAATTCCCCTATCTGAAACTATAAAAAAAACCTCACCCCCAGCCAAGTATCGCTCTTCTATAGTTCATTTCGTAGCTAGCTAATGAAGCAAAGCTTGCAAGAGTTATCTACCCAAGGCCGAAAATGCCTTTAGGTGAACGGCGTAAGGGAAAATTTCAAATATTTACATCATCAATAAGAAACACCATGCACATCGTTTGTTACCAGTCACTTCTGCGATTTTAATAGGAGTTTAAACTACAGGTGTTCAACCTTTTATTCATTGGGCATTAGTTAGCCTGTATGCTTGGAATACAAGAATGAACCATGTAGGTACTATTTAATACATGGAGTGCAAAAGATAATAATCGGTCTCATTTTCCAAGAAATTCACAAATGTGAAGCTAGTCATTCAAGCTGAGCTTTAACACTGAATAATTTGCTTCGTTTTATCCCACTCACTTCCAATTTAGAAATTATAGAAACATCTTCCTATTTAAGCAATTGTAGGAATTGACGCAGAGGAAAAAGGACAGAGAACATTGGGCAAAGAGTAACTAGTTCTACATAGTTTTAAATTAGATATTCTTAAACAAATTTAAACTCTGCAAATCCTCTAGATGCTCGCTTAAGATATGAAACTGTTCAGAAAACAAAAAAGGCAGTAAAACGTTAAGAGCGAATGTCATTTGTGTTCTGCAGTCAGAAAGAGCTTAGGACACTTTCGAGCAACTGTAGAGTCATATGACCATCTCAATGAACGAGTCTTTACAGCAAAGTTTAGTCTTATTGACAGGAAGTTTAGATTATTAGCAAACCAATATTTCATCACTAACGTCTTTTAAGCTATGTAGGGAACTGAATTATACTTTAAGTTACAGAATTATACTGTTTGTGACCAACACGATATTCAAATTTCCGAATGAGAAAAATTTCCGAATGAAATTCCGACGTTTTAAAAGTTTAAATGTAAGAGAGCTTCGTAAAGAATTGAGTTTTGGAACTTACAAATTTATAAAAGAAACGAGAGGCAAATTAGCCTGATAGTATAATAAATATCAGATAGACTTATTTAATTTCTACCATCTCGCAAAAAGCTTACTCTCCAAGTATTTTGAATAAACCTAATACATAGAATATTCAAAGAATGAATATCAGATGGAATTTGCGTGATATTAAAGATTTATTAGAATCTGATAATGTATTGGCTTCTGAGGAAGTGTTTTAATGAGGAAAAACAGCAATAGGTTAAGTAATAAAATTTATTTGAGGTATTGTATAGAAGATGGTAAGAGATACTAGAATAAGGTTTACGATTAAAATCACAAAAATTCAGATTTCGTGATAAAATTAACTTCGATTTATTAAATATTAAAAAAAAATTAAATTCTCGGCATTAAAATGTAATGGCCAGCGTTCATAAATTCAGGAAATGTTATAATAACAGCCAGTCGATTTAGATCAGTTACTAGTCTTTAAGCCTTCTTCGGGCGGTGTTTCTTTAGGAGGTTGATCCTTTAAGCCCTCTTCGGGCGGTGTTTCTTTAGGAGGTTCATCAGTTGCTTTTATCATTTCACCGTAAGCCTCCAAAAAAAGTTTCCGTACCGTTTCGAGCTTCTTCTTACGGTCATTTGCACGTGGAATTTTCTGATCCTTTTCTGCAGGTTTTTCACCAGGTTTCCTGTAAAAGAGAATCACGTTATAATTTTGTTAAGTTGTCAAATAGTTTAAGACACAATAACACGCCGAACAAATACTAATTCAGAAGTCAAACAACAAAATTAATGCAAACATTGTCATAATAAACATGACGTTGATTTGATAAACATTCCGCTTCCACTTCAGATAAAATTTCAGGAAGGTGGTTTAAATTCAGGCAAAAGAAAGGGTTTATATACAATACCGTAGAACTACATTCTAACTAGAAGAGAAAGCTGAATAGGCTTGAAAAAGGTCTCTTGGTTCCATATTAGATTAAAATTCGAAGCACGGATTTTCGAATGTGTGCAAGCTTTTTTTTTTAACTTTGTATTAATATATACGGTATATATTAATTTGTATTGCATTACACGCCGCAAGTCTTATTTAACATTGTAATTGAAGCTGCATATTGCAGATATGTTCGAGCTATGCATTTAGAAAATCTCCATGGTTAACATATATAATGAGCATTTTGATGGGTACAGAGAAAGTATGCAAGACTATGCGCTGTCACTGTCAAGTTGGTTGGTTAATTTTTTAATGGCACAAAACTTCGAGGGTTATTTTGCGCCAGACAAATCTTGAGTAAAATTCAAGATCAAAACACACTATCAAGTGAATTCATGAAATGGATCTAAGATACTGATGAAGGCATGGAGAAATGACTTTGAAATGTCCATTCACTCTAGCAACAGGTAGATCAGGATAAAAGGGAAATAACTTCAAATCGTATGGTAAAAAAGGATGTCTTAAAAACTTATGAGGTTGATGTGGGAGCTTATTCCAATGAGATGAAGGCATGGAGAAATGATAGAAATGCTCTAGCAACAGGTAGAGCAGGATAAAATGTAGTTCAAATCATATGGTAAAAAGATATATAAAAGGCTGCACAGCCTGACGCCGGTATAACGAGAGAAGTACAAAGGAAGTGAAAAAAGTGCTTCGGGACCTCTCCCCCACACATGCAGGTTATTATATTGAAGACTGCTGGGTGCCTGGACATGCTGGCATCAATGGCGATGAACTCGCCGATATCACAGCAAAATCTGATATTACCTCAGAAAATGCTGTCCCTTTTACAGACATACGAAATCTTAAAAATCTTATAAGGTTGATGTGAAAGTTTCTTCCAATGAGATCTGTTAAGATGACATTCGTAGAGTTAAAATAAATTTCACGTTTCTGACTAAAAGCGGGACAGCAGGTTGAAATACGATTGACTGAAACGAGAACGTTGCAAGTGCCAAATAGGCTCATTATCTCCTTTCAAGAGATACTAATGTGTCAGTCTGCAATGACCAATGCGAAGGCGAGTCAGCAGTACATCCTCCTTCAGATTCCCTCTCGACTCCCAGTACTCCAAATTGGGTTTTACCCGCCTTAATTTGTTCAGAGTTTGGCATTCCCAGAATTCTTACCACCTGGACAAGATCTTTGCTCTGATGCAATTCGTATGTCTGTAAAAGGGACAGCATTTTCTGAGGTAATATCAGCAGATTTTGCTGTGATATCGGCGAGTTCATCGCCTTTGATGCCAGCATGCCCAGGCACCCAGCAGTCTTCAATATAATAACCTGCATGTGTGGGGAGAGGTCCCGAAGCACTTTCACTTCCTTTGTACTTTTCTCGTTATACCGGCGTCAGGCTATGCAGCCTTTTAAAGCGAAATCCACATGTAAGCGAGATTACCAGACGCCAAGTTCTGTTAAGCCTATATAAACAGCTTTAATATAAATTATTTCTAGTTGATACATTTTAACATAAAAGCATTTTACGATATATTAAAATACTCTTTGATGTCGCAAAAGTAGCATAAGAAAATGATGGATGTCGCAAAAATTTCGCAAAATTGCAAATATTAAAATTTTAATAGCACAAGTTTGTCAAAAGTCACAAATTTGCGAAAAAATCGCAAGGTCTGGCAACACTGCAAAGAACTACTAAACGAAAATAAACAGATCTAAATCTGTGTGCGCATTTTTTAAATTCTTAGTATTAATACATGGTTCGCTGCGATATTTTTAATCATGTCCCAAAATCATAAATCCAGAATGAATTTCAAACCTAAAAATTTTGTACTCGAAAGGCCGTGAAGCACTTTAAATGTGCATCAAAACGATATATTAATCAGCATTTCTTAATTTGGAGCTTTCTCCACAACACTACTTTTCCCTTCGCGAGGTGATTAAATGTGCCTATTTTACCCAACTTGGGTACCACCAAGATCGAGTTGCGTTATATAGGACCACGGACTGCGAAGTACATGTAACAAACATTTGAGAATACATCATGGAATAATAAATAGTTGCTCAAGATTCTTGTGAAAGTAATTTCGAATATTTGTGTAAACAGGAAATGCTGGTTCTCACGCAAAGATGCAGTTTGCCAGTTTCATCGATTTTTTATACTGGAATCTGTGCATAGCTTTAAGATGGTTAGAAATAGGAATGTATGTAACGAACATCTACAAGCCTATTCGCCTATTCACGGAGTGACCAGAGAATATGCCCACCATGCTGTTGTAGCCCATAAAAATTAATCCTAGAAGTATGGCGCTGTGATGTCCAGTCTTAGTGCAACCAATTCTGGAAGTTAAATTACTGGACGGTTTGAATATGAAATTTGATAACAGCATCTGTAATATAATTTGATTCTTCAAAATTTACTTACCTTGCCATGAACTGGTCCGATGTAAAATAATCGAGGATGTTAAATCCTAAGTGCATTATCTGTAATATGAGAGTTATGAGAATTTGAAAAAATTTCGTTAAAGCTTTGAACTTAATGTTTCTATAATATATTTCGCAAAGAATCAAAAAATACATAATTTCTTTTAATCTGTTTCATAATAAAATATTTTTAGTTTGAATGAAATAGTTTCACAAAATTATGAGAGCGTGACAGAGGCAAAAAGAAGCTATATAATTTTAAATCTTGCGAATGACAGAAGCTGGATGTGAAAATATGGGCAAAATACATAATATGGTCCCTTTAATTTCCAAAAACCCATTTTAATTTGGATTGATATAGTATACTTAATGCAAGTGGAAATTATTAGCACGGAGTTATTTTTCGAATTCTTGCCTGTGGTCTCCAAAACACCCATACGGAAATCATGCTTATACATGTAAAATATGTAAATAACATTTCTAAATTTAATTTGAAATAGCTTTTTGCTTCACTATTCTGTTACCACCAGTTTCCATCCTAAAAATAATCGCTTACATACCCTAAACTTATCCAAAAATTAATGCTCCCAGTAAGATTGTTGTCAGAAATTAATGTTTCAAGATTCTTGCGATGCATCAAAAACGTTTATCTACAAGAAAATCACTTCGTAATGCTAATGATTCAGATATTTACATTGAAGTTATTGGCTTGATCTAATAATTTCAAATTCAGAGTCTAAACTTCAAATTAATAAGGATTAAACGTAACTAGAACTATTATCCTGAATCGGACAAGTGTGCAGTTTCACCTCTCCTTATGTCGCCTCCAAGATCACTCTCCGTTGCTGCTATTTTCTCCACATTAAGAATAAAAATATATTCAAGAAGGATGGGTACACTTACCGATAATTTAACAATGATTCATAAAAATGTTAACCAATAATATTTTGTAACCAACTGAAGTAAAGCTACAAGATTATATCATTCTTCATTAATCGGTTGTCATGGTTAACTACCCATCAATATTAAAATTTTTGTGTAATTAAAGCCAAGTATTGTATATTTGTTTCCATATTTATTACATTCCATTACCATTGAAAATATGTAATAGCATTAAGTACCATACTGTTGCATTCTAAGTATATTCCGGGTAAAGAATTGGTTCCCATAAACATCCTAGCAGAAATTTGAAAACTGATGGGCACTGAAACCGAGTATTAAAAATTCGTTAAATACAACGATTGCTGAAAATTTCATGAATATTCAGAGAAAAGAGTTTAGTATTGTGAATCACGAATTATACGGTTTATCTACGTAAGACAAGGGATGTCTTTTTAAGGAGGACTTTTAAAGCAAGTGGCCCGTATGCACGTTACAAAGAAAATAAATCGGCATTAACACCATTGCAGTCGGAACATTCACTAGGGTTCGAAACTGGGTCGAACTACCAAAGCACAGCAGCTTCATCCACTCGACTACTGTTGCAGTGATTGAAAGGAATGGCATATTAACTAGTAAAGAAGTTCAACACTTGTGAATTAATCGTGCACAGGAATTAATATTTGTAAATAATCAGTTAGGGCTTTCTTAACGCATGGACCCTCTGGGCACTCGCCCGCGAGCTAGGTGCCCCTTACTAATCCATTTACATTTCTGCAAGTTGTAGGTGCTTCAGCACGCTGGTTTGCCCAGGGGTTTATATGTTAAGATAACACTATACAGAGTATTGACAAAGCGTAGCTAAATTCGATCATTTAGTCTAAACAGCAAGATACAGAGAAAGTTTTTACAAAACATTAATTCACTATTAGAAAGTTCATAATTGGAGGGGAATATTATTACCTCGCACCTTTCCTGAATACGTTTCGGTAAATCATGTCTGCAAATAAATTTCGATCAGATGAGATTCTATATCATACAAGAAAAATATGAAAGATCTCTAAATGTTACCACTTACGTTCCATTCAGCAATGCTTACCCGAAAAGGTACCAATCATAACCTATAGTTAAATAGGCCATTTCTACAGGACTCAAAGATGCATGGATCAAACCATCGGCCCAAAGCGATAAGCGTAAAAGGGATATGAAGAATGGTGTTCGATCGCACCCAATAACGCAATGTATAAGAACTCCTTGTTCTGGAAAAAATTATAAACAATTTACTACACATTGCATATTTATTACACAATTTGTTTGAAGTTAGAATTTGTGGATTACTTTGTTGTAAAAGCTGTATATTATCTAGCATCTTCTACTTTAATTTTTATAGTTTTAGATAGCCTTCATAAGCTTAAGCATTTTAGCATGTTATTAGCTTAAAATTAGCATAAGAATATCATGTACAATGATGTTCTAGGAGCCAGATTTTGCTTTCAAGCTGTTTCGATAAGGTTTCGAATTTCTTACATGGAAAGGTTATAAACTTAAATGGTTTATTCGATAATCTTAATTGTCCTTGGGTTATGAGTAAATAAGTTGTAGATTAACAGAAAAATTTCAGTTTCCGAAGAATGTTTAAGTTACCTGTTATGATTAGGTCAGTGAAGCACCAACATTTCAGTAACTCCCGATTTGAAAATAAACAGCGACTATACTAACTAAAAATGTTAACCAATAATATAAAAATCTTAATATATGCACAAGCTAATGATTTAGTTCTAAAAGCAAGTGAGTTCCGCTTTTTATCAATTATTTAACTTTTATCACAAATGTTACTGGAGATGCTTATCCTCAATAGAAATAATTTTAATTATACTTACTGGAAGTCACGTAGGCCAATAGAAGCTGTAGATAATTTTGCGTCAGTTTAGGAACACTCCATTCCTGGAAAATACCAAAGTTACCCCATGTTTATAATATTTAGGGATTCAAGTTTACAATTCTTACATGCACTTTATTCAGCATCTTCACGAAAACGTTACATCGTTTCCTGAATATAAGGTAGTACATTAAGTTATCCATGCATCATTTATCATTCATTATTTTAAAATTTATGTATTACTTAGAACTGGTCATTCCATTTTAGAACGTTATAGAATGGATGGTAGAAGCATATAATTTTAATTTAACTCATTTTCTTAAATTTATGCTAGAAATAGTGACGAGGAAACTGAATAAGAAATAAAGAACGATTTTATTTTTAAAAACCAATTACTTTGTTATAGATAATTTTTAATCGTACTGCAAGTTCACAAATCACACTGAAGCTATTGTGCAGAAAAGGAAAGATTTTATGGCAGACTTCCTATGAAAAATTGCTGCATATTCATCTTACACACGGGAGAAAACGTATATAAGCAGCCCCGTCATTTACTGGAAATAGAATTGGATGAAGTACTGTTTTCTACAACTTAAGCTACTCTAACGTAAAGCAGAAGAAAATGTTACCTTTCTGATAAATTAAGACAGAACTAACATCTCTGCTGGAAATTACGAGTGTGTAATTGCGATTCAAATTTGAGACAGGTTAAAATCTAAAAAGCTTTAATTTATTCATGTTTTTAGAACCAACAACAACCAACATAGATCACCTAGACATTACAATATTTCCTTTACCAATAGGTCCATCAAATCTCGAAATCTCTTGCTTCGAAATTCGCCCCCGACATACAGTTTAGGGAAACTTTTCAGTCGACATGGTTTAAAGTATTTACGGTATAACTTCTAATTTTAAAATTAAATTTCAGTGGTATTTTACGGAAGAAATTTCTTCCTTCGTCAATTGCAGCGTGATTAACAGGCACAATTACTGGGCACACCCACCTGCAATTGCATAAGCAGGTATGTCCAAACCCCAAGTTTAAATGCTTAAAACTCAATTCTGACTCATTTCATGAGAAACTAAAGATTTCCATCAATGTAGAGTCATCTTTCAAATGAAAAATCGAGTATTAAAATTAATGCTAAGACAAAAATTTGTAGCCAAGTTGGATGGTTTGAAAATTATAAACTGGAAAATTCCAAAATATGGTTAAGCAACTTAATATTTCGACACGAAATACGCTTTTAGGGAACTTTAACACGGTGCTAGTTTGCGGATATTAGTTGAATGAAGGGTAATACGGGCGAGATTATTATATGGTAAAGCTAATTTTTGCATGCCATTGGTTGCAACATTAGGCATTCATAAGAAAGTTCTGCCTTCAGAATAGCAAGCTTGTGCTACTAGAGATTTTTAATGCGGTTAACCTGGAAATCAAGAGACCATTATTCCAAAATACAGGGAAATTTGGATTCGCATATATTTTTATCAATAATAATAGCAAGATATAGTCGGTATAGTTGCGATTAGTAACAAACTTCCTGTCTTACTAATTGCAACGACTGGTTGCTGATTTAGTTGAAATATTAAATCTGCTCTCAGAAATAGTTGACGGCTTTGATAGTTGAACATAACTAGCATTAGCTGACAATATTTTCTTGCGATCAAACCTTAACATTGTCTCAAGTAGGAAGTTTGCGATTTCAATTTCTATTTCTTAAGCCTTGCCTTTTACGTTACCCGCTCAGACCTGAAGGTCAAGCAAATTGTAACGCAAGCTGCGAGGGTTAAAACTAAGATGCAATTTTAGTTACGGAGAGTTCTGTTGAACTTCCTTTGAACAGCCATTTGTTGTAAAATGTCCTCAAAGCAGGAGCGCAGACGTTAGCCAAGCGCTGCAGGTGCAGAAATTTTTTTCCTTTGCACTTCTGAAGGGGTTTTTGAAAATTTAATATTTCAACTAAATCAGCAGCTTGTCGTTGCTGATTAGTAACAGGAAGTTTCAAAACGAATACTACATAGCTAATGGTTTCCTGCAGGTCTATGAAATGGCATCTTGAGTAAATCATTTTCCTACTTTATTATGGCTTAACGCCTTGCAGATACTAATTTTAACTTTCTTCAACACTAAGGGAAACTAGGCGGCGATGAATAGGTTCGCTATAAGCGTTTCAAACAAGAGCATCATAATTCTGGTTTACGTACGAGACTTCAATACTTGATTAAAACGAGCAGCTCAGAGTGCCCCCAAATCGGAAGATCAGCGGTCAGAATAGGCAAATTTGTAAATCCAGCAACATGCATGTCTATATTTGCAGTGCCGAATTTCAGCAGTTCTGATGTTCAAACGAAAGCAAATTTCCGTACACACGATAACGGTAATGCATCAAAATATAGTATGAAAATAGAATAGAGTATTTTAAATGCATCATTAAATTCCCATTTTAAACTGTGTTCGGTTTCTTTTGATTTGCTGATAATTGTTTACCGATAAATATTCATGTCGTGACAATACATAGGATGAGAAAAATATTTGTCTCCCTATGGTACAAAGTCATCCATTTCCTTTTAGAAAACGGCTGGACAATTTTGGCGTAGTGTAGGCTTTGCCTTGCGTACATTAAACACGTATACGAGTGCGTTCTCATCGTTTTAAAGGTTACCGCCAGGTTTTCATAATTTCCACCAACTTTCAAATTTCGCCGAAGGGATTGCAGTGGCTATTTTAACACATACTGAGATTTCATCAACATTTCTTTAAGGTGACTAAGTAATTTAAGTTTTTAAAGTTTATTTAAAGTATTAATTTTACCAATTCGATAAGACTAGAACGGAAGCTATTAAAACGTTTTATAATTTACATGCAAGGTGCTAAACACTTTATTAATTTTCAAAAATCTTTTACCTTGTACTTTGAAAAATTTATGCCAGGTGGAACAACAACATCAGTTGTAGGTAGTTTCAACTCGACGCCTACTTTTTCCTGAAATAATTGATTGTAAAATTATAAGCTGTACAAAATAACTAGGCAAAATATTCAACAATAAAAGCTTAAACTTAAGATTACAAACTAAAGTGTTAATTTTTCAAGTTACTGGATTCATTAGATGTTGTACAAATTGATTTAAATTACAGTTAAATTCGAGCATTTACTTTAAAATACTCCTAAACTTACTGAAGTGGCAACCCGCTATTGTGAGCTGAATGTGTTAAAAATTTTGCCACCTTACAGGTAGCTGTGTCATGAACGTCACGCTGAATAATGACTTTCAGCCTCCCAGTTTGAGATTTAGCTTATATTCAAGGTGGTTTTTTTCTAAAGGGAGAGAAGATATGGTTTGGCAATTGCGGGAAGACGAGCAATCACTATTAAATTTTTCCAAGATAAAGGTTACATTCATTTTGAAAAACGTTTGAAAACAACTATTTTTACAACTACAGAAGAAAAATGGCGCATCAACGGAAAATTATGCAGCGAGCTGGAAAAGTTTACAGAGTGAATGTTAGTTTCGAGTTTCGCGCTCGTTTAAGTTACTGATAACTTAGCTTTTACTTCTGGTGTCGAAAGCTCACGTTAAGAAAATTGTTAAACATAAATTTCAGTACATCTATCGGCTACAATTTTTTTTATGAACGCTTACGGGAATTTCTGTACTTGTCTTTATTTACCTGTAATTTAATAAAATAACCACTATCCTTATGGCCGGTGGCCACAAAAGTTCTTACCGAGCTTTTATTTTCGTAATCTTTGGTTCTAAACGTACTTTCAACTGCGAGTGGAAGTAAACAAGATTAATCACTGCAGCTTTATCCTTTTATATTACATACAATGATACCAACCGTAGAAACCATGGTAAGTACTTATTTCATAAATTCCTACTTCTCAGTCAAAATATGAAGCACAAAAGCACGAGTCCCGTACGAACAAAATTGACAGAGATGCTTTGTATTAAATTCGAATATATTCAAGGCCTGTAAACAAATTAAAGAGCAAAATGTTTGCAATTATACGTAATTAAAGTACAATTATCAGTTTACAAAAATGCTTCTGATGTTAAGAGGTTAGGTGACAAGCATTTTATGCAAAGTGTTCATATAAATTGCTTTCAAAATGGAAATCTTATTTCCAGAATCTTGTACAATTCGCGTTCTAGAAAACACTGGCAAGCTTCAGTATTAGCACGCAGCCAACTTGTGTCATCTGCAGCACTTAAAAATAAATATTTCCTACGGATGGAATTTTTGTACGTTTCTCGAATTAAGATTCTGAAGGAACAAAACTTCATGAGAATACCAAGTAATGTTTCGACTTTGAAAGATTACGCGAAAACTTCAGTAAAAATTCTTTCGGCCAAATAATATAACAAAACTAAAGACGAGTAAATCACAAAAGAACATTAAATGTCGTTTAAGAGGAAGTTGGTTTGATTTATGAGATTCCGGCAAAACCTCGAGGGCTATCTTCATAACGAGAGGATTGTCTTCATGGAAAGCTTTTTAAGGGAAATTGGTTCGTATACGTGTTGCACGCGGGAAAAACCACAAAACACCAAACACCCAGTTGGTTCATAGGATGTCAACCTCGGACGGAACTACCAGTGTTCGGCGACTTTACCGCTCAGAGGCCCCGTTTAAGGAATATCGATTATTCCAATTTATTAACAGACCCTTCAATGTAAATTAAAAATGAGGTCAGAAATGACAAATTTTTGAATTAAATAGCTCGGTCAATTTTTCGTAAGGGATTCAAACCTTTAGAACTTTATTGTTGACTAAAACATTTTCATAAATTGGTCACCAGAAGAACGTAGAAAAAATTAGTAAAAATTGGTAGAAATTTCATGTCGCAATTTGCAATATTGGTCTTTAAATTTTAAAATGGGAAAGCATTTTCATTTGCATCGTTTGAAACATTTTTTACTCGGAAGTACATGTCTACGTCCAGCGTTTTCGAAAATGGTCGATAAGAACTTTTGTGGGCACTATCATTACGACTGTTATTTTGATATAACCTTAAATTTGTGCAAACGTTTACGTGCGGCCGAAGTAGCGGCCCGTTAAATGAGAAGAAACCCTTTTCATTTTTGTGCAATTTATCAAATTCTTTGAAATGTTACAATTTGACACTAGTCTTTCGAGAAAAGGCAGGACAAATCTTGGGTCTCCAACTTTGAACTAAACGTTCAGGTCACGTTTCTCACACAGCCTGCGGTTTCCTTCTAATTTAAAAACACAGACGTACCTGAGTCCAGTCGTAATGTAGTTTTTCAGGATCTGGATTATAATGGTACTCCATAAAATACTCAATACCTGGAACAAAATTCAGAGAATTAGCTTTTAGTTAAAATATGAAAATTTTCCACGATTATCGCTTTCATTACATTATAGATTGATTAAAGTTTTGCTCTTGGAAGCATGATTTTTTATTAATGATTCAGAACAAATTAAAATTAAATGCTGCGGGGAAGAATGTGCAGCCATGGATTTATATCTATTCATGCCAAAAACTTCTAAGAATGGAACATTGATTTTTTAAAACACATTTCAACAATTATATCAAGCACTTTTATGTAATATTGTAGTTTCATATTAAACTGAATAACTATTGCTTTAGATTTAGATGTCGCTGTTTGTTACAGAATTTTCCCATTAACGTTATTAGAAGTATGAGAAAATCAGATAATTGCTCCTGTGTCATTTTCCCGTCTGTATTACATAAACATATTTCTTTTGAAGCATCACAAATTCTGGAAACATATATAGAAGAGGCTGAATATTATTTTACCCTTCACTATAATAACACGTAAGGTGATTCATTAACAATACGATGCTTCGAAGGACTTTTATTCTTTTCAAATTAAGAGTTCATTAGACCAAATTAGTTTATTTTATATTATAAAAGACTAGTTTTACTAGTCTTATATAATATAGTGAGAACTAGTTTACTAGTGAAAACAAGAAAAACTTTACCGGCATTTTTAGCACTTCAGATTCGTTGTTTTTCGATCTAATTCAGAGTTTCTTTCAGCACAAAATATTTTCAAATTGAAAATAAAGAAATCAACATGCCACTAAATTATGACTATATATAGGGTATTAAAATATTGGCAGACTGATTTCAAACAGTGTTGCGAATGCCACAACAGCTAGAGGAATCCGGGTCGTATCTTGTGAAAAACCCATTAAGTTGTGCAGATGAAATCGGACTCCGTGTAAACGATTTTGAAGATCGTTTGCGAAACAGACGCAGGGTTAAATGTTTCATTCCAAATGTACACCAAAATTTAAACTTTTATTACGGTCCTAGCCAAATTGAGTTTGAAATTCAGTTATCTGTAGTACATAGGTTTGGAATTATCCTGCCCCAAGGCCTAAAGTGGCCCTATCGCCAGTTTAACTCACACAGACTTGCTCCGACAAGGTATCTCATAACGACCATCGCTAGCCGAGACAAAAAACCCACCACCGAGTACTGCTTTGCGAGTGTGATGTTTCTGTCTCTTTATACAGAACGTTGTTGCCTCTCCACCTCCCCGAGGTGGGCATCATCTGTAATACATCCAGAGATCTGCGCTTGCCATGACAAAATGCATTAGGAACTTCCACTCTTGTGAAATACGAAAGGCCACAGCTGTACGCAGCTAATTCATCGGCATGAGCAGTCTTCACAGAACACTGTACAAGACTGCCACATCTGATACAGAGAAAGAATTTAAGGTAGTGCCAAAACTTTTCGATTAGCCCATGTATAAACTAAATCCTTTAGTACGGCAGTTTATAAAAATTCGAAGTGTTTTGTCAACTGATAGTAACTTAATTTTCGCCGTTTACAAACTAGTATAGCATAATCTACCTCTAAAAGGGCAGATTTTCAATCATCTTTCAAAACACAAAATTTAACTTCTACGATTGATAATAAAATTACAGGCTATTTACTCACCTGGGTATGGTACGAGAACAGTATTGAAGTTCTCGTACAGCTGCGTGCAAGCTCCAGAGGAAGAATTCACACTGTAAAACAAGCGGATGTTAAAACCTAGCAACAAGGTTCTACACTATTTCGTAAAAATAACAGAATAACTTACATGTCAGTATATTTATCCTTCATGTTCTTTACCCTCAAATCATAAATATAACGCACATCCAAATACTGTAAAAGAGCTACATCATCCTTTAGTTCCTTTAAATAGTTTAAGTTCCTGAAAAAGATACTTTCAATAACTTAAAATATCACTTTCAGACAACTCTAGGAGTTTTAATATGAAGAGAAAAAAAGCAAATGTTTTAGATAATGTTTTCACAATGGTTGCATTTTTATCGCTTACCAAGACTAATGAGGGAAATTTCTATACAAATAATCTTGGGTAAAACAATATAGGTTAGATAAGTTATTGTCAACAATTTAGTTGCAAAGAGTTAAAATCATAATTTGATGCAATTAAAATGAATTTCATGTACAAACATGTGATCTTAAGCAGTTCGCTTAAATTTAGTATATAGAGGGAAAACAAGTTGTCTAGCATTACTCAGACTAATTTCGATCTTTAAAAACACATTACGGTTCGGAAAGGTTAATACGTTTGGATATAGGATATGGCAAAGCATACGAGGGCTTAAGTGAGGGTATGTTTTCCAAGATTTGTTTTGAGGAAGCTGGCGCATATTTGTTACACTTGCTGAAATCAAGTAATCCACTCATGCAGCCAGCACACTTGCCAGGATTCGAACCGGGTTAAGTACCAGTGTTCAACCGTCTTAACCTCTCAGCCACTGACGCACTAGAGTTAAAGGTGTTGGAAAACTGCTATAACGTGATGAACACTAGTTCTGGAAGACTTCTTGCAAAATGCTATGAAATAGATTTTTAAGCCTGGAAAGAAAGTTTAAGGTTGAGAATCTACTATAAATTAGGTGGAAATAATTCCTAGATACTCTTCATGCGAGAAAACCTATTCTCTAGAATTGTGGGAAAACCTAGTTGAAAATAGGTGAACTGTTGATTTAGATTATTTGATTATGACAAAGCACCTAAGAGCTATCTAAGGGAAGGGATGCCTTAGTAGACGACTTTAAGCGAATCTGGCTCGTATCCACAGTACACATGAGTAAAACCGCGAGAAATGAGAAATCCCATGCAACCAACCCGTTCACCTGAAATCGTACTCGGATCCAACTACCAGTGTTCAGCGACTTTAAGAGTCGACCGCTGGTGGACCCTGTTGAACGTAAGCAAATCTGCACCTAATATAATTCCGAAATGGCATAAAGATGTGTGGTTGATAAGAAAACCATAAACAGCCTCCGAGCAAACGAAGATGGTTCGTACATATGATTATGGAAAAGCATGCTAAGGGACGCCATCGTGTGGGGCTAAGAGAAACTGATTAGTATCAGTACGGCAAAAACACGAAGACGCCCATGTGACAAGCCCATTCGCCTGAAATCGAACACAAGCGGAACTAGCAATGTTCGGCGACTTTTCCCCTCGACTACAATGAGAAACGTAGGAAGATGGGTAATTAGAAATACTTTAACCCTAAAACCGGTAAATCGGCTTTAGAATCCAACGAATTCGTAACAAATCTGCAAAGAGAAATATTATCCTTTCAGTAAAATATTTATATGTGGAAAGGCAAAGAGGAAGATCGTGGAGAACTTTAAGGGAAACTAGTTTGCTTTCATACTGCATAAGGAAAACCACAAAAACACATGCAGCCAGCCCGTTCGCCGAACTAAGTATATAGTGATCTTAATCACTCAAAAAATGGTGGGGGGTCAAACATCGTAGAGAAAGCCATATATTTCGTTAGTATATGCATTTTAACGGCAAAATGAATCTTATTTAGGTATCTTAAATTAAAGATTTAACAAAGCGCTCAAAATAATGGCATACTATCGCACAAACTTTCTGGGAAAAATAATCTCAAGCATAATGTTCATAATAGTATATTTAGTATAAAATTCCGGAAATCAAAATGTCTCCCTAAAGTCCGGACATCAATTTTATTGAGCACATTCAGGTTCACTTGCAAGACATAATTGAATAAGTATCCTTTCCCTCCCTCCAAAAAGATTTAGCAAAAATCCACCATACATTAGGAAAAAATAAACTCAAAATATTGTTAGATCCATGCTTGAAGACTTGATCAGCTATAAACGTAAAAGGAGGCCGCACATTTTATAAAGTATTCTTAGCGGTTAAAATTTTATGCTCCAATATTTGACCACAACTCATTTTTTCACAATTACACATTAATATTTATCATTTATAAAGATTTCTCGATCGCTCTAAGGCATGCCATTAAAGGCATTTAAATTGAACGTTTAGTTCCTTTAAAAAGTGTTCGAAAGCTTACGCTCCAATACTGAAACTCACTAAATACATTACAAAACTTTCACCAGTTCAAATTTGGAAAATAGAATCCTCTGTGCTTTGGATATATTGAGCTTAAATACTTGTTTTCAATTCACATTTCGTTGCTGTAGTGCTAGCATGACAAGTAACGAGAGATTGCATGTGTAAGACTACAGTGCATAGTTTACCGCTTACGTTAACTAGTTTTTTTTTATCAAATGAAAAGATACAATAGCATGTTTAACAGGTTAATTGCTTCAGTGAACAAAACACGGAGTGCAGTTTGAAAGCTTTATTGACAAAGCTTTGGAAAAGATTACCATCCAAACGATGTCTTGAACGATCCCCAAAAGGCGACGTCCGAAAATTTGGCGCTTGTTATATAACTGTTAATATACCTTTAAACTTTGGTGGTCGTGTGCTTAATGCATGATATAATTAAAGAAAATAAGAGTAGACAATCTCCTATAACAAAAGAATATATTAAGTACTAAATTACAATTTAAATTACATTGCAGAGATCAACGCAGAGCTCGGAACACAGTTCATGCTACCGTCGCGTACAGTTGTCTGACGAGAAGTCTGAGTGAGTCATGACGTCGCTTTGCTGCTCCAATTAAGAACTGGATTTTACACGTGGCGCCATCTCATTAATAGAAGTTGAAGTATCTGTCGGAACGCCACAGTACTCCCCCCCCAGTACCATCGGTACGTTATAAGTACTTTGGGCTAAATTTAACCTTTCTTCCAGATCTGGTAGTTTTAGGTTGCTCTTTAACGGGATGTAAGCTTTCTTCCGGGAGTGATGTTGATGAGGAAGTTGTTGGATCTTGCATTAGAAATGCTGGTTTGAGACGATCGATTCCAATCACCGATTGTTTGCCATTGCAGATGGTGAAATGTTTCGGTGTTCGTTTGACAACTTTGAATTGACCATCATATGAAGGTGTTAAAGTTGGCTTAATTGCATCGTTGCGCACGAATACGTGCGAAGATGTCTCAAGCGCAGGATGTACAAAATAGCTTGGCTGGTTATGCGAAGATGCTGGGGTTTGCGAGGTATTGCTCACGGTCTCACGTAAACGTTGAAGGAATGTTGGAGGGTCGATAACTGGAGTAGATTCTGGGTGAAAGAATTCACCTGGCAGACGGAGGGTTGCACCATATAACATTTCAGCACAAGTGCTACCAATGCCTTCTTTGAATGCTGTGCGAAGACCAAAGTTGAAGTATCTGTCGGAACGCCACAAAACTATAAATATATACGCATTCTATAAAATATCCAGCATAAAAGAGAGTTAACGTAGACGATAAATTTAACTTGCTATAGGGAAAGTAAGTCCGAAATGAATATTTCATTTATGCTCTCTCATACAAGGCAATAACTAGTTTGCAACTTAAACTGGACTGGCAAAGCAAAAGGACTACGTAAAGGAACCTGGCTAGTGTTTAAAAAGGATTACCAAAGAGGTGTGTGCAGCATGCCTAATTTCAAGTCTAGGATGGTCTTTTGGTTTGACTTAAATTCTATTTAGGATAAATAATTTAGCGAAATTAACAAAATTCAGATCAGAAAGCTACATTACTTCAAGAACAGAACAATTTCCTTTTGCTTACAAGATTAGGAGCAGTTTAACTTGCCCACTTACGCGAGTGGAGCAAATGCCGTTTTTCCGAGAATTGAACATCGTGAGGGTAATGAAAAGAGCACACGGTCGAAGTGCAGCAAATGTACAAACTTTTAAACTGTATATATTCTTGCCATATTTCATGCAAATTATTTTCACGTTCTACACACAAGTTGCACATACCAAAATCTACAACCAAATCTTTATCCATCTGAGAAATACAAGTAGATCTGAAAAAAGGGATGCAGCACCAAAGGAAAAAATCCAAGGGTCTTGTTATTGTTCAAGAATGGAAGCCGGGGTTGATGAATGATGAATTTTCTATTTATATGTCTATATAAAATCAATTATGTCTATAATACTCTTATTTTAGATCTTCCTACACAGGTAAAGTTTTAGAGATTGGGGTTGTTGCCGTACTCTAACGTGCCTAGTGCAGATAGATTTTCTTGCATATAACCAACGAATTTTCGATACAAGCATAAGCTATCACCAAACAATTTTAAAACAGCATACTGATAAAATCAAACGAAATAATAGAATGATGGACGCAGAGATGAACAAGTACATAAAACCCATATAATTATTTTAGATTTAAAATGAAAAATAAAAATTAGGTGCATTAAAATACACATTACTGAGATATTAAGAAACAACTTCAGATCAAAATTAAAGAACAAAAGTCATCCGTTTCAGGTGCTGAAATGGCACCGATTTCTTCGATTACATGGACAAGAAATATTCGCTAAAATGCTTCACTCGAAGTCTTAAATACGTAAACTTAAAAGCGACGCACCGACGCAGTGCATGGATAGAAATATTTTCTGGATATTCGGACAGCAATAAATATTACACGGCGAGATGCAATAAATATAAAATTCAGATGGGTAGAAAATTTTCTACCAACCCACATTACTGCATGTCATGTATCTCGGATATGCCTCATTTCAAGTTACGCGAATTTCGTATTCACCCTGTATATCTACGAGACTGTAGCCAAGATATAAAGCGACAACTGCTGCCAAGGGTTACAGCTCTCTATTTCCAGGGCAATCTTTGGAACTAAATTAGCAGGTGAGAAATATTGCAGCAGTGTAACTGCATGAAAGAATCCTAACCGAACCACTAACGTTGGAAGATGAGAAAAATCGTGCTCGACTAAGATAGTGAATCTCTTTATGTATAGGGTGAAATTTAAACTGTATGAATTATAAAACCAAATATCAACATGAGAAAATTCTATTTAAAAAATCGATGTGAGTAAAAGTTAATATAGCAAACTCAAAATGTTAGGGCAAATGAATCGTATACATAGTCATTTCATAACAGTATCTTGGCTTAGGCAGTGAGTGGAAAAAATCAACTAAGGCACCTTGACAAGACCAGCTGAAAAGTTCATATTTGTACAAGATAAAAACATGTACTTCATTTCTCTTATGCAAAACTGGGATAATTATTGAAGCAACTAGTTTAGGTGTTTCAGATTTTAATGTATCAAAACGGTATTTCTTAAACCTTTATTCACAAGATTAAACGTCAAGAAATGTATCCATGTTTCCCAACAAATCAAGACTACTTGCAAAATATTTGTCGAATTTTAATAGTGCTTTACATACCACAATCTGCACAAAAAATAAGATTAGCCATTTTGAATATAAGGAATTTTAATTTTAAATAACGCTTAACTTCTTTTTAAATAAATGCAGAGAGAAAAACGAAAAAATCAGTTTCTTCCACTCGAAAAAATTTAATCTTTCATTCATTCCCAGATCTTTTATTTCGCACGCAAGGCATGCAAAACCTTTTGCAATGCTTCACGAAATCAGTTTACCGTAGAGGCAGTTATTAAATGCATGAACTCATTCAGCACATGCTAGTGGAGCTATCCGAATAAGTGGCTCACTTAACAGCGTAAATGCAAATAATTGGGTAGCTAGTTAAAACCCCCCAATATTGATTCGGTTTGTTTTAATTATGTCAAAGCACTCCAAAGTTAGCTGCCTAAGTTGGGATGCTTCGTGGAGGACTTTAAAGAAAATTGGCTCATACTTCACTATATACGAAACCCTGAAACGAACTATCAACGTTCAGTAACTTTACCCCTCGGTCGCTTGTGGGCATTGCTAGTATTGAACTCTGGGCTACTGTAACAAAATCAGGAAAGAGTAGAGGCTACCGTAACAAAATCAGAAAAGGTTTTACGGGTAATGTTGGTAATTTAAAACTTTCGAAACCTGTCAAGGAGAATGGACTGTTGAGTTTTAATGACATGGATTTTAATTCTGCTATAAATTTGAAATACCACGGAAACATTCTGCAAACAGCTCTTTCATCTTACTTATAACTTTCGCTATCTCAGCTGTTCATTTTAACTATTGCTAGAGCGATAAGATACTAATTCTAGATTGCTTATAGTTTACTTACAGTAATATAAAAACTGCAGTGTCAATATTCATCTCGTATTCAAAATTTTCTTCCTGAAAAGACCTGAAAAATAAAGGAAATGTTGACATACAGAAAATAGACTTAAAATTCATAAATTCCATGGTACAAAGTATTTTCTCTACTGATAACCGATCATAGAAATACGTATGCGATTTATTCAGTCATATTATTTCAAAAATATTCAAGTACTTACAATTATAAAAGTCCTAATATATAAACTGATGCTAAGTAGTTTGATATTCGAAGGTTACCTTAGAAAATGGTTCGGAAGACTGTCCATAAAAGAAACCCAAGAATTCTATTCATGATGCCCTTTCAATCGGCTAAAACTAAGAACCATTAGATTTTATTTAGGTTGGATATATTTAGTGATTTCTGGTCAGGTTTTATTGTACGCATAAAAATCGATGTATGCCAGAGAAATTTATAGCAAGGATAGTAAGATTTATGAACCACAGAATTCCAACGCATCGGGCGAATTCATAAATGAATTTTCAACAGGCTGCATTGGATTTTATCAACTCAACGATAAGGAATGATTTACCTACAAATGAATACAAAATAACAAAGCTTATTAATTTCCTAGTGTGAACTTTAATTCTATTACCTTCAGCTTAAAAGTACTTGAATTGTTCAGATAGCAAAAAGGTTTGAGTTCGTTTGAATTCAGATTTCAGGCATCTAAGAATCTGGAGTTTTTCAGGCGCTCGAAACTTCTGTAAATTGCAAATCTTAGGAGTGAATATAAAAGAATACCAAGAAATAGGCAGCTAATCTAAAGATTTGCATTCGGAAACCAGATAATAACACTAGCATTGCACCGTGTTACTTCATCTGCCAACCAATTTGTGAAACCAGTTTGAAAGAATGTCGTTTGCAATTGACGACAGGAGACTGATGAAAAGAATGTGCATATTTGTCTAAAAACATATTTAAGGGTTTGTTAACCCAACTGAAGGTTCTAAGCCAGAAAAATTAACTACAAATTCAATATATTATATAATTGAGACGCTGTTTCATTTATGGGATTGCGTGGATTATAAATACTTTGTTCATGTCAGGTTGCATAGCACCGTCTCTTCAATCAATCGATTGAACCAAAACCGAGATCCACTTTAAACTACAGATTATATTTCTATATTTTTCTATGCTGGACTTTGTGCATAATGTATATAGGTGTTCGTGACTTATGTGAAGTTATTCTTGTTCAAAGTATTGTTAATGCCATCATTTAACGACCGATCACTCCCGCAATAGGCGACAAATACATTCGATTAAATAAACTGATCTTAAGATAGGACATATCTTGAGCATAGCCTCAAAACGAAAGTAGTTCAGAGAAATTCTTCGTAATTGACTGGAAGTTTAAACGAGGAAAATTAAAATATTTACTTACTTTTGTTTTTTTCCTTTTTCAGTCCATCGTATTGCCATACTCTCATATACAGACGAAGAACGGCATATGAACTAAAATTGAAAGAGAATGGAATCAATAACTACCAGCTCTTTAAGGTTGAACTTTATAAATTTAAATTCAGTCAAGTATTTTACAGGATTACAGATTCATGTACTTCCGGAACTGATTGAACTTTCTTGCATGTGTCTGATTATGGAAGCCTCGAGGCTATCTGCCTAAGGGGAGGAATGCCTTCGTGGAGGACTTTCTAAGGGAAGCTGGCTCGTATACACGTTACACATGGAGAAAACGACGAAAACGCCCATGCTGTCAGCTCGTTCGTGGGATTCGAGCCTCGGACCGAACTACCAGTGTTGAGAGACTTTACCGTTCGGCCGCTGGTGGGCCTTTCTTGCATTTGAAAAAAGACGATTCAGGCTGCTATGATGTACCGATCTGATTTTAAGCTTCTTTGAATATATATACGTGTGAAACACAAGCTAACGCTTTTTTTAATATCGATATTAATAAAAAGAATAGTATTAAATATTTACTTCACAGAAAAGGAATCTGAGCATTGTCGAAAAGGAAAAAATTAGCGAAGTGTGCTAACTTTGAAATTTCGATCATCGTAAATTATGCGATCTCTCACATTTATTGAAACGAAATAACACCTGTGAAAAATGTAGGAAAATAAAAATATCGTTTTCAAATTCTAAAACCTGAAATAAACTAGAAGTAATCAGGCATACGGTGACCATGAACGAAAAGGCCTGAAAACGAAACGAGACTAAAGTCCGAAATTATCGACAGTTTATAATTAAAATGTACTGTAAATATTTTGGCCTTAATGAAATACAGTTTTCAAACAAAACACTGCTAAATATAAAAACCGCTTATTATAAGTCTGTTTATATATAAAATCCTTAGGCAGCCTTTATTTTCGCAAACTTAAAATCGCAATTAATTGTTTTAAATTGAAACATTAAAAGCTTTAACATCTCTGAATTCTTAAATTTGTAAAACGTTTCATGCAAATCACGAAATTTTTAACAGTCACATGATACGGATAAAAGTACTTGAAGTTACTAAAAATAGACTCACGCAAGATAAAAATTTTCAAAATTAGGGATTTGTACCGTATTTCGCTTTTACTTAAAGGGTCTGTTAAACAGGAATTCGAAATCGATCTTTCTTTAATGTTATTCAATGATATTACTTCGATTTACTAGTGTGCAATGGACCAATGTTTAATTTTTGCCCACATAAAGCCTTTTCACATAATTATTTTCACCTCTGAAATGCCGAAAATGCGTTCATAATGGTCACCTGCAGTTTCATTACTTTAGGAACATAATTTAATATTGAAAGAATACATTGGACTAAATATTTCAGTTTATGAAAAAATTATAAGTTGGTTATGGGCCAGTTTTGAAAGTCGACATTTTTTTTTATTTAACGGTTATTGTGGCAAAGTAAAGTGTTCAAAGGTAAATTCGTAAATTCAGTTTTCCTGTTAGCGTGTGAATTGAGTGGTCTTAAAATTCAGTCTAATCCATTTATACGACAGGACTTTATTATGCCGCTAGTAGCTATTGTATTTAGATTGATACACATACACACTATTTACAGCCTTTTATATATACAGAATGTTGAAACTTGCAATTTCTTCATGGGACGTTAACCAACTAATGGAAAAGTTTCTTTCTCCGAAAGTGAAATTCAATTTAATCGCTAAAAGGCAAAATTTGTAGAAATTTAACTGCATGTACTTAAGTCATTTAAATGAATTATTTTAATGATGAAGCTTCACTTTCATAATTTCAGTAAAATTGAGAAATAATCTTGATAATTCCTTTTTAGATTGAAGTCGCATGTTGCAGGCTGACGAACTGGAAATGAATGCAAGTAAGGCCACGTAGTGTGATTTGGCTAATGGCGAACGTTCACGTTCAAACTTTGGTAGTAAAATTTTTACAAATACACTAACACATTGAATAATAATTGATAAGTAAAGTACTTAATCTGCTTTACCAGGTAGTCCAAATCCATTCCCTGCTTTGGCAGGAGAAATAAAAGTATAAGAACGAAAAATTTCCATTTGCCGTTTGTACAGATTTACTACCACCATCGCGAGTTGTGAGGAATCATTCCATGTCTTAACAGTGCTTTCAACTGTTGTATCATAGTTTACAATTCCTTGATTGGCTAGATAAAGCGCTGCGATTAAGATTCGGTCATTTTATCTTTAATTCTTCATGGACGTGGAATTTCAAACAAACCACGGAGCGTTTAAGGTTGCTCTAAGTATTTTGTTTTGCAGGACGCTGATCTTTAATCTGTCTGCAAAGCAGTTGTCTATGCTGGGACGGCGTAGAGCAAAATAGGGAGAATTAAAGTTACGTAAAGAGTTCTTTTCACGCAGATGTTCAATTTAGATTTTCTTATAATACAAAATAGCGCCATAAACGCTGCAATTCCTTATTTTCTGTAGCACTAACATTTTCTTTAACCATTTCATTCTTCGCTTTGTACGACCCATGAACACAATATTTTAATTTTAGAATGAACACATTTTATTTAATGTAACTATAGGGATCTAGATATTCTATACATAAATTCATTTAAAAAGCTCTTAAAATCGATTTCGTAAGCTTAAAAATGCCATTGCATTTAAAATGTTTTTGTAATTGAAAGTACACCTTGCCCACCTAACTGTTGCGAAACCAGAATTTTTAACAGTTATTTATAAAATATAATCTAGTAAGTAGTTAGCTATTTGTAATTAAATGTTAGTAAGTAGTTAGCTATTTGTAATTAAATGTTAGTAAGTAGTTAGCTATTTGTAATTAAATGTTAGTAAGTAGTTAGCTATTTGTAATTAAATGTTAGTAAGTAGTTAGCTATTTGTAATTAAATGTTAGTAAGTAGTTAGCTATTTGTAATTAAATGTTAGTAAGTAGTTAGCTATTTGTAATTAAATGTTAGTAAGTAGTTAGCTATTTGTAATTAAATGTTAGTAAGTAGTTAGCTATTTGTAATTAAATGTTAGTAAGTAGTTAGCTATTTGTAATTAAATGTTAGTAAGTAGTTAGCTATTTGTAATTAAATGTTAGTAAGTAGTTAGCTATTTGTAATTAAATGTTAGTAAGTAGTTAGCTATTTGTAATTAAATGTTAGTAAGTAGTTAGCTATTTGTAATTAAATGTGATATTACATACGCCTCTGAAGGAGAGTAAATGCATAGCATAGCAAAGTTTATAAATGAACATCTAGGGAGAACTAGCAAATATGCTTTAAAAAGGAAAACATTAACGATTGTCAAGCTAGGCACAATACAACCCCAATTTTAAGCTTATTATGAAACATCGTATAAATTAGCAAACAGATTAACACATCTGATTGCAACGGATGAACTTATGCGAGAAGAATGATAATACAAGAATAGTATTTAATATAGTTACATACATTCAATGTGTATCTCAAAATCGAGCGGTTAAATTAAGAGAATTATTCGCATTCCATACTGAAAATACAATATGGTAGCAAAGCTGAATAAACCAATAGTCTGCAATTATCTGCAAATTTACGTTCTCATTCACACCATTCTACTCTGGTGCACGTTGTTCTGAAACAAAGACAAATATATTGAACTATTAGGTCGACTATGGCAAAGTACACGAAGCTTAAAATTGCACACTACTTAAAAATATAGGTTTCCAGGGCATTAATTATGTATTTCTACTTTCTTTTCTGTAAATGGAATCGTAAGAATGATACAAGATTTAATCTATTCCATTTGGAAAAGTGGATTTATGTTTGCTACACTACATAAAAGGCCAGAACAGCTGTTTTTGATGCTAGGCATGCAAAAACTCTTCCCATTCTAGCATGAAAGAGTTTCGCTAGAGTGAGTACACTCTAGCATGAAAGTTAATCAAGTTTTAGTAAAACACTCTTCCCACTCTAGCATGAAAATAAAATTTATCTCCCAGATGATCGAATTATCAAAGGAAAACTATTTGAAGTATTAGTTGTGAATAACATCCTAAATGAGCCTGTGTACAAATCCAACAGGTACACTAAGGTAAGGAAGGTTCAAATTTAGTTACTGAACTTTAAGGTCACTTCGCTTTCAAATTTAGTATTTAAGTTACAATTAAGCTCTGTAATAGAACTCCAAGATTATTCATTTGAAATAATGTTAAGCTGTAGTACCTTGTCAACTTATGGTTTTCTGACACACCTTGCTCTTTCTATATGCTTTTAATTAATATGGTGGTCGTTACTTGAGCTGAATCGTTACTTCCACTTAACGACATTTTTTCAATATTCCTGGTAAATATAATACACAGTTTGCATATACAGACTACGGAGACTTCGTGGCTCATTATTTTGATTCAATTAAAGTAACAGTGTTCCTAATTGAGCACTAGTCTTTAAACCGTTTACACTACCACAAAAATTACTTTATTGAAGGCGTCTTTCAGTTTACGTCTTTGAAAAACATTTACATTCAGGAAGATATGTTATTTACGCCTCATTTGCTTTCTTAAGTATCCATTTGCAAACATTTCCTCCCTTGCTTATGATTAAAGTAACTTTGGGTTTATTTTTATAAGAATTTTTCCTAGCAGTCCCTTGAGTACACGCTTCCTAAATCCTTTCTTACCGTTTCTACAAATGAACACCATAAAAAACTTTTTCAAAGTCTTCCGATTAATACCGACTGTCCACCAATGGTCACCTTCATGTAGAGAAAACTGACCAGGGCAACTTTTATTCTCGAATGGTACTTCCTCCAAAATATGCTAATATATTTCAAGTTTAGGTTAAAAGTTCTAAATTCTAAGCATTCCGAGTTTCACTTTTTCCAATAAGGATTCGTCTTTTAATGATTAACAATTAAATCTAAACTGGTTTCGTTGTAGATCTTTCCTAGCCATGATTTATGAATATAAACGTATTCTTAAAAATGAAACAAATCTACAGTAATTTACGCCATCATTCCATCTAAAGTATCCAGCATTCAGGTTCAGATTTTGCCTTATATTAGAGTGAAATAACTAATGACTTAAAAATTTACAACTGCCCATCTTTATCAGCGGAAAAGCAGACGAAGTGTAAATCAGGATGTTAAACCTCCATCATGTACTACGTAAAATTCATAACGAATAGCTGCTACAAAACCGAAAATAAACGTAGACATTTTCGCAATTAAGCGGGACGATTCGATGAAATTTTAATGTCAGAATATACACCTTATATGAATTGTTGCAGTTATAAGTATTTGAAATTCAGTAGAAATTAAATCATATCTTCAAAGATCAATTATGAAATGCTTTTTTAACTCGGCTTTTAAATGCCGTAGCAAACAATAGGTTTATTTAACGTCTAGATAAGCTTCCTTCGTATTTAAAATTAAATTAAACAGCTAATGCCTAAAAAGAAGTTTACCTAGCCAACTAATCTTAGTACGAAATTATGCCAATAAGTTGATATTTGAATGCAGTTAAAATATTGAGAAAAAGCATTTAGACTTATGGTCTCCAACAGGTCACATTTGATTAGAAATAATATTTAACGAAGTAGAAGATAAACTTACGTTTCCTTCGAACAACAAGGCAGGTACTGGAAACCTACGTCTGCGCCTCACTTTACGAGTATCCTGTATCATTCTCTGGAACATTAGAGGTTCAAACCTACAAATTAAATGGTTTGAAAAGTAAGTATGCAACTACGCAATTTTAGAATGCAATTGTCGAATAGTTAAGCGAAGATTAATTTTAAACGGGAGAGCTTTAGAATGCTAAATTGAACCAAATTACCGGTACATTGTCGTTATGAACGCGACGTGCTTATACACCGCCAACAATTTATTAACGCTTCAGTGGTAAAATATTTTCGTAACAGCAGATCAGTTGACCAAAATTAGATTTCCGGCAGCAATTGTTTAGCAATCGCAGCTATACTATCAGAATATTAATCTTTCGTATGAAATTATTTTGTCGGCCATAATAACACATCCCGAACAAATATGTACAGCTGTTCTGTCTTGGTAAGAGCCTATTTTCATAGAGATATGTTGGAAAATATACTTCAAGTTTCGCATTATAATGAACTTTTAGACAAATTGACGATATAAGCTTTTAGATTTTTCGCTTAAATGAAATAATTATTACAGGGACAGTCGCCAGTTAAGTATTATACTAGCGAGACTAGTTCTCGCGAAAGAAAGAAGTCAAGTGACTTCCCTCGAATCAATTCCGAGTTAATTCCAGTTCTTATTCCAAGAGAAATTAAGCAATTTGTCGACATTACATTTTGAATCATCTTATGCAATGAAACATTGTACGAAGTACCTTTCACAGGAAATGGTTACCCTCGCCCCCAAAAAATATACAAAATCTGAAAGTTTTCAAATTTTACATACATATACAAGTTTCGAGAGAATTTGGGTAAAGTTCCTTGAACTAAAAATATTTAAAAACGGCCTATCTTTAGAATTTGATACACAGCCTCGCGCCCTGGTATAAAAATGCCTTTCAGTACAGCTTTGCCATTATTTCCCATTTGCTTTGAAATCGTAGAGTTCGTTAATCAAAAATGCGTTAAGGTTTTACAAAATAGGAAATAGAAAATAAAAAAATTCGAGTTTCCAGGTTTCCATCTTCGTGTGCAGGATTAAGTTATTAAAAATTTGATGTCTCTGGATACCGTCGTTTTTTTACATTACCAAAAACATGTAAACATTCATGCAAATTCTTTATTTAATTTCTTTAAATACAATACAAGGCGATATATTTGGTCGCAAGAATTTTAAAAGTGATTCGCTTTTTATAGTGAAACGCCAGAAAGTGCCATTTTGAGAATTAATAGCCTCTTTTGGCGTAAAAATTGATGCAATGCATATATGCGCTTTAACCAATTGGACAAAAACTGACCCTGAAAAAAATTTCATTCCACCCCTGCTTCATTGAATAGGGCATTAATAGAAAATCTTACTACGAGAATTCAGAGTAACTTAGGAGTTGCATCAATGCTCTTAGGAAAACATTAGTAGCATTATTGGGAATGCATCGGTGACTACCGGCTAATAAATGCCGCATCATTAATATTAAAGCTTAAATTTAAAAAGCGAGTCAAAAACTTCAAATTGTAGTCTTACCACCTTGAAGATTTTAACAATCAAGGTTTCAGAAATTTAAAAAGGTATTAAAATTAATATAAAATAATGTGAAAAGGAAACAAGAATTTGTAGGTAAATTTCTACTTAAGGTCTGAAACAATTTTGAGGTAATCAGTTGTAGTTTGCTTATTCATTTAACAATGAAACTTAGAAATTTAAAGGCAATTAATTTAAGGCAATGGAAATTAAAAATTTTACATCCAAGTCAGCTGTTTAAAACGTCAAAAATAAAAATAAAAAATGGGTGCTTTTTTTCATGTAAATACCACGTGGAGACTTTGTTGTTTAATAATGAATTAGTGAGTTAAATTACCTTAATTATTGAAGGCGTAACCGAATTAATTTCACTGGAATACTTGCTCCAGAGATTTGCAACAATTGCAGAAACGTTTATAGGTTTTTAGAGGATATGGAATCCAGTTAGAGAAAACTCTCTTCAAGGGTTTTATTGTTGGCAGGAATTCGCCCAACATATATCCCAGAGTTTTAATTTTAATGTACTGTAAAACTACACTGACATATTTCTACTCTATTTAAAGCAAAAATCGTAATTGTACATAGATACATTTTCCAATAGTTTTAAAGTGATAAGAAATAAAGTACCAAAAAAGTATTTAAAACATTAAGCGCAATTCCTAATGGCATGGAAGTATCTACAAGTTTCGCTTATACAGACTTTGTTTAACAAGTATTTACTCCATTTAAATTACATGTGGTTAAACGCAAATCTCGGTTAATTTCCTTCTATAAGCAGGCCTTCAATTTCAAGTAACTGGGGTACACGTGTCCATAGATATGGAGTAGGATGCGTGATAATACCGAGAAAAAGGTTAAATTAGAGGAGTGCTGTGAAGTTTGATTTTGCAGTTAATAGTGCTCATCTTCAGACGTTTTAGAGGTTTCGTTTTATTTGATTATGGCAAAGCGCTCGAAGGCCATCTGTCTAAGGAAACGGATGCCTTCGTGGATGAATTTCTAAGAAAACTGGCTCGCAAATATATATATTACACATGGGGAAAACCACAAAGATGCCTATGCAGTAAGCTCGCTCGTAACATTGGAACTTCGTAGCAAACTACCAATGTTCAGTGACTTTGCGGTTCGACCCGCTGGGGCCAGACTTCTTAAAGGAAACAATTTTCTATTATTCCCTTAATGTATGGTAATATGTAAAAGAACCCATTTGATTAAATGATTTATTTTTGTGTTCATTTGGCTACATTTAAAAACATTTTCTACCAGAAAAATCAGAATATTCCAGATAGAAAAAACCTAGAATTAAAGCTTCCATAGAATGTGAAGTGTTATTTTGATCTTTCATATCAATTTTATTAATTTAAAACCTATTATATAATTTTCAAATAGCTTTCAAATCACGACTTTACATTTTAAAATCAATAGAGCACAATAGGAATAGTTGTTAAACAGAATTGTTTAAACGAACGACAGTTGCTCGAAACTTATTTGGAAATTTAAATTCATTTTTAATCTGAATTTTCGTGCAATTAAGATTCAATTTTATTTTAAATTCCGATTTTATGTCTATTCGTCACTACAACTCTTGCAGAGTTTCTATAAATTGAAATCAGGATATGCAATTTTTATTTAGTGTAATACGTTTAGTTTGGCGAGTGGAAAGTATTTCACGATATAACTATGGCTAATCACTGAACATTTACAACTAATTAGAAAAATTAGTATTGGGTGTGTGTGTGTGTGATTATGGGAAAGCCTCGAGGGCTATCCGTTTAAGGGGAGGGATGCCTTCGTGGAGGAATTTCTAAGGGAAACTGACTCGTATACACTTTACACATGGGGAAAACCACGAAAACGCCCATGCAGCCAGCCCGTTCGCGGGATTCGAACCTCAGACCGAACTACCAGTGTTCAGCGACTTTACCGCTCGGCCGCTGGTGGGCAAAATTAGTATTGGTGCAAAAATCTCTTTCGTTCGTTAATATTCAGTGGCACGAATTTAAGAAATGCAGTTTTTAATCATGTTTATTCATTGTTTAAACACATAAAAAAAATTAATTTTGGACTCGCTATGATGAAAGCCACTTAGACGTATTGTAGAAAATAAAAAATAAGACTTTCAAATGGCTTGGCTAATTACATATCCGATGGTTTGAAAATAATATTTCGTTGAAAATAAGGTGCACTACGTACATGCAACTATAAGTATTCTTCAATTAAGTAACTATAATCATTCTTTAAATTAGAAAGTATCAGTTAAGAAATTTACCGAAGTCTATGAATTTAATTCATGAATTACGAGTTATGATTCAGATATGTAGTTATTAAAACCAAGATTTCAACGACTTGAAACACTTATGAAAAAATGCAATTAAGCATTTAATTTCTATTAAAATTTTTATCAAGATGCGAGATAAAATTTATGAAATGAATACGGAATACTAACTTGCGAGATTCTTCAGAACTGGCTGTTTTGTCTTTTACTGGAATAATGATTCTCGATGGGTAGTTTGGTGTAAACATTCCATCATTTACTACAAGCTGTAAAGATTTTGATATTATAGTTCCATTAATTAATATTCCATATCAGAAAGTATCAAACTTACGAGTAAATTTTAGCAAAAACATACATCTGAATAATAAATAGTTAAAAACATGATTGAAAAGACAAACTAACCTCACATTCATAGTCCTTTTCAAAAAGTTTTAAAGAGTTTCTATATATATCTTCATCCTCCTGCAAAAGAAATTTTAACGAAATTTAGGTACTTTACATAAAATGTGGATTATGAAATTAATGAATATGTGATTATAAAAATGTGAATGGTACTTCCTGGTTATTCGGTATCCCGATACACCATGAAAAAGATTTTGCCAACATTTGGCGGTAAAATCGTTTTTGATTTCGACCGATACTGTTAAAGAAAATCTGATTTTTATTCTCTGCCTCCATATAAATTCTGATAATTAAGAAGGCTAGTGATTATGACCTGCATAAAAAAAGTCTAAATGTTTAGCTGCAGCTATTTAAAAAAGAATACTTTTAGCATTTGCAGTTCTTAAACAATTTCGAATATAAATTTAGTTTCTCTTCAACTACCACAGATCTATTTCGAGAATTATACTAATAAAGATTAAGAAACATTTTAGCCATTTCTTATTTTAAAGCATCTAAACTAGTACATGAAAAAAACTCACGATTACTAGACATTTTACCTTGATTTGAATACATTAAATATACTTTGGACAACTAATGTTAACGAAATTTCAATGAGGAATATCAGCAAATTAAAGAAAACATTTAAAATTTCATTTTACAGAAAGCGAACGTCAGAGATTTAGATTTAGAGATAATTTTGATTTTAACTGAAATTGTCATTCAGGCTGCAAATGTAAAAACACATTAATTTAGTAGACCTTGAGCTACAAAAAGAATGTTGTATCATATTAAACAAATATGTAATACCTTTCGATAAACACCTGCTTCGTATAAATGACACCGAGCTCGGTCGACTAAACCCTTTAGGTCCTTTTCTGTAACCAACACGTCGACTTCTTTTG
Source organism: Stegodyphus dumicola (assembly GCF_044657685.1). Classification (NCBI taxonomy): domain Eukaryota; kingdom Metazoa; phylum Arthropoda; class Arachnida; order Araneae; family Eresidae; genus Stegodyphus; species Stegodyphus dumicola. Next base: position 83,527,320 of record NC_140779.1, on the reverse strand, counting down.
CCATAATGTGAAGTATTAAGGGAACTACAAATATACTAAAACAATACCCGCTGTTCTTCAACTCAAACTGGAGGAAATTTTGTTGGAAGTACTTATAAGTTCTTTTTTGAGATCTAACATACAACCACCAACTACCAATGACAACAATTATGCAAATTTTACTCTTCCCTTTTCTCAAAGAGATAATGTAATTTAATTTAAAATATTTATAACTAAAATCATATTGCATCATAAATCACAATAATCAATCAATTCACTAACATATATTTTAATTTATGAATTTTAACTTACTTGTACGAAAGTTATTGATATTTATTTTTTCCAACTTGTTATTGAATGTAATCTTAATTTTTTTCATGGTGAAATGGTTTTATTAAACACAGTGTTAAGTCTGAAGTTATTCTTCAATCATTCTATTTCAGTTTTCATCACCAAATGATTCATTATTTCAATTTACATGAATGTTCTCAAAAGTCGGCTAAAGAAATCGACGTGTTGGTTACAAAACAGGAACTAAAGGATTTAGTCGACCGAGCTGGGTGTAATTTTTACACAGCAGCCGTTATTTGAAAGGTATTGCATATTTAATATGATACAACACTCTCTTTCTATCTCAAGGTCTGTTAAATTAGTATGTTTTTACCTTTACACCCTGAATGAGAATTTCGTTTAAAATCAGTGTTACATCTTAACCTGAATCTGCGACTTTCGCTTTCTGTAAAAGGAAATTTTAAGTGTTTCCTTTAATTTACTGATATTCTTCATTGAAGTTTTGCTAATTTTAGATGTCCAAAGGTATATCAAATAAAAAATCAAGTATATCAAGCATATCAAGTTTGAATCTGTGTAGAATGGCTAATAATCTTTCGGTTTTTCATTATTATTTTAGAGGTTTATAATGTATTTTCCTCCTTCCTTTCCATGCCTCCGCGGTGTAATTGGAAATATACTCGATAGGTATTCGAGAGGTCCAGGCTTCCAGTCCCGGCGAGGGCACTGCACATTTTCACACTTCTGCCAAAAAATAACCTAATGACTCTAGAAGTATTGCCCGAACAAAAACGTGGTGGACGATAAATTGTCACCATCAAGACTTGTGAATCGTGTTCCCCAATTATCAATCCCTCTTTAAAAGGGGCAATATATAAGGCATTTTCTCCTTGTTTTTCGCATGCTTTCGTTGAGTAATTGTAAGCATACTCGACGCGTATATTAGAGGTTCAAGGTTCGATTCCCGGCTAGGGCCCTGCGCTTATTTTTACCCTCCTGCTTCAAAAAAACTTAATGAGTGAACATGTTTATTTCCTCTAATTCTCGTGTACGTGCCAAGTAAACCCTCTGCGAAATTCCATAAAAATAAATGTACAGCTTACAGGGAACATTAGTCGATAAATCAAAATGAAGCGAGGTACAACGATCAATTAAAATTTAACGCAGATCACCATCAAGATTTTTTTTACATTATCCTTACAGTTTGACATTAAAGTGGAAACTTAAAAGTTTAAAGCTTTACTTTTTTTTCTTTTTACAGCTATTATAGTTCCTAAGCTACGTAAGGGAAGACTTGCCATAAACGAAAAAATTAAATTAACCAAACCTACATAACGTAATCCGAATTTTTATAAAAGTAACTGAAAAGAATACAAATTTTTTCAAAAAAACCTGAACAAAGTTAGTCTTTATTTTGAAAGTTAGCCCGTTTTGGCTTTCACTTTGCCGCACTGAAAGTTTTGAGCAATCAAGATTCAGTTGTACAAACGTAGGATAAATATTCACTTTTAATTTCCAATCGCTCCCAAAGATTTTTCTTAATTTGGTTATTTCTCTTTTGTATCTTCAAAATAAATGCGTATTTTTGAAGGACGTCATTTCAAAATTGATTTTTGTTGAACGTTCTTATATACCCTATTTTTTACGTATTTCTCCCCCCCCTTTTTTTTACTAATTTTTTAGTCCGCAAATCGAGAGAGAAAAATTAATTTAATTTTCGAAGGATGCGGTCACAGTTAGAATATAAGAAATCTAAACTAGTCAGGGATAAACTACAGGTAACCATTATAATATTATTTATCTAAAGGAAACCTACATTTTAATAAGAATATATAGTAATATTGGTGTCATAAGATATCTTCATTTGCATTTCCTTGTAACTTAAATCGTGTACATTTTTACTGTTGTCTGCACTACTCCTAAAGCCTCAAATAATTTGTGAATAATTAGAGCAGCTACTGCGCAGCTGACTCAGCGAAATCATAGAATGAATGTCAGTTCATGTGTACTACGCTGTGATTGGTCGGTTCTTGTATTAGGCTGGCATAAAGGAAAGGTTACAAAGGACAAAGGTTACAAAGGAACTGTTACAAAGGAAAGGTTAGACGTGACCTTCGCAGCTAGTTTGAGAGGGTTTGTCTTTGTTAGTAAGACGAAAACAATCATTATGTTAATCAAATCGTTTCCAATACCAATAAGGAATTATTGCTTGTTTATCGCGAGGAGCGCGACGTTACCAGCTCTGCTGAAATAATGCCTTGAGAGCGGCAATTCAGATTGTTATCTACGTGAAGGGTATTGTGTATGTGGGACGGTGATTTGAGTCCGGGAGAAGAATGGGGTGTCGATGTTACACCATGAGGTGAGGAGCAGCGCGGCTACACCTTTCGTCGCTCAGGAGAAACTGAAGCTCTGGCAAAGAACGTCTAACAAACGCTAAGACAGTTGAAAATGATTACAAATAAATGATAGAATGAACAACTATGTACATTATATATAAATACGTATGTTATTTATAGATACTTACGAAATCGTTTCAAAATTTAGGAGAGCTCTTATTTGAATGAACTGAATAAGGAAAAATTTTCGGGAATATTTTTTAAATGTTCGAAACCTGATGCTGAAATTCTGGGGGGGGGAGGATATACGAGGGAATGTGGTAATATTAAATACCCAAGTATTTACAGAAGTGATAATAAAATCTTTTATCTATTTATAAATTGAATCTTTAATTGAATCGATAGCACTAACCAACTGGGATAATTTATTATGTCTTTCTGCTGAGAGATACAGTATATGTAATTTCACAATTCTTGATCATAATATAAATCTTTTATCTTCTCATGTTACCTGTGAAGAACTAATTCTGTCTCTGCCGATTCTCTTCGTCACTTATTCTGATGCCATAAAAATGGGACCACAGTATATTTATATTTATATAATACCCAGAGAGTATTTTTTGCCAGTTTATTTAGGTATATATTCAAGAAAGTTATGGACAAGAACAAAGAATTACAATGGACGCTTGTTGATTTATACTCAAAGGTTCTCAGAAAAGAGTTCGAATTATCCGTTGTTAAGTGGAAGTATAACTTTAAAAGTGGATCACTGAAGAAGATAATTATCCAAGAATTATAACCCTAGAAAATATATTATACTATGCTGTCTAAAATTAAATAAATTAAAAAGCAACAAATGATTACATTAACCACAAAAGGAAGCAGAATATATGCAGCAGAAGTAAACTTATTAATGTATTAATTAAAAATGTGAATCAGTCTTTTGAGAAAAACTGTAAAATGGATGTTTGGCTTTATTTATTATGCCTACATTTTTCAACCAGCTTCTCGATCTGAAGTAAACATTTCAGTTTATTTTCAGATTAAGGTTAGATCTGAATAAATGCTTTCAGAGTTTTTACAGAGTCTATTAAGGCTTGATCACTAGTTTTGAACCGATAAGGTCTCTTCTTTTTCATCTTCTCGGATAGTTATTATTATATCATTGTCGCTCAGATTTCCAAAGACTTCCAAGTATTCAACTCTTACATAATTCAGAAAAGTGACGTTATCAGATTTAAAGTTTTTGAATTCAGGAAAAGCTGTATCAGTGTCGTCACATTCTTCGATAGGAGTGTTCTCTTCGACGGGTATAAATTTAAAATGACGAAAGTAATTACTAATTGTGCTTTCTTTAACAGCATCCCATGCGGCGTATTGATCATTTATAGTTGTCCGCAGAGTAATGTTGTAGTTTCACCATAAATTAAAAAAGGATTTTTTTGTAGGTGTCTTTTACTATAATTTGCTTTAAAATCCTGGATGATTCCTTGATCCATTGGTTCCGTTTGGCGGTAAATATTCAACCTGTATGGAACTCAGTCCTGGATGGTTATTGTGAAATGTTGCGTTATACCCAAATAAGATAATTTTACGCTTTTCCATCGAAAACTGCTTATCTGTTCTTTTTAACCACTTACTGAAAATGTCTTGTGTCATACCTGCTTTTGTATTGGATACATAATCAACTGACAGTGTTTGGATTCCCTTAAAACACAGTGGATTCTTGAACTTTCCGATCATTAATAATTTATGCGTTTCGCTTCCATGCATATTAACTCAGGCTGTAATCCTCTGTTTACTGATTTTACTTCCTACTCAAGCAACCCCTTTAAAATGAAATGTCTTGTTTGGCAAGAGTTTATAAAATAGTGCACTTTCGTCCGCATTAAAAACATCTTTCGGCAGGTAAGTAGGGAAGAGTCTTGCCAGTTTCCTACCGAAATTTGTGGATACGTGTTCATATGCAAATGAAAGCTCTGATGTATCAGAGCTTTACCCACTTTTAGTTTGATAGGAAATACTGTGTCTTGTCTTAAACCGAGAAAGACATTCATCACAGCAATTAAAATCTTCAATACCCATTAGACTTGCAAATTAATCAGCCTTCCTTTGCAATAGCGGTCCTTTTATCAGAAAATTTCGAGATCTAGCATCCTGGAAGCATAGCAGTAAAATGTTTTCTAGATTTTCTTGGGGACGCATTTCTCATGAGTTTCTTTCCTCTAGAAAATTTAAATTTTTCCCAATCTTAAGTTGATGCCTTACTTTTTCAATACGGTGACAAAGTAATTTTTTAATTCCATAATCAGCTGCTAACTTTGTTTTACATTCACCATCCTCTACTTTCTTTAAAATTTCTATCTTTGTCTCCAAAGTTAGAGTTCTGTACTTTCTATTTGCAGACATTCTGAATTTCTACATGTTCGCACCACACACTGAGGAAATAAAACTAGAGCACATTAACTTGTCTGCAATGCAGGCATAACCGAGGCAGTTCTAATCTGTAGTAAAGACTGGTTTTTCTGAAATTTTAAGATACTTGATAACAAATGAAAAAATGATTTTCCCATTACCCCAACTCATTCACAAAAGGTTCTGAATTAATCCAAGGAAACTTGTTAGTACAGGGAGCTTTGCTCGTCAAGCACTAATAAGAGGTGGACAATAGCTCCTAACGTTTAGCTGAAATGCAATCGTCTAGAAATGCAGGCATATACCTTGTACAGTTGCGCGCCTCCAACCTGCACGCAACAAAGTGGTGACTGCTGAAACTGGAAATAGACAGAGTCTTGCGAAGGGTTTAAGTCCCTTTTTATTCAACTTAAGAAATTACAATTGCGTGCTCTTGACGCTCACAAACTACGCCGACCCGGCAGTAAAATAAAAATAAGAACCTGAAAAGAAATAATAACAAGACTCTAACTACGAGGCTCTCTAAACGTAACTAACCTCACCGCGTTTTACAATACCGCTGCTAATTCAGCAAACTTTGAATATCACGTTGAACGATTAACAATTCTCCGAGGTAAGCACACAGGCCGAAACGCGGGGTTCTTCAATTTCTGACTAACTACCTCCGCTCTCGTGAAGTAAGAAAAGCACATCTCGAACTCGTTTCCTTTCTATTTAACAAAGAATACTTCCACTGATAATTTGAATCCTTGCGCGTTCTACAAAAATTTACATACTCTGGCATTGGCAGTTCCGGGAGAAAGTAAGGCTTGACAGGAAAGATAGTTTCAACTTAAAATAAATGTTAGTTAAAATAAATATAAACCCTACATTTGCCGCTGCCAGAATTTGGAAAACTTGGAAGCAGGTCCTACAAACGACCTGTTGTAAAGTTTCTACAATTCTGAACTAACTTTTAAGAGCCTCGTTTACACAAAAAAATCTTATGTAACAAAAGGTATACTAAATTTCTGTAGATATTTATTTAAATCTCTCTTCTTACAGCAACTTTTCCTGGACTTCAGCAATCAATCTTGTTCTTTTCCTTCCAGCCTCTGGAAGGAATAAGTATCAGTATCTTTCTAAATACATTATAATTTACATTTTCTTGACACTGAATACATTTTTGTTTTTAAACGATTTATTTTCCTTAGTTACTGCTTACTTCACATCCATTCAAGTATTCAAACATTAATTTAGCTTTACCCTGGCTCTCCACCATGTGTGGTGTCAAACGGGAATATTCGTGTTTTAGTATTACAACACTTCCCCTAACCACCATGATTTGTTAAAATTCAACGACCAAATAGACACACCTTACTCGACATTCTACAACTCGATGAGCTACTTTAACATTCTTAAAATTCAAGTGTAGGTGGAGAACCCTACAAAACACATTCATTCTAACTTCCTCCTCATTCATCTTTAGACATGCAGGCTTTCGCTCTAAAGCATGATTTTATCTACAGTTTAATACTTAAATTTTGAATTCATTGGTTTTGAACATTTACTTTCAGCATCTAAAATTTTATGCTTCTAGACTAAATTCTACTTTTACATAACATTCAAGTATTTACGTATATTTACAAAATTCTAAGACATATGATTTTTACAATTTACCATCAAATGAATAAGAGAAAATAAATTTTTACTTTACTCATTCTTCGCCAAGCTGGCGGCACTGAAACTAAAGTTTTTATTAATACAAGAATACGAAGTTATTTTTATCTTCGTCCAAATTTTGGCTTTAACATAACAGAATTAGTCTTTCGACCAACAGAAGCTACTTGTTCTTAGATTTTATACTTAAAGAAAATAATACTTTTGCCTTAGCTAAATAAAGTAAAACAAAACTAAGTCTCAACCGAGACATATTGACTTTCGTCAAAACATAGAACTTCGTACTTACGCATAACATTTCGGAAGAAAAGAGAAAAAAAAATTTATGGAAGATTTTAACTTATCTTTGAGTTTTCGATGATTGAAACTCCGTCATTCTTTTCTGGCAAAACTGTTCCCACGTTATAGGTTTCATGGACGTCAATCTTCTCCTTACTGACCTCCGAGTGTCGTCCACATAAGTTTTTCTTTTGCGTCCTCTGCATGCTGGCCTCTTGGCGTAGTAATCGTCGGGTTGCTATCTTTTTCGTTTTTCCCTTGGAAGGCTGGTCTTGACGTCCTCCGGTCTGGAGTCCTTCTTGAATTTCTTCTGTTGTTGCTGGTCTTTTCGTTCCTCCTGCTGTCTTTTTAGTTTCCGGAACGGCGGCCTTGTTTGCACCTGACTCTCTGGCCCTGGGAGCGTTCTCCTTGATGTATAATTTCAACTGCGCTACGTTGTAGGTGGTGTTTTCCTCTTTACCAAGGTTTCTTTACGCTGTCGCTTTGCATTCTTGTTTTTCTTAAATGCTGGAGTCTGAAAATTTTCGTTTTTTCTTTTCGGTACCGTCGCCTGGGTTGTAGAATGGCTAGGTCTCTCTTCAGTTCTCTGCTTCTTGGGTGGTAGAACGGGTGACGTTATTTAGGGACCTTCTACTTCTTTTATGCTTGAGTCCTGTAAGAAACTTTTAAGGATTTCAAAATCATTTTGATTATAGTATTTTTTCACATGGTCGGGACTTGCTTTACAGATTTCCCCTCTCTCGTTCTTAAGGTTCAATACGACTCCTTTGATTTCCTGAATTACATAGGGGCCGTCAAATTTTGGAGCTAACTTTGCAGTAAAATTGTCTGGGGCACTTGATAAAGAAAATTTCCGCTTCAATACTTTATACCCAACTTTAAAATCTGCTTCACGGCGTTTTCTATCGTAATATATTTTTTGCTTATTTCTTGCCGTATCCGAGCTTTTAAGCGCCTGATCAATAAGTTTTTGCACATCTTTCTGTTTAAGCTCTTGCTCTCTTTGTTGCACAAAGAATAATTCATCTAAAGGCGTAATTAACTTTCGGCCTAAAAATAATTCTGCTGGGGTTTTCCCGTAGTATCGTGATTTGCCGTTCTTAAAGCATAAGCTAACTCATTTATGTAGCCATCCCAGCGCTTGTGATGTGTGCTAACGTAACTGGGAATTATTTTTACGATGTTTTTATTAACTCTTTCTGCTATGTTTGCCTGTGGTCTCTACGGAACCATTTTGATATGGCGTATGCCAAGTCCAATGCATATGTTTTCAAATATTTCACTAATGAATTGTTTACCGTTATCGCTAATGACTTTTATCGGTGCACCGTATTTTAAAATGTATCTGTGTAAGAATGCATCTGCGACTGTTTTGGCTGATGCGCGTTTAAGTGGAACAATTTCTGCCCATTTTGAAAAGTGATCTACAATTACTAAAAGAAAACGATTTTTATTTAACTCGCTCTGGGGGAAAGGACCAAGGAGATCTATGCCTAAAATTTCATTCGGAAATGTAGCGCGAATGCTATTTAAGTACCCGGCCGGGCTGTAACTAATATCATTTATTAACTGACATTGACTGCAGGACCTGACATACGCAGTTACTATTTTGTATAATTGCGGGAAATATACCGCCTCGCGTACCCTTTTTAAAGTCTTTCTGACCCCTAAATGACCCGCTGTTTTCGCGTCGTGTAATTCCTTTAAAATGCTTAATCGAAGCGAGGCTGGGATGACTGGTTTGTACTCGAGATTTTCGTTTGTTGTTTTCGTATAAAATAATAAATTATCTATTATTTCATAGTTTTCTGCTCCATTTCTTATCGCATCGATATCTGTGTGCTCAAAGCTTTCGGGGTCTTTCAAATATGCATAGATACTTCCAAATTCAGGATCAGCTTTCATTTCAGCGATAATTGTATCTCTAGAATCTAAAATTTTTGAAGTCAACACAGCACATTTAAGTTCATTACCTTCCTCGTCCAGTTTTATACGAGAAAGTGAGTCAGCTACATTGTTTTCCTTACCCGGTTTATATTTTATTATTAGATTATATTCTTGGAGTTTTAAAGCCCATCTTATTAACCTGGGCGTTAGGTTTTTCCCCGAGTAAAGTCTACCAACAGCCGCATGATCCGAAAAGACTGTTACTGGCGCTTTGCCGAAATAAACTCGAAATTTGTGTACAGCCATTAATACGGCTAATGTTTCTCTCTCTGTAGCTGTATAATTCCTTTGTGTTTGATTCAACGTTTTACTAAAAAATGCCAAAGGATGGCTATTTTGCATAAGAACCGCACCCACCGCATAGTCCGACGCATCTGCTGCAATTTCCAGGTTTTCGTCCCCATCCGGGAATTTCAAAACAGGGGCATTGATGAGCGCTTCTTTTAATCTTTCAAATGCGGTATTTGCTTCCGCTGTCCACTTAAATTTACTTTTCTTTCTTTTAATTACTAACAGTGGTTCAACAATATAGCGAAATCTTTTATGAATGACCGATAGTAAGAACATAACCCAAGGAAAGAAGAAAGTTTCTTGGCGGTGTTGGGCGGTGGGAAATTCTTGATTGATTTTATTTTTGAATCTTGCGTTTCTATACCCTTTTGCGAAATTTTATAACCTAGATATTTAAGTCCTTTAGTTGCGAACTTGCATTTTGAGGCGTTAATTGTAAGACCGGCCTCTTTTAATAATTTAAACACTTCTTCTAGATCTTTAATATGTTGTTCCAACGTACTACTCGTTATAATTATATCATCTAGATAGATTAAAGTCGATTTTCCTAGGACAGGCTTTAGAACAATGTCCATAGCTCTCTGGAATGTTGATGGGGCCCCACACAACTCAAAGGACATGCGTAAAAATGCATAAGTGCCCGATTTTGTTATAAACGCGGTTTTATGTATGTCTTCGGGTTTCATAGCTATTTGATAGTAGCCAGACGTTAAGTCCAAAGTAGTCATGTATCTAGTAGATTTAATGTTTCTAATAATTTCCTCTATAACCGGCAAAGGGTAAACTCGGAATTTAGTAATACTATTCAGTTTTCTGTAATCGATAGCAAACCTCCAAGCCCTTTTATCCGGAGGAGGAAACTCGTTCTTTTTCCTACATAGTACGACTGGACTCGCGTACTCACTATTTATGGGCGTTATTATTTTGTTCTTTAACATTTCCTGAATATGTTCTTCGATGATTAGGTCTTTTTGTTTATCATAACGATACGGTTTAGTCCTACAAGGTTTTTCGGCAGTTAACTGTATCTGATGCGTAACTATTTGACAGCTACCAGGCCTTTCTGAAAACAAGTTTGAAAAAGTACTCACCACTTGCTGGATGGCTTGACTTTCATGGTCATTCAAATGGCTAAGGTCAACTTGCGGTTGTTTCACTGGTTCCACCACCCTCTGGTCCATCTCCATCACAATAGAACTGTCCTGAAAATTCAATTTGGCCCTCGCGCCCCTTAAAAACTCCATACCTAAAATAAGTGGATTTTGCAAATGTTTTACTACAAAAATTAATACTTTGAGGCTTTCATCTTTTACCTGTATGTTTAATGATAACTTCCCGATGCATAGACAGGTTTTTCCTTGCGCCGCTATAATTTCTGTGTTTTTGTTTTTAAATAATCGTAACCTATAAAAATTCTTCTTGAAAAATGTATCACTCATAAAATTACCTTCTGCTCCTGTATCGATGAGGGCTTCTACTGGTACATCGCCAACCAGGACTTGTATAATTGGTAGATGTGAGTTCTTTACGATGACCGTATTAAGTGTCTTTTTGAGGGTTTTTTTAAAACTTCCGGGTCTGGACCCTCGTTTTCACAGGCCCCTCAACTCGTTTAAAGCTTTCCTTTCAACTTCTGCCTTCTGGGTACGCGGACGTTTGTTTTCAAATTTCCTTTTTGGGCCTTGACCTTCGAGGTTCGATGAGTTAGCTTGATAGCTCTTTCCCCCATAAGAGCGGTTTGCATTTCCGGTCTGCTCATTTGAAGATTGCCTTCGGATACTTTGAGAATACGATGCCCCTCTAGCTTTTTCCGCTATTGTGAGATTTTGAAACTTCACCGCCAATTCGAAGAGCTCCTGCAATGTGCTTGGGTTTCTAATTTCGAAGTAGTCTTGAACAGCAGGTAACAATCTTTTTAAGATTATTTCAATAATCTCCGCGTCAGGTTTTTTCCCATACAGCATATCCGTCAGCTTAATTTTTCGCAGAATAAAGTCCGTTAATTCTTCTATATCCCGTTCATAGAAACTATATAGTTCGGCTTCTAGCCTTGCTCGATCTTTCACTGTGGGGAAGGCCTTTAATAACGATTTTTTGAAATTTTCAAATGTATATGTCTGGCCTCCAAATTCCCCTAATAAAAATTTGCCTATATTCTTCCACCATAGCGCGGCCTGTCCTCTTAGTGCAGATGTGGCGATGTCAACTTTTTATCTTTCAGGCACAGGGTAGAGCTGGAAGTGATTTTCTAGGCCTTCTAGAAATATCGCCACCAATTTTTTTCCGTCGAAATTGACGTTTGGCTTAATTGACGCTCTCAACGTCTGGACCAGGTATCCAAATCCTTCCAATTGGCTTGCCATTTCTTGTTGTTGTCCCGCGGCTTCCATCCGATTTTCGGCCATTTCAGTTCGACAAGTGTTCGGGCGCCAATGTACAGTTGCGCGCCTCCAACCTGCACGCAACAAAGTGGGGACTGCTGAAACTGGAAATTAGACAGAGTCTTGCGAAGGGTTTAAGTCCCTTTTTATTCAACTTAAGAAATTACAATTGCGTGCTCTTGACGCTCACAAACTACGCCGACCCGGCGGTAAAATAAAAATAAGAACCTGAAAAGAAATAATAACAAGACTCTAACTACGAGGCTCTCTAAACGTAACTAACCTCACCGCGTTTTACAATACCGCTGCTAATGCAGCAAACTTTCAATATTACGTTGAACGATTAACAATTCTCCGAGGTAAGCACACAGGCCGAAACGCGGGGTTCTTCAATTTCTGACTAACTACCTCAGCGCTCGTGAAGTAAGAAAAGCACATCTCGAACTCGTTTCCTTTCTATTTAACTCAGAATACTTCCGCTGATAATTTGAATCCTTGCGCGTTCTACAAAAATTTACATACTCTGGCATTGGCAGTTCCAGGGGAAAGTAAGGCTTGACAGGAAAGATAGTTTCAACTTAAAATAAATGTTAGTTAAAATAAATATAAACCCTACATTTGCCGCTGCCAGAATTTGGAAAACTTGGAAGCAGGTCCTACAAACGACCTCTTGTATAGTTTCTACAATTCTGAACTAACTTTTAAGAGCCTCGTTTACAAAAAAAAAAAATCTTATGTAACAAAAGGTATACTAAATTTCTGTAGATATTTATTTAAATCTCTCTTCTTACAGCAACTTTTCCTGGACTTCAGCAATCAATCTTGTTCTTTTCCTTCCAGCCTCTGGAAGGAATAAGTATCAGTATCTTTCTAAATACATTATAATTTACATTTTCTTGACACTGAATACATTTTTGTTTTTAAACGATTTATTTTCCTTAGTTACTGCTTACTTCACTTCCATTCAAGTATTCAAACATTAATTTAGCTTTACCCTGGCTCTCCACCATGTGTGGTGTCAAACGGGAATATTCGTGTTTTAGTATTACAACACTTCCCCTAACCACCATGATTTGTTAAAATTCAACGACCAAATAGACACACCTTACTCGACATTCTACAACTCGATGAGCTACTTTAACATTCTTAAAATTCAAGTGTAGGTGGAGAACCCTACAAAACACATTCATTCTAACTTCCTCCTCATTCATCTTTAGACATGCAGGCTTTCGCTCTAAAGCATGATTTTATCTACAGTTTAATACTTAAATTTTGAATTCATTGGTTTTGAACATTTACTTTCAGCATCTAAAATTTTATGCTTCTAGACAAAATTCTACTTTTACATAACATTCAAGTATTTACGTATATTTACAAAATTCTAAGACATATGATTTTTACAATTTACCATCAAATGAATAAGAGAAAATAAATTTTTACTTTACTCATTCTTCGCCAAGCTGGCGGCACTGAAACTAAAGTTTTTATTAATACAAGAATACGAAGTTATTTTTATCTTCGTCCAAATTTTGGCTTTAACATAACAGAATTAGTCTTTCGACCAACAGAAGCTACTTGTTCTTAGATTTTGTACTTAAAGAAAATAATACTTTTGCCTTAGCTAAATAAAGTAAAACAAAACTAAGTCTCAACCGAGACATATTGACTTTCGTCAAAACATAGAACTTCGTACTTACGCATAACATTTCGGAACAAAAGAGAAAAAAAAATTTATGGAAGATTTTAACTTATCTTTGAGTTTTCGATGATTGAAACTCCGTCATTCTTTTCTGGCAAAACTGTTCCCACGTTATAGGTTTCATGGACGTCAATCTTCTCCTTACTGACCTCCGAGTGTCGTCCACATAAGTTTTTCTTTTGCGTCCTCTGCATGCTGGCCTCTTGGCGTAGTAATCGTCGGGTTGCTATCTTTTTCGTTTTTCCCTTGGAAGGCTGGTCTTGACGTCCTCCGGTCTGGAGTCCTTCTTGAATTTCTTCTGTTGTTGCTGGTCTTTTCGTTCCTCCTGCTGTCTTTTTAGTTTCCGGAACGGCGGCCTTGTTTGCACCTGACTCTCTGGCCCTGGGAGCGTTCTCCTTGATGTATAATTTCAACTGCGCTACGTTGTAGGTGGTGTTTTCCTCTTTACCAAGGTTTCTTTACGCTGTCGCTTTGCATTCTTGTTTTTCTTAAATGCTGGAGTCTGAAAATTTTCGTTTTTTCTTTTCGGTACCGTCGCCTGGGTTGTAGAATGGCTAGGTCTCTCTTCAGTTCTCTGCTTCTTGGGTGGTAGAACGGGTGACGTTATTTAGGGACCTTCTACTTCTTTTATGCTTGAGTCCTGTAAGAAACTTTTAAGGATTTCAAAATCATTTTGATTATAGTATTTTTTCACATGGTCGGGACTTGCTTTACAGATTTCCCCTCTCTCGTTCTTAAGGTTCAATACGACTCCTTTGATTTCCTGAATTACATAGGGGCCGTCAAATTTTGGAGCTAACTTTGCAGTAAAATTGTCTGGGGCACTTGATAAAGAAAATTTCCGCTTCAATACTTTATACCCAACTTTAAAATCTGCTTCACGGCGTTTTCTATCGTAATATATTTTTTGCTTATTTCTTGCCGTATCCGAGCTTTTAAGCGCCTGATCAATAAGTTTTTGCACATCTTTCTGTTTAAGCTCTTGCTCTCTTTGTTGCACAAAGAATAATTCATCTAAAGGCGTAATTAACTTTCGGCCTAAAAATAATTCTGCTGGGGTTTTCCCGTAGTATCGTGATTTGCCGTTCTTAAAGCATAAGCTAACTCATTTATGTAGCCATCCCAGCGCTTGTGATGTGTGCTAACGTAACTGGGAATTATTTTTACGATGTTTTTATTAACTCTTTCTGCTATGTTTGCCTGTGGTCTCTACGGAACCATTTTGATATGGCGTATGCCAAGTCCAATGCATATGTTTTCAAATATTTCACTAATGAATTGTTTACCGTTATCGCTAATGACTTTTATCGGTGCACCGTATTTTAAAATGTATCTGTGTAAGAATGCATCTGCGACTGTTTTGGCTGATGCGCGTTTAAGTGGAACAATTTCTGCCCATTTTGAAAAGTGATCTACAATTACTAAAAGAAAACGATTTTTATTTAACTCGCTCTGGGGGAAAGGACCAAGGAGATCTATGCCTAAAATTTCATTCGGAAATGTAGCGCGAATGCTATTTAAGTACCCGGCCGGGCTGTAACTAATATCATTTATTAACTGACATTGACTGCAGGACCTGACATACGCAGTTACTATTTTGTATAATTGCGGGAAATATACCGCCTCGCGTACCCTTTTTAAAGTCTTTCTGACCCCTAAATGACCCGCTGTTTTCGCGTCGTGTAATTCCTTTAAAATGCTTAATCGAAGCGAGGCTGGGATGACTGGTTTGTACTCGAGATTTTCGTTTGTTGTTTTCGTATAAAATAATAAATTATCTATTATTTCATAGTTTTCTGCTCCATTTCTTATCGCATCGATATCTGTGTGCTCAAAGCTTTCGGGGTCTTTCAAATATGCATAGATACTTCCAAATTCAGGATCAGCTTTCATTTCAGCGATAATTGTATCTCTAGAATCTAAAATTTTTGAAGTCAACACAGCACATTTAAGTTCATTACCTTCCTCGTCCAGTTTTATACGAGAAAGTGAGTCAGCTACATTGTTTTCCTTACCCGGTTTATATTTTATTATTAGATTATATTCTTGGAGTTTTAAAGCCCATCTTATTAACCTGGGCGTTAGGTTTTTCCCCGAGTAAAGTCTACCAACAGCCGCATGATCCGAAAAGACTGTTACTGGCGCTTTGCCGAAATAAACTCGAAATTTGTGTACAGCCATTAATACGGCTAATGTTTCTCTCTCTGTAGCTGTATAATTCCTTTGTGTTTGATTCAACGTTTTACTAAAAAATGCCAAAGGATGGCTATTTTGCATAAGAACCGCACCCACCGCATAGTCCGACGCATCTGCTGCAATTTCCAGGTTTTCGTCCCCATCCGGGAATTTCAAAACAGGGGCATTGATGAGCGCTTCTTTTAATCTTTCAAATGCGGTATTTGCTTCCGCTGTCCACTTAAATTTACTTTTCTTTCTTTTAATTACTAACAGTGGTTCAACAATATAGCGAAATCTTTTATGAATGACCGATAGTAAGAACATAACCCAAGGAAAGAAGAAAGTTTCTTGGCGGTGTTGGGCGGTGGGAAATTCTTGATTGATTTTATTTTTGAATCTTGCGTTTCTATACCCTTTTGCGAAATTTTATAACCTAGATATTTAAGTCCTTTAGTTGCGAACTTGCATTTTGAGGCGTTAATTGTAAGACCGGCCTCTTTTAATAATTTAAACACTTCTTCTAGATCTTTAATATGTTGTTCCAACGTACTACTCGTTATAATTATATCATCTAGATAGATTAAAGTCGATTTTCCTAGGACAGGCTTTAGAACAATGTCCATAGCTCTCTGGAATGTTGATGGGGCCCCACACAACTCAAAGGACATGCGTAAAAATGCATAAGTGCCCGATTTTGTTATAAACGCGGTTTTATGTATGTCTTCGGGTTTCATAGCTATTTGATAGTAGCCAGACGTTAAGTCCAAAGTAGTCATGTATCTAGTAGATTTAATGTTTCTAATAATTTCCTCTATAACCGGCAAAGGGTAAACTCGGAATTTAGTAATACTATTCAGTTTTCTGTAATCGATAGCAAACCTCCAAGCCCTTTTATCCGGAGGAGGAAACTCGTTCTTTTTCCTACATAGTACGACTGGACTCGCGTACTCACTATTTATGGGCGTTATTATTTTGTTCTTTAACATTTCCTGAATATGTTCTTCGATGATTAGGTCTTTTTGTTTATCATAACGATACGGTTTAGTCCTACAAGGTTTTTCGGCAGTTAACTGTATCTGATGCGTAACTATTTGACAGCTACCAGGCCTTTCTGAAAACAAGTTTGAAAAAGTACTCACCACTTGCTGGATGGCTTGACTTTCATGGTCATTCAAATGGCTAAGGTCAACTTGCGGTTGTTTCACTGGTTCCACCACCCTCTGGTCCATCTCCATCACAATAGAACTGTCCTGAAAATTCAATTTGGCCCTCGCGCCCCTTAAAAACTCCATACCTAAAATAAGTGGATTTTGCAAATGTTTTACTACAAAAATTAATACTTTGAGGCTTTCATCTTTTACCTGTATGTTTAATGATAACTTCCCGATGCATAGACAGGTTTTTCCTTGCGCCGCTATAATTTCTGTGTTTTTGTTTTTAAATAATCGTAACCTATAAAAATTCTTCTTGAAAAATGTATCACTCATAAAATTACCTTCTGCTCCTGTATCGATGAGGGCTTCTACTGGTACATCGCCAACCAGGACTTGTATAATTGGTAGATGTGAGTTCTTTACGATGACCGTATTAAGTGTCTTTTTGAGGGTTTTTTTAAAACTTCCGGGTCTGGACCCTCGTTTTCACAGGCCCCTCAACTCGTTTAAAGCTTTCCTTTCAACTTCTGCCTTCTGGGTACGCGGACGTTTGTTTTCAAATTTCCTTTTTGGGCCTTGACCTTCGAGGTTCGATGAGTTAGCTTGATAGCTCTTTCCCCCATAAGAGCGGTTTGCATTTCCGGTCTGCTCATTTGAAGATTGCCTTCGGATACTTTGAGAATACGATGCCCCTCTAGCTTTTTCCGCTATTGTGAGATTTTGAAACTTCACCGCCAATTCGAAGAGCTCCTGCAATGTGCTTGGGTTTCTAATTTCGAAGTAGTCTTGAACAGCAGGTAACAATCTTTTTAAGATTATTTCAATAATCTCCGCGTCAGGTTTTTTCCCATACAGCATATCCGTCAGCTTAATTTTTCGCAGAATAAAGTCCGTTAATTCTTCTATATCCCGTTCATAGAAACTATATAGTTCGGCTTCTAGCCTTGCTCGATCTTTCACTGTGGGGAAGGCCTTTAATAACGATTTTTTGAAATTTTCAAATGTATATGTCTGGCCTCCAAATTCCCCTAATAAAAATTTGCCTATATTCTTCCACCATAGCGCGGCCTGTCCTCTTAGTGCAGATGTGGCGATGTCAACTTTTTGTCTTTCAGGCACAGGGTAGAGCTGGAAGTGATTTTCTAGGCCTTCTAGAAATATCGCCACCAATTTTTTTCCGTCGAAATTGACGTTTGGCTTAATTGACGCTCTCAACGTCTGGACCAGGTATCCAAATCCTTCCAATTGGCTTGCCATTTCTTGTTGTTGTCCCGCGGCTTCCATCCGATTTTCGGCCATTTCAGTTCGACAAGTGTTCGGGCGCCAATGTACAGTTGCGCGCCTCCAACCTGCACGCAACAAAGTGGGGACTGCTGAAACTGGAAATTAGACAGAGTCTTGCGAAGGGTTTAAGTCCCTTTTTATTCAACTTAAGAAATTACAATTGCGTGCTCTTGACGCTCACAAACTACGCCGACCCGGCGGTAAAATA
This sequence comes from Stegodyphus dumicola, assembly GCF_044657685.1. NCBI lineage: Eukaryota > Metazoa > Arthropoda > Arachnida > Araneae > Eresidae > Stegodyphus > Stegodyphus dumicola. The sequence goes on along the minus strand of NC_140779.1, from coordinate 83,509,216 downwards.
AAAATAAGAACCTGAAAAGAAATAATAACAAGACTCTAACTACGAGGCTCTCTAAACGTAACTAACCTCACCGCGTTTTACAATACCGCTGCTAATTCAGCAAACTTTGAATATCACGTTGAACGATTAACAATTCTCCAAGGCAAGCACACAGGCCGAAACGCGGGGTTCTTCAATTTCTGACTAACTACCTCCGCGCTCGTGAAGTAAGAAAAGCACATCAAAAGCAATCAAATATTTTTCATCTTTCATGAAAATCTGTGAATAACAATAATATTTCATAAGATCTAGAAGTCTTAGTGCAATGAAACAGTATCAAAAATAGAAAACTATTTTCAAAATTTGAATTCCCATTGAACATTTTAGATATTCTTATGTAAAGTTATATCTGAAGTTATATCGATTCAATCGAACTTGAAGACCAACCAAATGTACTACATGATTTTACACATTTCTGGTATTTTTTCCCGAAAATAGAAGTTTATATTTTTCATACGCAAACTATTACAACGAATTAATGACATTTTATACTGCACAAAACTATTTTAAGTTCCATATTCGAAGCACAGCATCCATAAATTTACATAATACTACAGTTACACAATACAAACTATAAGAAAAGCTGAATAATCTATATTACATACAGAACATAGACTACAATACTCAAGGACCTAATTATAGAGTACATTAAAGCATTAAAAATTTTATATAATTCTATGCATATTTCATATATTAAGCACATTTCACGTTTTTAGAAATGTAGCATCACGCTTCCCAAGACAATGCCCAATGTATCCAACCTTATGAAAGTGAATCATCTAAAATAAGAAGGGGTAGTTTTATTATCTTCAACCGGTAAACAAGTGATTAGGAAAGTGACGCCTTTTAAACTACCACTACTAGGATATGTACATATCCTTGTTTAACAAGGCCTCATTAATGTCATTAATTCGTTGTAATAGTTTGCGTATGAAAAATATAAACTTCTATTTTCGGGAAAAAATACCAGAAATGTGTAAAATCATGTAGTACATTTGGTTGGTCTTCAAGTTCGATTGAATCGATATAACTTCGGATATAACTTTACATAAGAATATCTAAAATGTTCAATGGGAATTCAAATTTTGAAAATAGTTTTCTATTTTTGATACTGTTTCATTGCACTAAGACTTCTAGCTCTTATGAAATATTATTGTTATTCACAGATTTTCATGAAAGATGAAAAATATTTGATTTTTTCCTTGAAATTTTTAGTGTCATTCAGTAAGCACCTGCAATTAAACTCGTATGGCACTCTCTAATTAATGTGAAATGATATATATTCTTTGAAAAAGATTGGGCTATGTTATTAGAATCTACAAAATAGTGAAATGTTTGGTATGAAGCGATAAAAATTTTGCATGAAGTTCGGTATATGTTCACTCTCATTATTGAAGATCTCTTCCTAAATTCTGAAATAGTGATGTTTTCACTCTTATTATTTTCAAAGTTTAGTAGTTCATGAATTAAATAACTGTATAGATGTACTAAACCTTATGGAAAATTCAAATATTTTATGAATTGATTGGTTTTACTTAAATGGTTTAGAAGTAAATGAGCGGTATGTTAGGAAGTTTCTTTCAGAAATATATCCGTATTTGAAAACTCTGTAGATAATTTGACTTATTGAAATTGTTCTAAATTTTTAAAAATATATGGGTGATATGTTATCATCTAGAGTGTCTTTTCTATTTGCAAATAGTATATAGAGTTATAATAGGAATTGAATATTCTTTCTATAGCAGAATTTATTAGTATTTCTAGAAGAGGATTTAGAAAAAAAAAATTTTCATGTTTTTGTAAAAAAATAATGTAGTATCTGGTTGTCGTTATGGTAGAAAGTGTTATTCAAAAGTTTCAGAGTGGTAAAGTACGATTGTGAAATGACGTTTTCTGAAAATAATCAATGTATTTCTCAATATTATAAATTAAAATAGTCAAAACTAGAAGTCTTTTACACAATGTGAGCATGAAAGCCATTGAAAAATCTGTTGCAGTCGTATAAAATTTAACTCGAAGATGAAAATTGTTGCTTGCATGATTAAACAATATCAAAATTTGGTTTGATACTAAATTACTGAGTGCTACATATAGATGTGATCGTGATTGTTTCAAGTTCTTTGAGTAGAAGATATGCTGTTTTTTAAGTAAAATTATTTTCCTTTTCCGATTAAAGTAAGTCTAAAGCTAAATCTTTGAAAAAGTGATATATCTTCAGATTTTTGTCTGTTAGAAGAAATGCGCATGCCTACATAAAAATAAAATAGGAGTATGACTGAATTTTCTCGTTACTACAAAAGGGTAGATTTAGAAAATAAAGGAAAATTTCTAAAAACGTTGGTTCATTACCTTACTCTTACTTCTTAAAAGTTGATAAGTTATAAGAAAAGTCTTTTTAATCGTATACAGCTTATAGGAAATGATTTGTTACTCAGGTTTTATATTAATGCATTACAATATTTTACATTTCGTTTAAAGTATTGGTAAGATTTTACTGTTCCTAATGAGTAGGATTTTCTTAATGTGTATGTGGATTTTTAAATGCATTTTCCTCAACAACGCTTGGGAGTAATTTAATAATATGTCGCATAAATATGCTTTTCTTTTAAAAATCCTAATTGAAAGTTAATTAAAATTATTTAGTATTAAATGTATGTAAAATGCTAATTGTACTACAGAATGATTCATGACTTTTTTTCGTGTATACTGACAAGGGTAGATAGAGTGAACTTCAGGTTTTTCTCACTGATAGTAAATCTGGAGCCGATAAAAATCTGTTATTGACTTAGTTATGACCTTAGGTGCTTTCTATCAGCACATTTTCTAAACATTTGTTAGGAATTCTGGATAAATAACTTAAATTCGGAAAAGGTTATATCCTCATTTAGGTAAAACCTTAAATATTCTACAGTGAAAAATGCTTATTTCATATTTAGTTCTTAACATTAAGAAGATAGTTCTAAGATAGTTATTCTCTAGTGTGGTAATACTACAGGAAAAGCTAAATGATATATATGGTGTTTGGAGTTTTTCTCTCAGAAAGAGGTAATATTTAGCAAATTACAGTTCTCAAAAATGGATAGAAAGTTCCTACAATGCAAACATATATGTACAATTATAAGAAAACATAACACTTATTTGGGTGTAATTTTGAATTGAAAAGGCGTTATTCCTCATCAAATGTGTATTAGTAAGGCATGTTTAACTGCTATGATACGTATTGTACGAAGAATGTTCTGTATTTGTGATGAAGGAGGTTAAAATATTCGAAATTATAGTGGAGATTTGGGTAAAAAGTCTCTTACTCTTTCTCTCTTTGGTTCCTTCTGTAAATATAGGTATATTGGTAATGATATATGTTGTGTAAAGGTATGGTAGTGTTTTACAAGATTTCATTCATAAGAAAATAAATTAGTAAATAAATTAATGCAAACTGACATTTGCGAAAAGAACATTTTAGTCTAAGAAATTAAAAAAAACAGACTATATATTATATTGTCTAGGGAAATTAAGTTGGAACTGGACTAAGTTACAAAAAAAATGTGTTAACACTATGTGTTAGAAATAAATGTATACCAATAAAACAAACTTTCAAGAGATGAAATTGTAGCCAATGGGTAAAATCGATTGTCCTTCATTTCTTATTCAAAACTGGAAATGTATTAGGACTTTCTTTTGGATATGTAACCTAAATAATCGTCAATTTCACATGAAAATCATTCATGAAGGCAGAAATATCCATACTTAGTGTAGGAAAAGGTAATAAAATGAAAATTTGCATAGTCAAAACATTTAAAGTGATGTAGAATGCATTCAATTAGTACAAATTACTGAATTAAGAGGTACTGAGCGTTCAAAATAATAAGAAAGAATTTTGTACGAGTACATGAAAGAATGAATATGGGTCTAAAATTATGGATGAAAGTTGAGATTTCATTCTAAAAATTCAGAATCTATCAAACTAGCTTAATGATAATCAAGATTCAAAACTGAACATTGGTAACAGTGAAGAGCTTAAAAACATATATTCAGATAGAAAGGGTATTAAGAATTAAAAGGAAATGCCGGAATACGCAGGAAATGTTAAAGTTTGAAAATGCAAATGAAGTTAATAATGAAATAAAATAGTAGGATAAGTCATGGTAAACGAACTACAGAATGATAAATTGTAGAATTGCTAAATTAAAATACTATAAATTATGGATTAAGTAGGGACTATTCAACGAATGGGATATGAAGAACAGTTAAAGATTGTAAAATAAAATGCTTAATTGAAATCGATCTCTATGTTTATGAAATTTAAGCATGTTAACTTAGCTGAAATAGTAAAATCAAAAGCGTAATTACAATCAAAAATTATAAAACAGAGTTAAAATTTAGAGTATGTTGGAAACTAGAAAGAAACCCAGTGCCAGAAAAGTATAAAAATTACATCTGAAATTAACTAAGGTTCATGCGTATGGTAGGAAAATGTAATAAACAAGTTCAAAATTAGAGTACAGTAAAATTTACGAAGGTATAAAATGTAAACAAGTTAAAAATAACATCTAAAATTAAATAAAGCTCATATACATGGTAAGAAAATAGAGGAATTAAGATAAAATTAAGAGCCTGTTTGAAATTAGGAAGGTTAAAACGTATGAAAGTCGTTACAAATTAAAGGAAAGTCATGTGAAAATATTACAAATTAGTTAAAATTCTTAGTATGTTGAAAACTAAAAGTGATAAAAAATAGAAAAAGAGTTAAAATTTACATCTAGAATTAAATAAGTTAGGTATATGGTAGGAAAATGTAATAAGCAAGTTCAAAATTAGAGTACTTTAAAATTTACGAAGGTTTAAAATGTACGAAACAAATTAAAAATTACATCTAAAATAAAATAAAATTCATATATATGGTCACAAAATATAGGAATTAAACTAAAATTAAAAATATTTTTGAAATTACGAAGGTTAAAACGTATGAAAGTAGCTATAAATTAAATGAAAGTCATGTACATAGTGTGAAAATATAGCAAATTAGTTAAAATTCAGAGTATATTGGAAACTAAAAACGTTAAAATATAGAAAAGAAGTTAAAATTTACACCTAAAATTAAATAAAAGTCAGGTATATCATGTGAAAATATAGCAATTATGTTAAAATTAGGACTATATTGGAAATTATGAAGGTTAAAATGTATGAGAGAAATGAAGTAAAAGTCATGTACGTAGTGTGAAAATATAGCAAATTAGTTAAAACTCAGAGTATGTTGGAAACTAAAAACGTTAAAAAATAGAAAATAAGTTAAAATTTACACATAAAATTAAATAAACGTCAGGTATATGATATGAAAATGCAGGAATTATGTTAAAATTAGGATTATATTGGAAATCATGGAGGTTAAAATGTATGAGAGAAATCAAGTAAAAGTCGTGTATACAGTGTGAAAATATAAACTGGTTAAAAATTTAAGTATATTAAATAGTGTGAAGGTTAAAATGTACAAAACAAGCTAGAAATGTTACATCTAAAATTAAATACAAGTCATCTATATGATTAGAAAATGTATGAAATAAGTTAAAATACAGAATATGTTGAAGATCGCTAACGTTGAAAAGAACGAAAAAAGTTAAAAATTACATCCAACATTGAATAATATAATACACGAAAATGCGTATTTTAGTAATTACACTCATAAAATATAACGAATAAGTTAAACGTATTGCCTAACAAGTCTGAAAAAACTCTGGGTAAAATGAATTTAGGAATAAGAATGAGTAATGCAATGAAGATTACGGAAAGTATATGTGATATTATGAACAGAAGATTTAAGAAATAAGGTAAAATTCTGAGTGTATAGGATCATTCAATCATTAAATTCGAAAATAATCCTCGTTCAGGGTAACTAGGAGATAATCATCATATACGTAGTAAAACAGTTGGAATACGAAGAAAAACACAAAAGCTAAAAATTTATTAACGAAGGGAAATCACCTCCGATAAATCAGTAAGATATAATCTCTTATTAAATTGTGATGACATGTAGCAATTTTGCAGATATTCAGTCATAGAATAAATACAAGTAAGAAAATAATTATTTTCCAAAGACTGTGAAGGAAACATTTTATTTTATATCTGTTTCTAGAAAATAACTGCATCAGTCACTTAAAACACCTACTTGATGCATGTTTTTAAGAATTTAATATAAGTAAGTAAGTGATCCCATGGATATGTCTAAATCACCAAATTAAAACATAGTACTCAAGATTCTTTGTATTTTAATAAACTTCTGATTTAGTTTAGAATGTGTGAATGCAACCCATTATATGTAAAAGTATTATAGGCATTCCACCTTAGGCAAGTAAGAAAATAATTATCTTCGGAAGAGTTATACTGTGAAGGAAACATTTTATTATATATCTGTTTAAGGAAATGAACTGTATCAGTCACTTAAAACACCTTCTTGATATATGTTTTTAAGAATTCAATATAAATAAGTACAACATTATCATATAACTACTAAATCACCTAATTAATAAAACCTAAGCACACGTCCTTTTTCTGTGACGTAGCAACTACTCTACTCGCATCCACCTCCTGATAAGGCTCCCTGTCCCCATTTTCAGATAAGCCTCCCTTCCACGGCTGAGCCTTCCTTCTCCGGAGCTCCCTCAACTCCCGCTCCCTAAAGCTCCCGAGCCAGAACTCTCATTTCCCCTACTTACGTTAAACGTTTCCAAAACTTACTTTTCACAAACTTAAAATTAAAAACTTGAAATCAATAATGAGGGATTGGCAGTTTTAATTATTAAAGTTTTAATAGAAAAATTTAAGGCATTACGATAGAGTGTTGATCAGGGTAAAATATTGATGATTTTTTACTAAATTAATCTATTTCTTTTTGTGATACATTCTTTGATGAGTGGTAAGTCGATGAACACTAGTAATTCGGTCCGAGGTTTTCCTCCCGGCAAACGGGCCGGCGGCATAAGCGTTTTTATGGGTTTTTTCTATGTGCAATTATACGTTAAACGTTTCCAAAACTTACTATTCACACCTACTCCACAGACAGAAATTTTACCATTTAATTTTATAATTTGGAAGAAAGAACTGAATATTCTTTTTTAAAAATCCTTCTTTACAAAGAATAAAATAAACTCAGAAAGCGAGGAGGGAATAATAAACACGAAATTGTAAAATGACATTTCATTAAATATGCTTAATTTTAAAATAAGTAAGCTTATATTTTGTAAGTTTTCCTCTTGTAAGTTCCACCTTTTTGGGAATAAATTCAAACTTCGATCTTGTGACTCAAACAAATTAGCTGTTTGTATTCGCAAAATGATTTTTCCTTTTTTTAAAAGAACCTTTCATAATAAAAATCACACTGAAACACATAAATATTTAAAAATCATTATTTTTATTTATAAAAAAAGCATTGATTAAAATAAAAAAATGACATATAAAAGTTATACCACAACAATATTTTTTTTTTTTTTTTTTCTTTAAATTTTGAATGGAATTGAGAAATGCGTCTTCATCTTCTTCTAACTGTAAGAAAAAATAATAGATGATTCTTGATATTTGAATATAAGAGAAATATGAATTTGTTTTCAATGTTCTTTAAATCATTCTTGTATATATCATCTTTACAGAACCACTTCTTTTGCTGCTTAAAATTCTGCTAATATCCCAAATACAGTTCTTGTATGATGGCTCGACGATGCTAGTTTTTAGTTGCAAATGACAAAGTGTGTTTATTATGTAGTTAGCTAATTGATTTTTCTTTTTATCGATTCAAAATCTTACTACTTAAAAGGTTATCCTTTATTGTACATTTTGATATTAATTAAAGAGTATGGCATGGTAAAAAAAAGTCTGACTTTGAAAGGAGGAAAATTACAGAATTTATGCTAATTAGCTAGTTATCATTTTATTTTGTCTTTACTTTTACTCAATAATTAATTTCAGTCAGTTTCCATCAATAATTAATTTTGTAAGCGCAGAGTTATTGAATTCCATAAGAAGCATCTGACAGTTATGATTCACCACTCGTTCTAATACTTCTCCGCGCAACACGATTATTTACGGCTTTAGCTTACCGTTACTTACTTACTGTTAGTATTAGCTTACCGTTACTTACTTACTGTAAGTATTACATACGGTTTAGCTTCGCTACACTTAACTGCTTTGTGAAATATACTGAAGCCTCAGTCAAATTTAAAAGAGCACACGTTGTATGTATATCACATTTTGATTTGATCAGAACATTTATTCAAAGATTACCTACAAGTAACAGCTTTTCGGTTATTGGACAACTTGTGTGATTGGCAGGCTGACGATTAAATAATAAAGATTATTTTAAATCATCTTCTGAATTTTTATTCGTGGCACTTAAAAAGTAAAAGTCTTCTGTCTGTGTTTATGGTTCTAGCATTCGACGTTTAAGTTGGTCTGAAGCTGTGCAGCGGTAACCAACGTGCCTATGTTATTTTGCAAGTTGGAGGAATGCTCAGAATCCCAATGGGAAGGGGGGATCATGAATTTCGCAGATGTCATGCGGGCTTCCATGAAGCCAGCCATTGATCTCGATGAAAGAAGCTCATTACTAAATCTTGTACAATTATAGAAAAGTTACTTTCTTTTGTATTGAATTGGGGAGCAAGAGAAGATATGGTAGCAGTGTCTGTGGTGAAAGCGCAAACCGTGGACACTATTCTGTGGGAAAGTAAATCTCTCCTTCTCCCAAATGGGGATGGTAATTGCAAGTAATTTTTTTCTAAAGCTATAACTCATTAAAAAGCATTAAAAATTACAGGCACTCTTTTTCCATTTTGCACTTACGATCATATCTTGCTTTCGATTTCACCGTCGGAAACTTCTCCGAGTTCTTCGAGACCACTTTCAAATCAAGCGCTTCAATTATTTTCAAATGGTTTTAATTAACTGCACTTATGTGTATATTTTAAAATTAAATTTCACTTGATAAAATATACCAACGTGATCGGTGTTTTTATAAAAAAAAATAATAATAATTGCTAACAATATTGTAGGCTGATAATTAACTTTTAAATAATTTTATCATTTTTGAGGTAAAAACTATTGAAAATGGATTTTACAGAAGCAGATCATTTATTTAAGAGCTGAAATATGCCATATTCTCAAGCATTATCTAACGAAAATGGTAAAGGGATGCTTCATCAGACCAGTGTTGCTCAGCATTATTTATTAATGATTATAATTTTAAAAAAACCTTGTATAATTTTTTTAAAAACCCTGCAATTATATAAGAACGCTTTTTTCTTAAATCTTAATTCTTATCTATCACTGACAAAAACTCTGATGTGTGCACCACATGACTTCCTTGTCCGGGATATTAAATTATACGCATTTTTTCTTGAATTTCATTTAAACTTATTGGATTGAATTAAATCTATTTTATTCATCGATAGCGAATAATCCACAATAGAATAAATGTACTCTTTAAAATTCACTATATTTATTTACCATAGCGACACTCTTGCACTAGGTTCACTTAACAGCGTTATATTTCATTTATTTTTTAACTCTATCTACCGGCAGGTTAAGCTGGTGCTCGTACTCTTGGTACGAAAGTTGGAAGATGAAACATATTGACGAGCATCTGACCTGCGCGGAAAAGGCGAGGTGGGTGGAGTCCGCCGACGAGCGGAGGGTTGAATGATGGAGAAAATATGCGGTTTGTTGGGGACAGTCACGTGGGTGGTCACCCTCACAATGCTTGTAATGCGATTGTTAGTTTATGTATCATAGTTTTCGCATTTTTTAGTCTTTGGATTATGTTCGTGAGTTTACGGAGATAAAATTCCTTCATTGTCAAGCGTATTTTGGATATTTTCAAAAGCATTTGCATCTGGAAATTTGTTGTGGGGTCTTCTATTGTTGCTTGCGTTTTTAACCGAATTATTCTGGCTTCGTTTTTCTTGGCTAAGAGGAGCGAAGTTTTCATAGATATAGCCGGCATCTGCGTTTGTTCTTTCTTCATACCGTTTTGAATATTAAACTTCTGGATCTTTTTACAATTAATTTCTATTAGTATCTGTTGATATTCAACACATCCAGTGAAGGAACTAACATGAAATTGTCCACAGAAAACACACTTGGGAATATTTTAACTCAGAATGCACAAAATTTATATCATCTTAAGAATTCTCTAATCGTTGCCACATGTTCTATTCAAATACTATAATAAATCTAAAACGATGTATAAAAGAAATTAAGCAAAGAAGAACAACAACAAAAAAAGTGTAAAGTTTTTCCACAGACGATTCAGTATTTCTCATTCAATTAATTCAGTTCTCACTTCGCGACAAGGCAAAAATACATTAAAACTCAAGATGTCTGTATTGAAAATTATGAAGTAAATCTTAAATACTTATTTCCTCGAATAAATTCCAGAATGGATTAAGCATGATTTAATTCGCTATAATAAAAGAAGGCGTTATCTTTGTTATTTCGAAGCTTACTTTCTCTAGATTGGCAACAAATCTACTATTCGGCTGTTTCAAATGTAAAAAAGCAATGGCCGCCATGGAAACAAATATTAGGCTGAGCGGCACTTACACAACTTTAGAATTGTTGATAATTTTAAAACTATTGCCTACATATTCACTAAAGGCGTAAAAACCTTAACCGGAAGATAAGAACAACGTAGTTCAATCATTTTTAAAGCAAAAAATGCACAATTTACAAACATATAAGAATCAAGAAACTGAGATCACTGAGCTGTGTAACAAAGTGGATATATATATAAATATATTATATACGTTTGGTGCGGTTGATTGCAACCAAAATACGAGGTGCACATCTACATGTTATAGCAGTCCTATATACAAAATTTCAAAGTTCTGAGGCTACTCGTTTTTGAGTTATGCGAGATAGGTAGATACGTACGTACGGCTCAAACGCGATGAAAAATTCTCTTCAGAATTCATTTAAAATTCGTTTTATAATTTTTTTTTAGGAAAACGAGTCCCTTATCCTGTCCTTACGTACAGATGTCACTCAAAAACATTGTTAAATTGCATTCGATAGCGGTGAAAATGGATATTTGCGTTAAAATGTGATGCCTGAAACTTTTCGCGATTACAGTACTTAGTACAAGGAAATAATAATCGTTGTTGAATTTGTTTTCTCGTTTTAGCGATCAGTGTATTCATTAAAAAAACAAAGCTTGTGTGTAAATATATTTTCCGTTCATTATTTTATATTCGCTTTCTCATTTGTTTCACTCACAGTATATTTGATACATATATTTAAAATTAAACAAAATTATATCAGAAGAGACATTATTTATATTAATTGCTAATATGCATTTTACATTTCATCCTACCAAGATATATAATTTTCTTTTTATGGCAAGTATTTCTTAATAGTTTCCCTTTACTGTGTTGTTGTGAGATAAAATATATTGCTTTGTTTATTATGAATAGGATTATTTAATTTGGAAATATTCATACACTTAAAGGAATTAGAAAATTTACGAACTGTGTAATATGTTTAAAAATGAAATAATTATGAGTCGAAAAATCGTACAAGAGAATTATTCTAAGTGACGAAAATTTTTAATTAACTTCAGAAATTAATTCTAAAGCAAAAGATTTACATATAACCCATAAAGTGAATGTAAGAAACATTGCGCGTGCGAGGATTTCACTTGCAACCTGGATCTTTGCTTCACAGATGGAATCAGTTTTTACTGGCCACTGGGCTCAGCTATCAAACGTGCTTACCTATAGGAATTCCTTTCCTGTCAATTCATACTCTATTGTATAAGCTGTTTGCAGCAGTTAGTGCTTGTCGTTGCAATACGAGCATTGGGACAGGAAAGACTTCTCTTGTCAAGCATCAAACTTCTCAGGCAAAGATGGTAAATAATTTTTACTTTTTCAGAATATTTTGCATTACATATTTTTTTTTAAAATCTAGTACATTTTATATCTTTGTAAATGTTTTTTTTATTTTAGTGTAGAATTTTTTATATTTTCGAATTCTCTATTATTACATTTCAATATATATTTACATTAGCTTATTTTGATGTTATTTAATTTTTTCATCACAGTGCGAGATAATATTTTATTTTCTTAACGATCATTTAATCTTTTAAATTTTGTTAATGACAGTTTTTAAAGCGTTTCCAGGAGATGTTTTTAGATATTTCTAGATAATTTATTTTCTTTAATTTCGACGAAGGGTCAATTAACTGACACTCTTGCTGTAGTTTTTTCGTCCGAAAGTTATTTTTATCAAATTTTAGTAAATTTTCGCCACCTTAAAAAATTCTGAATGAGTTCTAGGGAATAACTGTTTTTAGAAGAGCATTTCTCTTTGGGGGAAGGGATAATATGTAAGTGCCTCAGTAGATTTCCACTGTAAATATGTAGTTAAACACGTGGTTCAACGATGAGCCACATGCTTCTAATTTTGAACTTTATTATTTTTTTCTTTTGTTAAAAACTTACTTTAGACGATAACAAATACGTTTTCAGCTTTTTCTTGCAAATCAAAATTTAATCTCATTTGAATCATATAGTCCAAAAGATTTCTGGATAGATTTTGGCTATAAATATGCTGTTAGAAACGTGGCTTAAATTTGAGCCACGTTCTTTTAATTTTATTTCTTCATTTGCTTTTGCTAAAATTTGCCTTAGAAGATAATAAATTATTTCCAGTTCTTTCTTGCAAATGAAAATTTTTTGTTAAAACGAATCATAATCTGATTATATTATAGTCAAGAACCTTTTTCAAAATGTTTCCGCAATAAATATGTAGTAGACGCATTGTTCAAATTTGAGTCATGTGCATGCAATTTTAAATTTTTTTCCCTTTTGTTCAAGTTTTACTTTAGGATATAACAAATATGTTTTCAGTGCTTCTAATTTTCATTTTTACTTCTTTTTTTTCTCGAATTCTGTATTCAGAGAAATTTCAGGCAGATATACTTCGAATGGCAGTATTATAATCACAACTTTGAAGTTATTTTGAAGTAATTCCATTATATTGTAGAGACATTAGGTATTCTTGAAAGCAGGGAAGATGAAAAAAAAAATCTGATCTGTACACCACATGACTTACTTGCACGGAATATTAAATTATACGCATTTTTCCTTGTATTTCATATAAACTTATATTGGATTGAATTAAATCTACATCGTCGATAGCGCATAAACCACAATAGAATGAATGCACATTTTAAATTTCACTATCACACTCTGGCGCTAGGTTCACTTAACAATGTTACATTTCGTCCATATTGTAATTCAGAATGCATATAAATTTATGTCATTTGAAGAATTATCTAATCGTTGCCACATGTTGTATTCAAATACTATAATAAATCTAAATCGAAGTATAAAAGAAATTAAGCAAACAAAACAAAAAAGAAACAGTTTTTCACAGACGATTCAGTATTTATCATTCAATTACTTCCCGACAAGGCAAAAATACATAAAAATTTAGGAACCACTTATTTCCTCGAATAAATTCCGGAATGGAATAAGCATTCGCAATAATAAAAGAAAGCGTTATCGTTGTTGTTGCGAAGCTCAGTTTCTCTAGATTGGCAACAAATCCGCCATTTTGCAAAGTTTAAAATGTAAACAAACATGTCCACCATCGCAAAATTCGCTAGGCTTAGCTGCAATTAAACAACTTTTAAATTGTTGATAACTCCACAAATAGTGCATGCATATTTAGTAAAGGCATAAAAACCTTAACCGGAAGATAAGAACAACATAATTCAATCATTTTTAAAGCAAAAAATGCACAATTTACAAACATATAACAATAAAAAACTGAGCTCGCTGAGACGAGTAACAGAGTGGATATATATATATACATATATTTATATAATTTTGGTGTAGCTGATTGCAACCAAAATGGGAGGTAGACATATAAATGTTATAGCAGTCCTACATACAAAATTTCAACGTTCTGAGGCCACTCGTATTTGAGTTATACGAGATACGTACGTACGCACAGACGCCACGAAAAATTCCCTTCAGAATTCATTTTAAATCAGTTTTTTGGGAAAAAAGAGTCCTTTATTCTGTCCTTACTTGCGAATGTCACTCAAAAACATCAATAAATTGAAATTTTGAAAGTAGGCAACATGAAAAATTAGCAACGCCTTCGCCTTAAATCGAACAGGGGACCTCTCGATTACCGCTGAGCGTGCAGACCACTACACCACAAAGGCTAGCTGGGAAGGCGGAAGAACAACTAATAAAATATATATATTCAAAAAAATAATTAAAAGTCAATTAAAAAGCCTATGACTTGCGTCAAAGTTGCAAACTAATAACCTAACAATTCATAATAATTTATAAGAAGAAAACTTTCCATATACCATCTCCAAGGAACACAAATTCAATTTAAAACCATGAAGGAAGAAATTTTTTTGTCAGAATTTAAAGTAGTTAAACAAGTTGAATTGCTATTTAAAATACTAATTTAAATTCTGGCTACAATTTTTTTTTCAGTCATGGTTTTAAATTAAATTTGTGGTACTTGGATATGGTATATGGAAAGTTTTCTTATTATAAAAATACATATATATATATATAAGTACTTCATAAATCGTTTCCTGTAAGTCCGTATAGGAAGTATACATAATCTTTGAACTTCAGTTAACACAAGGGTATGAACTAACATTCGAATATAAAATTATTAAAGTAGTAATAAATTACATTAAAGATGTATTCATAAGCATAGAGGAATGTTTTAAATTAATTTTGGAAACGTACTAAAAGAAGCACGGGTAATGAAACATAACATGACATAAGATAGCAATTTTTCCTATTTGCCCACTTTGTGATTCTGGAGGAGTAATGGACAGGCGCCACCTGCTTGAATGTGAGGCTCTTCGTGGTCCTACAGAAGAGTCGAAATACTGGGAGGCCAGAACGATCTTTAGGCAATGATTTCGGTCTTTTTGTTCTTAGTTCTATTGTTTGTAACCTCTGTTTATAAGATTTTAGTTTTTTGTAACTTCTTGGCCAGCCACTGGAAAAAAAATGATAGCAATATTTTTCTTCCCTGGGAAGAAAAATATTGCTATCATTTTTTTTAGTAACGCATTAGTAACGTAAGCCTCCTTTGATATCTTTCATTCTTTTGCCTTTTCTTGTAGACTTTAAAGAATTGTATTTATTGTTTTTCACTAGAAAAGATTATTTTTCACTTACCATAAACTGAAATTCATTTCTCAAATTATTTTGCATTGCAGGATTTAAAAGATCTCGCCGTCGCAATGCGGCAAGTGATGGAGAACGAGGATAGTGAAGCTATTGTATATATTTTAAGAAGAGGATACTAT
Organism: Stegodyphus dumicola; assembly: GCF_044657685.1. Classification (NCBI taxonomy): domain Eukaryota; kingdom Metazoa; phylum Arthropoda; class Arachnida; order Araneae; family Eresidae; genus Stegodyphus; species Stegodyphus dumicola. The sequence goes on along the minus strand of NC_140779.1, from coordinate 83,493,840 downwards.
GAGGAATATATATTTCCTGGGGCTACAAATGATCCTGCTGGAACACCTTACGTGAATTTACCCCAGCTGTTGCGTGCCACTGGAACAGGTAATTTTATAAGAAAATATATTATCTCATTAAAATACGGCTTTATTGTAAACGTGTATTAATTTATAAACTGACTGATGAATCGCAAAGAGATTTAAGTGAATAATCATTCTAATTTAAAAACATTATATTAAGGAGTTAATAGTAATTATTATAGTAATAATAATACTATAATAATTACTATTAACTCCTGCAGTTATTAATTTTTTATAATTAATTATTCTTCTATAGTTTTTATAGTTTCACTAGGAACTAATAATTTTACACGATAAATCGCGCTTTTATGAACGCTTTCCAGAAGCACGTTTATAAGCATTATCAGCCATTTTACGGAGCAGTGCACAGTAAGATAATAAAATGCTTTAAAAACTTACAATTATATTTAAATTTACCCTCAAACTGTTCTAAAATCACAACTGAATGATCATAAGTGACGGAAATAACAAGTGGAGTGATATTAAACACTACTAAAATATAATGAAATGAAAGGAAAAAAGAGCAATAAAAATAAATTCATTGGCCATTGTCTAAAGCATTTATCCAAATAATGTCAGACTGCTGCTTGCATGAATGATGAGCCATTTCAGTATTAAAAAATATTGGAATTCTTCAGTATCTTGAAAATTTTAATTAAAATATATAGTTAAGCGTTTTAAAAAAGAATTTGCACATATTAATTTTATTAGTGCCTAATAAAATATTAATAAAAAAGAACTATTTTTCCATTTATATAAACATAGACCAGCAGCGCCGCTTCTTTTTACGTTTGAAGTCTGTACACTTTATTTTCAGAAGAGAGTTTTAGAGTTTATCTACCTTAAATTTTGAAGCAATCGCTTTGAATAAAAAGTATTCTGGAAGAATTTAAAATATTTGAAATGCTGCTCGACTAAATTTGGCAAATTTTATTGAAAAAATAAATTTTAACGTTCAAGAGCCTAAAGTATTTGCTTCTTTAACTAAATATTATTTATACTGCTTAAAACTGTATGGCTCCATTTTTAAAAACTTGTATTCTTAAATTTATTTTCCGTTACGCATAGGTTTGTTTTCATTATTAAATAAGGCCTCTCTTCTTTTTATGTTATTATATGAGACAGATATTATGTCAGAATTTTTTTATAACTTCTATTACTAATTAATGGGTAAATGTGATTCAAGATGATAGCTTATATGAAGAATCATGTTTTAGTAATTATGGAAAAACGATATGACACTGACATCGAACTGATTTTTGTTTAGTGGTATAGTTCCGGTTTTAATTAAGAGATTCCCCTTTTTTCATCACGTATTCCGGTCTTCTGGTATATCAGAGAATTTATCGATTTTTAACTTTTAGCCTTTACCGAGGAAAATGTTTTGCAGCAATAGAAGAAATTTATCGACTTAATGAAACTTAGCTGGGCAAATTTCATTCCTCCATTCTTAGTGATTTTAAGGATAATTTTTCTTATTTAATTTTATTTGATCTGATTTGTCTTAATATTCTGTACACATTTGTGGAACTTCAAACTTTGGAAAAGATTTTTGGGAATGAAGATTTGTTTAATCAGAAGAGGTCATACTTCCCTTAAACCATCAAAATTTTTGATTTTTTGAAAAAAATATATGTTATAGCCTGTTTCTTTCTGCGCAGTTTAAAAAGAACTCCAAGCAAAAATTCGTACAATTTCATGAGTTATGAAGGAAAATGTACCAGCTGAACTAATATAAACAAGATTTAAAGGTCCAAGCGAAAAGCGTCAGCAGTTTCTACTCGAAGTGTTATGTGGCAAGCCTAATGATTTATTTTTTAATGATCTATTTATGGAGTAGCAATGTTATTTCTCAACTCTTCGGTAGTTTGTTTACATTCTTAACCGTTTTATTTTTATTGCTCTTTTTTCCTTTCATTTCATTATATTTTAGTAGTGTTTCATATCACTCCACTTGTAATTTCCGTCACTTATGATCATTCAGTTGTGATTTTAGAACAGTTTGTGGGTGAATTTAAATATAATTGTAAGTTTTTAAAGCATTTTATTATCTTACTGTGCACTGCTCCGTAAAATGGCTGATAATGCTTATAAACGTGCTTCTGGAAAGCGTTCAAAAAAGCACCGATTTCATGGAAACCAGTTCACCAGAACTGGTAAATCGACAGTTTTAAATGAAATAAATAATGGATTTTTTATTTCTTCCCCAAACCAAGCTGTTATTTGTGAAACTACAGCTGCACATAGTTTCCCTGGAAATTCAGATGAACTAAATACAAGTGCTACTTGTAAAAAGTTAAATGTAACAGACATTGATTTTTCAAGTGAAAGCAATCGATTTGATGGCAACATGATTGTCGATAAAAATATTCTGTGTTCTTTTTTGGAAGAAAACACTGTGTGTAAGGTATGCCATGGTAAATTAAAATTTACTGCGAAAAGATCTGCAGGTCTGTGTTCCAGAATGATCTTGACATGTCAAGGATGCAAAAATGTTGTGATGACAAGCAACACTAAACTTGTTGGGGAGAAAAAGGAACATTGCAGAAATTAATCGTCGTATTATTTATGCAATGCGTTGTATTGGTCAAGGTCTTGAACCATTGAAAACATTTTGTGCAATAATGGATTTAGATCCTCCTGTGATTCAAAAAACTTATGACAGAATCTGTAACTTAATCAATAATGCAACAAAAATGACTGCAATTGAAAGCATGAAAAATGCAGCAGCAGAAGAAATATCACTCAGTAATTCTACAGACATAAGTGTAAGTGGTGATGGCACCTGGAAAACAAGAGGCCATACATCTCAGATTGGTGTATGTACGGTTATTGGTGCTGAGAGTGGAAAAGTTATTGACGTAGAGGTTTTATCCGTAGCATGTAAAGGATGCGAATTGTGGAAGGGTCCTCGATCTGGTGAAGCCTTTGATGAGTGGCAGAAAACCCATTCTCGCACTTGCAGAAGAAATCATTTCGGTTCATCTGCCAAAATGGAAGCTGACGGAATAGTTAAAATTTTTCAGAGGTCTCAAAGTGCAAGGGGTGTGAGATACATCAATTATATTGGTGATGTTGATTCAAAAACATTTCTTTCCATAACAGAAAGCAAACCATATGAAGGTGTGACTGTGTCAAAACTAGAGTGTGTAGGGCACATCCAGAAGAGGATGAGCACTTGCTTACGTAAACTGAAAGCTGATTATAAGGGACGAAAGCTTTTAGATAACAAAAGTCTATCTGGAAAAGGTCGACTTACAGATAGTGGAATCAGCCAACTGTCATTGTATTATGGAAATGCAATTCACCAACATGCAGATTCACTGAAAGATATGCGAAATGCTATCTGGGCTTTGTATTTTCATACTCGATCACATACTTTTTGTCCAACTGGTGAGTCCTCATGGTGCAAGTACCAAATTGCTTTGGCGAAAGGGGTTGTGAATGATTTTCGCCATAAAGAAACCTTACCACTGGCAGTCATGGATGTGATCAAACCAGTTTTCAACTCGCTGTCGCATCCAGACCTCCTAAAACGCTGTCTTGGAGCTCATACTCAAAATCCAAATGAGTCACTGAACTCCTTGATTTGGCAGATATGTCCAAAGACATCTGGTAGTGGCAGAATCATCTCAGAAATAGCAGTTCATGAAGCAGTTACTCTTTTTAATGATGGTAGGAAGGGTAGATTATCTACTCTGAGATACCTGAATATACACCCTGGAATTAATTGCATAACTGCACAATTTAGGAGTGACTATAAACGTGTAACTTCTTCGAAGAAACGAGTAATAGCTCGTACGATTGATGCTCGTCGCGCCAAGCGTCATGCAAAACTGCATGAAATTAAAAAGACTCATAAAGCTGAAGGAGTAACATACCTTTCAGGAGCATTTTAATGCTAATAGTGTGTGTATAATTATTATATGATGAATCTGTATTGATATATTTTGTGCATTTTTGCTATTCGGTGTAATTTCACATCACGACATGAATTGTCGTGTTAGTGTGAATGTTGTGTAAACAGTTGAGATTTCTATCAAATACAAAATAAGTAAAGAAAACCATATCAGGTGATAAGTTTTTCATTTTATATAAAATTAAGGTGCAATAATAATGGTTATTAGGTAATATGTTGTGAAAAAAACTTTAAAGTCATTTTTCTCAAAACATTTTTCATTATTGCGCGCATCATAACAATTGAAAGATTCAATATATTCTAATGAAAGTTGTATCACAGATACAATATGTAATTTGCTACAACCTGAACCTAAAATTTGCAATTTCCATTTATATTTTGTTATTTTTCTGCATTCTCAAAGTAATAAAAAGTATGCTATTTTCAGTAACATAAAATCACTGTTTTTAAAAAATATAAAATTTATATATATTTAAAATTTTAAAGGTTCAAAATTATAATAAGACTATAATAAATATATTACAGGTGAAAATATTTTGAAAAAGCCTATAATTTAAGAGTAATCTTGCGTGGAAGCTGATATTACATTTTCAGATTACATAAAGTGCCATATAGTTTTCAGCATTATTAAATAATTTTTTTTTTCTATTTTATAAGCTTAGTCACATTTTCAGATAGAGTAGTATTTTAAGTGTCTTCTGTAAAAAATTTATTTGTTTCCTGTTTATATATTATGAGATACAGTAGTTTGAAATGGTCCAATTTACTCGACGTTTTAGCATTTTAAGGGAGGTCAGTAGATGTTCATAATTCATATTGTTTCACATCAATATAGGGAATATTACGAAGTATATTCACACAATAGTATGTAGTCATCAAAAAAGGAAGGGGAACAGTTCTATATCTCTCGTTCTACACGGCCCAAGAAACAAAATTCAATTTGCTTTTTTCATAGCTTAAAAGCGTGACTTACAACCTCTATTACATACTTATACATAGCCTTGTTTTAAGATACGTAGTTTATCATAAAATTGGAGTTTCTGAAATGACATGCCAAGTTTTTTCCATATTTCGAATTTAAGATTCAAATTATAGCTAAAAACAAAATTTTGTAAAATTTAGACTGAAATTTAATCAGTAATTCGGAAATTTACCCTAGTGTTCTTTTTTTACTCTGTGCCAAGAGGAGTTTACTTTGTGAGTTTCCGAGTTTATGACAGCCTATTTCAATTTCTCTTTCATTCTGCGCAAGCAGAAAAAGAGTATTGCTTTTTCATTTTTGCATATAGTCTTATTTCATACTAAAATTTTTAATCACAATTGTTATTTTTAGACATATGTTTCGTTTTCGGAATTTCATTTTAACTGTATTAAATTAAGCTGCGTGGTTGAATTATATATCTTCAAATAGTTATTTTAAAAATTTCCATTTATTATTTCATACTGTGTACTTTAAACATATGTATTGATATAAATGTTTTTAAATTTGATTTTATTTATCTGAATAACATTTCTTTCAAAAGAATGCTTTGCCACCCAGTATTGGTCACGATGTATTCTTCATTGAAAGATAAAATGTTCTAAAGGACCGTTATGCGTCTTTCAATGGGCTGTTAAGAAAAGATATACAAATGCGAAAGTTACATTGTTTCATTTTTTAAAGTTCAAAAATAAAATAACATTAAAATGAAAACTGAATTTTATGCAAATAAATAAAAATAATTAAACAAATATTTATTGTCTTAGTGCTTTAAAGTTTTCTTCTTAATGGCTAATTAATTGTCTCAAGATAACCTTTAATGATTTTCTTCAAGGCATTCTGCAGATGTATCCGGAGTCATTCTCTCATATTTATTCGTTATGTACCATATTCACTATTGAAATACTTTGTTTTCTGCAACATTTTTAGCTTTGTGTGTACTTAAGTTGAAAGTTTTGAATCTTTAGCTGAGACAGCTTCTGACAGTCGTATATTGCTGGGAGTATTTTTAACCAGTTCTGTTTAGAAATTATATGCCGGTTTAGTTGTCTTGTTAGCCATTGTTTTAAATACACTCCGTTACATTATATGAGACATCTTATTCTAATTAATGTGTAACGCTTCTTTCGGTCTTTCTCTCGTACTGAATTACAGGAACAAAAAGTGAATACAATAATAACAAACGTAAATGCACATTCATTTGCACTTCTACTTGATATTTAAAAACTAACGTGCTAAGAAAACTGATGTTTTTGCCTGAGACTATAATAATACTTTGAAGATTTGCAAATCAAATAGTAAATTAAAATCTGTAGAGTTGCAATTATAAGAGAAAACTAGAGTAAAAATCATGAAGACCATACCAGACAGATAGTGAGTTAACGCTACGTCTTGAACAACTCGCAAATTGCAGGAGAAATTTAAAAAGTTTTTTTTTTTTTTTTTTTTTTTACTTCAGCTTGAACATAAAGTCACAACTTGTATGTATTTTAAATTAAGAGAACAAACAATTAAATTTGAATATTGCTAACATAGTCTAACACAACATATTAAATAGGACAAGCTGACGCATATATTTTACTGGCTCGTATTTAAAGCATGAGTTAGCGTGAATGCTAAAGCCGGAATATCATTTTAAACAAAGCTGGCAAAATCCTAACAGTAAGATACATCTGCCAGAAGCGATCGCAACTAAAGATTCAAAACCCTTAACTTAAATATACATAAAGCTAATTTGCATTCCAAGAGGAATACAGAAATGAGGATGTATAGTATTAATTAACATTAGATACTAGTGATCGAATTTAATCCGATCTCTTAAATTTGCTAAGAAATTTTACGCTCTCGATAAGTTCGCAGTCTAACAGTCTGATATTACACTCACCACTATACTGACACACTTTTTTTAAAATCTTTTTAACTTTATCATTAAGCATTATTTTCTTGGCATTTACTCCACTTACAATTCAACAGCAAAACTAAAAAAAAAATTTAAAAGCAGTATAGGTATAGAATTCCCAATGTAGCGTTAAATATTGGCATACATTTTCCTGTTTTTTTTCATTCTTTTCTCAATTCATCATATTAATGATAAATTTATTATTAAGATGGCTTTACAAAATGTTTTTGTCTTTCAGTTATTAACACTTTGTATGCTTACTTTATTTATTGAATACCACATTCTTTAAGCTTTAACACACATAAAATTAGATTCAACAGCAAAATCACAGAATATTTTAAAGAGCATATCTTTAGAATTTCAGATATACATGTTCACACGCTGGAGTAGAAAATATTTGATTCCGTACAGTGTTGCCACTGCTCTCTTTGAAATCGTTGAGTTTTTTCAATCAGGAATTCATTTATGGTTTATAAAATATGAAAAATTTCAGCTTATAGGTTTCCATGTTGGGGTAGAGGGTTACGTTATTAAAAATTTTATGGCTCTAGGTTCCATTGGTTTTTCACAGTGCGAGAAACACACGTACACTCATGTAGATTCTTCATGTTTTAATTTCTCTAAATATAATACAGGGATATAACATTTGATGACAACAATCTGAAAATGCATTTGTGTGTTTCGAGACGAAATGCCGTTTCGAGACGAATATTCTATTTGAGACTAACGTCCCTTTTTGGGCGAAAAATGGCGAAAGTCAAAATTTACTCTTATGAAAAAAAAATTCTAAAATTTTTGGTTAGTATTCTTTATAAATGAAAAAAATAGGTTTTAATATATTATCAATAAATATTTTTTTAGGAATTATAATTAAAAATGGAAAAAAAAAATTCTCCTATGAATTACCCTCAGTAAAAGTTTATTTAAAAATTTAAAGTTTAAAATAACTATTACGGTTCACTGAAGATTGTAAAAAATTGCGTAATCGCATTGCATTTGCCGTTATTATCGCTTATAATAAAAATGTCAAATTTCATAACGTACCAGTATTCACGTATATTTTAAAAAATGCTGAATATAAAACAAATTTTTTGCACGCATGCCTAAAAATATATCTACTTTAAGATGGTGGCAAAAATGTTTTATATTTTAATATTAAATCTTAGGTTTTAATATCAAAGTTTAAAACAAATATTAACACATTCGCTGCCACTGACGCGCCGGCGCGTCAGCATGGTGCTACCTCCCATGCCGGTGACGCTCTGGGGCGACAATCGAGTATGATAAGTAAACTGCTTTAGTTTTAGTTCAGATTTGGAGGTTGAACGATGATGTTTTTGTGGCACGTTAGTGAAGCATTATTTTTATATTTTCAGTGCGTGGTTTTTAAATTTTGTGTTTAAATTTTTTTTTTTTTGTGCATTTTTAAAAATGGCGGACAGTACAAGTATTGCAGGACCTTCACAGCCTAAGAAAAGGAAAGTAAGTAAAAAACTGACTGATGCCGAAATATTAGAATTACTAGAAAAGAGTGATCTTTCTGATTATGACAGCGTAGACGATAAAGATTACGGTTGGGATTCTACGAGCGAATCGGAAGGAGATAGTGATGTCGCTGTGGATAACTTAGAAATGTCGGATTCTGACACAGAAGATGAACAATTACCGGTAATCCGACAGGTTGACTGGAAAACAGATTCAAGTTGCATGGTAAGTCATACATTTACAAAATCTGAGTCCTTGCTAATACAGCCAACTGAAAGTACTCCTATCGGATATTTTCGCCTTTTTCTCACTGAAGTATTTCTGGAAAAAATAGTCGAAGAAACAAATCGTTACGCATTAGAAATACAAAATAGCGATAAAACGAAAGAAAAGTCACGAATAACGCTTTGGAAAGATTTAAAAGTGGATGAATTTTTAGTTTTTTTGGGAGCATTCTTGCAAATGGGGACTACTGGAAGAAGGACCCATTATTTCATAATGCAGGCATTGCAAATAGCATTAGCCGAAATCGGTTTTTATTAATTTTACGTGCATTACATTTTGCAAAAAATAGTGAACCTGGAGAACCTCAACCTACAGACAGGTTATATAAAATACGCCCTGTTATCGATTTTTTTAACGAAAGAATGTGCGAGATATATTATCCTAATAGAGAACTTTCTTTGGATGAATCTATGGTTCTCTGGCGAGGTAGATTATTGTTTCGCCAATACATAAAGAATAAAAGACATAAGTACGGTATAAAACTTTATATTTTGAGCACATCAAGTGGAATAGTGCAAAAGATTGCCGTGTATACTGGTTTATTAGATGACTATGGAGGGCAAAACCATACACAAAAAATTGTTTTGCATTTACTGAATGAAAAATTAAATGTCGGTCACCATGTTTTCATGGACAATTATTATAATAGCTTTGACTTGGCCAAGTTACTGTTAGATAAAAAGACACACTGCACAGGCACATTGAGAACCACTCGAAAAAACACTCCAAAGAATGTTCAAACTACTAAATTGCGAAAAGGCGATACTATTGAAAGGTATTGTCAGGGAGTAATGATCGGAAAATGGAAAGATAAGCATGAAGTGTCTTATATTTCTACGGAATACAAAAATGAAATGGTTGACATTTTAAATAAACGAAATGAAATAAAGCAGAAGCCTCTGCCAATCATCAAATATAATGCGTTTATGTCTGGTGTAGATCGGCAAGATCAAATGCTGTCATATTATCTCTTGGAGAGAAAATCACTACGCTGGTATAAAAAATTGTTCTTTCATACTATTGAAGTAATGCTAATGAATTCACATGCTCTTTATAATAAATATTCCGGAAAAAAAAATATCACTTTACGAGTACCGACTGAACGTTGTAAAATCACTTTTGCCATCAACAGACGAACAAAAGCCGACTCCCAAGAATCTCAGACATACTCTTCAGAAAAGAGAACTTGCACCTGGTAAAACCAAAATACAAAGAAAAAGGTGTACATCTTGTTCCTCTCAAGGCAAACGCATGGACACTACGTATGAGTGCCGTGACTGTCCTGACAAGCCAGGATATTGCTTGAATTGCTGTGAAATATACCATAAGTGATAATATATTTATGCAGTACTGTTCTACACTGACATTTTGTTTGTAATAAGTTTAATTTTTTTTTTCATTTTCTATTATGTTGTTTATGTATATTATACAATATTTGTTACATTTTATAATCTTACATTTACATTTATACATATTTATGTTTTACTGTTACATTTTATAATTTTTCATAAATTTCACTTCTCTTTATCCAATTAAACGTTTTATTTCTTTTAAACTGTGACTTTATATAATGTGTCAATAATTTCGCAGAAAAATGATGAGACGCGCCAGAGCGTCAGTGGCATACAGATAATAAGTTGAACGTGAGGTGCCACTGACGCTGTAGAGCGTCCGAAATTTTTTTACACTAAACACGAAAATAAAAGGTTTTTCTTTTTTTCTGGCTTTACTATTAAAATATTAGAAACGTTTTTAATCATTAAAACACTTTTTTTAAATTCGGCGTCTGAGGATGGATATATAAATTTTGGTGGCAGCGAATGTGTTAAAAAATGTGCAAATTTTGTTTGGATTTATCCTAAATTTCGAATTTTGGAAGAAGGAACGAAATAAGGTAATTAAAAAAAGAGATATACAGTCAAAAGTCGTTAATTCGGACCTCAAAGCTAAAAACTTTCTGCGCATGCGGCGTGTTGGCCAATGCGCAGAGGCGTTTACGCGTGCGCGTAAGACCTTTTATGTCTGCGCATATGCGTGTGCACAAGTGCAGAATACATTTTCGCATGAGCATTTTATGTGTAACGGACGGTATAAGCTAAAATTATCTAATTATCTATTTCAGTTAATATTGATGATTGCGTTGTTCCTTAATTTACGAATTGGATCCGGCTTATTATTTTTTGCAGCCTGTAAGAGCAATACTATAAATGTAAACTTGAACTTTCGATTATGTCAAATAGAATTTCCGTTTCTGGAGCTCCCAAAGGATCATACAAAACGAAAGTATGTTTCGATGTCCATCAAACAAAAAGTGGAATTGCTGCAAAAAATGGATAAAGACATGAAGAGTGTGACAGAGAGGTTAGTGAAAACGAAAAAATTTCGATTGACAAGTTAGTCGGTATTCTTGGCGCAGCAATTAACGGGACTTGAACAGCGGAACTTTGTAACTGAACAAGAAATTATGTCTGTTTATAGAATTAAAGAGAAAGTATTATCACATAAAACAAAGCAACTTACATTGAAAGAAATGTTTAATAAAGTAAACAAATAAATATTAAGCTTTTTTTTTTTTTTTTTTGTAAATTTTGATACCCTTTAGATCATAATTGTTCTTTATTTCATAAATTACGGTTTCATATTTTTAATTTTAGAATTTCTGCATGCCATCTTACGAGATTTAAACTGATGATCTATAATCCGGAATCGCCGAAGTCCTGACGAGTCTGGATTAACGACTTTTGACTGTATTATTAAATGTGATATATATCAAATTCGATTGATACTGAGGAGCTAAAATTTTAAGACAGAATTTTTTAAAAACTAAACGGGAGATTTTTTAAAAACTTGACATTTTGGTCTAATAGGAGGGAAAGGATCGAAATTTGAAAAGAAAACTGTCATTATAGAAAAAAAAAGCCTATTTTTTATCAAATTACCTGTGTATGGGATAAATGTTATATATATATCCTACGTCGGACTTTTAAGACATAAAAAAAGCAAGTCGAATTTTGTCAGTTAGTCCAAGAGCAGAAGATAGGGAACTGTTTCTCCTTCACCCCATTTTGTACTCTGTCTACATTAATCATTACTTTTAGGGTGGTTAAATGAACTTTGATAAATTATCACTTTCCTTCTTTACTCAAGATTTTTCTCATTATATGTTATGAATTCAAAATGCCAGCCGTTAAGCGGTGCTTCAGACATTCTATTTTCCAAATAATTTGATTTCTGCATAAAGAAGCAATACAGTGATGCAGGTTCAGACCTAATGATTCGAAGGTAGATGCCGAACAGTTTTTGTTATCAAATATTGTATATTATGTAAATAAATTTTCATGCAATGTTTCATCATTAACGTGAGCGTCACCTGGCTGTTGAATTAATAGTTTGTGTCGAACGAAACTTCAGTACCGTCATTAAAACAGTACCAAACTGTGAAATATTACAAAATGAAATTAGCCGAAAAATGTTAAATGTAAAGCATTTAATTAAATTTCAATTATTTTAAGTCAGAATCATATTACAAATAGCCGAATAACTCGAATCAAAAGTTATAAAGCAAATTAAAGTCTATTTGGAATTCTTTTGGAATGGTAATCCCACACCAAGCAATGATCTTCGGGAAACTCACGGGCCTTGAGAAAAAAATTTTAAGGTCGGAAGCATTTTGAATTAATTTTCATATATTCTCTAATAAACCATTATTTGGGAGCAAAAGTTACAGCCTTACATTTAGAATGTTTATGAAAATATTCCAGTATTTGATTTCGTCTAATGAAACAAAACTATTGTATAAATAAAATAAGAATTCTTCCTTTCATGCTGTTTCTATTTCCCATTTATGAATGAAACAATTCCAATTTATGAATGAATTTCTGTTATGAGTAGTTAAATATACGAACATCCAGCACATCGCATTTTTTTTTTTAATCCTCTGCTAACTTCAATTCTTCATTATTCAGGTTTTACATATATTGGTTAATATGTCAATGGGCGGTGTTCTTTATATTCAGGTATATACTTTAAGAACACAGTTTTAATATTTTATTTGCGCCAGTAATTTTTGTATTTAGTAACTTATATATTTTTGTAATAAATGTTGATTTATGCTGATAAAATCAATCTTATGAATATTTTTTTAAACAAATTACACATGAATTTATACTTATAAGATTTATATAGATTTTCACTTTGGGCAATTTGTATTTTCAGAAAACTTCTTAGTTTCCTTACCTTGGTATGGAGAGTGCTGTGATGAACTGGGCAATATTTTACTTCGTGTGGCCGCTCAGATTTCAGATTACGAGTTGACCAAATTGCTTTTAGCAAAGGGAGCTGACGTTACCAGCACAGATGAAGAAGGACGAATGCCTCTACATATTGCATGCGATAGAACATCTTTAGGTAATCTTAAAATTGTTTTTTATATATTCATATCTTATTTTCTCATTACCTTAGCAATTAATGTGCTGAATATTTTGCTACAATATCGAACTCATTGAGGAAATCTGGAAAGTTTCCCTGGTTATTAAAACCAAGAATTCAGCAAGAGGGTCTGAAAAAAAAAATGGCCAGTATAGATACGCTTCGAAATTTATTGTCTGAATTATTTTAAAACTAAACTAACTTTTAAATTTTGCCTTATTACATAAATATTACTCTTATGCCTAGTCCAATCTCTTTGCAAGAATCATAGCAAACAATGTTATCCGATCTTATGGAGACACTGTTTTAAGTTGCATGTAGGTTCATTTTACTATTTCAGTGGAATGGAAATTACAAAATACTGCCTAATTTTCTAAAACCATGACATCATTTTGCAATGATATGCAGTACGTGAAAGTGGCATGTTCTTTCAATGCATGCAACTGCGTGGGCTGTGGTAGGAATTCCTTGTACTTTTTTTCTTGTACTATAATAAATCACTTGAGATGTCTTTAATCACTATCATTTTATTTTCGCATTGCGTGATGAGTTTTAATTAATTATTTAGTGCTGTGCAAGTACAATAAGTACCCAAATAATTTTATAGATTTTCAATTAGTACCTGCAATTAAATTCAGAGAGCATATACTATTGTTGCAAGCTCGGGCCGACGACGAGAGAAAGAGCATACAATACGTGGATGGTGAGAGAAATTAGTTGAAAAACTAGCCATTTGATAAAATAATACAGATTAAAATTACCTTTTATTTCGTTGTTTGCTTGTTTATTAGCATTGCGCATGTGTGTTTGTATATATATATATATATATATATACATTATATTGATTTGCATTGCTTAAAATATACATATATTACCATACAAAAGTACATTTCTGCTGCTGATATTCTCCACAATGATGAAGATGGATATTGGATAACTGTAGCCTTTATTATATGTTTGGCAACAGCATTTCCTCTTTATTCTCCTCTGAGGTCAATGATTCCAAAGATTATAGTGCAATAAAGGCACATTTATATCTAGTAAGATGCTGCCTAGAGGTGACAAATCTCAATGCTGCGACCGAGGAATTGAGAACAGTTATGTTATCATAAAAATACTATTTATATAAAGTCTATATTAAAAATAAAAGTTAATTGCAAAATCCAAATAATCATGAATAATATCTAAATAATCAGAATAAAAATTTTAAAGATGAAATTCTGAAGTGAACAACAATGCGAAACTCGTTGAACAATTGGAACTTTGCAGAGTAGGAGAACTGAAATCGCTTTTAGAGTGATGAAAATGAACAGAAACTGATATAAAAGCTGGAAGGATTCATTATATCCAGGTTGAGATCATTAAACCTTTCGAAACTTTTTAAAAACTCTAACAACCTTTTCTGTTTAGAATTTGGCTTTATGTATTAAATAAATAGATATAAAAACAGGTATTTAAAACCTTGCAACATTAGCCATTTTTTTTGTCCTTTTCAAAGCTTAAACATTCATAGTTAAAGGGTATATATTTTTACCAGCAAATGATTATGATAATTTCATTCCAGCATTTGTTTTGACTTAAAAGGAGCATATTTTATTAAAAAAAACGTAATGGATATTAATGTAAATTGGCAAAGACAAAAATATACAACAAAAAATTACCTTTCCACACATTTAGAATTTAGCTATGTGTATAGTTGCTATGTTTTATTTAATGTCTAAATATAATTTTAAGTTGTTAGCTAAAACTATTTCCAACTCTCTTCTCAGTAATGTCGAATTTATAGGCTATGAATTCAATTTAATGTACTGAGTACAGATGCCAGATGTAGTGTTTTGTAGATGCAAGTAATATCCATCGGAGGGATATGCTTTCCAGTTGAAATGCAACGTACTTTAGCCCACTAAAAAAAGTTCATGTCTCCGGCAGCCTACTTAAAATAATTAGAATTCTTTATTGTTGGAAATTAAAGAGTAATCTCCGAAGAGAAAGACATGGATTACTCTCTGGTCATGTGACGACTGGCCCAACTTTCTCTGGTTCCACCGATCCATTAATGGATCAAAGGAAGAAACAAATTTAAATATTTAGAAGGTTAATTGCTTTTGAGTAGACTAAAAGTGTTTTTGGTCGAGAAGAGTAAATCTTGTAGTATAGTAATCTTGATTTCAACGACTTCTAGTCTGCTAGTTTATAACAGACAGTTCAAAGTTATTTTATCCCACCTGACTAATCACCCTAGTCACTCATAACTATGACAACGACTGCAGTGGAAAAAAGGTCGGTACTTGGCTAAAATCTCTTAATTCCCTCTATGCGATAAAGACGACACAGGCTATGGTCCTAAATGAGGGTATAATGTCTGCGGCCCTGAAGTGCTCTTTTTAAAGGTGCCAGACTAAGCTAAATTCAGCGCTTAGTGATGCAAATCTAAGCAGCTCTTAGAGTCTTTACGTCACCGAAATCATCCGTCAAGGAACTTTTGTTAGTTTTTAGATTCTTTTCTAACGTTATGTAACATTTTTGGTTAAGTTCACCTCAGCTCCTTTCCAGCAAATATTTTTCTGGCCCTTAACGTTTAAATTAGAATTCTAAATTAAGTTTTCATGCCCTGTTTATGATAATGACTGAAATTCCGTCCTAAGAGTGTATGTAGAAGAAATTCTGTTTATTTCATTTTGATTCAAAATTGTTACCTGTTTTTAATCATTTTTTGATAATGTAAGGATAGAAGCTGCCTAAGTATCCTGTAATACACATTTCGTTGATCGATGACTATTTTCGTGGTACCTCAGAATCGATAAGCTAATTTTAGAAGTATCATTTTACGTATCTCCCAGCAGTTGGCGGAGCTGGAGTAGCAAGGAGTAGCACATGCTTCTCTTTTCAGGAATATGAACCGCTAATTTTCCTGCATAACTCTTACGTGCTATGTCTCTTAGGAGTTCTTTCCTCAGTAATTGTCTCCTTATTAAATGAAATAAAAATACATGGAATATTTTTCATGAGGTTCTTATTTAAATTATTCGATTACCTAAGGAAACATATCTAGTAGGAATCTTGGAAATAGTCAGCTTCTGTATATTGAATATGTTGAGTTTATATTTTGTGTTTTAACCTACACGTTTTCCGCCTTAATCAGTAAAATTTCCTATTTCAGAAATCTCTTAAAAGATTATTTTAATTTAATAACTTGCTGAAAAATAGTTTTTGTACATTGCTGTTCCATAAAAGTAATTTTGGTTCCTTTTCGCACCTATTATTGATGATAGATATTTTGTTTCTGATTTTATTGAATGCTAAAAATTGACGTATGCATTATTTTTCAGAAATTGTAAAGCTGTTAACTCAAAACTCGCCAGCATATGTTCTTGATGCAGCTCAAGATAATGGAGACACGCCTTTAGACAGAGCCTGCAGACGCACCTGTCCAGAAATTGTTCATTTCCTTTTATCACAAGGCAGTAGTGTCTTTGTGGATGAAGATCAAAAACAAGGACCTCTGTTGAATGCAGTTTTGAATAAGGTGGAATATGCTATATCTATTGTATCTATGCTTTTAGATGCAGGTGCAAACGTAAGTAATGAAATTAAATTAAGTGCATTAAATGTTAAATGCTTAGACTAAACATATTTCAAGTGAATCCTTTCTAATTTTTATATATATTCTAAAAGGGATTTTTCAAGTACCAAATTGTAGCATGTTTACTGCATGTAATTTTGCTTTAAAACATTTAATTTTAAGTGATAGTTATTTTTATAAATTTGCATGATTGTAGAGATGGATTAAGCTTCTAAGCAATTAAATGATGGTCGGAAGATCTGTTTTCTGGCTCCTTTCAGTAGCAGAATGATGGTACTGAAAATAGCTAATATTTTCATATTTCTTCAGGAATTATATTCAAAAATGAAATTATTTTTAGCTTATCCAGATGTCAGAATATTAATATAAGTATTATAAATGATGCATACGTATAGCAATTTTAAATATACCAGAATAATATATTTGAAGCGGACAATGAAAAAAAAATGATTTAATTGATAAAATGCACTTAAATAAACTAAGCATTTATTAAATGTGCAAGTTTACTACAAAACTTTTACATTGTAGGAATGTTTAACAAATTCAATATTTTTTTTCTGCTTGAAAGCAGGCAATTCAGTGGCTCGCTGCATAGAGTCGCCATTTTCTAAAAGTATGACGTCAGTAGAAGAAGCCGATGTCTGTTATTAGATAAAGCCATTTCCAATGCTTTTGCTTCATCTATATGTGATATGACCATGGCAGCATTGTAATTGATATCAGAGTCATCATTATTGTAAATCATATCGGCGACATCTCCGATGATGTCGTTATCTTACAAAGTTTCTTGCTGAAAATTCCTTTCAGCGGTCAACCACTGCTCTACATCTTGAAAATCAGCAGCTTGAAATCCATTAAGACATTTGAATGATGACACAGAGCTTCACACTGTAATATGTGTTTTTTTAAATTTTTGTTTTTCATACTTAAATTAATTAAGGCCCGTTAAAGCGGAGATAAGGTTAAACGAAAGCCGGTTAAGATGGAATGTACTGCAGTATTCTTATTGGAATGTAGGTGTCTTTTAAAACAATAATATTGTAATCTTTATCAATAGTTTAATCCAAGAATACATTCAATTTGTAATATTCTTGCTATAATCACATCCTTTGGAAATCAAATTATTCACATAATTTTCCCTTCTCGATTTTCATACAGAAAAATATAGTAAACATGAAGGGAAAATTACGCGGGTAATATAGTATATATGAAAAAGGACATAAAAATACGTGAAAAATTTGAATATTTAATTCAACAGATGGCATTGTTAGCGATTTGCAGAATTTGTGTGTGTGAAATCTTCTCTTTATGCATTTTTGAACAAGAGGCTGATAATTTATTTCTGTTGCTTTATACTTCATCATATACTGCATAACTTACTTACAACTAATGCAAATAATACTTGTAATACGTGTTACTATTCTAATGTTTTAATTCATATGAAATCCTAAAATCCTCTTTCTTTTGTAGATTAACCACCGCGACAAGTTTAGAAATACAGCATTGCTCTACGCTGCACAACTGTCTGCTCTGGAGCTACATGCTGAAGAACTATCTTCTGTGGGAACCGCATTTACAGGATATTTAGGCTGGAGAGAAAAATGTTCCAAAATAGATTTGATTATGCTCTTGATAGAGCGTGGAAGTGATGTTAATGCTGTTGGTGTAGGGAGTCGATGTGCATTACACTGGGCAGTAATTTCAACGCAAGAAAATCTTGTTCGGAAACTTATTGTTTCAGGTTGTGACTTGGACAAACGTGACGACCATGGACTTATCCCTTTGTGCTATGCATGTCAAAAAGGAAGCAAGGTATTAGTCGATATACTTATCATTTCTGGTGCTGATTTAAGGGCTCAAAATTGGGAGGTCTTTGTGAGGAATTTCGAAGATGAGACAACCAATGAACTACTAAATTATGTTATACATGAATCAAAGAAGTGTCTTGACTTAAAATACTTATGCTATAGACTTCTCAGAAAAAAGCTTAGACATTTGGAAAAAGATGCTTCTCATCTGGGATTACCTCAATTTCTTATAAAATGCTTACTGCTTAAATAGGTACCATGTGTATAAAACTGAGATTCAATAAAACTGGATTTGTTATTTGAATTTGAGTAATGTTATAATTACTGAGTTTTAAAATTTGGTAATTTATATTTTAAGAAAATTTAGACCTTTTTTTAAGCTTTTTTTCAGTTTTTCCATTTTGTAGTATTTGCTATACTCTTTGCAAAGGTTTTTACATGTTTATGGCAACCTAAACAAATGATAATACAGAATTACATACGTTCTCTCGTTGCAAAAATTCATATACACACCAAAGAAAATCTACGCATTTTGGAAATTGATTAAAATAAGTACCAGACGTTTTTATTATGAATTAACGTCTGAAGAAAAAACTTAAATTTTAGAATTTTATTTGAATTATTATTTGACAGCTAGTATACTAGTAGCTTAATATCAGACATCGTGCAACTGTGGTTATTCGAACTGGTTTCAAATCCTTGTAAACGGTTTACCTGCATGAGTTTTTTCGACTTTCCTTGAATAGATGTCTTTGAAAAGTTTTCCACGATAGCATTTCTAATTTAGATATATAGTTCTCGTGTGTTTTACCATATTTAATGAAACAAAAACATTTGAAATAATAAAAAATAGTTTTATTTTATATTAAATAAATAATAATTTTCATAGTTTTATTATACATTTCGAAATACGGTTGACAACCACCATGAGTATGAATGGGAAGTTCCAGTTACTCATAATGCTAAATGTATAAAAATTGGCATTGATTGAAGAAAATTTTTGACTTAAAAGACAGTAATCACATTCTCATGCCTCTTTGTAGTAAAACGATTTGAGATTTAAGAGTTCTTTTGCATGAACTCTTGAATGAATTAATATGGAAAAATTTCTTTTAAAATAATTTACATATTTCTTAAGTAACTTCATTCTTTTTGCTTCCTTATATAACTGCAAAATTTTACTTTCTTAAAAATTACTTATCATTGATAAATCAAAACTTTCCAGTGTTTTAGTAACACTCTGGAAAATCTTGCAAATGGAAGTAAAATATTTTAAAGTACATACAATTTCTATCCCTGATCTGATAGCAAATATAGGTTTTAATCGATTTCGCATACAAACAATGTTTGATCAAAACATAAACATTTGTAATTTTTGTGACAAACATAGCTTTGCATGGACACTAGTACGGACATAATGAATGAATGTATGTTATGTAGAAACAAATCTACCATAAATTTTTGAAAGTAAAAATTAGATTTCAGTAGAGACCTGAATTATTTTCTTAATCTTGGGGGATATGTTACATGTTTTTTATAAAAAATCCAATTGTTACAAATAAATACGTATTATATTATCCTATTGAAAGACTTCAGGGAACGTATTTCAGCAGTGAATGAACAATTTTTGAATCCACAAACTTAATTTTCTCTTTCTCGTTTTTATAGTTGCCGTTGGATTAGTAATCGGCGTGGTCCCCGATTAAATGGGAATGTTTTATATTATTATTTCGTAGTGTATCAAGGTTTTAATACCTGTATTGTGTTTTATATCACTTTGTTGAATACTGTTTTGTTTTGCACTATTGTGATATATGTTATTTTATGTAATGCAACGTATCATGAAAACAGAATATTCCTATAAAACCTTTAAACAATATTTTTATGAAATCTTTTGCCAGCTGAAATGGCAATTAGCATTAATTTATTCTGGACATAATATATAGCTTTAGAATTCTTCTAGATATTTTAAGAAAATGCCTATTAATTATACCACAATCTACTAAAACATAAAATAATAGAATTCTTAAAACATCTTCTATTTTTGATTTTTCATAACGAGTACAAGACTTCCCCAAATGTAAGCATGGAAATCGACAAACCGCATTAAAAGTTATATTCTATTATTTGTCCAAAATTAATTTTTTGAAAAATTTGACATTGTAAAAACATGAACATTTTCATTACTTAAAACACTTCTGCAACTGAAGTATATGACTACAATAACGATTGGGAAAATAAAGGTTGAATAAGGTCTTTTAAAGTGCGTAAGAGGTATGAGTAAATATACTATATATATGTTACTGTGAAAGACCGAAATTGGAGAATGTGGACTTTCACCGGAGAATGTCAACATTCACCAATTAAGTCGGTGAAACATCGAGTATTGCATTACATTCTTGTACATTCGGACCCTCACCTCTGTATGTCGACAATCACAGATATTCTCTGGTGTAGGTCGAAAAGAGAGAAGTATATTTACACGCTGTCATTGCAAAAGGAAGTTTTCCACAAATAAATGCAATTGTAAAAGCAAGGACCTCTTGTGCAATTCAAAGTGTCATAATAGTTTAAGTTGTTGCAATAAATAATATTTAAATCACATAATTTAGTAAGTTTTTAACTTCTATTACTATTTTCCTTTTTCATTTTGAATGTACTGTGTGCTTTAAGTTCTTATGTTCTTATTTTAAGTCTCAAGTGCATTTTTACGCGACTGAATTACGGAGAAGAAAATATAATATTGTTATATGTTCAACGTTTACCATTAGTACATAGTGAATGTCGAAATTTACCGGTGTAACTCAGAAATAAGAGTATTTGGAAAATATTTCGGACATACACCAAGCGACTTTCGGATTGTTGACATTCACCAGTGAAAGTCGACATTCTCCAGATTTCGGTGTTTCACTGTAGCATATATATAAAACCAAGGTGCCCCATGCACAAAATAGCAGTTGTGAATTGAGTATGCGAGGTGTATGTACTTATGTGCTTAAAGACGTCACAAAAATATCTTTCGAATCTATTTACAATCTTTTTTGGAACTAATAGTATTTTATTTTGTCTGCATGTACACACATCACACAAAAAATCGTCGAAATGTATTTGGGAACAGTTAAAATGAATATTTCCATTGAAATATGATCCCCAATTTTTTTTAGCTTACAATACTTCGTACAAGGAAATGAAAATTGTTTAATGTTTGGAATTTCTTCGCTAGGTGTACTTTATAGTGGAGTAACTATCAATAATATAGAATCCTGAAGGGATTTGCTTACACTGTTAGTTTTTCTTCAGCTGTCGAAGAATAATTTTTGCAATCAAGGGTTTAGTGAGTTAAAATTACTTCGAGATGGAAAATAAAATTTTAAATAAACACCGAAGCCTAAATGTAGACAAAATTAATATATTATGAGGTTCTCCTTAATCTAGTGAAAGTCAACTAGTCCAAAACTTTTAAGAGACGTATCGCTATGTCTGAAAGTATCTACAAAGTCAGGGAAAAGTTGACAGATGTTGTTCGCACATTTTTAGACGATTTTACTTTGATATAAAATCTTTAAATGCAAGTATATTTTTGAAAGTATACATTATTGTCTGCTACTTGACAGTTTTGTTTTCATGAAACATACCACTTTGAAAGCAGCAATGGATGAAAGGTTATGTTTGTGCTCTTTCCGAGGAAAATTATTCAAATATAGTTAATAAAAACGCTGTAAAATCCATGGTTTTTAATTTTTAATTTAAAGCCACTATAGGTAATATTCTGAATAAGAAAGAAAAAAAAGTCAGAGTTTGTCTTCAAACGGAAAAATTGTTCCAAATACATCCTCACCTTCCCCCCCCCCGTGTAAAACGGAATATTTCGAGTGTTACAAAGGTATAATATTTACTGTCAAAAGACGATTGACTATGTCTAAGGATAGCTGCAAAGTCATTAAAATATTCTGTGTCAACTGTAAACAAAATGATTAATCTAATATGATTCTTAAAAAGGTGTAAAACCATAATATGCGTCGTCTTTCTCCACGACATATCGCCGTACGCAGAACGTGCTGCAGAATTCTTTATGAGAAACATTTATCTCGACAAAAATGGAAAAATGATGTCACAATAGATAAACCTTGGATGTATTTTAATGACTGAAATAAAAAGAAATCCATTTATTATCATCAAACAGGATTTAAAACTTTGTTCAAAAAACCTAAAGAACGTTTTTTTCAAAGAGATTAAAGAGATTTATGATTGTAGCTGGTTTCCCATATAACGAAAGATTAAAAATAAAGAGAGTGGATAAAAGCGTTAAGATTGATTCCACATATTTTCAGGAAAATATTTTTTACACAATTTTCAAATACGAAATACCTTTTCTTTACCCACAGTGCCATAAATCAGTAGAATTGCATCAAGACCAAGCAAGCAGCCACATGTCGAAATCCACCGTTAAGTTTCGGGAAAAATGGTGCAAAGAACGGGTATGAGGGCCGTACCCTTCATGCATATCCTTACAAAATCTCCTGATGCATGTATCATACATGAAGTTTTGCGCTTTTGGACTTATAAAATACGGATTGTCGTAACGTCGACCTACAAGATTATTTAAGGGAAATAATTACTTTAATCCCTATGAAATCCTCCCATTTCTTATTTTTTCAAAGTTAAAAAAAATTCCCATTTATTATTGTTACCTTTACTTCCTCCTTTCTGTGCTGACTCATAAAAGCACTTCTTTGTATAGGAACACTAAGAAATTCTTTCTTATATTAATGTAATGCCCCAAAGCTAAAGATGGGAAAACTTTATTATATTTATAACAAATACAAAATAGTTTCAAGAGAAATAAATGGTCTTTAAAGAAAGGGAATTTTGTCAAGAGAAGGGAGGGGAAAAGTTTGCTTTAATGCTCATCCTAAAAATCCAGTCACGTATATTTCCTTCATTTTTTACTAAGCAGGAAAGTGCCTTATTGATTCTACGAGCTGGAAATGCTTTTACTGGAACACAGGATTTCCAATGGGATTTGAAGAATCTGAGGCTTTTGTTTCCCATGGGCTATAATCTATGTGAAGAAACAATCTTAGGAAGCAGCTTCAATGAACGTGACTTTGAACTGATTGAAGTTTCATCTACATTAACTGATCTTTCTTTACGTAGAATAAACTTATATAAAACTGAATTCTGTTCAGGTGCATTTTATGTTAATATTTTCAGCAAACGAAGAATTTTTCTCTTCTGGCATATCATGTTTTCATTTCGCCTCTGCTATACAATATGAAAAAAACAGTACCTAAAACACATCCTTTGATCACAATGATTTCCAAAGAAAACTTTCACACTATTTCAAAAGGATAATGAGACATTTTCATTCTACAGAAGTAACTGGTTTCACTCCGCATTTACTGTTCTCAAATGCTTAATTCCATTATGTTTATCAAACCACAAGAAGGACGAAATAAGTTTTATTAATTTAATAAATTTTATTATTAATAATAGCCTAATAATGTCATCATCAGAAAAGAAAACTATTCAATATTTGATCAATATTTTGTTGGTACATTAAAATTTCTTATTTCTAAATATTATTCCCGATTATTCACGGGCGGATGAATCAGATTCCGAATTGCCCTGTCAAGAAAATTAAGTCCACGGAAAATTTTTCATTAAAAATTATCAGAGTAAAATAATATTGTCTACGGAAACTGCAGAAAAGGCGATCTAACTGCAGTAATAGCAGAAGATATCATATGTTTGGGAATTTTGTTACACGCAACAAAACATAATTTTACTCTATATAATTCTGGAATTTATGAACAATGTTAAGACAATTGTTTTGCTTCATCTTAAGAAAAGTGAAGTGTACAGCTATTAAACTTCTGTTTCATGCTGGCTCTTACCGCAAAACAATGAGGAAGAAACACAGGCAGAGACTGGAAAAAAGAGATTATGTTGTGTTTGGTTATATGAGCATGTAAAAGCACACAAAAGCTATCCGCGTAAGGTGAAGGATAACTTCGTGGAAGACTTTCTAAGATAAACGGGATCGTATATGCAGGGCGTTTCAGAATTATTGTTCAGAAATATGCATGAAGGCCGAGCACACGATAATAAACAATAATATCATATAGGAACATAGAAGTCGTATGCACAACCCAGAAAAGCAAGAGAATGTTGAACGTCAGGAGGAAGTCTGGTCAGCATGAAGCGATAGAAAGCGTTATTTGGATTACCAGACCTGTGGTTACATGAAAAACTTGGTGTATGAAATTCTTCTCGAATCGGACATGAACTTATTGACATGCGTCGCTGCTGATACATCTGGCGTATTTTGCGGCGTTTTCGCAAGACGGTGACCAGACAAAAGCCCACTGGACGAAAGCGCACATGACAAAAGCCCACAAAAAAAGACCCCTTTGAGATAATTGCCCACACCGATGAAAGCGCACATTGATAAAAGCCCACACAGATAAAAGCCTACATTTATAAAAGCCCACATAGATACAAGTGCACGCTGATAAAAGCCCACACTGACAAAAACCCACACCGATATATATGCTACGTTAAAATTAATATTGTTTCCCTTTTTTCTTTAGCTTCACAAAGCAGATTCATGAAAAAAGATAAAATAAAAAATAAATTAATAACAAATAATTGAACAATAAATTTAAGTAGCGAAACACATTTCATTTTAGGCTCCGCACGGTAAAAAAAAAAGTTCGCTCTTTTCAGGCAAAAGTTTTGTAAAGTTACAGAAGAATTTCCTGTAATGGTAACAGGTTGAAAGCAAACTGTAGCGGTAACAGCTGATTTGCTTGTAGCATCACAGATAATGTTTCAGTAGCCGCGCAGAAGAATCACGTGACTGACTGGAAATTAGCCAATCAGGAGAAAAGTGTTTGAAAGCTAGTTGCAGAAAAAAAACATGGCTGAATGCATGTTGGTTGTATAGCGCAGGTAAGTAAGAAAATGTTTACAATTACTACTTGAAATATTTTTTCTTCATTTTATGCAGATTATTCTCATGCACTTTGCACTGTTATATGTAGTGAGTAAATATTTAAACATTTAAGCTTTGCGATTAATTAATATCAGTGTTCGTAATGTCTAATGAGTTGAAAGAGTGCAAAATATTTATTCCAAATGCAGATCTAATAGTAGTATTTTGTCATTGTGCATTCGATAAATTACGCCTTAAATTGCCCATGTTATTATTTAAAACTAATTATTCCAAAATTTAATCACTGTTTGTGGTATTTAATTGAAATGGTAATGTGGTTGTTGAAAATGAAACTAATCATGTTAGCGTTCTTTTCCAATCGTCTGACCAAAGAACGTTTGACATCTTTTTCCCGGCAGGCCTTGCAAGAAACGTTTATATAAACATTTAGAATACTGAATGTAATGTGTCCAGATCGGGTTTTTCAACGCATTGTCTGCACATCCATTTGGATATTTTTGCTTTTCTTTGGAGTACGCCTTCCGGTATTTCACCGAAGCTGCTGCTCTGGATTTAGGTAAGATATTTTTGCTTTTTGATTCCCTCGCTATGCTTTACCTCAGTGAAATATGAGTGAGTGTCAGCCATCCGCAAATTTAGATAATGAAATCTCAGCCACCGAACAAGCCTTCGGTAGAATTAATATACACTTAGAGAGAGCTAATCTCCCACCCAATGTTAGCTCTTACACAACCCTAAAAAAGCAAGCTATTGCTGATCTCCTTAAATTCAACTCAGTTGAAAACAAAACTAGCGATGATCTCAAACATATAGCGGAACTTGAACACATCATTCAAGATTACCACGCATTCTTAAATCTGGACGTCATGCATAAAAATCAAACAAGCAATTCCATTATGGAAAATAACAACGAAAGCGATGCTATGTTAAAGGCAAAAGCATCTAATAAAACACAAAAAAGCGATGCAAAAAATATAGAGCGTTCGACTATATCTAAGAATAAGAAAAAGAAAATTACTACTGACAGCGACAGGTTTAAAACCTCCCGCATCACGCATAAACGAACGCATTCAAATTCATCGGAAGCTGAACTACCCGTACAGAAAAATAAGTTCAATGACCTACAGGACGATGACCGCATGGAGCAGGAATCGAACTCAGAGTCCGCAGGATTTACTCTCGCCAAAAAAAGCACTGGACATATTCCCCTAATTGTTCTCTCAGATTTTACAGCCAACTGGGATACGTTAAAAGAGAAAATCGAAAATTTAGGAGTAAAAAAAGTCAAAGGCAATCTCACAGGAGATACACTCAACATCAAAGTCTGGGATAAAGATGACTATCGCTCAATCACGGAGTTTCTGGCCAAACGAGGTGTGCAATTCCACACATACAAAATTAATTCCGAAAAACCAATCAAAGTAGTAATTAAGAAACTGCCTAGAAACTCAAACGTGGAAATAATTCACAAAGAACTCACTGAACACGGAATTCCTGTAGAAAAGATACGTCAGCTCGAAAGATTCCGAGAAGGAAAAATTGTTAAACTACCTATATTCTTAGTCGAGGTCAAAAGGGTAAACAAATCTACCAAATAAAGCAACTTCGTGGATTAGACGTCATAGTCCGTGCTTACAAATCCAGACCTGGCCCTGTGCAATGCCACAGGTGCCAGAGATACGGACACACTCGAGATCTATGTCATTACAAACCTAGGTGTCTTAAATGCGCCGAACCGCACGAAACTTACACCTGTAAGAAGAACAAGGACAAACTACCAGCGCTCTGCGTTCTGTGCGGCGATTGCCACCCGAGCAACTCGAAGGAATGTAAATACCATCCGGATAACCTACCCAAAAGAGTCTTCAATAAGTGCAATCAAAACGAGAAAAAGCATGAACAGAAACAATTTCAATTAAATAAAGAAGATTTTCCTACTCTCCCTGGAGCTACGGAAAACGAAAATATTAAAAATCAACAAAGCTGGACAACTCAAAAGGAAAACAAAAATAAACAAGAAAGCAAAGCTAAAGAAGTTCCATTTTTTGAGTGGATAAAAACCCAACTCCTAAAAGCGAAAGAATTCTTTACAGAATTTAAAAAAGCAAAAAACATCATGGGTAAACTCGAGGTCGGAATGGCCGCAATTGAATACTTCACTTCTTTAGACTATGACTTTTAGACCTCATAGCAATATAAACGCGATGATTTCAGCTACCAATAGCTTCTTAAAAATTTCCTATTTCAATGAGAACGGTGACATAAAACAATATCAAGAAATTAAAGATTACTTGGATAAGTACAACATTGATGTCATGATGATAGGTGAAACTCTCCCTAAAGCTTGCGATAAATTTAAAATAAACGGCTACAATATTATAAGGAAAGACAGAACCCGAAGTAGATGGGGTGGTACTGCAATTATCATTAAAAATCACTTAAAGCATACTGAATATGATCTTCCTCACAATAGTCTGCTCGAATTTACTTCAGCTATCATTTATACTGCTTTAAATGAAGCCTACCTATTTATTTCTATTTACAATCCTCCTAATAATCTGATGACTAATAATGACCTGGATATCTTAACCTCCACCAACTTCCCGACTATCATTGCAGGGGACTTGAATGCAAAGCATAATGCTTGGAATTCTAGAGGATCTAATAGCAATGGAAACATTTTACATAACTATTTAATTAGCAACGACCTCAATTTTGCTGCTCCCACTTCTCCAACAAGATTTGGTGCTAACGGAAAGGGCGAAGTTTTGGACATTGTACTTCTTAAAAATATTCCTCATACCCCTCTCTTAGAAGTAATAACGGACTTAAATTCTGATCATCTTCCAGTGAACTTTGACTTTTATGGCTTTTATCCCCCGTTAAAGAAACACAGAACTAAGATAAATTGGACCCAATTCTCTGATACTATGAAAGACTATAATTGCAGAAATAATTATAATCATTGCGGTGATATCGAAGATGAAATTTATAAATTCACCACTAAAATGAAAGATGCAATCAATAATGCGACTTATCCCTGCAAAAGCACTAATTTTCTCTCCCTTCCTAAATATATAAAAGATATTATTACAGAGAATAGAAAACATAAGGAATGGCAGCGGTCCGCAGACCCTCGTGCCAAAAGGCACATCAACTTTTTAAACAGGAAAATCAAGCAAGAAATTATGGAATTCAGAAACAAAAAATGGGACTTTCTTCTATCAAACCTGGATCCTCAAGATCAAGCAGTATGGAAAATTGCTAAATCTCTATGAAATAGCAGACCAAATCAAACTCATGCAATTCATCACATGGGAATCTCCTATCAATCTGAGGACGAGATTGCTAATATAATGGCTAATGAATTAGAGAAAATATTTCAACCTCACCCGCCTGAGAATAACTCCCAAGAAGAAGAAGTTAATTTTACCATTGACAGTATTAACAATTATCCTATAACAAATTTCATTCCCTTTACTTCACCAAGAGAAATAAGAGAAATTATTCACAAACTCAAGCCAAGGAAAGCCAAAGGCTATGATCAGATTAGCAATGAAGCACTTAAAGCTCTTCCTAGACGTTATATTACTAACATAGTCAATATTTTTAATGCCTGCATCCGAAATAATTATTTCCCTCAGCAATGGAAACACTCCGTAATAGTCAATATCTTAAAACCAAAGAAAGATCCTAAACTCGTCACTTCCTACAGACCTATCAGTCTTTTACCTTCATTAGGAAAAGTATTTGAGAAAATCCTCTGCTCAAGGCTCACTAACCATCTCGAAAGACTCAATTTAATAGATGATCTGCAATTCGGCTTCTGCAGCGGACACTGCACGACTCATCAAATTCTGAATTTGGTGGAATTTGTTTCGCAAGCCTTTACTAAGAAAAACGGGGTGGCTGCATGCTATCTCGATTTCGAAAAGGCCTTTGATAGAGTGTGACATGCAGGCCTCCTGCATAAATTGAATAATTTTATGCTTCCAAACAGTTTCGTAAAACTCATTAGTTCCTATCTGAAAAACAGGACTTTTCAAGTTCGCTGCGGTGACGCCTTATCTGTCAGAAAAAGAATTCATAGCGGGGTGCCGCAAGGATCCGTTCTTTCCCCGCTATAATGTTTATATCAATGATTTCCCGCACCTATTCAACACGAAAATACTCAAATATGCTGACGACACTGTAGTACTGACTGAATCCAGAAGTCCCCAGCTCGTTCTAAGTAATTTACAAATGCATCTCAATATGATCAATCACTGGTGCAAGACTTAGAAAATTAAGCTCAATGCCTCTAAATGTTGTATTGTGCTCTATCGGAGACACAAAACAAGATTAAGAGTTAATACTGATATCTACTTAGATAGAACTCTAATCCCTGTAGCTAATTCCTATAAATATTTAGGTGTTTACATAGATAAATCTCTCAACTTCAAAGATCATATTTGTTATATCTTAAAGAAAGCAAATGCAGCCTACATGGCAATTTATCCTATTATCGGCAAAAAATCAAAGCTCAGTCTAAAAATAAAGAAAATGCTTTACATATCCCTAATTCGACCGATCATGCTATATGCAGTGCCGGCATGGGCAATCGCCAATAAAACTGAGCGCAAAAAATTGGATATACTTCAAAATAAAATTCTACGTAGCATTGCGAATGCACCTTGGTACGTGAGAAACTCTATAATTCATAACGTTCTGGATATTCCATCTGTGCATAACTTTATACTCATGACAGCTCACAACTTCTTCGAGAAGATGAAGCATAGTCAGTATAACACAATTAAACAAATGTTGGATTATGATCCAACCACTGAATATACTGTCAAACGCCCAAGGACAATTCATCACAATTCGTTATGGTGGTAACTTGTAAAATTTACTTGAACTCTATCCTATTATTTGTGTTGCATCTTATACTTATGTTAATCAAGAAAATTTTTTATTCAAGATTTTTATGTTACTATTTCATTTTTTAAAATTGTTTTGTATGAATTTTTACTTTATCGTATGATTCTACGAACTTTTGAACTTTTTACGGCCTACCTAACTACTGCATATTTCTGAAGGACTTTGAACTCTTATGCCATTCACAGCTTCAAACTGTCTTCGCGCCATTTTCATGATGTTATAGTTACATGCGTTCAGCTCATTCTGGAAAGTATTAGCTTTTCGCACAAATGCTATGCAAAATAATATGTTTGGGCATATCACGTCGTTGGCTCACATGTCCACGGATTGACAATAAAAAAAAAATAAGATATTACTTAGCCCGTTTGGATAATAATAATTTTATCAAAGACAGCACGTGAACAAAACACACACTTTATTTCCACTGCTGGTCGAGCACATGGTTATCAGTACATCAGGTTACAGTTGAATTGCAGTTAAAAAAAAACACAAGAGAAAAATTAGGAACTTAGGCAATCAAATAAACAATAACAAAAATTACAAAAAACACTTTAAAAAATCAGTTTGCAATATCTGCGATCAACCAGTATTTTTCCTTTCTAATTAATCATTTTATAATTTATTATTATTATTTCCCACAATTTCATGCTAGCAGGCAAGCCATATTCAAAACTGTGAATAGACTGCTTCCTGCATAGTGCAGCAATCTGGTGGTGAGATAGTAAAGTGAATGTTGCTCTAACATCACTCCCTCACCAGTAACTAAGTTACGATACTTCATAAGGCATAAAATATAACAATTACAATCATATAGCAAATGATAAGTACACATCACTATTTTTTCTATCATATGGTAATTATCTAATATATAATGTGATGAAAACTATTATTTTGATATAATATAGAAACAGATAAATATAGAATTTCTCAATTATTTTAAAAAAAAATGCTCAATTTTCATTTGTAATACATTGAACATATGCCGATAACTTATTAAACCATAAATTATGAAGGGAAACTAAAGTCTTGCCCTCTTTCACACAATAAGTATTTTATAGAAACTGAATATTGTTGAACTGCGGTGCTTAACCACCAGGGTGCCTGGGCGCCATAGCCCTACCCCTCATCGAATAACATGATACAAGTTTCGAATTATGAGAAATATAACTGAATGTGCTAAATAATTAAATGAGCAAGAGTTTAAATTCATAATTGCTAATAGTTAAATACATATTTTTTCCTTAAGTACCTAATTACTAATCCATACATAGTTAACTATTTTTTAACAACTATTTCACAGAAATATAGAAACTGAAAAAAAAATGCATTAACTAGAACGACATTTGACATCTTGTTTGCTACCAGTAAAAAAACTGTCAAGTGTAAAGTCAATACTATATGGTTTAACTTTTGCAAACATGACAAATCACTAAAATTAATAAAAATTATCAGAATAACTTTGTTTCTAAAAATCTCCTAGTAAAGAATTCAATATCAATGACATACAATAGAAAATACTTTAACCATTGAGATGTTTACATATTACTAGTATAAAATGCAATATCAATAAGGTACAGTAATAAAAATACTTTAAGCTTTGAGAACATGTTTACCTATTCATGAAAATAATTTTCAAAGCATTATTCTAGATTTAAAAAATAAAGTGATTACTTTTCAATGATATATATACATATCTTAATCTTGGAATCGTACAGGTAGCTTTATTTTTCTACCGCAGCGACTAGTCATTGTTTGTTTATTATCATTAGTTATGACCTGAGGGATTTGTGACTTTGAGCTTTCAGTATTTTTGTCACCCACTGACATTGCAGGTGTATTATCATAGTTGATATTTGTACTCAACAAGTAGGCAGGCTTAAGCCTGTCAATTGAGATGTTGACTTGCTTTCCCTTAATTGACACACCAAAATATTTCTCGTGTCTCTGAACTAGAAGAAAAGGTCCATCGTATGGTGGTTCCAGGGTTTTTTTAACTCTGTCTATTTGTACAAACACATGAGAGCAGGAGCTGAGGTCTTTATGAACAAAGATAGTCTGCTTTGTTGTATGCTGAACTTTCATTGGTTTCAACCTGTCCATGTATCCCTGAAGCCTGCTTGCAAAGGTATCAGGTTCAATTTTTAAAGTAGGTACATGAAAGAACTCACCAGGAAGTCGAATGTTTGTCCCATAAACCATTTGTGCTATGGAGTGGTTTGTATCCTCCCTTATCGCTGATCTCAATCCCAAAAGCACCGTTGGTATGACATCAGTCCATTTTACACTGTTATGAGCTTTAATAGCTGCTTTTAGTGTTCTGTGGAAACGTTCGACTTTTCCATTGCTCTGGGGGTGGTAAGGAGTTGTATGACAAACTTTGGCTCCACATATTATGGCCAGATTCTGAAATAATTCGGATTCAAACTGCCTCCCTTGGTCTGTGATTATTTTGTTTGATACACCAAATCTACAGATCCAGTTTGCATAAAAGGCCTTGCTCACTGTTTCTGCAGTAATGTCTGGCAGAGGGATGGCTTCCATCCAACAAGTAAACCTATCAATGCAGGTTAAGCAATACATTTGACCATTTGATGGTGGAAGTTGTCCAACGATGTCAATGTGTATGACGCTAAATCTAACATCTGGTTCCTCAAACTGTGCAAATTTGGATTTAGTGTGTCTAATCACTTTAGCCTTTTGGCAATTTATACATGCTTGAGCCCATTCCTTAACCTGTTTGACAGTAGATTTTATGCCAGGATGTGACAAGTTGTGGATTTGATTGAAAATCATCCTTCGAAACTTATGCGGGATGTATGGTCAAATTTTATTTTGTGACACATCACACCATAAAATTTTTCCAGACGAAAGGATATATGGCTTAAAATGCAATGAGGTATTATTGGTACACAATTCTTTAAATTCATTATCCGTACACTGTTCCTGAGCTATTTGCTCGTAATCAATGGCAGAAACTACTTTGATTCTTGATAAAACATCAGCGACAGTGTTATCCTTCCCACTAACATGCTTGATGTCTGTGGTGAATTGAGATATGTACTGAAGCTGACGTAACTGTCTTGGAGAAGCTTTTTCATTCTTCTGTTTGAATGCAAATGTTAAAGGTTTGTGATCTGTCAGGATAACAAATTCTCTGCCTTCCAACATATACTTAAAATGTTTCACGGACAGGTACACACCTAACAGCTCACGATGATATGTGCTGTACGCTTTTTGAGTTTAGTTTAATTTTTTGGAATAGAAAGCTATTGGCTTCCAACTTCCAGCTTCATATTGCTGTAATACTGAGCCCACAGCCCAATCTGAAGCATCTGTGTACAAAAATAATGGAAGTCCAGGCGTTGGGAAACTCAGAAGTGCAGCATCAGCTAGATCTCTTTTGCATTGTTCAAATTGTTTAATGGCATCATCTGTCCAAGGAACTGGCCTCCTGTCTTTCTTTTTGGCACCTTTCAGCATTTCATGTAGCAGTGCTTGTGTTTTTGCAGCATCTTTCAAATACCTGCAGTAAAAATTCAACATGCCTAGAAATGTACGTAGGTCATGCAAGGTTTTTGGTAACTTGTAATCCAAAATCACTTGAACTTTCGCAGGGAGAGGTTGTGATCCTTTGGCTGTGATGAGGTATCCCAAGAATTCTATTTGGTCAACACCCATTATGGATTTTGCTACGTTAATACGAAGACCATAAGTATTCAGCCTCTCAAAAACTAACTTAAGGTGCTCTTTGTGTTCTTCTTTTGATGAGGAAGCCACTAGCACATCATCTAAATATGGAAATAAAAAGTTCAGGCCATGAAAAACCTCATTTATAAAACGTTGAAATGTAGATGGGGCATTTCGTAAGCCAAAACTCATAACATTGAATTCATATAAACCAAATGGCGTAATGATGGCAGTTTTGGGCTTATCTTCTTCCACGATAGGTATTTGATAATAAGCCTTGACAAGATCAATTTTAGAAAAGATAACTTTATTTTGCAAGATCAGGTAGAAATCCTCTATTCGAGGGATGGGATATCGATCAGGAATAGTTTGCTCGTTTAATCGCCGATAATCACCACAGGGACGTAGCGTGCCATCTTTCTTGTTAACTAGGTGCAGTG
Organism: Stegodyphus dumicola; assembly: GCF_044657685.1. Classification (NCBI taxonomy): domain Eukaryota; kingdom Metazoa; phylum Arthropoda; class Arachnida; order Araneae; family Eresidae; genus Stegodyphus; species Stegodyphus dumicola. Next base: position 83,459,385 of record NC_140779.1, on the reverse strand, counting down.
GACTAGCCCACTGAGATTTTGATGGTCGAATTATATTATTGTCCAACATAAATTGGAATTCCAGCTTGGCTAATGCCAATTTTGCAGGATCTAGTTGTCGTACACGAGAGTGAACAGGTGGTCCTTTGGTACTAATGTAATGCTGGACACCATGCTTAACAGAGGTACTCAAAATATTAGGTTTTGTGATATCTGGATATAATTGAAGTAAATCAGAAAATTCTGAAGACTGATCAAAAGTGCTAATGCAGTGTTCATCAGTTATAGACAAAATATCACTGTTGACATATAACTGGGTAATACCATCAATCAATTTTCTTTTGTGAATATCAATCAGAAGGTGAAATCTATTTAAAAAGTCAGCACCAATAATTCCTTTACTTACCTTGGCTACCACAAAAGGCCACTGGAACTGCCGTCGTAGTCCTAGATCGAGAGTTAAAGTTTTGAATCCAAAAGTTGGAATTTCAGTTCCATTAGTTGCATACAATGTGTAGGAGCAAGGTTTTTCGGCTTTTAAATTTGCTGGAATGAGAGATACGTCAGCACCGCTATCTACTAAAAACCGTAAACCCGTTTTCCTGTCCTTCACAAATAATCGGAATTTGCGGACTCATTGCAGCAGGACTTGCCACCGATTCTACTGCTGGTTCATGTTTTCCGATTGTTTCCAGCTGCAAGGTTCTTTGCACTTTTCTGGGAAGCACTTCTCGCCAAACTTGAAGTGGTAATAGCAGTATTTACCATTTGGGTTGAACCTTTTCCTAGATCTGTTCCGACTCGTACTGCGATTTCCACTGGGACTCCGATATCGTGATCGGGAGTTACGGGCAGTCATATTCGCTATTTGAAGTTCTAAAGCAGAAATCTTATTTAACAGCTCGTCCACAGGAACGGTATTCTTGTTAACACTGGCAAGTTCCGCTCGTGGTTGCATTTCTAATATTTTGTCTTCCATCGTAGCTAATTTTTCCAAGTTCTCATCACTTACAATCAGCACATGTTTCACGGCATCGGGCATTTTTTCAAGCTAAAGAGTTCGTAGCACTTTGTCGGAAATATCATCCGTGTCACCGAGCGATCTCATTCTGCGCAGTAGTTGGCTGGGTTTCGTATCACCCAGCTCTAACCCCGTAAGGAGACGTTTGATTTTGAGATTTTCACTTTCTTTAAACGTCTGCATCAAACGCGCTTTAGCAGCAGAATATTTATTGGTTCCGGCATCCTTTATTATGTCCCAAATATTTTCAATAAATCGTGGTTCGAGCTGGGCCACGAGGTAATTGAACTTCGTCTCCTCGCTGGTTATTCCGTTAATGGCGAACTGAGCTTCAACTTGGTAGAACCAGATTTCTGGTTTGTCAACCCAGAAAGGAGGTATCTTTACGCTAACTCTGTTAGCCTCAGCCTTGTCCTCGACCATGGAAGGCTGTACGTCAGGCATGATGAACGAAATGTTCCAGAAGAGAGTCCTAAGGGTCACCACATATAGTTACACGCGTTCAGCTCATTCTGGAAAGTATCAGCTTTTCGCACAAGTGCTATGCAAAATAATATGCTTGGGCATATCACGTCGTTGGCTCACATGTCAACGGATTGACAATAAAAAAAAATAAGATATTACTTAGCCCGTTTGGATAATAATAATTTCGTCAAAGACAGCACGTGAACAAAACACACACTTCAGACACAGACAGACAGACAGACAAAGTAGACAGATGTCTTGTTTTGCACCCGCTATGTCTTTCTGCACCGATGGGCGAAAAATCAAGCATAGGTGCGAAGGAAAGGTATATAGAAAGAGGGGGAATTTCGTATTTGAGGAGAGTAAAAAGGAACTTCGTACATCTTGTACGAGTTCAAAAGGCCAGGAAGAAAAGATGGGACAAAAATTTAAAATAAATGGCCCAAAAATAATAGAGGGAAAAAAAAAAGGGGCTATAGAAAGAAAAGGAAAAGAAGTAGGAAATATCCTAAAATACGATTGTGTCCATGAGTGTAGTTAAAAGGAGAAGAAACTGTCTTCATTTACAATAAATAGTGTCTCACATGTGTGTTTGTGTAGTGAGTGTGTTTGGTAATGGTGAATAGATGTGTTACTGGGGAAAAAACAAATATTGACGGTGTTAAAATGCTTCGTATCAAGGTATTTAGCATGGAATATAAAGTAATATGTACGCTTGCATCCTGAAATATCAACAAAGGTCATTAAACAAAAGTATATATTAATTTAACCAAAGTAACTTATGTTACTTTCAACATTTTCATACATTTTTCAAAAAACAGCAGCAGCCTAACAACATAGAACCATTTACAAGACCACAACCGCACACACCTTTATATATATATATACTTATGTGTGTAAATTACTGAGTATATGTATTAAAAACACAAATTAAACAGTATTTATTAATTTAACTATTATAATTTATTACAAGATTAATTATTTTACTATCATAATTTATTACTAGTTAAATAATGTTAGTATAACACAATGAGACACACTGTTATTTATAAAAGCTCATAGTTCTAAGAATTCATTTAAGGCGGTGAAGAATAAACCATCCCTTACATATGGACATTTAACAGATAGCAAAGAACAGTATGAGAAAAAATCGGTGAGGTATAATATTATTTAAAGGCGAAACTATCCGCGATTCCAACGCTCTGATACGCCATCTAGTGGCTAAAAGGTGGAAACATTAAGGCCCGTTTACACTAGCGGAACTTTGGTCCCAAGAAGCGTAAGCTAACGTCCTAAGAAACGTAACCTAAGTCGAGCGGTTAATCTTCAAAGGGAATTGACGTAAACCCAAGAGATGGAAAATTTTAACTCCGAACCTATGAGATGAAAGCTTTGGCCAATCACAGACGTACAAACTATCACGAGGGTTTTGTTGATGCTTTAAGCGAAAAACATGGCGGAAGATTTGACTACGCCTGACTGCAAATTAATTGCAGAAGTACAACAACATCCGATTTTATGGGATAATAGAAAAAAAGAATATCGAATGAAAAGAGGACAAGACGTTGCTTGGCTACTGGTTGCCGAAAGACTGAACCGAGATGGTATGTATCCATTTATTTATTTTTTTGCTCCTTTCGGATTGCAATGTGCTCTCTTTTATTCTAGTTCTCTTTCGACTAACGTAATTGTTCAAGTACAAAACAGGTTTATTAACGATTACACGATAAAAATTTGTTGACATATATTAAATTATAGCATTTTGGAACATTTCTGAAAATCTGAGTTTTATAAAATTTAAATAAGCTCAGTAGATGGATTTTTTTAAAATTAAAGTTTATTAACTGCTTTAAACTGTATCTAAATGTACACTGTTCTATGAAAATTATATGCAGCAACCTTCAATTATATATATTTAAAATTTTTCCCAAATTATAGCAATTCAAATGATTACATAATTTCAGCTATTGTCTTTACATTAGTTTGCTCTTCTTTTTTGCAACATGTTACTAAAGGCTTATGAGAAGAAGAAAGTAAAAGTAGTAGGTGTGAAGATCAACAGTAGTAAAAATTTGATTAAAGTTTTCCTCCTCAATTTTCAGAAATACATTTTCTTCATTTCTCATGCAAATGTTTATTCCGAAATACATAAAAAATCCCTAAATATATAAATATCCATATATAAAAATATATAAGATCCATATTTCATTTTCGTATGGATACATTTTGAATCTCATATAATTAATATAATTGTTTGCATAAAGTATTAATAATTAAACAGTAATTAATTACAGTGGTTGAATGAAAATTTCGGCTATATTTTTTTTAATTTCACAATTGAAGAGGTTACTTACCGGTGGCAGAATCTGCGTAAACAATATAGCCGAAGAAAAACAAAATGCAAAAGTGGAGCTAGTGCAGAGTCTGCAGAGCAGCAATGGCATCTGATGCCCCAAATGTCATTTTTGGATCCATGTATCCGCCATCGAAGGTAAATATTCAGAACCAAATTATTTAGTTATGTTAAATATAAAATGATAAATTTTCATATTAACAAAATACAATCTTACTTGTTAGTAGTCTGTAATATTATAAAGCATAAATGGATTATTTGGAGTTATCCTAGGTTGACTAGCAATCAAAAATTGTAACTTTATTGATATAAATTTATTAAATATGTTAGATAGTCACATATGTGGATATAAACCAATTTACTTAAGAAATTCCTCCCCTTAGGCAGATAGACCTTATATGCTTTGCCATAACTCAAATTCTATCCAAATATTTATGCTCTGGAAAACAAAAACTTCTCCTACACAATTTTTTTTTTACCATTTATTGGTTGATCTTTACATTACGGTAACTTGGCGATTTTTTGGCGAAAATTTGGCGACCAACTCCCCTACAGCAACCCTCTATTTTTTTTCTCCGCCGCCATTTTGTCTTCACGAAGTAAAGACATGTTTCTTTTCTTCTTATCTACTGAACACTTCTTCCAACAATCTACTAGCCGAATTACACTTATGCTAGAAATTTTATCAAACAAAACTGCTGAATCATGACAAATATTCACTGCAAAATTCGGAAAAAGTGCACAATACCATACACCTTACGCGTTTTTCAAAATAACACATACACATAAACCATGTACACGCCGACTTATTTTTACTTAAAAAAACATCCCAGAATTGCACAAAAATGGCATTGCGCACACTCTTCACTATATCCATGTACACTGCTTTTTTCTCATAAATTCGAAAAATTTCACGAAAATACATGACAATTTTCTCAATCTTTAAACCCGGTAAAAAGAACATATATGAAATTACCTGATCGCGAAAAAGTATTTACCCTTTACAAATATGAACATTTCCACATATAAAATAAATAAAATATCCAAAAACTTTTACCTCTAAATCATCTATTACATTATACACGTCACCAACGAATTCATACATGAAGCATTACAAATATTTAGTATCAAATATTTAAATTATTTCCATGCACGTTTATTTCAACTTAAACGTAAACCAAATTCCTACAAGCATAAAATTCACAAAATAACTATCATTTCATTAAAATATCACTGAACCATGTACACGTCGACTTATTTTTACTTAAAAAAACATCCCAGAATTGCACAAAAATGGCATTGCGCACACTCTTCACTATATCCATGTACACTGCTTTTATCTCATAAATTAAAAAAATTTCACGAAAATACATGACAATTTTCTCAATCTTTAAACCCGGTAAAAAGAACATATATGAAATTACATGATCGCGAAAAAGTATTTACCCTTTACAAATATGAACATTTCCACATATAAAATAAATAAAATATCCAAAAACTTTTACCTCTAAATCATCTATTACATTATACACGTCACCAACGAATTCATACATGAAGCATTACAAATATTTATTATCAAATATTTAAATTATTTCCATGCACATTTATTTCAACTTAAACATACACCAAATTCCTACAAGTATAAAATTCACAAAATAACTATCATTTCATTAAAATATAATTAAATTCAAAAACACCACTTAAAATATACATGAGCACATACATTCAATTAATAAAAATTACCTTACAATCCTAATTACTTTAAACTAAATCATTGCTAATAACAATTTTCCCAATAATACCAAATTCCTTTCCACCTTACATTTCCAACAATGCATAAAAATAATTAAAAATACTAACTTACCTAATCTCCTTCAGAATCTTCATTACGTGGCGGATACACTTTTCTTCATTCTCTTTCAGAATCTTTCAAATCATACTTATCTTTCAAAGCAAGATACCAGGTAAAATAAATAACATAATAAAACATGTTTATTTCTCTCTCACACAACCTTAAAAAACATTTCTTACTATCCTTTTCAATACCACTAAATACCCATTTCGAATTCAATTTACTTACGGCCATGGGATCCAAAAATTCACGAACACTATTTCACACAACACAGAATAAAGCCAAATACAAAATTTCCAAATTTTTTCCCGATTTCCCCCCTTTTCTGATTAAAGAACCGTAATTCGTCCATTAATATCACATGACATATCCCATGATCTCTCATTTCCCCCACACAAAATAATGCGTAATCGGAACTCAGTACTGCTCACATTATTACCAAAGTCCCAGGTAGTAACCTTTATCGCCTCCAAAATGTCGCCAAACTACCAGTTACCGTAATGTAAAGATCAACCCATTTATTGCCTCATCACTCGTTATGAATAGTTTAACACCTTGTAAATGTGTTATAATAAAACTGTATTACACATTATAGTTTTTTTCTAACGTGTTTGGGCCAACTGGAGTTCTTACCCATAAAAAATGTTGTAGAAACTTTGCTGTTCTGTACTTTTTTAATCTTCCCAATTAAAAATAGGCCAATATTTTTGCAATGTAAACTTATTAACAAAGTACAGCATATGCATAATATAAACAAAGCACTTGCTCTTTCCTTTGAAAGCTGAGTTTCTAAATATTTTAATGAGGACTCGTCTGTATATATATTTTTTTCTTTTTGTGGCCAATTTCTTTTTATAGTTTATCCCTCTATAGTTGATGCCCATATTTCTGTACTCACACAGCTCAAAACTGATGTGTTACTGACCATTTTGATGTTCAGAAGTTAGTGTTTGAGATTATGCATACCTGCTTTAATTTTATGAAGTTACTTTGCACTTAACACATAAAGCTGGGATTAATTATCATAATATATACCATCAGATCAAGGAGTTGTGCTTAAATTATTACATTAATTCATAATGAAAATAAATACAAAAATATATATGAAACTGAATTAAAAAATGAAGTTGTAATACTTTATTACTGAATTAACTGTTAAAATCTTTCATGGCATGAAATTTTTCAAAACAGTCTCCAAAGTATAGTGATCTTTTTTTATTTATAGAATGTGAAATGTGTAAGCCAAGATTAGATAAAATTTGTCTTAAACTGTAAGATACAAAAAATTTGATAAAATTCTCTTGTGATTGTGTTTCTATAAAAAGAAATAAGAGTTATTAGTGGCTCAATATTTTCATTTATTATGTAAGGGCTTTGTATGCATATTCAAAATTTTTTCAATGAAGGCAAGAGATTCTTCTTTTTCATCTAAAATATTGATTTCTTTATAATTACTATATATACTATATACTTTATAATTACTATACTCTTTATAAGTCATTTAAAGTAATCTCTATTTAGGGCATACTACGTTATTGTTACTGTCAAAAACACTACTGTCATCACAACTGTTAAATTGCAGCCTCCAATATAATATTTACATCCATGTTATTTAACTCATAATCCCGCTGATCTTCACTACTATAAATTTGATTTTCTATGGCATTAATATAAATAAATGTTACATTATAAATAACATTTATTTGGATTAATGAGAAGGATGAAACTGTTTGTGCTGAGATGACAGATTGTCATAATTTTAATCTGAGATGCGATTCCACGTCCAATAATCTGTTCCATTTTTTCGTCTTAATGTCTACAAATACAGTCAAATACCGAAAATCTGCCAACTCCTGAAATCTGCGTTGCCTCTCAGAATATAAGCATTCAGTTTATATTCTGAGTTTCTTGGTTTCGGAAACCGCAACATTGAGTACGAAATATCGAAGAAAAAATACTTACCGAATAATGACGTCATAATAACTGAATAATAATGAGTCATAATGGAAATACAAAATTATTGACATAAAAAGTTTAAGAAAAAAGATAAGTTTTTTTCCTTCTAATCTGCATCGAGGTAAAAAAGCAGACGATTCACTCTTTGTTCAAGTTCACGATCGATTCACTCTTTGTTCAAGTTCAATAGACGATTCACTCTTTGTTCAAGTTCATGATTCACGTTGTTGTATTTTCTGAGCTTTGTTATTTCACGAGATTGTTTAGTTCTGCCTTTTTTTTATCCAGATATTTTGTGGATAAATTAAGAATATTTTAAATTTCAGCCCTTGTTAATACAATGACAGATTTAATGCATATAATAAATTATTGCAGTAATGTATGTAATTTAATTAAATGTATCTAATACACCTTATTTATTTTGACCATACTTCGGAAAATAAATTATTCATGTCATTTTGCCTTCTCCATATTTGTACGATAAAATTATTAGTGAGTAAATATGACAATTCGGTTGTATATTGCAGTACAAAAGATTCAAAGAGTGATGATGATTTCACCCCTCCCCATATTTGATAAAATATTATTTTAATTAAAAGCAAAATGTGATCCAGCACTGCTCCAAAAACGTAATGACTAGGAATTACCCCATACAACTGGATGTAACAAACTGTATTTTTTTAGAAATTATTCTTGCAAATATTAATAAACACAAAAGATTATGTAAGAAAAGAATCCAATGGGATGTTATAATTCAAATTAACAAAAAAAGCTTTTTAGTTTCAGGTAATCACACTGAAGCAAGAAGACTCTTGGTTTACATTATTTTTCATGCTAAATTTTAAGATCTATTTAAATTGTCTGCAGTTCATAAGTAATAGAAATTAAAAAATGAGCTATTTAATGCAGTAACAAATAAGATTCTAAATTTGCTTATTTCACTACCTAATTACTTTGTATCACAAAATAATCATTAATGTATTAAAAATATTTTTCATATGCATTTGATTTTTTTTCCTTGTTTTCCTTCTAAACAGGACACAGACAAACTTTCAAGGAAACAAAGAATTCGAGGAGCTTAATTTCACAGTAGAATCTGTTGTCTCCGAGTCTTCAGATAATATTGAATATCCGACAGAACCTGAATATGTGGAGCCATCTGCTATTCACGTTATGCCCTCATGTGAATCACCTTTATCACCTGCATCAAGCTCCAGACAAATCTTAGATAACACTAATTCAAATAATAATGATGAAAATACTCCTAGAGGGAAGAAAAGAAAAAAGAGAGAAATAATTGAAAGTTCATTGCTTTCTGTTATTGATGAAACAAATAAATATTTAAAAAATCACCATCGATGTGAAAATGATGATGATGATGATGATAAACTATTTTTATTGAGTCTCCATAGTGATATGAAAAAAATGACTGATGAAAAAAAATTGGAAACGAAAATACAATTTTTACAAATTATGGCAAGAAATAAATGAAATTATTTGTACATAACACTAATCAGTTGTTTTATTGTTTTATTTACATATTTCATAAATATTTTCAAAAAATAAATTTACACAATAAATGCTTTCCTTTCTTGCCATGGTACTGCTCCTTCTGCAGAAAAATATTCACAAAAATTATCTCGAACTGCAGATGCAGCACGGGATGAATTATTGGCCCCTAGATGGCCAAGAGGTTGCCATGTAAATTCTTCTGTTCTCCACATACCTTCTTTAATGGTGGCATTTGAAAGAAGAGAATAAGCAAAGTTCACTAGACAGTATTTCTTAGCTGCCTTTCCCAACTCATTTTTCATTAAGTAATTATGAAGGCAACAGCATGCCAAAACTACTTTATTTGCATGCTCTGGGTTCAGGGCAATTTCAGTACGAAGTACTCTCCACCTAGATGCCAATATGCCAAAAGCATTTTCAACGCACCTCCTTGCTCGAGAAAGTCTGTAATTAAAAATTTTTCTTTCATTCGACAGAAATTTGCCAGGATAAGGGCGTAAAATATTTTTCCTGAGTGGAAAAGCCTCATCTCCAACAAATACAAAAGGCAAAACTCGATCACTATTTAATAATGGTGTTGGATTTGGAAATGAAAACAAAGTTTCACTAACCAAAGCTTTACCTAGTGAACAGTTACTGAAAATTCCACCATCACTGATGCGTCCATAGTTGCCTGAATCAACATAAAGGAAAGTGTAACTAGCATCTGCCACTGCCATTAGGACTATGCTGTTATAGTCCTTATAATTATAATATGTTGATTCAGCTGACGGTGGAGCTTGTATTCTGATATGCTTACCTACAAGAAAAAAAAAAGCAACAATTATTAATTGCCTAAAGAAAAATAATATACACTTTAATGATAAAAATTAATATAAATACTTTTTCCAATAATAAATTCAGTTCTTAAATTAGAAACTTGCAAAAAAATTCCTTTTTATATTAAAGTTTGTTTTTCATTTCACACTTTCATTTATTTATTATGAAACAATTCCAGTCTTTTGATATTTTAAGACAGCTCATATATCAAGTTAGATGATTCTGCAATATTTTATATTTATCTTTAAAAAGAATCTTCATTTGCCTAATTTTAATATAATGCAATTTTTGTATTTCAAAAGTGCTCACTGACAAATAAATATGGAATGCAAGACATAATACATACCATCGATTGCACCAACACAGTTGGGAAAATTCCATTTATATTCAAAACCTTCTGCTATTACAGCCCATTCATCTGATGATGCTGGTATAGGCATAACCAGTGGCTGTAAGACTTGCCATATGACATCACAGGTCTCGCGAATAATATGTGAAACTGAAGATTTAGAAACACGGAAAGTGTATGCCAGGTCTGTATAATTAGTTCCAGATGCTAGAAATCTACAAAAACATTCTGAATCAATAATTAAATTTTTGCAGTTTTAAAAACATGTATAAAAATGAAGAAAGGGCAATCTGTAGCAGTATGCAAGTTTTAAAAAAAGTTCTTTTTTTGGGGGGAGCTCAGTTTCAAAGAGATTGCAATTTTCTTTCTTATTATTAAACCACAGAAAATAAATGCTTTATTTATGTAACTTATTTTGATAAAATTATGTTCCTATTCATAATTTTTTAAATGCATTACAAATTTAAAAAAAAAATATGAATTTTAAAAAGTTCAATTAGACAGAAGTATAAAATGTTCTGACAAGAACATTAATTTTCAATTATATATACTACACAAAACTGGAAGTAGATGTAATAAAGACTTTCAAATAGAGCTGGTGCCAGAGCATATGCAACCAGGGTGACCACACCAGATGGCAAAATTATTAGAATTTAGGAAGGAATCAGGTGGCAGAATTTTGGATTTGTGGAGTTTGCACCAGGCGGTAAATTGTCTAGCGTCGACACTGCTTTCAAAACAAATGTATATATTTATATTTACCTTAAACAGATGGCAAGTCTCAGATGCTGAAATTGATTTCCTAAAACGTGTTTCTTGCTTCTGTAGTTTATCTTGCAGTAAATGTAGAAGATGATCATATTGTTCTCCCTACATGTAAATTCAATGATATTATACTTATGAGTAAATTGAACACCAGAACTATATTTAATTATCTAATTAATATAAAAACAAATACGAAATAGTTTATATTGTGCTAAAATGATTAGCCAAAGTAAGAGAAAATAATTTTGTCTTGAAAAATTGCTTGAAGTATAATCTTACTATTTCTAACAATTAACACTTTTAAGCGATTAATCGCATGTTATTAACAAAAATAACATAAACTCCATAATTAGAAATGATTTCAGCCTTCTGTGAAGATGATTACCTTCAACATGATTATTTGATTATGCACCACACACTAGGGTTACCTGCCTAAAGGTAACCCTACTAACCTAAATAATGTCATCAGGAAGATTTTTTAAGGTAAACTAATTTACATTCATATCTTGGACAGATATGCACAAAATGCCTATGTTCTAAACCCTTTCATCAGGTATTGAACAATTAATGTTCCGTGTTTTTATTTATTTAGCCACCGACGAGATATTATAGCAACCTTCAGAGAATATGGTTATCTGTGATTGTCATTACCAATGTTTGTTTATATTCTCAGGAATACTTTTGACTATTGAAGGTGCTCAACATGAGGGGCATCACTATATACTATATTGCCGAAATATATACTGTGTTGCTGCAACTATGATCAGTGAAAAATATTCAGTTATTTATCTTACAAATTTGAAAAAATAAAATATGATAATTCTGATTAAAAGGAAAATTACTCTCCATTTCAATTTCACTCTTATAATTGCTTAATTTTTCAGGTAGTAGAATTTCATTAAGTAATCTATTTTGATACAATTATTCTTACATTCTTTTGGAGGTAAAGTGTTTTTCATCATATTACTACAATATTCTCCAAAAATGATTTTTTAAAATATTGACATGATTTAATTTTATTGCTCATTTGTCAAATATAAAACACAGGTGGAACAGGAATGCAGAAAATCTTTTAAAAGCAAGTCTTTTTATGGATCTCCCAAATTCTCTAGAATATATTATTTAAAAGCCTAATTATTTTATATTTCTGGTTCTACAAAAGTATTTTCATGACAAAGTGAAGCAATACTAATAAAATTTATGACAGTAATAATTAAAAAATCTACGGATACAGAATGCTGGGTATTTTCTAACAGAGGAACATATCCTAATACACGATAGTGCATTAAAATGTTGACTGTCCAACATCTGGCACATCTAGTAGTTTTACATTATACTCCATCTGATATTATGTTTCATTAAGGTAATCGAATTATAAACAACCTTCATTAATAATTCGCTTAATAAACCAATTAAACTAATTAGTTATAACTAATGCTAGTCCATAATTATATAAAAAATAAAGGCTAATCTTTGGAATATGGTAACAGGTAGTTTGGGGACATTTTGGTAAGGCGATAAAGGTTACTAGCTAGGACTTTAGCAGTGTACATGGATAAAGTCAAGGGTGTGCGCAATGCCATTTTTGTGCAATTCTGAGATGTTTTTTCAAGTGAAAATAGGTCGACGTGTACATGGATGATACCGTGTATGTGCAATTCTTAAAAACGCGGCAAGCAGTGGGCGATTCTGCACTTTCTCCCAATTTCGCACCTAATCTTCGTCATGATTAAGCACTTTTGTGTCATAAAAATTCTAGCATAAGCGTAATTCCGCTAGCAGATTGTTGGAATAAAATGTTGAGTAAAAAAAAAAAAAAAAAAAAAAAAGCCTTTACTTCGTGAAAACAAAATGGCGTCCCCCCCCCCCAAAAAAAAACTAGCAGGTTGCTGTAGCAGGGTTGGTCGCCAAAAAATTGCCGAGTTACCATAATACAAAGATTAACCAAAATAAACATTGAAATAATTCATTTTGTCGGTAATTAAATCGCAATGTAATCATTAATCCTATTTCCTTAGTATAAATTACTAAGGAAAAAAATTACTAATTTACTGATATATAAAAAGAAATATTTGACAGTCTTTCCTTCAATTTTTACTTTCAGGTTTTGCTAAAAAATAAAAATAACTTGCCGTCATTCGAGTATAATTGAAAAATAATTCTGGGTACTTCTGCCTCAGTGACGGAAACAATGCTGCATGAGCGGAATACGTATCTCGCTCTTGAAAAATTGACCGAACCCATTCCCGCCTTGGAACACAAACGCTTTTGTACAGCAAATACATACATATTAAATTACTCCTCAAATGCATAACGCGCTTTCTTTCTTCAGCTTTTTTAACTTTAGACATTCTACCGCAAACTTTCGACATTGTACCCCAAAATAGGAAATATTGCCCATGCGCAAATCAAAGCGACTTGATTGGTTGGGGGTAGTAATTCTTAGGCTTTGAGACTTACTGGATGTCCTCAGGGCAGTCTTGTCTCACCTCTGCTCTTCAATATCTATATCAACGACGTGCCTAAGGCACCTAGTATCGATTTAGCTTTATATGCAGACGATACGGCCATCCTAACTCAACATACCAACATCACCACAGTAATCTCTACATTACAGAGTTACCTTTCAGCCTTAGAACTCTGGCTCGGACTGTATAAAATCAAAATTAATGTCGCTAAATGTGCTGCCACTTTATTCATCCGAAGAAACATCCCTCGTTTAGATAATCTAATTTTCTTCGGTGAACCTATTCCCTGGGTTACTACTTACAAATACCTTGGTGTTCTACTAGACTCAAAATTAACTTGGCAACTCCACATTCAAAAAATTATTGCGAATGCGGAAGCTGTCAAAGCCAACCTGCGCCCCTTTTTCGCTAAAAATAGCGACCTGTCACTTGATAACAAGATCTTGCTTTATAAATCTATCATAAGGCCTATTCTCACTTACGCGAGTCCCATCTGGGGCTCAGCTGCTCTGACTAACCGTAAACACATCCAAATTTTTCAATCAAAATTTTTACGGCAGATATTAAACGCTCCATGGTTCATAAGGAACGGTGACATTCATAACGACCTCAAAATTATGCCCATTAATCGCTTTATACAGCGACTTTCGGAAAGATTTTTCAAAAACATCCATCTTGTTGGAAATCCAGTATTACATACCCTGCCGGTATATGATCCTGCGGTTGCCTCTTCTAAAAAGCGACCCAGAGCAATCTTACAACCTGATTATGCTCAACTACCTTTTAAACGGCGTCGGTATTGGAATACAGATGCCCAAGTGGATGCTTACCTCTCGTTCCTAAACCCCAACCGCCCCCACGTTAACAATGCGTAAGGGCATTGACCGGAGGAATCCTGTTCTTTAACTCTTTAAGAAGAGCCTTCTAACGTTTCTTTAACAAGGGACAACCTATCTCCGCAGCCGCACGCGACTGCACTTAATTTCTCAATAGCTTCTTAAAAGCTTCTTTTCCACCCGCTAAACGGGTTGCTTTCGACCCCCTAAGGGGACCTTTTAACATCGCACTAAATAGCGACCAATAATTTTCTTCTCCTCCACACTGAACTGCTACTACAACCCGCCCAACGGGTTTCGCCCCCAGCCTTTTTTGCCCAACTCTCCGGATTGCTTGTCCTAAGGATTTTATTTTGCTGTTGATATCAAGAATCAAGGAAATGTATTGCACCTTTTTATTCTTTTCAAAACTTTTTGAATGTTGACTCCTCTCTCAAAATTTATTCCTGGCCCTTTTTTAAACACAAAATTTAATTTAAAGACTTTCTAAGAGTTTTCCTTTTTTCTCATGCGGAAGGCATTATCTGAAAAGCTTTTATTTTTATAATTAGGCTTCAAAATCTTCCCTTATTAGATGAACCTTTCTTTTGATGTAATTATTCTATCTCTGATGATGTGGAGTTAAAGGCCTAGCCTAGCGCACTCCGTAAATTAACTTCCTTGATCCTTGATCCTTTGAGACTTACAAGTGTAAACGGGCCTTTAAAGCTCGGTATTTACGTTTGACAATGCTACCTAGTTTGTGAAGCGTGTTGTAATCGAAAAGTAATTAAACGTTTTGTTTTTTTATTGTTGTGGGCATATGTATAACTTAAAAAGAAGTACAGACCGCATGTTTTGTTGTGTACATAAGTGTAAATCACGAGCTTGCAAGGAACCTGAGTTATGCTTCTATCGCATTTTTGGTTCGAAAAATATCGAACGAGATAGCAAAACGAAGAGGGTGGATTCGCGTATTTCGAATTGGAAAGAAAGTGGGACATTATATGAACGTGCGTTCTAAGCATTAAAAAAAAAAAAAAAAAAAAAAAAAAAAAAACTGATTACATTTTTTTCTCGTAAGAAAAGTTTTCTTTATATATGCAAAATTTCTTTCTCGTGTATCATACATATAAACGTGTATGTGTATTCTTCGAAAGTAAACATGCATATTTGTGTATTGAAGTATAAATCATTATAGCTCATTAATCTCTTAAATATTATTAATACATATACAATTATGCTTTCCTGCATATTTTACCTGCAGAAATTTAAATTGTGTTTCAGTTTATGTTAGGAATGATTTAAATGAAAATTTATAGAATGATATATATAAAAGTAAAAATTAATTATTTTAACGTTAATGATGAACTTTGAATTTCATATTCTAGTAATGTTGAAATTTCTGTGTGTGAGTCATTTCCTGTTAAACTATTTAGAACTGTTTACAGTGGTTCAGGATAGTTAGCATAAAAAATTTCCAGTTCAGAAAATAGGTATGATGATCTAGTATGAGTAATAGTATAAAAAGTATTACAGATATCAAATCTAAAACACACACTTCCGGTCGAGCACGTGGTTATCAGTACATCAGGTTACAGTTGAATTGCAGTTAAAAAAAACACAAGAGAAAAATTAGGAACTTAGGCAATCAAATAAACAATAACAAAAATTACAAAAAACACTTTAAAAAATCAGTTTGCAATATCTACGATCAAACAGTATTTTTCCTTTCTAATTAATCATTATTTTATAATTTATTATTATTATTTCCCACAATTTCATGCTAGCAGGCAAGCCATATTCAAAACTGTGAATAGACTGCTTCCTGCATAGTGCAGCCATCTGGTGGTGAGATAGTAAAGTGAATGTTGCTTTAACAATGTCTCACTATTGCTTATCCTGCACTCTTACTAGTTGAGCTCACCACCTGCATTTGCCATACAACTCACTGAACCTGCCTACATGCTTCAATTTAATGCCATTGCTTACCACTGCACAATTTTTATGATGAACGCCTACTTTCGTAAGTATTAAGAGATGCCTGCTCACGCAGCTGAATTTTCTTCGCCCACGGGTGTTGGTACTTCCCTAGTACCATTTATTTGAAAATATCTTTGCCTAGTGCACTTTAATGCGATCTACTGGCAAAAACTCTTTAGTAGTTAATGACCAGAAAAAAGTAAGTCATAAGTCATAAGTCATGAATGTAATGTATATATTGTTACGAATTTGGTATTTAAAAAGCTGATGTTAGTTCAATTATAAATTAAATGGTTTTATTTCTCGCGCAGTGCAGCGCGTGACGAATATTAAAAGAAAGCTAAGCCGGAAAAATTGAAAATACAAGAGCGCGTGCATTAAATAAATAAATATCTCTTTTTGATTTCGAGAAAGTACTGGAAAATTCTAGCGCGTGATTTTAAAATCTTATAAAAGGAGGAAAACATCTCAGTTTGTAGTAGTTGCTTAGTTTGTTGTTGTTTAGAAAACTACTGTTGTTGATTGTAGCGAATTCGCGGATTAGCGTTCTTTAGCTGTTTTGAATTACGTTCTATTGGACATTTGAGTAGTTAAAAGAAAACTACTGTGAGATATTGTAATACTGCATGATAATTTGAGAAAATTTAAGCATTTTTTTTGTTGTGATAATAATAAATTTTTGTTCATTTTTCATCGGACTTGTGCATTCATTTCATAACGAACCCGTACGCACGCAACAATTTTTGGTGTCAGAAGTGGGATTTGAATGCCAATCACAAGAGCGATGGAAGAGCAATTAAGACAGCTGATATCAGCGTTTGCCTCGTTTAAAGAAGAAATGAAAGCAGAGATGAAATGTAATCAGGAAAAGATTGAAGCAGGACAGGAAAAGATTGAAGCAAGACAAGAAGAGATGAAAAGAGAAATTACCAGCGTAATAGAAAACAAATTCGAGGTTATGGAAGGCAGAATTGACGCAGTTGAGAATAAAGTTGGAAACTTTGAAGAAAAAGTTTCTTCGGTAAAAGAAGAAAAAGTTTCTTCGATAAAAGAAGAAATAGAAGAGAGAGTTTCTGCCGTGGAACAACAAATTAATGATAGAGTTTCTGCGGTTACCAAAGAAGTTGATGATTTAAAGAAATTCGTAGCGACGGCAGGTAGCAATCCGGAAGGTTTCAAATTTTTATCGATGCCTGCTCGTTCCGTTCTGAAACTATCTACATATGATGGGAAGAACTCCTGGCAGGTGTATAGGACACAATTTTCTATCGTTGCGGATGCGAATGGATGGGATTCCCAAGCTAAGGCCTGTCATCTCGCCGCTTCTCTGAGAGCAGACGCAGCGGATATCCTGCAGACGCTTCCCGAAAATCAAAGGCTAAATTTCGAAGCTCTATCCGGCGCTTTGGAGCTGCGCTTCGGCGAGAAATGTTTAAAAGACTACAGCAGGCTCCAATTAAAATCTCGTCAACAGAAACTCACCGAAACGCTTCAGGAGCTCGCCACGGATGTTGAAAGGCTGTCACATCACGCCTTTTCGGAGTGCCCGACAGAAACAAGGGAAATCCTGTCCCTGCAATATTTCATCGATGGCATCCGGGACCCTGAAATACAGAAAGCACTGCGAATGGCGGATGTTAAAGATATGAAAAGCGCTTTAGTGTATGCCATGAAATTTGAGGTAGCCCAGCAAGCCACCCGTCGAGACCGCCATCCAGTCAGAGCTGCTCAAGTCCAGGAGCCAGGGGATCAAGTCACTGCTCGTCTAGACGATTTAACTAGACAACTGAACGCCTTGAGACAGAATATTGGTGACAAGAAACTGACCGTAAAGTGCTGGAACTGCGGTGCTGAAGGACACATCCGACGAAACTGCAGAACACCCCAGGGCACGGATGCTAAGACCGCTCCTAACAAACAGCAGGGAAACTAATTAGTGGCCATCACGCGGGGCGGAGGTTGCCAGATCATGAAAAGCTCAGTTTAAAGCGCTTCAGATTTCTGCAGTGAGAGGCGGCAGTAATGGACTTTTCATAATAGGACATATTAATGGAGTTCCCTGCAATATGACGATAGATACAGGAGCCAACGTTACCATCATCCGAAAAGATTTGGCTCAACAACTGGGAAGCAAACTTATCTGGACGCCGCCCTGCGTTACCCTACAGACTGTGTCCGGTGAGAAGATCAACATCGATGGAAAAGTAAATGCTAACATCACGTTTGGAAGTGCCGCTTACCATCACACGGCATATGTAGCAGAGATCACTGATTCTTGCATACTCGGATTGGACTTTCCAATCCGAGTAAACCTATCCGAGTAAAGTCCAAGGAAATACAATTTTTCCTTGGACTTTAAAAATAACGAATTGCATTCTACATCTGAGGACATAGCGTTATTTGGAGTCAATGATGAAGTTAAATCTGTCCATAAAATCATAGCACAAGACAATATCACAATACCGGCAAGAACAGAAATTTTACTTCCTGGATCCATAGCCGAAAACAGAAATTTCCGCTACGGCATCATAGAATATCCCAATAACTGTAATGGCCCAAAACGAGTACTAGTAGCCTCAACACTCGTCGACCTATCCAGAACGGTTATCCCGGTGAGAGTCGCCGATGTAACTGAGAAGGGGAGAATTATTAAGAAAGGTGAAGTGGTTGCAACATGTACTCCAGTAACCACCGTTGAAAGAAAGAGTAACATCCAAGAATCCGTGTCCTCAGAGAGAATTACATCGGAGTTATTGCAGAATGCGCAATTAAACGATAAAGAGAGGAATGCTGCCGATCGCGTCATTAAAGATCTTCAAGTTGTTTTCTCCCGCTCGTCTTCTGACGTGGGTCGAACTAGTTTGACACAACATAGAATAGATACCGGCGATCATCCCCCGATCAAGCAATATCCAAGACGTCTACCGTTTGCTAAACAGGAAGACGTGCGAACACTGTTAAAAGATATGGAAGAAGACGATGTCATCGAGCCTTCAGCGAGTCCATGGGCTTCTCCCATCGTTCTCGTCAGAAAGAAAGACGGCTCAACAAGATTTTGCGTTGACTATCGCCGGTTGAATGAGGTTACGAAGAAAGACAGTTACCCTCTTCCTAGAATTGATGACATTCTAGACACTCTTTCTGGAAGCAAGTGGTTCTCAACACTTGATTTAAAGAGTGGGTATTGGCAGGTAGAAATCCATCCTGATGACCGAGAAAAGACGGCATTTACTACGGGACAAGGACTTTGGCAGTTCAAAGTGATGCCGTTTGGACTGTGTAATGCGCCGGCAACATTCGAACGTCTTATGGAGACTGTTTTGAAAGGCCTTTCCTACGAAGCCTGTCTGATATACCTGGACGATATCATCATCGTCGGAAAGAGTTTTGAAGAACATTTAGAAAATCTTAGGAAGGTGCTTCAGAAACTGAAAGAAGCCAATCTGAAGCTGAGTCCCTCTAAATGCAAATTGTTCCGAAAGGAAGTGACTTACCTGGGACATGTCATCTCTGCAGAAGGTGTGCGCACGGATCCTGAAAAGGTATCAGCCGTTAAATCCTGGAAACGTCCCGAAAATGTCCATCAGCTGAGAAGCTTCCTAGGGCTTTGCACCTACTATAGGAAATTCGTGAAGGACTTTTCTTCCATCGCAAGACCCCTACACAAGCTGACAGAGAGCAACCAAAAGTTCTTGTGGACAAAAGAATGCGAGGATGCATTTAACAACTTAGAGGAGGCTTTAACATCTGCTCCAATCCTGACGTATCCTCAGCTTGACCGACCATTTATTCTCGACACCAACGCGAGTAATGAAAGTGTTGGTGCTGTTTTGTCCCAAGAAATAGACGGCCAAGAACGTGTAGTGGCATACTGGAGCAAGTGCCTGTCTAAACCGGAGAGGAATTATTGTGTCACCAGGAAAGAGTTGCTCGCCATAGTCAAAGCTGTAGAACAGTTCCATCACTATCTATACGGCAGAAAATTCCTGCTCCGCACCGATCATGCATCATTGACCTGGCTTTTAAATTTCAAGAATCCCGAGGGTCAAATAGCCAGGTGGATACAGAGACTCCAAGAATATGACATCACTATCCGTCATAGTAAGGGATCATCACACGGAAACGCCGACGCCCTGTCTAGAAGACCTTGCCAAGAAAGCTGCCGATATTGTTCCAGGGTGGAAGCGAAATACGAGCTGCTGACTCCGGTCGCAAGACAAATTACAACATCAACATCGGCTGATCGAGAACCGTGGAGTGATGATGAAGTCAGGAAAGACCAGCTGGAAGACCGCGACATTAAACCCATAATTGATTTAATGGAGTCATCAAACAGAAAACCTACCTGGCAGGACATTTCTATCTGTAGTCCTACAACCAAACAATATTGGGCACTCTGGGATTCACTTCACATTCGAAACGTCGTCTTATACCGGAAATTCGAATCGGATGATGGGAAGACGTTCCGATGGCAACTTATATTTCCAAGATCCCGCATTCCTGATGTCCTTAAAGAGTTACATAGCACCCCTACTGGAGGTCACTTTGGAATAATGAAGACCTTGCAGAGTTCGTGAGCGCTTTTACTGGAATAATGCAAAGGATGACGTGCAAAAGTGGTGCCGATCTTGCGATGCCTGTGCAGGTCGGAAAGGACCGAGGAAACGCAGCCGAGGCAGACTGCAACGTTACAACGTAGGTGCGCCTTTTGAACGTATCGCCTTTGATATCCTGGGACCTCTGCCACGAACTGCTGATGGCAACAAATACATACTCGTTGTCATTGATTACTTCACCAGGTGGCCTGAAGCTTATCCTATTCCTGATCAAGAGGCAGTCACAGTAGCTGAGATAATGATACAGCACTGGATTTCCAGGTTCGGAGTGCCTCTTCAGTTACATTCCGATCAGGGAAGGAATTTTGCCTCGGCAGTAATCAAAGAACTATGCAAACTACTTGGCATTGACAAAACTCAAACGACGCCATTGCATTCCCAGTTGGACGGCATGGTAGAGAGGTTCAATCGAACCATCCTTAATAACCTCTCATTAGTGATTTTCAGTAACCAACAGGACTGGGACAAGAAATTACCACTCTTTTTACTGGCTTACCGCAGTGCTGTCCACGAGACTACCGGCTATTCTCCATCACAGATGCTCTTCGGTCGTGACCTTCGTCTGCCTTGTGATCTATTGTTTGGCCGCCCTCCGGATGCTCCTTCATCGTCTGAGGAGTATATTCAAGATCTCCAGGCCTGGTTTGAAGTGATGCACAACTTTGCACGAGAGCGAGTCAACTTGGCGACGGAGAAAATGAAGACCCGCTACGACACAAGAGCTACTGAACATCAGTTCCACGAAGGAGACAAGGTGTGGTTGTGGAATCCGACTCGATGGAAAGGACTTTGTCCGAAATTACAGTCACCTTGGGATGGCCCGTATACAGTCCTAAAAAGGCTGAATGACGTCGTGGTTCGGATTCGTAAGTCTTCGAACTCTAAACCTAAAGTCGTTCATTACGACAGGTTAGCTCATTACTATGGCCATAGTACGTAATGTAAATAATTGTAAATAGTATCAGACCATGGTCCTTTTTGTTTATAAATGTGTATTTCATTTGATTTGTATTTAGTATTTGATTTGCATTTAGTATTTGATAGCATTTGATTTGTTTATGTTAGTTATTGCATTTATTGTTTATATTGTTTGATATTGTAATGTAATGTTTATGCCTCAGTTGCATTTATGCCACAGTTGTAAGTTTAGCTTCCTGTCCAGGGATTGTACTGCCCGGGACGTGCAGTCCTTGGGAAGGGGGCAGTGTTACGAATTTGGTATTTAAAAAGCTAATGTTAGTTCAATTATAAATTAAATGGTTTTATTTCTCGCGCAGTGCAGCGCGTGACGAATATTAAAAGAAAGCTAAGCCGGAAAAATTGAAAATACAAGAGCGCGTGCATTAAATAAATAAATATCTCTTTTTGATTTCGAGAAAGTACTGGAAAATTCTAGCGCGTGATTTTAAAATCTTATAAAAGGAGGAAAACATCTCAGTTTGTAGTAGTTGCTTAGTTTGTTGTTGTTTAGAAAACTACTGTTGTTGATTGTAGCGAATTCGCGGATTAGCGTTCTTTAGCTGTTTTGAATTACGTTCTATTGG
The DNA here is from genome assembly GCF_044657685.1 of Stegodyphus dumicola. Taxonomy (NCBI): domain Eukaryota; kingdom Metazoa; phylum Arthropoda; class Arachnida; order Araneae; family Eresidae; genus Stegodyphus; species Stegodyphus dumicola. The sequence continues at coordinate 83,436,888 of NC_140779.1, read as the reverse complement.
ACATTTGAGTAGTTAAAAGAAAACTACTGTGAGATATTGTAATACTGCATGATAATTTGAGAAAATTTAAGCATTTTTTTTTGTTGTGATAATAATAAATTTTTGTTCATTTTTCATCGGACTTGTGCATTCATTTCATAACGAACCCGTACGCACGCAACAATATTTTCTGCTTACTAGGTTTAGTTTATTCTTTTTCTAGGATTACCTAATTAGTTATACTTGGTTTATAATTCAGTCTAATATGTTTATGTACGAGTGTGTTATGAAGTAAAATTACAAAAACCTGAACAACGCGGTCGAGAATCTCGTTTATTCCTTTAGTGTAATAATATTTTTTTCAGCTTTAGTATAGTCCACCTTCAAAGTTTGGCGAATTTGGATTGGCACCAAAGCACATGAAATACGTTGTTTTGAAAAATAGTTGCCATCCAGATTTTCGACGAAACTCCGTGTTTCAAAAAATGGTGGCCATCTTGATTTCACCAGAAATCGTTGATAATAGAAATAAGTTTACGACTATTATACACGATTTTAAGAGAAAGAAATATTAAGAAATGATTAATAAAAAGGATGTAATTTTAAAAACAATACCGGAAACCTTTAGCTATTTCACCTTTAATAAATAATTTGGTGTGACGTCACAATGTCTATTTCATGCTACGCGTAATTTGTATTTTCTCTTTAAAAAATAATTAATTGTTTATTATTGTAAATTAACATCAAATTCTTTAAATTTACATTTCTGAGCTTAGGCGTAACTGAAAATAAGTATAATAAATTGTTTATATTTAAAATTATCACGATACAGTAAGCGAATTCTGCCAGTTATTACAACGATAAAGAACGTCGCAGTCTCTCATACTTGTATTTCATACAGCTTCCATATTTTCAAAGATTTTTAAGCTTTAGCATTTATACAAATAAAAAAAAGTTTTTTTTTAATTAATACTCTGGAACATATCAATTTTATCATATTTAAAAATTAACGATTTGCTACGTAACAACATAATCCCTTATATACCAGTAAGTAGTTTCATTATTTTCTAAAAATTTAAACTTCACATTAATGAAAAACAGGTTCTTAAATTTCTAAATCACATTATATTCTCTGTAGGCAGGCATACTAGAATTCTACACATAAATAAATAAAAAATTTAATTTCTCGCAATGAAAGAAAATATTATAAGAAAATAAATACTACAAATTAGGAACACTAAGCAATGCTTCACATACACACACACATACAGTGTCTCACAAAAGTGATGGGACACTTGTGCTTTACAAAAGGAAACTGTAGTAAAATAAATTTAAAAAAACATGTAAAAATTTTTTGTGGGTGTGTTTCACACTTAAATTTAGTTACAATTATTACATAACATACATTTTCTCAAAATATTAAAATATCAATTTAATAAAAATAAAATTGTTTAGAACGGAGCAAAAAATGGCTCACATAAGTGATGGGACACTTACTTTTCCATCAAATATTTATCCAAAAATTTTACTTTATAAAAAGTTTTAATATTCTGTTGGATTTCCTTTTACTTTTAAAACATGATTTAATCTTCTTGGGATGGATTCGACTAATTTTTTTGCGATTTCTGGAGTGATTTTAACCCATTCTTCTTGAAGCACCGATTTTAATTGTTGTTTTGAAGAAATGGTGTGTTTGCGAAATTCTTCCCTGGGTTTTCTCCACACCAAGATTCTATCGTCAGAATCAAATATATTAAATTTACTCTCATCAGCAAATATAACTTCATTCCAGTAATCAGAATTCTTATTTATGTTGGATTTTGCGAAAGCCAGTCTGAGGTTTCTATTCTTTTCACTCACGAAGAATTTTTTCCTGGCTGCTCTACCGTGATATTCAGCAGATCGAATTACTCTTTCAATAGTCTCAGGATTAACAATTACTCCATATTATGCTTGTAAATCAGCAGCAACTTTGGGAGCACTCATTCTTGGATTTTTTTTTAATATTTCAAACGATAATTCGCTTTAGTCCATTGGATAGCTTTGATGGTCGGCCAAGTCTTCTTTTATCCTGAATCATATGATTCTTTTTATATCGTTTAATGATATTAAAAACTGTTGAATGACTCAAGTTAACGGTTTCAGCAGTTTCTCTAATAGAATTTCCACGTTCAATATGCAAATTAACAACTAATTTTCGAATTTCAGGCAAAGTTTCTTTTCGTTTAGCATTCATGACTGCACAAAGATAAAAAACACAAAAATTCCAAAACAAACTGGAGAGAAATACTGCAGACGATTGCGATAAATTATTGCCAATTGCTTTTGAGTAAAAATAAAAACCCCAAAAAATATTTCATTGCTTACATCAGACGATTTTTGTTGCATAGTACGTAGTAGTATCTAATGGTGTACCATCACTTATGTGAACCATTTTTTGCTCCGTTCTAAACAATTGTATTTTTATTAAATTAATATTTTGAGAAAATGTATGTGATGTAATAATTGTTACTAAATTTAAGTATGAAACACACCCACAAAAAATTTTTACATGTTTTTTTAATTTATTTTATTACAGTTTCCTTTTGAAAAGCACAAGTGTCCCATCACTTTTGTGAGACACTGTATTATCAAAGAACTCATATTATCAAGTGCGATTACGATTGCAAACACTACGTATTATAATAATGAGGTAAAAGTTACTTATAGGGTCAAAGTTTACAGTTTTGCTACTGTTGAGTAGATCGTCGGGCTATCGATATATATCGTAAGTCGGAAAGCATTATAAACATATCAAAACCAAAAATTAAAAATACAATTTAAATGAAAAATGATGTCTTAAATATAATTCACAATTAAAACAACAATACAAATTAGAAATACACAAACGATATGTTAAACATTGCATATAAAATACGTTACATTACAGCTCGTCACACATTATCTCGTTTTCCTTTGTACACAACGAACCGTATTCGCCCGAAAAACATCAAAGCTCGGTGTCCATGTACACATCCATCTATTTCCACCTTAAAAATATCAGAGAATTGCACCACCTCGGCATTGCGCACTACATTGGCTCTGCCCATGTACACATCGATCTATTTTCACTTAAAAAAACATCCAAGAATTGCACAAACTACGCGCCGCGCACTACATTGGCTTTGCCCATGTACACATCGATCTATTTTCACTTAAAAAAACATCCAAGAATTGCACAAACTACGCGCCGCGCACTACATTGGCTTTGCCCATGTACACATCGATCTATTTTCACTTAAAAAACATCCTAGAATTGCACAAACTAGGCACCGCGCACTACATTGGCTTTGCCCATGTACACATCGATCTATTTTCACTTAAAAAAATCCTAGAATTGCACAAACTAGGCACCGCGCACAACCTCGGCATAGCGCACTACATTGGCTTTGCCCATGTACACATCGATCTATTTTCACTTAAAAAAACATCCTAGAATTGCGCAAACTAGGCACCGCGCACAACCTCGGCATTGCGCACTACATTGGCTTTGCCCATGTACACATCGATCGATTTTAACTTAAAAAAAATCCTAGAATTGCGCAAACTAGGCACTGCGCACAAACTAGGCACCGCGCACTACATTGGCTTTGCCCATGTACACATCGATCTATTTTCAGTTAAAAAACATCCTAGAATTGCACAAACTAGGCACCGCGCATAACCTCGGCATCGCGCTCTACATTGGCTTTGCCCATGTACACATCGATCTATTTTCACTTAAAAAACATGCAGAATTGCGCAAACTAGGTACCGCGCACAACATCGGCATTGCGCACTACATTGGCTCTGCCCATGTACACATCGATCTCTTTCCACATAAAAAAACGTCCTAGAATTGCACAAATTAGGCATCGCGCGCAACCTCGGCATTGCGCACTACATTGGCTCTGCCCATGTACACATCGATCTATTTCCACTTAAAAAAACATCCTAGAATAGCACAAACTAGGCATCGCGCGCAACCTCGGCATTGCGCACTACATTGGCTCTGCCCATGTACACATTGATCTATTTTCACTTAAAAAACATCCTAGAATTGCACAAACTAGGCACCGTGCACAACCTCGGCATTGCGCACTGCATTGGCTTTGCCCGTGTATATAGCGATCTCTTTTTACTTAAAAATCAGAAATTGAATAAACTCTGCATTGCTCATATACTAAGAAATCTGCTTTCACTTAAAAGAAATCGGAGAATTGCAGAAATTCGCGCATAAGCAACTCCATTGATTCGCGTTGAAAAAAAAAAAAAAAAAAAAAAAAAAAAGTTTCTAGAAAAATTGAGTTTACTACAGGTGAATCAAGATCATAGCCTAATTGATTTCTCAGCCGTACATTTCTTGCAAATACTACCATTCGATGACTTTTTCTGACTAACTAACCAGCATGGTATCTTACATTTTTCACAGAAAAAGTTATCCTTCAATAATCGACAATCCATCAAAAATCCTCTAAAAAGTTCATACTCTATTGTTAATTCATACATAAAATATCTTTTTCCAAAATTTTACGCTTGTTTGAAAACTCCCACCTTAAATTTTCCTTTATAATCTCCTGATGCTTAATTACAACATAACTAACAGCAGTTTTAGAGCAAGCAATAACTAAACGCAAAAATATCACCTCAAGTAGCCAAAAATATATATACAAAATAGTATTCACGGTATCTGAGCGTTAAACAATCGCCAATAACAGTGTTACGAATTGTGTATTTAGATATTAATTTTAGTAGAATTCTAATTTAAAATGTTGTATTTCCTCCTGCAACGCAGCGTGAGACAAATTTTAAGAGAAATCTATACCGGAAAAGTAAGAATACAGGGCACGTGCATTAAACTTTAAGTAAACGGATATGTCGGTAATTTGTATTGAAATTGAATAAATGTAACTAACTACTAAATTAGCTGTAACCGTAATTCCATCCTCTTGTTTACATTCCGTTTGGCGAATAGTATGGGTTACCAGATCATATCATTTATCGCCGCTCTTGGCGATATTTTTTTTTTTTTTTTTTGTTTAAAATTCCGGGTGGGCTATACTAAAGCTGTGCCATCCAGATCTTACGAAAATATTATAATTCCAAAATGAAGTAATTATATCGATAAAAAATATGCCGTATCATACTTTTCGTAATGTTTTGTTTTACTAACTAGATGCAACTTAATTATTCCATATATTTTAATATACCAATATCAACAGGGGAAAAATGGAAATGACCTAAAATATTTTTCTAACAATTCGTTAAACTAATTATAAAACAAAACTAAAATTTTGTGCATTATTTCCAAAAATATCATTTCATTAATATTTTATAAATGACAACATATATTATATTGTATATATAACTACCATTGCATACTTATAAGTTTTTAAACATTTAATGTAGAATTTATGTTGATTTTATTTTGCCCAGTTTTAATACAGTTTTGAAGTATGATAGTCTTGTTACTAGGATAGCATGAATCTGCTAATACAAGTTTAATACATTTCTTGACGAATGTTTCTCTTATTCATGTAATATAATATATAAATCATAAAATAAGTTTTCTTAAAAATAAATTATTATTGTTTATTGGAATTTAAAACAATTCTGTATCTGTATGTTGTATTAAAAATAAAATAATAATGAATTTTTAATGAAGCATTGATTTTAGCATTAACAATGTAAATATATATATATACACACACATGAATAAATGGAAATGCAGGCTACGTTTCCTTTCAAAACCGCCCATGAATATATTCTTCCCTTTAGGCTGATAGCCTTTGCATGCTTTGCCATATTCTATCAATCCAAATGATGCAAATATGCAGAAAATTTTACTTTTTTGAAAGTTAATACCGGAAATAAAATTCAGTGCATTTGTAAACTACATTAGTTCTCTTATAGCTTCGCATTTAATTGCCCAATGATTTACTAGTCCAAACTAAGGCAGAATTCAGATACCGTTCAAATAAAAGAAAATTAATAAGGTCTGATTTTTAGACGTATATATGAAGATTTATTTTTTTAAATATTATTTTAAGTCAACCAAATTAGTTTCAAATTTAAGTAAGTATTCATGCCTTTCAGTAGCATTATTTTTGATATCTTAAATTAAATAACTCAATGCAATATTTCTTGTTAATAAAAGAAAAGCAATGTTATGAAAGACTAGCGAAGTGGATTTGCAAGTTTGTAAGGATCTTAAGTTTTACTAACGTTTATTTTATTTTAAATCTTTACTATCACTTCTTATTTTCTACTTCCGGCCAGAATTATAAGCGTTAATGTATTTATGCAAAGTTTGTCTGGCGAACGCCAATTATTTAAGTTGTGGCTTTTTGGCAAGCGAGAGAGAGGAAGCAGTTAGTCGAAGCAGGCCGCTTACCTTAAAAGTTTTACTCAGCTGCTGGTTGCCTTCCAGGCCAGAGGTTTTAATCCTCTTGATAATTTTTAAACGTATTGTAGTGTTCACAGTTCTCTGTACTACATACGGCTTCCTGTTAATATAAGGCCAATCTTCCACGTTTATTATTTCAAAGTTAAGATTAGAGTTTAGTTCTATTTTTATATTCTTACGTTTAGACCACAAGTAGTGAGTCTTTGTATTCCGAAGTACGGAATTTATTGTAAATAGAGAAAAATAAAGGGTTTTGTATACCCTTCTTGTGTATCCTGTCTACTTCCCACAGTTAGTGAACATAGCTTTAGTAAGCTCTCTGTTCCGAGTCAGGTCCTTGCATGTTCCCGAAGAAGGTAAGACGGAACATTGAACCTGATAGTGGCGCCCAACGAAGAAGAATAACCATGGCCGAGTTTCAAGAAGAACCTGTGCTGCCTGCAGAAGCGGCTCAGAATCCAGAAATGCCAGCTGCCGCCCTGGAAGGATTTGGTTACATCGTCCAGACCATGCGCGCTTCGATGAAACCAGAAGCAACATTTAATGGAAACTCACCAGTAACCAGTTTTTTGGGAAAATTGGATGACCACTTCATGCTCTACCCCGTGCACGAGTTTCAAAATGTTACCTTAGCTACCAGCGCTTTGAGGGGCCAAGCGCTTAACTGGTTCAAATGTATAGGCAGAAGTCTCTTGGGTCAAGCAGGAAGTCCCACCTATACTTACGAGAATTTCAAGACTGCCCTAGTAAAAGCCTTCCCTGTTGTAAGGGATCGTGCGAAATTAGAAACGGAACTTTTTAGTATATATCAACAAAGAATCGAAAACCTCTCAAGCTTTATTTTAAGAAAAATTCACGTCTTCAAACTCTTGTATGGAAACCGTCTGGATCCTGAGATAATTCAAGGGATTTTGCCGAGGTTACTGCCCCAAGTGCAAGACTTTATTGAATTAAGAAATCCGACTACACTGGAAAAGTTATTTGAGCTAGCAATCCAGTTTGAAAGTAGAAGAACGGCGGACGTTGAAAGAAGACGCCAATATCAACAGCGAAACCAATTTGGTGCGCCAAGACTACAGCAAACTCAAGCACACGGCTACGGAAGCAAAGCGAATCAGTGGGCAAGGAAACCCGAGCATTCAAAAACAGCCGGCGAACGTCGACAGTTCAATAGCAATCCAGGAAAAAAGTCTCAAGGCCAGTGGAAAAAGAAGGAAAGCACGGAAATGAAAAATAAGTTAAACTAAAACGGATTTCTGCTGACGGGAGGTTGCGGAAATCCGAAGGCCAAGAAAACCCCTCTTCCTTCAAGTTAAATACAGTAATGGTGAAAAATTTGACTCTTCCGAAGATTGAAGTGTTGGTGAATAATATCCCAGCCACCGCACTCCTGGATACAGGCGCGCAGTGTTCCTGTGCGGCAGAAGATTTTTTTAGGAAGTATTTTCGGAAATACCGCATATATAATTCGGATAATACGACAGTGTTAGCGGCTCAAGGAGAAAAATGTAAGTGTATAGGTAAAGTACCGCTGTATGTCCGTATCAAGGACGAACAAGTAAAGGTGATGTTTTTTATAGTAAAGAATCTGCAAGCACATATAATTTTAGGAATAGATTTTCTTTCAGAGGCACAAGCAACGCTGGATTTTAATGAAGCGTCCCTTAAGCTGACGATGAAACCAGTTCGTGCAGAAAAGGCTGAACCGCCGATGTTAAATCTTGACCACCTGCCTAATGACGAGCAAGGAAGAATCCGACAAGTGGTAAGTGAATTTGCTTCGTTATTTAGTGATATTCCAGGATTTACTCAGGTTACTAACCATAGTATTGACACCGGAGATTCAATGCCAGTTCGCCACAAAGCATACCGGTATGATAAGAATAAGGAAAAAATTATAGAATGGCATATCACCGATATGCTACGTAAAAAGATCATAACGCCCATCTCAAGTAGTTATGCTAGCCCGGTGGTTTTATGTAAGAAAAATAATGACTATCCTTTGACATATCCAAAAAGGTGGAGATTCGCAATTGACTACCGTAAATTAAACTCCATAACTAAATATCCGGTATATCCGTTACCTATCATTGAAGAAATTCTAAGGAACATGACATCCACCAAATATATGACGACTTTAGACTTAACGACTGGTTATTTTCAAATAGGGGTTAGGCCTGAGAACGTGCCTAAGACTGCTTTTATAACTAAGTCTGGCACTTACGCATTTTTGCGTATGCCGTTTGACCTTTCAGGGGCGCCGGCAACATTTCAGCGATGTATGCACATTGTTGACCTGTTCTTGGAAAGTCCACTTTTATCTATTTAGACGATATCATTATTACTAGTGATAATCTCGACCAACATGTACAGTCGGTCACAAAAGTATTCGAACACCGGCACCCATTCAGAAAATTTACTTTTCCGTTGAGAAACAAAATTGTCTCCAGAGTCCATCTTGGTTCGATAGAAAAAAAAAACAAAAGGATGGCTCGTGTCCAAAATTGGCTAGGTGCATGAAACAAAATACAACATGACCTATCTGGGTGAGATGGGAAACAAAATGGCTGCTCACGTGATCCATTATTGCGCTCATAGAAAACGCAAAGTGTCGCTGCGGCTCGTCTCGGTTCGCGAAGAGTGAAAACCCAAAACGGTCTGCAGTGTCTGTCTTTGTTGGATGAGAAAACAAAAGGATGGCTCATGTCCAATTTATTTAGGTGTGGGAAAAAATATAACGTGACCTATCTGGATGAGATGTCTCCAGCGATCCAGTATAGACTTTTTCCCCATCTGCAATAGGTGACATCTATAAACAATTTCATTGAAATCTCCTCGAAATATAAGAAACAGCTAGCTCGTGAAATTGTAAGGTATTCCCAAAGAATTCCACTTCTTGAAGAAGGAAAAACATCCTAGCTGCAGATGAGGTAGAGAGAGAAAAAGCATGTTGCACCATGGAGAGCCCGCACGGTTCTGAACAGAAAACGTGGAATTCTTTTATAGAAAAGAGTTGAAAGTGAAAGTAAAAGCCGATTGGAAATTTTTCACTTGGTTGCCGACTGGGAAAAAATTTTCAGAGCTCAGAAAAAAATTCTGAGATGTAAAAAAAAAAAAAAAAAAAAAAAAACTTTTTGTTATAAAAATTAACCCTACCCCCCTTTTGTGTGGGAATGTTGTCTCACTGTTTCTAAAAATAGACCATGACTCATTCTAGGAATAATATGTTTTAGAAAGGATGAGTCATGGTCTTTGGGTTTCTCCATTCTAAAGTAAACAAAGTGAAGATATCAAATTAATAGAAAAAAAAGGAAGAGGTTTTTTTTTTTTTTTTTTTTTTTATAGCTCTGGAAATATTTTTCCCATTCAGCAGCCAAGAAATATTTCCAGCCAATACAAATTCATTTTTACTTTCACTTTCAATTCATTTCTTATATCTATAAGAACATTTCATGTTTCTGTTCAGATCAGTGTGGGTTGTTCAAGATGCAGCAACTCTACTCCATCCCACAACCAGGAAAAAAAGATGTTCTTTCATGAGGAATTCTTTTGGCTTTCGAAAACAATGATGACATGATGATTGTAATACATTTCTGTTCTCATGTCCCATGCTTGAACTCAGAATTATTTCCAGAACTCTGAAAATTTTTCCTAGTCAGCTCGATGACCCAACTTTCGTATATTTATTTTTTAAGCCACTCGAGTTTCGACTTGCCATCCGTGTGTGCTGTGCATTCAACCTGGAGACACATTCCCTGAGCTCTAAGAAAATGTTTCCCAGCCCACTCAATCGCTGAAATGGATTAAAAATAAATTCTTTCATACATTTTTAAACCTCAAGAGTGTTAGCTGTCATGGAAAGAGCCTTTTTCCCCCCTGAGCTCTAAGAAAATGTTTCCCAGCAGACTCAATCGCTGAAATGGACTAAAAATAAATTCTTTCATACATTTTTAAACCTCAAGAGTGTTAGCTGTCATGGAAAGAGCCTTTTTTTCCCCTGAGCTCTAAGAAAATGTTTCCCAGCCCACTCAATCGCTGAAATGGATTAAAAACAAATTCTTTCATACATTTTTAAAGCTCAAGCGTGTTAGGTGTCATGGAAAAGGCCTGTTTTCCCCAGCCTACTCAATCGCTGAAATGGATTAAAAATAAATTCTTTCATACATTTTTAAAGCTCAAGTGTGTTAGCTGTCATGGAAAGAGCCATTTTTTCCCAGCCCACTCAATCGCTGAAAGGGATCAAAAATAAATTCTTTCATACATTTGTTTAAACCTCAAGAGTGTTAACTGTCATGGAAACTGAAATTTATGTCATGGTTTGTGTCTCACACGTCGTGAACGGTATGATTTGAGGTGAAAATTGAAAACCCGGTATGAAAAATCTCTTTAACTTCACTTTAGAAGAAGGTGTGGGATAGAGAGATTCCGTCATGGGAAAAGGTCTTTCAATATCATGGAAAATGTCTTTCAATGTCCGTCATGGAAAAATGTCATTCAATATCATGACATCTCCTTTCAAATAGGATTGAAGGAATTTTCTTAAACCATGTTGAAATCTTGATGCATCTAAACCACGGATGGGAAATTCTGATTCATGGATGGATCATCCAATTTCGCTAGAACGTGATAAATGGTTGCTGATGAAATCCAAACGAGGGGCCGTAGCTTTTCAAAAGGGAAACATTTTCCCCTAAACAGAAGAATGATTTCTATTCTGTGAGACATTAAAATGTGGAAAGAAACTTGTGTTCACAGAAGCTCTTTATAGAAGAGTGGTCCTGGGTCCAGATGAGATTGAGAAAGAGAAAAAGCATGTTGCACCTTCGACAGCCCGCACGGTTCTGAATAGAAAACGTGGAATACTTTTATAGAAAAGCGTTGAAAGTGAAAGTAAAACCCAAATCGTGTTGGCTGGAAAATTTTGACTTGGTTGCCGACTGGGAAAAAATTTTTAGAGCTCAGAAAAAAATTCTGAGACGTAAAAAAAAAAAAAAAAGAAACTTTTTGTTAATTTTTATCATGTCTTCTAGACATGATAAAAATTAACCCTACCCCCCTTTTGTGTGGGAATGTTGTCTCACTATTTCTAAAAATAGACCATGACTCATTCTAGGAATTATATGTTTTAGAAAGGATGAGTCATGGTTTTTGGGTTTCTCCATTCCAAAGTAAACAAAGTGAAGACATCAAATTAATAGAAAAAAAAGGAAGAGTTTTTTTTTTTTTTTTATAGCTCTGGAAATATTTTTCCCATTCAACAGCCAAGAAATATTTCCAGCCAATACAATTTCATTTTTACTTTCACTTTCAATTCATTTCTTATATCTATAAGAACATTTCATGTTTCTGTTCAGATCAGTGTGGGTTGTTCAAGATGCAGCAACTCTACTCCATCCCACAACCAGGAAAAAAAGATGTTCTTTCATGAGGAATTCTTTTGGCTTTCGAAAACAATGATGACATGATGATTGTAATACATTTCTGTTCTCATGTCCCATGCTTGAACTCAGAATTATTTCCAGAACTCTGAAAATTTTTCCTAGTCAGCTCGATGACCCAACTTTCGTATATTTATTTTTTAAGCCACTCGAGTTTCGACTTGCCATCCGTGTGTGCTGTGCATTCAACCTGGAGACACATTCCCTGAGCTCTAAGAAAATGTTTCCCAGCCCACTCAATCGCTGAAATGGATTTAAAATAAATTGTTTCATACATTTTTAAAGCTCAAGCGTGTTAGCTGTCATGGAAAGGGCCTTTTTTTCCCAGCCCACTCAATCGCTGAAATGGATTAAAAATAAATTCTTCAATACATGTTTAAAGCTCAAGCGTGTTAGCTGTCATGGAAAGAGCCTTTTTTTCCCAGCCCACTCAATCGCTGAAACGGATCAAAAATAAATTCTTTCATACATTTGTTTAAACCTCAAGACTGTTAGCTGTCATGAAAACTGAAATTTATGTCACGGTTTGTGTGTCAGACGTCAACAACGGTATGATTTGAGGTGAAAATTGAAAACCCGGTATGAAAAATCTCTTTAACTTCACTTTAGAAGAAGGTGTGGGATAGAGAGATTTCGTCATGGGAAAATGTCTTTCAATGTCTTTCAATGTCCGTCATGGGAAAATGTCATCTCCTTTGAAATAGGATTGAAGGATTTTTCTTAAACTATGTTCAAATCTTGATGCATAAAAACCACGGATAGGAAATTGGATGATCCATGGATGGATCATCCAATTTCGCTAGACCCTGATAAACGGTTGCTGATGAAAGCCAAACGAGGGGTCCTAGCTTTTCAAATGGGAAACATTTTCCCCTAAACGGAGAAATGATTTCTATTCTGTGAGACGTCAAAAATTGGAAAAAAGCTTGTGTTCACAGAAGCTCTTTCTAGAAGAGTGGTCCTGGGTCCAGATGACGTAGAGAGAGAGAAAAAGTATGCGGCACCTTGGACAGCCCGCGGAGTTCTGAACAGAAAACGTAGAATACTTTTATAGAAAAGAGTTGAAAGTGAAAGTAAAAGGCCAATCGTCTTGGTTGGAGAATTTTCATTTGGTTGCCGACTGGGAAAAATTTTTCAGAGCTCAGAAAAAAATTTTGAGATGTAAAAAAAAAAAAAAAAAAAAAAAAAAAAAAAAAAAATTTTGTTAATTTTTATCATGTCTTTTAGACATGATAAAAATTAACCCTACCCCCATTTTGTGTGGGAATGTTGTCTCACTGTTTCTAAAAATAGACCATGACTAATTCTAGGAATTATATGTTTTAGAAAGGATGAGTCATGATCTTTGGGTTTCTCCATTCCAAAGTAAACAAAGTGAAGACATCAATTTAATAGAAAAAAAGGAAGAGTTTTTTTTTTCTTTTTTTAGCTCTGGAAATATTTTTCCCATTCGACAGCCAAGAAATATTTCCACCCAATACAGTTTCATTTTTACTTTCATTTTCAGTTAATTTCTTATATGTATAAAAACATTCCACATTTCTGTTCAGATCAGTGTGGGTTGTTGACGATGCAACATCTCTACCTCATCCCACAACCAGGAAGAAAAGATGTTGTTTCATGAGGAATTGTTTTGGCTTTCGAAAACCACGATGGCGTGATGATTATAATATATTTCTGTTCTAATCCGTGGGGTTTGTGGAAAATACATTCTCGGTACGTAATCCCCCACCCAGGAAGAACAGAAAATGTTTTAAAAGGAATACTTTGGCCTGACGTTTGAAAAAAACAATGATCACAGGGCTGTTGGGATAAGATTGAGAACCCATGATGATGTTGTGCGATGAGGCTAATCTTTTTTACTTAAACGGATCTTCTTCTAAACATTCAAGGTATGATTGTTTCCCTAGATGAAAGAAAACAATACCTTTTTTTCTTTTTTACAAGAAAAGTATCCTCAATAATGTTGCTGAAAAGATTAAAGCGATATTTCCTCATGGAACTATTGGACCGCTCGTCTATGGTGTTGTTGGAAGGGATATCACATTCAATCCCTTTTTACCGACTCACAAATCACGAAAGGAGTGGCTTTCCAGCATCCAGTGCACCCAGCTTCCCTTACAGAGTTCCGTGAAGGAGGCTCGTGGGTATTGAATTCTATTTCTGTGTGTTGTTTCTCAAAGACCCACAGGATGAAATCCATCTTCCTCCCTCGCGATTGACTAAAAGAATTCCTCTTCTTGAGAAAGAACATCCTAGGTCTAGAGGAGGTAGAGAGAGAGAAAAAGAGCATGTTGCACCTTGGACAGCCCGCACGGTTCTGAACAGAAAACGTGGAATACTTATATAGAAAAGAGTTGAAAGTGAAAGTAAATCGCGTTGGCTGGAAACATTTCTGTTGGCTGTCGACTGGGAAAAAAATTCTCAGAGGTCAGAAAGAAATTCTGAGATGAAAAAAAAAAAATCTTTTTGTTAATTTTTATCATGTCTTCTAGACATGATAAAAATTAACTCTACCCCCTTTTGTCTGGGAATGTTGTCTCACCCTTTCTAAAAATAGACCATGTATACCAATATACTACAAACGGACTTGAACGCCTGTTCTCAGTATGTAGCTATACAAATTTGAAGGTAAAATAAAAAAAAAGACATCTTTTTGGGGAAAAGGGAGTAAATTTGTATAGGAATATACTACAAACGGAATTTAAGGCCTGTTTTCAGTATATAGCTAAACAAATTGGAAGGTAAAAAAAAAATAAAAAAAGACATCTTTTTTTTCGGGGGGGAAGGCAGTGAATTTGTATAGGAATATACTACAAACGGACTTTAAAGCCTGTTTTCAGCATATAGCTATACAAATTGGAAGGTAAAAAAAATAAAAAAAGACATCTTTTTTTTCGGGGGGGGGAAGGCAGTGAATTTGTATAGGAATATACTACAAACGGACTTTAAAGCCTGTTTTCAGCATATAGCTATACAAATTGGAAGGTAAAAAAATAAAAAAGACATCTTTTTGCTGGGAAATTAAGTGAATTTGTATAGGAATATACTACAAACTGACTTTAATGCCTGTTTTCAGTATATAGCTATACAAATTGGAAGGTAAAAAAAATAAAAAAAGGATATCTTTTTTGGGGAAAAGGAGTGAATTTGTATAGGAATATACTACAAGAACATCAAGAAAAGAACATCATGGGTCCAAGAATTGAAAGTGAAAGTCCAAAAACGAAATGTTAATGACTGGGAAGAAAATTTTCAAAGCTCAAAAAAAAGATTTAAAAAAAAAAAAAAAAAAAAAAAACACTTCCTTTTTCTTTCTTAATTTGATGTCTTCATTCTTTTGACCTTGTAAAAAGTAAAAAAGTGAAGACATCAAATTAAGAAAAAAAGGAAGGTTTTTTTTTTTTTTTTTTTTACTTTTCTAGAGCTCTGAGAATTTTTACCAGTTAATGTATTTAAACCACTCGCGTTTCAGTTTCAGTTCAGTCTGTGCTGTGCACTCAACGTGGATACACGCTTCTCACTCTCCTGGGAAGAGCTTCTGTGAAGGTATGTGAACATTTTTTGTATTTCATAGACTAACAAATATTTATTGAGTCACCCATTTTATAGAAATGTATTCTTATTTCCTTTCAATACTTTGAGGTAGGGTAAAATTTTCCCCCCTGCTACTGTTTTTGTTTTTCAAGGCTAGAAATCTTTTACTCAATAGCTGTTTTTATAGAAAACATGCTATTATTTCGTATACTGATATATTTTGTAAAACGTTAACAAATCCTTTTCAACAAGGCAAGATCATGTGATCCACAGCAGGTTAGACACGTCAGTGTAATCGGATCACGATTGTTCCATCATATACTGATATATTTTGTGAAACTTTAACAAATTCCTTTCAAGAAGCAAGATCTCGTGATCCACAGCTGGCTAGACACGTCAGTGTAATCAGATCACGATTGTTCTATCCTATACTGATATATTTTGTGAAACTTTAACAAATTCCTTTCAAGAAGCCAAGATCTCGTGATCCACAGCTGACTCCATTAGTCAGGAAAAACGGATCGCGATTTTATCAATCGTATACTGATATATTTTGTGAAACTTTAACAAATCCCTCTCAACAGGGCAAGATCTCGTGATCCATAGCTGGCTAGAGCAGTCAGGATCAACGGATGACGATGATTCCATCGTATACTGATATATTTTGTGAAACTTTAACAAGGCAAGACCTCGTGATCCACAGCTGGCTAGACTAGTCAGTATTAACGGATCACGATTTTATCAATCGTATACTGATATATTTTGTGAAACTTCTTTAACAAATCCTTTTCAATAAGGCAAGATCTCGTGATCCACAGCTGGCTAGAGCAGTCACTATATTTGGATCACGACTGTTCCCTCGTATACTGATATACTTTGTGAAATTTTAAGAAATGACTTTCAAGAAGGCAAGATCTCATGATCCAGAGCTGACTGAATCAGTCAGGATTAACGGATCACGATTGTTCCATTGTATACTGATATATTTTGTGAAACTTCTTTAACAAATGACTTTCAAGAAGGCAAGATCTCGTGATCCAGAGCTGACTAGACTTGTCAGAATTAACGGATCACGATAGTTCCATTGTATACTGATATATTTTGTGGAACTTTAACAAATTGTTTTCAACAACGCAAGATCCTGTGATCCACAGCTGACTGCATCAGTCAGGTAACGGATCATGATTTTTTTCAATCGTATACTGATATATATTTTGTATATTTTGTGAAACTTTAACAAATCCTTTTCAAAAAAGGCAAGGTCTTGTGATCCACAGCTGACTCCATCAGTCAGGATAACGGATCACGATGGTTCCATCGTATACTGATATATATTTTGTGAAACGTTAACAAATGACTTTCAAGAAGGCAAAATCATGTGATTCAATAGAATTGTTCAATCGTATACTGGTATATTCTGATAAAACAACAGAATGATCCAATTTTGAATACGATCCCAATATGTTTTTATAAAATCCATTTCATATTTTGTAAAACGTGAACGACTGACTTTCAAGCTGGCTGCATGGGTGTTTTTTTTCGTGGTTTTTCCCCATGTGTAACGTGAATACGAGCCAGTTTCCCTTCCAAAGTCCTCCACGAAGGCATTTCTTAAGGCAAATAGCCCTCAAATGCTTTACCGTCCTCCGAATCGACTTGACCTCTCTCCAACTTCCACGGTGTCATTTGAACGATCGAGTCGGCTGTTGGAAAAAAATGTCTGACAGCTGAAAACAATATCTCCACACACCTTCACAAAACCTCTTTCCAGGAAGAAGAAGCGTGTATTCACCTCCAGTGCACAGCACAGACTGATTTAAAGCTGAAACGCGAGTGGTTTAAATAGATGAGAACCCTCTATAGAAATAATTTGAATATATCTGGTTTTGTGATCCAAGCCGACTGGGAAAAATTTCTCAGAGCTCAGAAAAAAATTCTGAGATGTAAAAAAAAAAAAAAAAAAAAAATCTTTTTGTTAATTTTTATCATGTCTTCTAGACATGATAAAAATTAACTCCCTTCTCTTTTTGTCAGGGAATGTTGTCTCACTCTTTCTAAAAATAGACTATGACTCATTCTTGTGGAATTCTGTTGGGATTTTACTTTCGATTGGCTTTTGACTTTGTTTCAATTCCCCAGTTATCTATAAAAGCATTCCGCGTTTCACTTCAGATCCGTGTGGGCTGTGGAAGAGGCAACACGTCTCTCTCTTTACCCAGTCTCATGATATTCTTTAAGAATTTCTTAGCCATTTGTCAAAGAAGGGGACTATAATTGAAGAATTTATGAATTTGGGAACATGTCACCCATGGCAAATCTAAAATCTTGGAAGTGGATACTGGAAAGCCCCGCTCTGATTATAATTCTGAGTTCTAGCATAGGACATTTTTTAAATCAATAAGTTAAACTATTTTTCTAGTCTCATATTCTCTCGTGACTAGGGTTCCAGATTTGGGTAGAGAGAGACATGTTGCCTCATCAACAGCCCGTACTGTTCTGAACAGAAACGTGGAATGCTTTTATAGAAAAGTGAAGAGTTGAAAGTGAAAGTCGAAAAACGAAATGGGATCGGCTAGGAAAAATTTCTCAGAGCTCAGAAAAAAATTCTGAGATGTAAAAAAAAAAAAAAAAAAAAAATCTTTTTGTTAATTTTTATCATGTCTTCTAGACATGATAAAAATTAACTCCCTTCTCTTTTTGTCTGGGAATGTTGTCTCACTCTTTCTAAAATAGACTATGACTCATTCTTTCTAAGAATAGAATTCCAAGAAAAGATTGGATGAGTCATGGTCTATCTTTAGAAAGTGGGAGACAACATTCCCAGACAAAAGGGGGGGGTGAGTTAATTTTTATCATGTCTAGAAGACATGATAAAAATTAAGAAAAAGATTTTTTTTTTTTTTTTTTACATCTCAGAATTTTTTTCTGAGCTCTGAAAATATTTTCCCAGCCGATCTCATTTCGTTTTTCGACTTTCACTTTCAACTCTTCTCTTTTCTATAAAAGTATTTCGAGTTTCTGTTCAGAACACTGTGGGCTGTTGAAAAGGCAACACGTCTCCCTCTCTACATTAATTGGGAATCCATGATGTTCTAAAGAAGAATTCTTTGAGAATCTCTTAACCTTTCTGAACTTTAGAAGAGCTAGCTGGATATTTCTTCATTTCTTTTTCAAGTATGGGTTCAAAGGATTCTTTTAAATAGTTGCAAGTAAGACGTTGTATCATTTTCTGTTGATCATGAATCTATTAAAAAATTTCAATGCCTAGTTTTAGGGCTACCTATACCCAACATGATTCATATGTTTTACTCTACGTTTTAGATGAGACACTCTCTTAAAAACATGGTTTTCCTATTCAAAGTTAAAATGATTTTCCAAAAGCATGATCCTTTTAAAAAAAACATGTGTGTTTGTGTAGGTGTGGTGGGACGGTTAGCTTTCTTTCTTACGAGATAGTCATCTCCACGAGATGTGTTTTGGATATCTTCTCCACCCTCTCGTGGTCGCTGAAATCTCGTGATGGCTCAAGTGAAAAGGGTTCGTTTATTTTGACTCACAACCACGTTATATTTTTTTGGATATCTCCTCCAACGACTCGTGGAACTCTTTTCCCTGAAATGAGGTATGTTTAGCAGCGCACGCCCTCTGAAGTGAAGCTCGGAATACTTTGACAAATCCTGTCGAGTGGATTCTGAAACCATTTTTAAAGGATCTCAGAGAAACACCCATGAAGACAATAGCAACGTGTTGTTTTTTCGGAAAGGATGAAGCAGGCTCATGGTAAGAGATATTGCTGTAAATTTTTTTTTCTTTAGAAATTTGAAAAAAAAATATATAGTAAGACATAGTCTCTTTTTTCGAAACTGAGTAGGAGGGTCATTTTGAGATGAGCTGGAAAATATTTTCTGAGAGATTTGAAAAAAATTTTTAAAAATAAAAAATATATATATTATATAATATATATATTATATAATATATATTATAAATACTTTTTGTTCATTTTTATCATGTCTGAAGACATGATAAAAATGAACGACATCTCTCTTTTTTCTTTGAAACCTCTCTCAACCTATCTCGTCCTGTTTCTCAAGTAACATTCCTTTCCTGAAAAGCTAATTTCTTTAGAAACCTAAGACAACTCCTTTCCTGAAAAGCTAATTTCTTTAGACACCTAAGACAACAGGTAGAGACATACTTCGAACCAAAAAGAGAGTAGAGATCCTTTTGAATAATGTCGAATAGACAAAACACGAGTAGCCATTTCCGTTCTGTGCTTTTTCCTAGGGACGATCCATGAAGGGTCCTGTTTTGTTCACGACCCGTGGTTCACCCATGAATTAAACACGTAGGCTCGAAACTTTCTAACATCTCTACCTCCACGGTGCAGTTTGAAAGGAAGGTGACCCACCCATCACCCCAGCTATGAAATGAAACGTCAAAACAGTGCACACGTTCTAGAATAAGAACCCTTGTAGACATTTGGGGGCTCTACAGCACAGACTCAACAGAAACAAAACGATAAAAACTTTCATAGATCCTAGAGAGTGGATGCTTAAAAATAAGGTGATGTCTCGTCGATCAAATCAGCTGGAAATAAATGTCTAAGAGCTGTGAAGAATGGATGGCCTACCTTCACAAAAGCTCTTTCTAGTAGGGAAAAGTATGTATCCAAGCAGAATACACAGCACAGACTGATGTTAAGTCGAAACTGAAGTGATTTCAATACACAAGTATGAATTCGTTCTAATAACCCTTTAGATAGGTCTCGTTTGACTCAATCGAGTCGAGGGGGAAAACATTGACGTGTTGCCTTTCCAACAGCCCACACTGTTCTGAACAGGAACGTAGAATGCTTTTATAGATAAGAGAAGAATTGAAAGTGAAAGTAAAAAAACGAAATCGGATCGGCTGGGAAAATTTCTGAGCCGAGAAAAAATTCTGAGTCAGAAAAAAAAAAATAAGAAGAAGAAGAAGAAGAACCCTTCCTTTTTTCTTTTTTAATTTGATGTCTTCACTTTTTGACTTTCTACAAGGTCAAAAGAGTGAAGACATCAAATTAATAAAGAAAAAAGAAGATTTTTTTTTTTTTTTTTTTTTTTTTTAATCTCATAATTTTTCCTGAGCTCTGAAAAATTTTTCCCAGCCGATCCCATTTCGTTTTTTGACTTTCACTTTCAATTCTTCTCTTTTCTATAAAAGTATTCCGCGTTTTTGTTCAGAACAGTGTGGGCTGTTGAAAAGGTAACATGTCTCCCTCTCTCTTTACCCAAATCTGGAACCCATGATGATCTTAAGAAGAATTCTTTAAGAATCTCTTACAATTCCTGAACCTTAGACAAGCTGAATGTTTCTTTTTCGTATTTCGAAGCTATTGATGGATCAAAGAAGAAGATTTCAATGGATTAACTTCACCGTTCTAGGATAGAATATTTTTTCGAAATCTCTTCCTACTTTCGTCTACACAGAAATGCTTTTCACGAAAGTTAGGTCCTCTTTTACATTTACTTTTTAAATAGTTGTTCAAAGGGATTTTCGTTCTGCTGATTCAGGATTCCCGCGCTTCACGCTACCCATCCTCACCCATTTCTAAAGGATCTCAGAGAAATTTAAAAGGGAAAGAAATAGCCTCCAGTGAACACAACTCCAACAACGACAGTGGATAGTTTTTTTCTGTCCTTCCAGAGATATCACCGGTGACCGATAGGTTGTTCAGCCACACGGGTGTCGTGAAAAGGCACACCATGCCTGTTTCCCTCCCAAAAATGTTTCTTCGGAAAAGGGAAAGTTTTTTCCACCCCTTTGGAGATTCCTTTTCCGCATCGATACCCAAACCCATCGGCCAGAAAAATAAATTTTTTTTAAGAACATTAGGTTTCTGAAATATATTACAAACATACGTATTCATTTTAATATTTTACCTTCATTGGATGAAATAGTCTGTAAACTCTAAATTTCTTAAATGATTCCAACAACATGAGATTTTAGTGTTATTTCATCAATCTTTTAAGTATATTGTGTCTCGTCAAATCCTTTTTATTTGAGATGGATGATTGCTAAACAAAATGGTTGAAATAGCATGATAAGAAGGAAAAATATGTTATGTTAGCAAATAATTTACGTGACATAAATATTATCTAACTATTTACACGGATCCTGCTAACTCAAACTGACTGTATATAAATTGTTTTGAGGGGGGAATTAAATTCATCTTGTCACAGGTTTTAGCTAAATTGTATATACAATGTATTAGAAATTCCTTAGAAACTTTAAACAATATAGTTGTAAGAGGTTAGAAGAAAGAAATAATAATACGGTTCTTCCAAGCTACTTTACGTAAGATTGACGAAGCATTGTAAGAAATAATAGATAAGCTCGTAAAATACATGTATGCGTGATTTATTAAAAATATTAGACTGAATACGTATCTTATATTGAGTTTCAAGAATGGAAATGTTCTTAAAAAAATTTATTTTTCTGGCCGATGGGTTTGGGTAACGATGCGGAAAAGGAATCTCCAAAGGGGTGGGAAAAAAACTTTCCCTTTTCCGAAGAAACATTTTTGGGAGGGAAACAGGCATGGTGTGCCTTTTCACGACACCCGTGTGGCTGAACAACCTATCGGTCACCGGTGATATCTCTGGGAGGACAGAAAAAAACTATCCACTGTCGTTGTTGGAGTTGTGTTCACTGGAGGCTATTTCTTTCCCTTTTAATTTTCTCTGAGATCATTTAGAAATGAGTGAGGATGGGTAGCGTGAAGCGCGGGAAACCTGAATCAGCAGAACGAAAATCCCTTTGAACAACTATTTAAAAAGTAAATGTAAAAGAGGACCTAACTTTCGTGAAAAGCATTTCTGTGTAGACGAAAGTAGGAAGAGATTTCAAAAAAATATTCTATCCTCGAACGATGAAGTCATTCCATTGAAATCTTCTTCTTTCATCCATCAATAGCTTCGAAATACGAAAAAGAAACATTCAGCTTGTCTAAGGTTCAGGAATTGTAAGAGATTCTTAAAGAATTCTTCTTAAGATCATCATGGGTTCCAGATTTGGGTAAAGAGAGAGGGAAACATGTTACCTTTTCAACAGCCCACACTGTTCTGAACAAAAACGCGGAATACTTTTATAGAAAAGAGAAGAATTGAAAGTGAAAGTCAAAAAACGAAATGGGATCGGCTGGGAAAAATTTTTCAGAGCTCAGGAAAAATTATGAGATTAAAAAAAAAAAAAAAATATCTTCTTTTTTCTTTATTAATTTGATGTCTTCACTCTTTTGACCTTGTAGAAAGTCAAAAAGTGAAGACATCAAATTAAAAAGAAAAAAGGAAGGGTTCTTCTTCTTCTTCTTCTTATTTTTTTTTTTTTTCTGACTCAGAATTTTTTCTCGGCTCAGAAATTTTCCCAGCCGATCCGATTTTGTTTTTTTACTTTCACTTTCAATTCTTCTCTTATCTATAAAAGCATTCTACGTTTCTGTTCAGAACAGTGTGAGCTGTTGGAAAGGCAACACGTCAATGTTTTCCCCCTCGACTCGATTGAGTCAAACGAGACCTATCTAAAGGGTTATTAGAACGAATTCATACTTGTGTATTGAAATCACTCCAGTTTCGACTTAACATCAGTCTGTGCTGTGTATTCTGCTTGGATACATACTTTTCCCTCCTAGAAAGAGCTTTTGTGAAGGTAGGCCATTCATTCTTCACAGCTCTTAGACATTTATTTCCAGCTGATTTGATCGACGAGACATCACCTTATTTTTAGCATCCACTCTCTGGGATCTATGAAAGTTTTTATCGTTTTGTTTCTGTTGAGTCTGTGCTGTAGAGCCCCCAAATGTCTACAAGGGTTCTTATTCTAGAACGTGTGCACTGTTTTGACGTTTCATTTCATAGCTGGGGTGATGGGTGGGTCACCTTCCTTTCAAACTGCACCGTGGAGGTAGAGATGTTAGAAAGTTTCGAGCCTACGTGTTTAATTCATGGGTGAACCACGGGTCGTGAACAAAACAGGACCCTTCGTGGATCGTCCCTAGGAAAAAGCACAGAACGGAAATGGCTACTCGTGTTTTGTCTATTCGACATTATTCAAAAGGATCTCTGGTTCGAAGTATGTCCCTAACTGTTGTCTTAGGTGTCTAAAGAAATTAGCTTTTCAGGAAAGGAGTTGTCTTAGGTTTCTAAAGAAATTATCTTTTCAGGAAAGGAATGTTACTTGAGAAACAGGACGAGATAGTTTGAGAGAGGTTTCAAAGAAAAAAGAGAGATGTCGTTCATTTTTATCATGTCTTCAGACATGATAAAAATGAACAAAAAGTATTTATTATATATATTATATAATATATATATTATATAATATATATATTTTTTATTTTTAAAAATTTTTTTCAAATCTCTCAGAAAATATTTTCCAGCTCATCTCAAAATGACCCTCCTACTCAGTTTCGAAAAAAGAGACTGTGTCTTACTACTCTCTATTTTTTTTTTTCAAATTTCTAAGAAAAAAAAATTTACAGCAACATCTCTCACCATGAGCCTGCTTCATCCTTTCCGAAAAAACGACACGTTGCTATTGTCTTCATGGGTGTTTCTCTGAGATCCTTTAAAAATGGTTTCAGAATTCACTCGACAGGATTTGTCAAAGTATTCCGAGCTTCACTTCAGAGGGCGTGCGCTGCTAAACATACCTCATTTCAGGGAAAAGAGTTCCACGAGTCGTTGGAGGAGATATCCAAAAAAATATAACGTGGTTGTGAGTCAAAATAAACGAACCCTTTTCACTTGAGCCATCACGAGATTTCAGCGACCACGAGAGGGTGGAGAAGATATCCAAAACACATCTCGTGGAGATGACTATCTCGTAAGAAAGAAAGCTAACCGTCCCACCACGCCTACACAAACACACATGTTTTTTTTAAAAGGATCATGCTTTTGGAATATCATTTTAACTTTGAATAGGAAAATCATGTTTTTAAGAGAGTGTCTCATCTAAAACGTAGAGTAAAACATATGAATCATGTTGGATATAGGTAGCCCTAAAACTAGGCATTGAAATTTTTTAATAGATTCATGATCAACAGAAAATGATACAACGTCTTACTTGCAACTATTTAAAAGAATCCTTTGAACCCATACTTGAAAGAGAAATGAAGAAATATCCAGCTAGCTCTTCTAAAGTTCAGAAAGGTTAAGAGATTCTCAAAGAATTCTTCTTTAGAACATCATGGATTCCCAATTAATGTAGAGAGGGAGACGTGTTGCCTTTTCAACAGCCCACAGTGTTCTGAACAGAAACTCGAAATACTTTTATAGAAAAGAGAAGAGTTGAAAGTGAAAGTCGAAAAACGAAATGAGATCGGCTGGGAAAATATTTTCAGAGCTCAGAAAAAAATTGGGATGTAAAAAAAAAAAAAACTTTTTGTTAATTTTTATCATGCCTACTAGACATGATAAAAATTAACTCACCCCCCCTTTTGTCTGGGAATGTTGTCTCCCACTTTCTAAAAATAGACCATGACTCATCCAATCTTTTCTTGGAATTCTATTCTTAGAAAGAATGAGTCATAGTCTATTTTTAGAAAGAGTGAGACAACATTCCCAGACAAAAAGAGAAGGGAGTTAATTTTTATCATGTCTAGAAGACATGATAAAAATTAACAAAAAGATTTTTTTTTTTTTTTTTTTTTTACATCTCAGAATTTTTTTCTGAGCTCTCAGAATTTTTTCCCAGTCGGCTTGGATCACAAAACCAGATATATTCAAATTATTTCTATAGAGGGTTCTCATCTATTTAAACCACTCGCGTTTCAGCTTTAAATCAGTCTGTGCTGTGCACTGGAGCTGAATACACGCTTCTTCTTCCTGGAAAGAGGTTTTGTGAAGGTGTGTGGAGATATTGTTTTCAGCTGTCAGACATTTTTTTCCAACAGCCGACTCGATCGTTCAAATGACACCGTGGAAGTTGGAGAGAGGTCAAGTCGATTCGGAGGACGGTAAAGCATTTGAGGGCTATTTGCCTTAAGAAATGCCTTCGTGGAGGACTTTGGAAGGGAAACTGGCTCGTATTCACGTTACACATGGGGAAAAACCACGAAAAAAAACACCCATGCAGCCAGCTTGAAAGCCAGTCGTTCACGTTTTACAAAATATGAAATGGATTTTATAAAAACATATTGGGATCGCATTCAAAATTGGATCATTCTGTTGTTTTATCAGAATATACCAGTATACGATTGAACAATTCTATTGAATCACATGATTTTGCCTTCTTGAAAGTCATTTGTTAACGTTTCACAAAATATATATCAGTATACGATGGAACCATCGTGATCCGTTATCCTGACTGATGGAGTCAGCTGTGGATCACAAGACCTTGCCTTTTTTGAAAAGGATTTGTTAAAGTTTCACAAAATATACAAAATATATATCAGTATACGATTGAAAAAAATCATGATCCGTTATCCTGACTGATGGAGTCAGCTGTGGGTCACAGGATCTTGCGTTGTTGAAAATAATTTGTTAAAGTTCGACAAAATATATCAGTATACAATGGAACTATCGTGATCCGTTAATTCTGACAAGTCTAGTCAGCTGTGGATCACGAGATCTTGCCTTCTTGAAAGTCATTTGTTAAAGAAGTTTCACAAAATATATCAGTATACAATGGAATAATCGTGATCCGTTAATCCTGACTGATTGAGTCAGCTCTGGATGACGAGATCTTGCCTTCTTGAAAGTCATTTGTTAAAGAAGTTTCACAAAATATATCAGTATACAATGGAACTATCGTGATCCGTTAATCCTGACTGATTGAGTCAGCTCTGGATCATGAGATCTTGCCTTCTTGAAAGTCATTTGTTAAAATTTCACAAAGTATATCAGTATACGAGGGAACAGTCGTGATCCGATTATACTGACTGCTCTAGCCAGCTGTGGATCACGAGATCTTGCCTTATTGAAAAGGATTTGTTAAAGAAGTTTCACAAAATATATCAGTATACGATTGATAAAATCGTGATCCGTTAATCCTGACTAGTCTAGCCAGCTGTGGATCACGAGATCTTGGCTTCTTGAAAGGAATTTGTTAAAGTTTCACAAAATATATCAGTATATGATGGAACAATCGTGATCCGATTACACTGACGTGTCTAGCCAGCTGTGGATCACATGATCTTGCCTTGTTGAAAAGGATTTGTTAAAGTTTCACAAAATATATCAGTATACGAAATAATAGCATGTTTTCTATAAAAACAGCTATTGAGTAAAACATTTCTAGCCTTGAAAAACAAAAACAGTAGCAGGGGGAAAAATATTACCCTACCTCAAAGTATTGAAAGGAAATAAGAATACTATTCTATAAAATGGGTGACTCAATAAATATTTGTAGTCTATGAAATACAAAAGAGTAAGAAAAAAATGTTCACATACCTTCACAGAAGCTCTTCCCAGGAGAGTGAGAAGCGTGTATCCACGTTGAGTGCACAGCACAGACTGAACTGAAACTGAAACGCGAGTGGTTTAAATACATTAACGAGTTGCTTCTAGAAACCGACTGGGAAAAATTCTCAGAGCTCTGGAAAAGTAAAAAAAAAAAAAAAAAAAAAAAAAAAAAAAAAAAAAAAAAAACCTTCCTCTTCTTTTCTTAATTTGATGTCTTCACTTTTTTACTTTTTACAAGGTCAAAAGAATGAAGACATCAAATTAAGAAAGAAAAAGGAAGTGTTTTTTTTTTTTTTTTAAATCTTTTTTTTGAGCTTTGAAAATTTTCTTCCCAGTCATTAACATTTCGTTTTTGGACTTTCAGTTTCAATTCTTGGACCCATGATGTTCTTTTCTTGATGTTCTTGTAGTATATTCCTATACAAATTCACTCCTTTTCCCCAAAAAAGATATCCTTCTTTTATATTTTTTTTACCTTCCAAATGTTATAGCTATATACTGAAAACAGGCATTAAAGTCAGTTTGTAGTATATTCCTATACAAATTCACTTAATTTCCCAGCAAAAAGATGTCTTTTTTATTTTTTTACCTTCCAATTTGTATAGCTATATGCTGAAAACAGGCTTTAAAGTCCGTTTGTAGTATATTCCTATACAAATTCACTGCCTTCCCCCCCCGAAAAAAAAGATGTCTTTTTTTATTTTTTTTACCTTCCAATTTGTATAGCTATATGCTGAAAACAGGCTTTAAAGTCCGTTTGTAGTATATTCCTATACAAATTCACTGCCTTCCCCCCCGAAAAAAAAGATGTCTTTTTTTATTTTTTTTACCTTCCAATTTGTATAGCTATATGCTGAAAACAGGCTTTAAAGTCCGTTTGTAGTATATTCCTATACAAATTCACTGCCTTCCCCCCCGAAAAAAATGATGTCTTTTTTTATTTTTTTTTTACCTTTCAATTTGTATAGCTATATACTGAAAACAGGCCTTAAATTCCGTTTGTAGTATATTCCTATACAAATTTACTCCCTTTTCCCCAAAAAGATATCTTTTTTCTATTTTACCTTCAAATTTGTATAGCTACATACTGAGAGCAGGCGTTCAAGTCCGTTTGTAGTATATTGGTATACATGGTCTATTTTTAGAAAGGGTGAGACAACATTCCCAGACAAAAGGGGGTAGAGTTAATTTTTATCATGTCTAGAAGACATGATAAAAATTAACAAAAAAAATTTTTTTTTTTCATCTCAGAATTTCTTTCTGACCTCTGAGAATTTTTTTCCCAGTCGACAGCCAACAGAAATGTTTCCAGCCAACGCGATTTACTTTCACTTTCAACTCTTTTCTATATAAGTATTCCACGTTTTCTGTTCAGAACCGTGCGGGCTGTCCAAGGTGCAAAATGCTCTTTTTCTCTCTCTCTACCTCCTCTAGACCTAGGATGATCTTTTTCAAGAAGAGGAATTCTTTTAGTCAATCGCGAGGGAGGAAGATGGATTTCATCCTGTGGGTCTTTGAGAAACAACACACAGAAATAGAATTCATTACCCACGAGCCTCCTTCACGGAACTCTGTAAGGGAAGCTGGGTGCACTGGATGCTGGAAAGCCACTCCTTTCGTGATTTGTGAGTCGGTAAAAAGGGATTGAATGTGATATCCCTTCCGACAACACCATAGACGAGCGGTCCAATAGTTCCATGAGGAAATATCGCTTTAATCTTTTCAGCAACATTATTGAGGATACTTTTCTTGTAAAAAAGAAAAAAAGGTATTGTTTTCTTTCATCTAGGGAAACAATCATACCTTGGATGTTTAGAAGAAGATCCGTTTAAGTAAAAAAGATTAGCCTCATCGCACAACATCATCATGGGTTCTCAATCTTATCCCAACAGCCCTGTGATCATTGTTTTTTTCAAACGTCAGGCCAAAGTATTCCTTTTAAAACATTTTCTGTTCTTCCCGGGTGGGGGATTACGTACCGAGAATGTATTTTCCACAAACCCCACGGATTAGAACAGAAATATATTATAATCATCACGCCATCGTGGTTTTCGAAAGCCAAAACAATTCCTCATGAAACAACATCTTTTCTTCCTGGTTGTGGGATGAGGTAGAGATGTTGCATCGTCAACAACCCACACTGATCTGAACAGAAATGTGGAATGTTTTTATAGATATAAGAAATTAACTGAAAGTGAAAGTAAAAATGAAATTGTATTGGCTGGAAATATTTCTTGGCTGTCGAATGGGAAAAATATTTCCAGAGCTAAAAAAAAAAAAAAAAAAAAAAAAAAAAAAACTCTTCCTTTTTTTCTATTAAATTGACGTCTTCACTTTGTTTAGTTTGGAATGGAGAAACCCAAAGACCATGACTCATCCTTTCTAAAACATATAATTCCTGGAATTAGTCATGGTCTATTTTTAGAAACAGTGAGACAACATTCCCACACAAAAGGGGGGTAGGGTTAATTTTTATCATGTCTAAAAGACATGATAAAAATTAACAAAAAGTTTTTTTTTTTTTTTTTATATATATTTCAAAATTTTTTTCTGAGCTCTGAAAAATTTTTCCCAGTCGGCAACCAAATGAAAATTCTCCAACCAAGACGATTGGCCTTTTACTTTCACTTTCAACTCTTTTCTATAAAAGTATTCTACGTTTTCTGTTCAGAACTGCGCGGGCTGTCCAAGGTGCAGCATACTTTTTCTCTCTCTACCTCATCTGGACCCAGGACCACTCTTCTAGGAAGAGTTTCTGTGAACACAAGCATTTTTCCAATTTTTGACGTCTCACAGAATAGAAATCATTTCTCCGTTTAGGGAAAAATTCATCAGCAACCGTTTATCAACCGTTTATCAGGGTCTAGCGAAATTGGATGATCCATCCATGGATCATCCAATTTCCTATCCGTGGTTTTTATGCATGAAGATTTCAACATAGTTTAAGAAAAATCCTTCAATAATATTTCAAAGGAGATGACATTTTCCCATGACGGACATTGAAAGACATTGAAAGACATTTTCCCATGACGAAATCTCTCTATCCCACACCTTCTTCTAAAGTGAAATTAAAGAGATTTTTCATACCGGGTTTTCAATTTTCACCTCAAATCATACCGTTGACGACGTCTGACACACAAACCGTGACATAAATTTCAGTTTTCATGACAGCTAACAGTCTTGAGGTTTAAACA
This sequence comes from Stegodyphus dumicola, assembly GCF_044657685.1. Taxonomy (NCBI): domain Eukaryota; kingdom Metazoa; phylum Arthropoda; class Arachnida; order Araneae; family Eresidae; genus Stegodyphus; species Stegodyphus dumicola. The sequence continues at coordinate 83,406,881 of NC_140779.1, read as the reverse complement.
AATGTATGAAAGAATTTATTTTTGATCCGTTTCAGCGATTGAGTGGGCTGGGAAAAAAAGGCTCTTTCCATGACAGCTAACACGCTTGAGATTTAAACATGTATGAAAGAATTTATTTTTAATCCATTTTAGCGATTGAGTGGGCTGGGAAAAAAAGGCCCTTTCCATGACAGCTAACACGCTTGAGCTTTAAAAATGTATGAAACAATTTATTTTAAATCCATTTCATCCATGACAGCTAACACGCTTGAGCTTTAAACATGTATGAAAGAATTTATTTTAAATCCATTTCATCCATGACAGCTAACACGCTTGAGCTTTAAAAATGTATGAAACAATTTATTTTAAATCCATTTCAGCGATTGAGTGGGCTGTGGAAAGAAAAAGCTCTTTCCATGATACCTAACACTCTTGAGCTTTAAAAATGTATGAAAGAATTTATTTTTAATCCATTTCAGCGATTGAGGGGGCTGGGAAACATTTTCTTAGAGCTCAGGGAAAAACAAGGCTCTTTCCATGACACCTAACACTCTTGAGCTTTAAAAATGTATGAAACAATTTATTTTAAATCCATTTCAGCGATTGAGTGGGCTCGGAAAATTTTCTTAGAGCTCAGGGAATGTGTGTCCAGGTTGAATGCACAGCACACACGGATGGGTAGTCGAAACTCGAGTAGCTTAAATAAATATACGAAATTTGGGTCATCGAGTGGACTAGAAAAAATTCTCAGAGCTCTGGAAATAATTCTGAGTTCAAGCATGGGGCATGAGAACAGAAATGTATTACAATCATCATGTCATCATTGTTTTCGAAAGCCAAAAGAATTCCTCATGAAAGAACATCTTTTTTTCCTGGTTGTGGGATGGAGTAGAGTTGCTGCATCTTGAACAACCCACACTGATCTGAACAGAAATATGAAATGTTCTTATAGATATAAGAAATGAATTGAAAGTGAAAGTAAAAATGAATTTGTATTGGCTGGAAATATTTCTTGGCTGCTGAATGGGAAAAATATTTCCAGAGCTATAAAAAAAAAAAAAAAAAAAAAAAAACTCTTCCTTTTTTTCTATTAAATTGATGTCTTCACTTTGTTTACTTTGGAATGGAGAAACCCAAAGACCATGACTCATCCTTTCTAAAACATATAATTCCTAGAACGAGTCATGGTCTACTTTTAGAAACAGTGAGACAACATTCCCACACAAAAGGGGGGTAGGGTTAATTTTTATCATGTCTAGAAGACATGATAAAAATTAACAACAAGTTTTTTTTTTTTTTTTTTTTTTACATTTTAGAATTTTTTTCTGAGCTCTGAAAATTTTTTCCCAGTCGTTAACCAAGTGAAAAATTTCCAGTCGGCTTTTACTTTCACTTTCAACTCTTTTCTATAAACGCATTCCACGTTTTCTGTTCAGAACCTTGCGGGCTCTCCATGGTGCAACATGCTTTTTCTCTCTCTACCTCATCTGCAGCTAGGATGTTTTTCCTTCTTCAAGAAGTGGAATTCTTTGGGAATACCTTACAATTTCACGAGCTAGCTGTTTCTTATATTTCGAGGAGATTTCAATGAAATTATTTATAGATGTCACCTATTGCAGATGGGGAAAAAGTCTATACTGGATCGCTGGAGACATCTCATCCAGATAAGTCACGTTATATTTTTTCCCACACCTAAATAAATTGGACATGAGCCATCCTTTTGTTTTCTCATCCAACAAAGATAGACACTGCAGACCGTTTTGGGTTTTCACTCTTCGCGAACCGAGACGAGCCGCAGCGACACTTTGCGTTTTCTATGAGCGCAATAATGGATCACGTGAGCAGCCATTTTGTTTCCCATCTCACCCAGATAGGTCATGTTGTATTTTGTTTCATGCACCTAGCCAATTTTGGACATGAGCCATCCTTTTGTTTTTTTTTCTATCGAAGCAAGATGGACTCTGGAGACAATTTTGTTTCTCAACGGAAAAGTAAATTTTCTGAATGGGTGCCGGTGTTCGAATACTTTTGTGACCGACTGTCTGATTATACTGTTACAACCACGAAATCTCGAAATGGATGGGTTTTACAGTTGACTACGGTAAGACGCAGGGAGACCTGTCATCCCTAGCTCCTCCTAGGAATTCTGAAGAGACTATTACAACCCCAAAATCTCAAAAATGATAGGATTTACAATTGACATCGAGTCCCGAAACCAATCGAGCTTACCCTAGAGAGATTGGAAAGGAAGATGGATTCATTGGGAGGGAGATTATTCTTCTTTCGGGATGGAAACAATATTCGTACTACTTCTCTTTCAAGAGGGAAAGGGGCATCCAATCCCACAACCTGTCGAGTGGACCCTAGAGAGGTTGAAAAGGCAGACAGATTCGACTGGGGTCGGTTTCGGGTTAAAAAGAAGAGCCGTTCCGCTTTTCTTCCAACATGGAAAAGGGTATCTAGTCTCACAACCTACAAACGCATCTTCTTTCAAAAAGTTAGAAAGGATTTTAAAATAGGTTGAATCTATTTTCTTCTTCAAAATTCGGGAAAACAACAACATACGCTTGGGTTCCAAAAATAGTTAAAGAAGGCTAAATGAACAGCCCGTCTAAAGTGAAATTCCGAAGAGAATAAATGGGTAAGGACTCATCCATCGAGTCGGCTGGGCAATGGTTTTCTTAGAAATTGAAACGGTACACAAATAAACAACGTGGTAAACAATATCAACAAAATGGTAAAGCAAATCTATTTAGCTGGTCTCTCAAATCTCACCCCGCAAAATATTTTAAACGTAAACAAGTCAACAACATAGTAAATACCATCAAAAGAATAGGATAATAACATCGGCTAGAAGAGGAAAAACCTGTCAGAGAAGCAAAAACACAAAAGAGTGGAAGAAAAAATGTCAACATACCTTCACAGAAGCTTTTTCCAGGAGAGATAGAAGCGTGTATCCACGTTGAGTGCCCCGCACAGACTGATTGGAAGCTGAAACACGAGTGGTTTAAATAGCTAAGTGAGAGTTCTTTCTAGAAACAATTTGGAAGTCTTATTTTGATCATCGAGTCGACTGGGAAAAAATTCTCAGAGCTCAGAAAAAAATTCTGAGATTAAAAAAAAAAAAAAAAAAAAAAAAAACTTTTTGTTAATTTTTATCATGTCTTCTAGACATGATAAAAATTAACTACCCTCTTTTTTCTGGGAATGTTGTCTCCCACTTTCTAAAAATTTCTAAAATCCCTTTTCCGAAGAAACATTTTTGGGAGGGAAACAGGCATGGTGTGCCTTTTCACGACACCCGTGTGGCTGAACAACCTATCGGTCACCGGTGATATCTCTGGAAGGACAGAAAAAAACTATCCACTGTCGTTGTTGGAGTTGTGTTCACTGGAGGCTATTTCTTTCCCTTTTAAATTTCTCTGAGATCCTTTAGAAATGGGTGAGGTTGGGTAGCGTGAAGCGCGGGAAACCTGAATCAGCAGAACGAAAATCCCTTTGAACAACTATTTAAAAAGTAAATGTAAAAGAGGACCTAACTTTCGTGAAAAGCATTTCTGTGTAGACGAAAGTAGGAAGAGATTTCAAAAAAATATTCTATCCTCGAACGATGAAGTCATTCCATTGAAATATTCTTCTTTGATCCATCAATAGCTTCGAAATACGAAAAAGAAACATTCAGCTTGTCTAAGGTTCAGGAATTGTAAGAGATTCTTAAAGAATTCTTCTTAAGATCATCATGGGTTCCAGATTTGGGTAAAGAGAGAGGGAGACATGTTACCTTTTCAACAGCCCACACTGTTTTGAACAAAAACGCGGAATACTTTTATAGAAAAGAGAAGAATTGAAAGTGAAAGTCAAAAAACGAAATGGGATCGGCTGGGAAAAATTTTTCAGAGCTCAGGAAAAATTATGAGATTAAAAAAAAAAAACTCTTCTTTTTTCTTTATTAATTTGATGTCTTCACTCTTTTGACCTTGTAGAAAGTCAAAAAGTGAAGACATCAATTTAAAAAAGAAAAAAGGAAGGGTTATTATTATTATTATTATTATTATTTTTTTTTTCTGACTCAGAATTTTTTCTCGGCTCAGAAATTTTCCCAGCCGATCCGATTTCGTTTTTTTCCTTTCACTTTCAATTCTTCTCTTATCTATAAAAGCATTCTACGTTTCTGTTCAGAACAGTGTGGGCTGTTGGAAAGGCAACACGTCAATGTTTTCCCCCTCGACTCGATTGAGTCAAACGAGACCTATCTAAAGGGTTATTAGAACGAATTCATACTTGTGTATTGAAATCACTCCAGTTTCGACTTAACATCAGTCTGTGCTGTGTATTCTGCTTGGATACATACTTTTCCCTCCTAGAAAGAGCTTTTGTGAAGGTAGGCCATTCATTCTTCACAGCTCTTAGACATTTATTTCCAGCTGATTTGATCGACGAGACATCACCTTATTTTTAAGCATCCACTCTCTGGGATCTATGAAAGTTTTTATCGTTTTGTTTCTGTTGAGTCTGTGCTGTAGAGCCCCCAAATGTCTACAAGGGTTCTTATTCTAGAACGTGTGCACTGTTTTGACGTTTCATTTCATAGCTGGGGTGATGGGTGGGTCACCTTCCTTTCAAACTGCACCGTGGAGGTAGAGATGTTAGAAAGTTTCGAGCCTACGTGTTTAATTCATGGGTGAACCACGGGTCGTGAACAAAACAGGACCCTTCGTGGATCGTCCCTAGGAAAAAGCACAGAACGGAAATGGCTACTCGTGTTTTGTCTATTCGACATTATTCAAAAGGATCTCTACTCTCTTTTTGGTTCGAAGTATGTCTCTACCTGTTGTCTTAGGTGTCTAAAGAAATTAGCTTTTCAGGAAAGGAGTTGTCTTAGGTTTCTAAAGAAATTAGCTTTTCAGGAAAGGAATGTTACTTGAGAAACAGTACGAGATAGGTTGAGAGAGGTTTCAAAGAAAAAAGAGAGATGTCGTTCATTTTTATCATGTCTGAAGACATGATAAAAATGAACAAAAAGTATTTATAATATATATATATATAATATATATATTATATAATATATATATTTTCTATTTTTAAAAATTTTTTTCAAATCTCTCAGAAAATATTTTCCAGCTCATCTCGAAATGACCCTCCTACTCAGTTTCGAAAAAAGAGACTGTGTCTTACTACTCTCTATTTTTTTTTTCAAATTTCTAAGAAAAAAAAATTTACAGCAACATCTCTCACCATGAGCCTGCTTCATCCTTTCCGAAAAAACGACACGTTGCTATTGTCTTCATGGGTGTTTCTCTGAGATCCTTTAAAAATGGTTTCAGAATCCACTCGACAGGATTTGTCAAAGTATTCCGAGCTTCACTTCAGAGGGCGTGCGCTGCTAAACATACCTCATTTCAGGGAAAAGAGTTCCACGAGTCGTTGGAGGAGATATCCAAAAAAATATAACTTGGTTGTGAGTCAAAATAAACGAACCCTTTTCACTTGAGCCATCACGAGATTTCAGCGACCACGAGAGGGTGGAGAAGATATCCAAAACACATCTCGTGGAGATGACTATCTCGTAAGAAAGAAAGCTAACCGTCCCACCACACCTACACAAACACACATGTTTTTTTTAAAAGGATCATGCTTTTGGAAAATCATTTTAACTTTGAATAGGAAAATCATGTTTTTAAGAGAGTGTCTCATCTAAAACGTAGAGTAAAACATATGAATCATGTTGGGTATAGGCAGCCCTAAAACTAGGCATTGAAATTTTTTAATAGATTCATGATCAACAGAAAATGATACAACGTCTTACTTGCAACTATTTAAAAGAATCCTTTGAACCCATACTTGAAAAAGAAATGAAGAAATATCCAGCTAGCTCTTCTAAAGTTCAGAAAGGTTAAGAGATTCTCAAAGAATTCTTCTTTAGAACATCATGGATTCCCAATTAATGTAGAGAGGGAGACGTGTTGCCTTTTCAACAGCCCACAGTGTTCTGAACAGAAACTCGAAATACTTTTATAGAAAAGAGAAGAGTTGAAAGTGAAAGTCGAAAAACGAAATGAGATCGGCTGGGAAAATATTTTCAGAGCTCAGAAAAAAATTCTGAGATGTAGAGATGTAAAAAAAAAAATCTTTTTGTTAATTTTTATCATGTCTTCTAGACATGATAAAAATTAACTCACCCCCACTTTTGTCTGGGAATGTTGTCTCCCACTTTCTAAAGATAGACCATGACTCATCCAATCTTTTCTTGGAATTCTATTCTTAGAAAGAATGAGTCATAGTCTATTTTTAGAAAGAGTGAGACAACATTCCCAGACAAAAAGAGAAGGGAGTTAATTCTTATCATGTCTAGAAGACATGATAAAAATTAACAAAAATTTTTTTTTTTTTTTTTTACATCTCAAAATTTTTTTCTGAGCTCTGAGAAATTTTTCCTAGCCGATCCCATTTCGTTTTTCGACTTTCACTTTCAACTCTTCACTTTTCTATAAAAGCATTCCACGTTTCTGTTCAGAACAGTGCGGGCTGTTGATGAGGCAACATGTCTCTCTCTACCCAAATCTGGAACCCTAGTCACGAGAGAATATGAGACTAGAAAAATAGTTTAACTTATTGATTTAAAAAATGTCCCATGCTAGAACTCAGAATTATAATCAGAGCGGGGCTTTTCAGTATCCACTTCCAAGATTTTAGATTTGCCATGGGTGACATGTTCCCAAATTCCTAAATTCTTCAATTATAGTCCCCTTCTTTGACAAATGGCTAAGAAATTCTTAAAGAATATCATGAGATTGGGTAAAGAGAGAGACGTGTTGCCTCTTCCACAGCCCACACGGATCTGAAGTGAAACGCGGAATGCTTTTATAGATAACTGGGGAATTGAAACAAAGTCAAAAGCCAATCGAAAGTAAAATCCCAACAGAATTCCCCAAGAATGAGTCATAGTCTATTTTTAGAAAGAGTGAGACAACATTCCCAGACAAAAAGAGAAGGGAGTTAATTTTTATCATGTCTAGAAGACATGATAAAAATTAACAAAAAGATTTTTTTTTTTTTTTTTTACATCTCAAAATTTTTTTCTGAGCTCTGAGAATTTTTTCCCAGTCGGCTTGGATCACAAAACCAGATATATTCAAATTATTTCTATAGAGGGTTCTCATCTCTTTAAACCACTCGCGTTTCAGCTTTAAATCAGTCTGTGCTGTGCACTGGAGCTGAATACACGCTTCTTCTTCCTGGAAAGAGGTTTTGTGAAGGTGTGTGGAGATATTGTTTTCAGCTGTCAGACATTTTTTTCCAACAGCCGACTCGATCGTTCAAATGACACCGTGGAAGTTGGAGAGAGGTCAAGTCGATTCGGAGAACGGTAAAGCATTTGAGGGCTATTTGCCTTAAGAAATGCCTTCGTGGAGGACTTTGGAAGAGAAACTGGCTCGTATTCACGTTACACATGGGGAAAAACCACGAAAAAAAACACCCATGCAGCCAGCTTGAAAGTCAGTCGTTCACGTTTTACAAAATATGAATTGGATTTTATAAAAACATATTGGGATCGTATTCAAAATTGGATCATTCTGTTGTTTTATCAGAATATACCAGTATACGATTGAACAATTCTATTGAATCACATGATTTTGCCTTCTTGAAAGTCATTTGTTAACGTTTCACAAAATATATATCAGTATACGATGGAATCATCGTGATCCGTTATCCTGACTGATGGAGTCAGCTGTGGATCACAAGACCTTGCCTTTTTTGAAAAGGATTTGTTAAAGTTTCACAAAATGTACAAAATATATATCAGTATACGATTGAAAAAAATCATGATCCGTTATCCTGACTGATGGAGTCAGCTGTGGATCACAGGATCTTGCCTTGTTGAAAACAATTTGTTAAAGTTCCACAAAATATATCAGTATACAATGGAACTATCGTGATCCTTTAATTCTGACAAGTCTAGTCAGCTGTGGATCACGAGATCTTGCCTTCTTGAAAGTCATTTGTTAAAGAAGTTTCACAAAATATATCAGTATACAATGGAATAATCGTGATCCTTTAATCCTGACTGATTGAGTCAGCTCTGGATCACGAGATCTTGCCTTCTTGAAAGTCATTTGTTAAAGAAGTTTCACAAAATATATCAGTATACAATGGAACAATCGTGATCCGTTAATCCTGACTGATTGAGTCAGCTCTGGATCATGAGATCTTGCCTTCTTGAAAGTCATTTGTTAAAATTTCACAAAGTATATCAGTATACGAGGGAACAGTCGTGATCCGATTATACTGACTGCTCTAGCCAGCTGTGGATCACGAGATCTTGCCTTATTGAAAAGGATTTGTTAAAAAAGTTTCACAAAATATATCAGTATACGATTGATAAAATCGTGATCCGTTAATCCTGACTAGTCTAGCCAGCTGTGGATCACGAGATCTTGCCTTGTTAAAGTTTCACAAAATATATCAGTATACGATGGAATCATCGTCATCCGTTGATTCTGACTGCTCTAGCCAGCTATGGATCACGAGATCGTGCCCTGTTGAGAGGGAATTGTTAAAGTTTCACAAAATATATCAGTATACGATTGATAAAATCGTGATCCGTTTTTCCTGACTAATGGAGTCAGCTGTGGATCACGAGATCTTGGCTTCTTGAAAGGAATTTGTTAAAGTTTCACAAAATATATCAGTATAGGATGGAACAATCGTGATCCGATTACACTGACGTGTCTAGCCAGCTGTGGATCACGAGATCTTGGCTTCTTGAAAGGAATTTGTTAAAGTTGCACAAAATATATCAGTATATGATGGAACAATCGTGATGCGATTACACTGACGTGTCTAGCCAGCTGTGGATCACATGATCTTGCCTTGTTGAAAAGGATTTGTTAAAGTTTCACAAAATATATCCGTATACGAAATAATAGCATGTTTTCTATAAAAACAGCTATTGAGTAAAACATTTCTAGCCTTGAAAAACAAAAACAGTAGCAGGGGGAAAAATATTACCCTACCTCAAAGTATTGAAAGGAAATAAGAATACTATTCTATAAAATGGGTGACTCAATAAATATTTGTAGTCTATGAAATACAAAAGAGTAAGAAAAAAATGTTCACATACCTTCACAGAAGCTCTTCCCAGGAGAGTGAGAAGCGTGTATCCACGTTGAGTGCACAGCACAGACTGAACTGAACTGAAACGCGAGTGGTTTAAATACATTAACGAGTTGCTTCTAGAAACCGACTGGGAAAAATTCTCAGAGCTCTGGAAAAGTAAAAAAAAAAAAAAAAAAAAAAAAAAAAAAAAAACCTTCCTCTTTTTTTCTTAATTTGATGTCTTCACTTTTTTACTTTTTACAAGGTCAAAAGAATGAAGACATCAAATTAAGAAAGAAAAAGGAAGTGTTTTTTTTTTTTAAATCTTTTTTTTGAGCTTTGAAAATTTTCTTCCCAGTCATTAACATTTCGTTTTTGGACTTTCAGTTTCAATTCTTGGACCCATGATGTTCTTTTCTTGATGTTCACTCCTTTTCCCCAAAAAAGATATCTTTTTTTATTTTTTTTACCTTCCAATTTGTATAGCTATATACTGAAAACAGGCATTAAAGTCAGTTTGTAGTATATTCCTATACAAATTCACTTAATTTCCCAGCAAAAAGATGTCTTTTTTATTTTTTTACCTTCCAATTTGTATAGCTATATGCTGAAAACAGGCTTTAAAGTCCGTTTGTAGTATATTCCTATACAAATTCACTGCCTTACCCCCGAAAAAAAAGATGTCTTTTTTTATTTTTTTTACCTTCCAATTTGTATAGCTATATGCTGAAAACAGGCTTTAAAGTCCGTTTGTAGTATATTCCTATACAAATTCACTGCCTTCCCCCCCGAAAAAAAAGATGTCTTTTTTTATTTTTTTTTTACCTTCCAATTTGTATAGCTATATACTGAAAACAGGCCTTAAATTCCGTTTGTAGTATATTCCTATACAAATTTACTCCCTTTTCCCCAAAAAGATGTCTTTTTTCTATTTTACCTTCAAATTTGTATAGCTACATACTGAGAGCAGGCGTTCAAGTCCGTTTGTAGTATATTGGTATACATGGTCTATTTTTAGAAAGGGTGAGACAACATTCCCAGACAAAAGGGGGTAAAGTTAATTTTTATCATGTCTAGAAGACATGATAAAAATTAACAAAAAAAATTTTTTTTTTCATCTCAGAATTTCTTTCTGACCTCTGAGAATTTTTTTCCCAGTCGACAGCCAACAGAAATGTTTCCAGCCAACGCGATTTACTTTCACTTTCAACTCTTTTCTATATAAGTATTCCACGTTTTCTGTTCAGAACCGTGCGGGCTGTCCAAGGTGCAAAATGCTCTTTTTCTCTCTCTCTACCTCCTCTAGACCTAGGATGATCTTTTTCAAGAAGAGGAATTCTTTTAGTCAATCGCGAGGGAGGAAGATGGATTTCATCCTGTGGGTCTTTGAGAAACAACACACAGAAATAGAATTCATTACCCACGAGCCTCCTTCACGGAACTCTGTAAGGGAAGCTGGGTGCACTGGATGCTGGAAAGCCACTCCTTTCGTGATTTGTGAGTCGGTAAAAAGGGATTGAATGTGATATCCCTTCCGACAACACCATAGACGAGCGGTCCAATAGTTCCATGAGGAAATATCGCTTTAATCTTTTCAGCAACATTATTGAGGATACTTTTCTTGTAAAAAAGAAAAAAAGGTATTGTTTTCTTTCATCTAGGGAAACAATCATACCTTGGATGTTTAGAAGAAGATCCGTTTAAGTAAAAAAGATTAGCCTCATCGCACAACATCATCATGGGTTCTCAATCTTATCCCAACAGCCCTGTGATCATTGTTTTTTTCAAACGTCAGGCCAAAGTATTCCTTTTAAAACATTTTCTGTTCTTCCCGGGTGGGGGATTACGTACCGAGAATGTATTTTCCACAAACCCCACGGATTAGAACAGAAATATATTATAATCATCACGCCATCGTGGTTTTCGAAAGCCAAAACAATTCCTCATGAAACAACATCTTTTCTTCCTGGTTGTGGGATGAGGTAGAGATGTTGCATCGTCAACAACCCACACTGATCTGAACAGAAATGTGGAATGTTTTTATAGATATAAGAAATTAACTGAAAGTGAAAGTAAAAATGAAATTCTATTGGCTGGAAATATTTCTTGGCTGTCGAATGGGAAAAATATTTCCAGAGCTAAAAAAAAAAAAAAAATCTATAAAATTTTTCTATAAAAGTATTCTACGTTTTCTGTTCAGAACTGCGCGGGCTGTCCAAGGTGCAGTATACTTTTTCTCTCTCTACCTCATCTGGACCCAGGACCACTCTTCTAGAAAGAGCTTTTGTGAACACAAGCTTTTTTCCAATTTTTGACGTCTCACAGAATAGAAATCATTTCTCCGTTTAGGGGAAAATGTTTCCCATTTGAAAAGCTAGGACCCCTCGTTTGGATTTCATCAGCAACCGTTTATCAGGGTCTAGCGAAATTGGATGATCCATCCATGGATCATCCAATTTCCCATCTGTGGTTTTTATGCATCAAGATTTCAACATATTTTAAGAAAAATCCTTCAATCCTATTTGAAAGGAGATGACATTTTCCCATGACGGACATTGAAAGACATTGAAAGACATTTTCCCATGACGAAATCTCTCTATCCCACACCTTCTTCTAAAGTGAAGTTAAAGAGATTTTTCATACCGGGTTTTCAATTTTCACCTCAAATCATACCGTTGACGACGTCTGACACACAAACCGTGACATAAATATCAGTTTTCATGACAGCTAACAGTCTTGAGGTTTAAACAAATGTATGAAAGAATTTATTTTTGATCCATTTCAGCGATTGAGTGGGCTGTGGAAAGAAAAATCTCTTTCCATGATACCTAACACTCTTGAGCTTTAAAAATGTATGAAAGAATTTATTTTAAATCCATTTCAGCGATTGAGTGGGCTGTGGAAAGAAAAATCTCTTTCCATGATACCTAACACTCTTGAGCTTTAAAAATGTATGAAAGAATTTATTTTTAATCCATTTCAGCGATTGAGGGGGCTGGGAAACATTTTCTTAGAGCTCAGGGAAAAACAAGGCTCTTTCCATGACACCTAACACTCTTGAGCTTTAAAAATGTATGAAACAATTTATTTTAAATCCATTTCAGCGATTGAGTGGGCTGGGGAAAAAAAGGTTCTTTCTATGACAGCTAACACGCTTGAGCTTTAAACATGTATGAAAGAATTTATTTTTAATCCATTTCAGCGATTGAGTGGGCTGGGGAAAAAAGGTTCTTTCTATGACAGCTAACACGCTTGAGCTTTAAACATGTATGACAGAATTTATTTTTAATCCATTTCAGCGATTGAGGGGGCTGGGAAACATTTTCTTAGAGCTCAGGGAAAAACAAGGCTCTTTCCATGACACCTAACACTCTTGAGCTTTAAAAATGTATGAAACAATTTATTTTAAATCCATTTCAGCGATTGAGTGGGCTGGGAAAAAAGGCCCTTTCCATGACAGCTAACACGCTTGAGCTTTAAAAATGTATGAAACAATTTATTTTAAATCCATTTCAGTGATTGAGTGGGCTGTGGAAAGGAAAAGCTCTTTCCATGATACCTAACACTCTTGAGCTTTAAAAATGTATGAAAGAATTTATTTTTAATCCATTTCAGCGACTGAGTGGGCTGGGGAAAACAGGCCTTTTCCATGACACCTAACACGCTTGAGCTTTAAAAATGTATGAAAGAATTTGTTTTTAATCCATTTCAGCGATTGAGTGGGCTGGGAAACATTTTCTTAGGGCTCAGGGGAAAAAAAGGCTCTTTCCATGACAGCTAACACTCTTGATGTTTAAAAATGTGTGAAAGAATTTATTTTTAATCCATTTCAGCGATTGAGTCTGCTGGGAAACATTTTCTTAGAGCTCAGGGTGGAAAAAGGCTCTTTCCATGACAGCTAACACTCTTGAGGTTTAAAAATGTATGAAAGAATTTATTTTTAATCCATTTCAGCGATTGAGTGGGCTGGGAAACATTTTCTTAGAGCTCAGGGAATGTGTCTCCAGGTTGAATGCACAGCACACACGGATGGGAAGTCGAAACTCGAGTGGCTTAAAAAATAAATATACGAAATTTGGGTCATCGAGCTGACTAGGAAAAATTTTCAGAGTTCTGGAAATAATTCTGAGTTCAAGCATGGGACATGAGAACAGAAATGTATTATAACCATCATGTCATCATTGTTTTCGAAAGCCAAAAGAATTCCTCATGGAAGAACATCTTTTTTTCCTGGTTGTGGGATGGAGTAGAGTTGCTGCATCTTGAACAACCCACACTGATCTGAACAGAAACATGAAATGTTCTTATAGATATAAGAAATGAATTGAAAGTGAAAGTAAAAATGAAATTGTATTGGCTGGAAATATTTCTTGGCTGTTGAATGGGAGAAATATTTCCAGAGCTATATAAAAAAAAAAAAAAAACTCTTCCTTTTTTTTCTATTAATTTGATGTCTTCACTTTGTTTACTTTGGAATGGAGAAACCCAAAGACCATGACTCATCCTTTCTAAAACATATAATTCCTAGAATGAGTCATGGTCTATTTTTAGAAACAGTGAGACAACATTCCCACACAAAAGGGGGGTAGGGAAAAAAATTAACAAATTTTTTTTTTTTTTTTTTTTTTTTTTTTTTTTTTTTTTTTACATCTCAGAATTTTTTTCTGAGCTCTGAAATTTTTTTCCCAGTCGGCAACCAAGTGAAAAATTTCCAATCGGCTTTTACTTTCACTTTCAACTCTTTTCTATAAAAGCATTCCACGTTTTCTGTTCAGAACCGTGCGGGCTCTCCATGGTGCAACATGCTTTTCCTCTCTCTACCTCATCTGCAGCTAGGATGTTTTTCCTTCTTTAAGAAGTGGAATTCTTTGGGAATACCTTACAATTTCACGAGCTAGCTGTTTCTTATATTTCGAGGAGATTTCAATGAAATTGTTTATAGATGTCACCTATTGCAGATGGGGAAAAAGTCTATACTGGATCGCTGGAGACATCTCATCCAGATAGGTCACGTTATATTTTTTCCCACACCTAAATAAATTGGACATGAGCCATCCTTTTGTTTTCTCATCCAACAAAGATAGACACTGCAGACCGTTTTGGGTTTTCACTCTTCGCGAACCGAGACGAGCCGCAGCGACACTTTGCGTTTTCTATGAGCGCAATAATGGATCACGTGAGCAGCCATTTTGTTTCCCATCTCACCCAGATAGGTCATGTTGTATTTTGTTTCATGCACCTAGCCAATTTTGGACATGAGCCATCCTTTTGTTTTTTTTTTCTATCGAACCAAGATGGACTCTGGAGACAATTTTGTTTCTCAACGGAAAAGTAAATTTTCTGAATGGGTGCCGGTGTTCGAATACTTTTGTGACCGACTGTCTGATTATACTGTTACAACCACGAAATCTCGAAATGGATGGGTTTTACAGTTGACTACGGTAAGAGGCAGGGAGACCTGTCATCCCTAGCTCCTCCTAGGAATTCTGAAGAGACTATTACAACCCCAAAATCTCAAAAATGATAGGATTTACAATTGACATCGAGTCCCGAAACCAATCGAGCTTACCCTAGAGAGATTGGAAAAGAAGATGGATTCAATGGGAGGGAGATTATTCTTCTTTCGGGATGGAAACAATATTCGTACTACTTTTCTTTCAAGAGGGAAAGGGGCATCCAATCCCACAACCTGTCGAGTGGACCCTAGAGAGGTTGAAAAGGCAGACAGATTCGACTGGGGTCGGTTTCGGGTTAAAAAGAAGAGCCGTTCCGCTTTTCTTCCAACATGGAAAAGGGTATCTAGTCTCACAACCTACAAACGCATCTTCTTTCAAAAAGTTAGAAAGGATTTTAAAATAGGTTGGAAACTATTTTCTTCTTCAAAATTCGGGAAAACAACAACATACGCTTGGGTTCCAAAAATAGTTAAAGAAGGCTAAATGAACAGCCCGTTTAAAGTGAAATTCCGAAGAGAATAAATGGGTAAGGACTCATCCATCGAGTCGGCTGGGCAATGGTTTTCATAGAAATTGAAACGGTACACAAATAAACAACGTGGTAAACAATATCAACAAAATGGTAAAGCAAATCTATTGAGCTGGTCTCTCAAATCTCACCCCGCAAAATATTTTAAACGTAAACAAGTGAACAACATAGTAAATACCATCAATAGAATAGGATAATAACATCGGCTAGAAGGGGAAAAACCTGTCAGAGAAGCAAAAACACAAAAGAGTGGAAGAAAAAATGTTAACATACCTTCACAGAAGCTTTTTCCAGGAGAGATAGAAGCGTGTATCCACATTGAGTGCCCCGCACAGACTGATTGGAAGCTGAAACACGAGTGGTTTAAATAGCTAAGTGAGAGTTCTTTCTAGAAACAATTTGGAAGTCTTATTTTGATCATCGAGTCGACTGGGAAAAAATTCTCAGAGCTCAGAAAAAAATTCTGAGATAAAAAAAAAAAAACTTTTTGTTAATTTTTATCATGTCTTCTAGACATGATAAAAATTAACTACCCTCTTTTTTCTGGGAATGTTGTCTCCCACTTTCTAAAAATAGACCATGACTCATCCTTTCTTAAGAATACAATTCCAAGAAAAGAATGGGTTGAGATCTATTTTTAGAAACGGTGAGACAACATTCCCAGACAAAAAAGGGGGTAGTTAATTTTTATCATGTCTAGAAGACATGATAAAAATTAACAAAAAGTTTCTTTTTTTTTTTTTTTTTTTTTTTTTTTTTACAGCTCAGAATTTTTTTTCTGAGCTCTGAGAATTTTTTCCCAGTCCACTTGATGATCAAAACAAGACTTCCAAATTGTTTCTAGAAAGAACTCTCACTTAGCTATTTAAACCACTCCAGTTTCAGCTTCAGATCTGTCTGTGCTGGGCAGTTCACCTGGATATAGGCTTTTGGATTACAAGAATGGTTTTTCTCAACTCGCAGAAATTTGTTTCCAGCCGACTCGTTTTCACTTTCCCATTCAACTCGTCTCTGATCTATAAAAACATTCCGAGTTTCAGTTCAGTTCGGAACGGGCTGTTGGACACGCAATACAACAAGATGCTTCTCCTCCAGACCTGGAAAATACTTCCCTATTAGGAAGATACATAAAAGATCTCAAAAGATATTCTTTAAAGTGATATTGGAAAAAGGAGAACGTTATCATCAACAATTTTGTTTTGCTATTGAAATGGGAGAAAGAAAAATCACTTCTAAACATGCAAGGAGTTTATATGGAGAAGGCTAAATGTTTCCAGCCGACGTGTGTCACTACTAGTTTAAAAAAAAAAAAAAAAAAAAAAAAAAAACAGTGGATTTATTGTTATGGATAGAAGTATTTAGATTTCCAATCTAGAGTTCAAGGTGAAATATAATAGCCGGAATCTCTTCCACTTAAAGAAGATAACATATTCTATCCTTTTCAAATCTTCAAATTGAAAAGGGGTAAGTTTATATCTTTCATTCATACTGTCCAGCTTTACTGTTTATTTGTCATTACATTAGTGATTTGTTTGACCATTTACATGATTTATCAAACACAACAAGCTAGATATTAGGAAAAATTATGTTTTTTTTTTCCTCCCTTCATGATATTCATTTTTCAAACATATATATTATTGATAATGTTATTTCTTTTTCAATATCGTCAGATCCTGACACCCATTCAAAAAATCATTAATAATAATTTAATATCATTAATAAAATTTTGAAATCCTTTAGTATAAATCTTTTTTTATCAATTTATAGTGAAATAAAAAGGATCCTAAAGTCCTAACCCTTCTATTATTATCCCATTACTTGATCAAGGTGCCTTGAGCGAGAAATGGGGTAATATGAAAGGGGTTAGGTTTTTATTCTCTTTTCTATTTTACGGTTAAAGGATATTCAAAAGGTTTATAGAAGCCCTATATTTTTTTAATCAATTTAATTTTTAGGTACCAAAAAAGGACTAGATTAAAAAAAATATAAGACGGAATCAAAAATAACATAGATAATAATGAATAATGAAGGGTTCGAATCAAGATGAATAATGAGGAATCCACAATTTTATCTGAAAGGAAAAGGAAAAAGAAGGCCTACATGAAACATTATTGGTCATTGGAAAGAGTAAAAGAAGCAAATCGATGGAGATTACGAGAAAGGAGAAGAGATCCAAATGTTCGATTCAAAGAGAGGGAATACCAACGAATGAGACGGTGGAAATGTTGGGAAAACTCTCTTCCTAAACATAGACACAAGCATGACAGTACAGTATTCATACCAAATTCGACAATGGAGGAATGTCAAATTATTATTAAACGTATGAATATTTCGGAAGCAACAAGAACTAACTATGAATTTTATTTTAATGAATTCTATGACTGGTATCGAAAACATGGTGATGGCATTAAATATCATTATAAGAGAGCATTAGAGGAATATGAAAAGTATCTGACTGAAGTAAAGAAGAAATCGTGCAATCAAGTGAAGAATAAACTCTGGTTTTTGTATCGCTTGTTAAGTGAGAAATGGGAACATCCAAAACAAACCAATATTAAAAGATGTCAAGGTCCTCTGCTTACATTAGATGACCTCAAAAAACTTAGAAAAATAGTTATAGATCGCTATGAATATGAAGAGATGGCTTTATTTATTCTTGTCATTCTTGAAACTGACTTAAAAGCAACTGAGATTTTAAAACTTCTGAACGAAACAGATCTTCGACAACATTATGCAGAAAAGAAATTGGCTTCGTCCAATATATGGGATCAACGTAATCGATTTTTGTATGAATTTCTTGCTTGGGTTATTGCCGGCCCCCTTTTCCCTCGAAGATTAGATAGTTGCTCGAGAAGGTTAAAACGATTCTTTCGAAAGTATTTCCCGTATCGATCTTTTAATCCTTCCTATACCATCATTAAACGTTCTATGAAAATTACAAAGTATCGTAAACACATACGAGAAGAAGCTAAAAAGGAGATGGAATCAATAATAACATAACAGCTTATTTTTTTACGTATCTCTATCTTCCTAATAGGGAAGTATTTTCCAGGTCTGGAGGAGAAGCATCTTGTTGTATTGCGTATCCAACAGCCCGTTCCGAACTGAACTGAAACTCGGAATGTTTTTATAGATCAGAGACGAGTTGAATGGGAAAGTGAAAACGAGTCGGCTGGAAACAAATTCCTGCGAGTTGAGAAAAACCATTCTTGTAATCCAAAAGCCTATATCCAGGTGAACTGCCCAGCACAGACTGATCTGAAGCTGAAACTGGAGTGGTTTAAATAGCTAAGTGAGAGTTCTTTCTAGAAACAATTTGGAAGTCTTGTTTTGATCATCGAAAGGACTGGGAAAAAATTCTCAGAGCTCAGAAAAAAAATTCTGAGATGTAAAAAAAAAAAAAAACTTTTTGTTAATTTTTATCATGTCTTCTAGAAATGATAAAAATTAACTACCCCCTTTTTTGTCTGGGAATGTTGTCTCACCGTTTCTAAAAATAGATCCCAACCCATTCTTTTCTTGGAATTGTATTCTTAAGAAAGGATGAGTCATGGTCTATTTTTAGAAAGTGGGAGACAACATTCCCAGAAAAAAGAGGGTAGTTAATTTTTATCATGTCTAGAAGACATGATAAAAATTAACAAAAAGTTTTTTTTTTTTATCTCAGAATTTTTTCCCAGTCGACTCGATGATCAAAATAAGACTTCCAAATTGTTTCTAGAAAGAACTCTCACTTAGCTATTTAAACCACTCGTGTTTCAGCTTCCAATCAGTCTGTGCGGGGCACTCAACGTGGATACACGCTTCTATCTCTCCTGGAAAAAGCTTCTGTGAAGGTATGTTAACATTTTTTCTTCCACTCTTTTGTGTTTTTGCTTCTCTGACAGGTTTTTCCCCTTCTAGCCGATGTTATTATCCTATTCTATTGATGGTATTTACTATGTTGTTCACTTGTTTACGTTTAAAATATTTTGCGGGGTGAGATTTGAGAGACCAGCTCAATAGATTTGCTTTACCATTTTGTTGATATTGTTTACCACGTTGTTTATTTGTGTACCGTTTCAATTTCTATGAAAACCATTGCCCAGCCGACTCGATGGATGAGTCCTTACCCATTTATTCTCTTCGGAATTTCACTTTAAACGGGCTGTTCATTTAGCCTTCTTTAACTATTTTTGGAACCCAAGCGTATGTTGTTGTTTTCCCGAATTTTGAAGAAGAAAATAGTTTCCAACCTATTTTAAAATCCTTTCTAACTTTTTGAAAGAAGATGCGTTTGTAGGTTGTGAGACTAGATACCCTTTTCCATGTTGGAAGAAAAGCGGAACGGCTCTTCTTTTTAACCCGAAACCGACCCCAGTCGAATCTGTCTGCCTTTTCAACCTCTCTAGGGTCCACTCGACAGGTTGTGGGATTGGATGCCCCTTTCCCTCTTGAAAGAAAAGTAGTACGAATATTGTTTCCATCCCGAAAGAAGAATAATCTCCCTCCCATTGAATCCATCTTCCTTTCCAATCTCTCTAGGGTAAGCTCGATTGGTTTCGGGACTCGATGTCAATTGTAAATCCTATCATTTTTGAGATTTTGGGGTTGTAATAGTCTCTTCAGAATTCCTAGGAGGAGCTAGGGATGACAGGTCTCCCTGCCTCTTACCGTAGTCAACTGTAAAACCCATCCATTTCGAGATTTCGTGGTTGTAACAGTATAATCAGACAGTCGGTCACAAAAGTATTCGAACACCGGCACCCATTCAGAAAATTTACTTTTCCGTTGAGAAACAAAATTGTCTCCAGAGTCCATCTTGCTTCGATAGAAAAAAAAACAAAAGGATGGCTCATGTCCAAAATTGGCTAGGTGCATGAAACAAAATACAACATGACCTATCTGGGTGAGATGGGAAACAAAATGGCTGCTCACGTGATCCATTATTGCGCTCATAGAAAACGCAAAGTGTCGCTGCGGCTCGTCTCGGTTCGCGAAGAGTGAAAACCCAAAACGGTCTGCAGTGTCTATCTTTTTTGGATGAGAAAACAAAAGGATGGCTCATGTCCAATTTATTTAGGTGTGGGAAAAAATATAACGTGACCTATCTGGATGAGATGTCTCCAGCGATCCAGTATAGACTTTTTCCCCATCTGCAATAGGTGACATCTATAAACAATTTCATTGAAATCTCCTCGAAATATAAGAAACAGCTAGCTCGTGAAATTGTAAGGTATTCCCAAAGAATTCCACTTCTTGAAGAAGGAAAAACATTCTAGCTGCAGATGGGGCAGAGAGAGAAAAGCATGTTGCACCATGGAGAGCCCGCACGGTTCTGAACAGAAAACGTGGAATGCTTTTATAGAAAAGAGTTGAAAGTGAAAGTAAAAGCCGACTGGAAATTTTTCACTTGGTTGCCGACTGGGAAAAAAATTTCAGAGCTCAGAAAAAAATTCTGAGATATAAAAAAAAAAAAAAAAAACTTTTTGTTAATTTTTTTCCCTACCCCCCTTTTGTGTGGGAATGTTGTCTCACTGTTTCTAAAAATAGACCATGACTCATTCTAGGAATTATATGTTTTAGAAAGGATGAGTCATGGTTTTTGGGTTTCTCCATTCCAAAGTAAACAAAGTGAAGACATCAAATTAATAGAAAAAAAAGGAAGAGTTTTTTTTTTTTATAGCTCTGCAAAATATTTTTCCCATTCAACAGCCAAGAAATATTTCCAGCCAATACAATTTCATTTTTACTTTCACTTTCAATTCATTTCTTATATCTATAAGAACATTTCATGTTTCTGTTCAGATCAGTGTGGGTTGTTCAAGATGCAGCAACTCTACTCCATCCCACAACCAGGAAAAAAAGATGTTCTTTCATGAGGAATTCTTTTGGCTTTCGAAAACAATGATGACATGATGATTGTAATACATTTCTGTTCTCGTGTCCCATGCTTGAACTCAGAATTATTTCCAGAACTCTGAAAATTTTTCCTAGTCAGCTCGATGACCCAACTTTCGTATATTTATTTTTTAAGCCACTCGAGTTTCGACTTGCCATCCGTGTGTGCTGTGCATTCAACCTGGAGACACATTCCCTGAGCTCTAAGAAAATGTTTCCCAGCCCACTCAATCGCTGAAATGGATTAAATATAAATTCTTTCATACATTTTTAAACCTCAAGAGTGTTAGCTGTCATGGAAAGAGCCTTTTCCCCCCCTGAGCTCTAAGAAAATGTTTCCCAGCAGACTCAATCGCTGAAATGGATTAAAAATAAATTCTTTCGTACATTTTTAAACCTCAAGAGTGTTAGCTGTCATGGAAAGAGCCTTTTTTTCCCCTGAGCTCTAAGAAAATGTTTCCCAGCCCACTCAATCGCTGAAATGGATTAAAAACAAATTCTTTCATACATTTTTAAAGCTCAAGCGTGTTAGGTGTCATGGAAAAGGCCTGTTTTCCCCAGCCCACTCAATCGCTGAAATGGATTAAAAATAAATTCTTTCATACATTTTTAAAGCTCAAGTGTGTTAGCTGTCATGGAAAGAGCCATTTTTTCCCAGCCCACTCAATCGCTGAAAGGGATCAAAAATAAATTCTTTCATACATTTGTTTAAACCTCAAGAGTGTTAACTGTCATGGAAACTGAAATTTATGTCATGGTTTGTGTCTCACACGTCGTGAACGGTATGATTTGAGGTGAAAATTGAAAACCCGGTATGAAAAATCTCTTTAACTTCACTTTAGAAGAAGGTGTGGGATAGAGAGATTCCGTCATGGGAAAATGTCTTTCAATATCATGGAAAATGTCTTTCAATGTCCGTCATGGAAAAATGTCATTCAATATCATGACATCTCCTTTCAAATAGGATTGAAGGATTTTTCTTAAACCATGTTGAAATCTTGATGCATCCAAACCACGGATGGGAAATTCTGATTCATGGATGGATCATCCAATTTCGCTAGAACCTGATAAATGGTTGCTGATGAAATCCAAACGAGGGGCCGTAGCTTTTCAAAAGGGAAACATTTTCCTCTAAACAGAAGAATGATTTCTATTCTGTGAGACATTAAAATGTGGAAAGAAACTTGTGTTCACAGAAGCTCTTTATAGAAGAGTGGTCCTGGGTCCAGATGAGATTGAGAAAGAGAAAAAGCATGTTGCACCTTCGACAGCCCGCACGGTTCTGAATAGAAAACGTGGAATACTTTTATAGAAAAGCGTTGAAAGTGAAAGTAAAACCCAAATCGTGTTGGCTGGAAAATTTTGACTTGGTTGCCGACTGCGAAAAAATTTTTAGAGCTCAGAAAAAAATTCTGAGACGTAAAAAAAAAAAAAAAAAAAAAAAAAAAAGAAACTTTTTGTTAATTTTTATCATGTCTTCTAGACATGATAAAAATTAACCCTACCCCCCTTTTGTGTGGGAATGTTGTCTCACTATTTCTAAAAATAGACCATGACTCGTTCTAGGAATTATATGTTTTAGAAAGGATGAGTCATGGTCTTTGGGTTTCTCCATTCCAAAGTAAAGAAAGTGAAGACATCAATTTAATTAGAAAAAAAGGAAGAGTTTTTTTTTTTTTTTTTTTTTTTTAGCTCTGGAAATATTTTTCCCATTCAACAGCCAAGAAATATTTCCAGCCAATACAATTTCATTTTTACTTTCACTTTCAATTCATTTCTTATATCTATAAAAGCATTTCAAATTTCTGTTCAGATCAGTGTGGGTTGTTCAAGATGCAGCAACTCTACTCCATCCCACAACCAGGAAAAAAAGATGTTCTTTCATGAGGAATTCTTTTGGCTTTCGAAAACAATGATGACATGATGATTGTAATACATTTCTGTTCTCATGTCCCATGCTTGAACTCAGAATTATTTCCAGAGCTCTGAGAATTTTTTCTAGTCCACTCGATGACCCAAATTTCGTATATTTATTTAAGCTACTCGAGTTTCGACTACCCATCCGTGTGTGCTGTGCATTCAACCTGGACACACATTCCTGAGCTCTAAGAAAATTTTCCGAGCGCACTCAATCGCTGAAATGGATTTAAAATAAATTGTTTCATACATTTTTAAAGCTCAAGAGTGCTAGGTGTCATGGAAAGAGCCTTGTTTTTCCCTGAGCTCTAAGAAAATGTTTCCCAGCCCCCTCAATCGCTGAAATGGATTAAAAATAAATTCTTTCATACATTTTTAAAGCTCAAGAGTGTTAGGTATCATGAAAAGAGCTTTCTCTTTCCACAGCCCACTCAATCGCTGAAATGGATTTAAAATAAATTGTTTCATACATTTTTAAAGCTCAAGCGTGTTAGTTGTGATGGATGAAATGGATTTAAAATAAATTTTTTCATACATTTTTAAAGCTCAAGCGTGTTAGCTGTCATGGAAAGGGCCTTTTTTTCCCAGCCCACTCAATCGCTGAAATGGATTAAAAATAAATTCTTTCATACATGTTTAAAGCTCAAGCGTGTTAGCTGTCATGGAAAGAACCTTTTTTTCCCCTGCGCACTCAATCGCTGAAATGGATTAAAAATAAATTCTTTCATACATGTTTAAAGCTCAAGCGTGTTAGCTGTCATGGAAAGAACCTTTTTTTCCCCTGCCCACTCAATCGCTGAAACGGATCAAAAATAAATTCTTTCATACATTTGTTTAAACCTCAAGACTGTTAGCTGTCATGAAAACTGAAATTTATGTCACGGTTTGTGTGTCAGACGTCGTCAACGGTATGATTTGAGGTGAAAATTGAAAACCCGGTATGAAAAATCTCTTTAACTTCACTTTAGAAGAAGGTGTGGGATAGAGAGATTTCGTCATGGGAAAATGTCTTTCAATGTCTTTCAATGTCCGTCATGGGAAAATGTCATGTCCTTTCAAATAGGATTGAAGGATTTTTCTTAAACTTTGTTGAAATATTGATGCATAAAAACCACGGATGGGAAATTGGATGATCCATGGATGGATCATCCAATTTCGCTAGACCCTGATAAACGGTTGCTGATGAAATCCAAACGAGGGGTCCTAGCTTTTCAAATGGGAAACATTTTCCCCTAAACGGAGAAATGATTTCTATTCTGTGAGACGTCAAAAATTGGAAAAAAGCTTGTGTTCACAGAAGCTCTTTCTAGAAGAGTGGTCCTGGGTCCAGATGAGGTAGAGAGAGAAAAAGTATGCTGCACCTTGGACAGCCCGCGAAGTTCTGAACAGAAAACGTAGAATACTTTTATAGAAAAGAGTTGAAAGTGAAAGTAAAAGGCCAATCGTCTTGGTTGGAGAATTTTCATTTGGTTGCCGAAAAATTTTGAAATGTAAAAAAAAAAAAAAAAAAAAAAAAAGCTTTTTGTTAATTTTTATCATGTCTTTTAGACATGATAAAAATTAACCCTACCCCCCTTTTGTGTGGGAATGTTGTCTCACTGTTTTTAAAAATAGACCATGACTCATTTTAGGAATTATATGTTTTAGAAAGGATGAGTCATGGTCTTTAGGTTTCTCCATTCCAAAGTAAACAAAGTGAAGACATCAATTTAATAGAAAAAAAGGAAGATTTTTTTTTTTTTTTTTTTTTTTTTTAAGCTCTGGAAATATTTTTCCCATTCGACAGCCAAGAAATATTTCCAGCCAATACAATTTCATTTTTACTTTCACTTTCAGTTAATTTCTTATATCTATAAAAACATTCCACATTTCTGTTCAGATCAGTGTGGGTTGTTGACGATGCAACATCTCTACCTCATCCCGCAACCAGGAAGAAAAGATGTTGTTTCATGAGGAATTGTTTTGGCTTTCGAAAACCACGATGGCGTGATGATTATAATATATTTCTGTTCTAATCCGTGGGGTTTGTGGAAAATACATTCTCGGTACGTAATCCCCCACCCAGGAAGAACAGAAAATGTTTTAAAAGGAATACTTTGGCCTGATGTTTGAAAAAAACAATGATCACAGGGCTGTTGGGATAAGATTGAGAACCCATGATGATGTTGTGCGATGAGGCTAATCTTTTTTACTTAAACGGATCTTCTTCTAAACATCCAAGGTATGATTGTTTCCCAAGATGAAAGAAAACAATACCTTTGTTTCTTTTTTACAAGAAAAGTATCCTCAATAATGTTGCTGAAAAGATTAAAGCGATATTTCCTCATGGAACTATTGGACCGCTCGTCTATGGTGTTGTCGGAAGGGATATCACATTCAATCCCTTTTTACCGACTCACAAATCACGAAAGGAGTGGCTTTCCAGCATCCAGTGCACCCAGCTTCCCTTACAGAGTTCCGTGAAGGAGGCTCGTGGGTATTGAATTCTATTTCTGTGTGTTGTTTCTCAAAGACCCACAGGATGAAATCCATCTTCCTCCCTCGCGATTGACTAAAAGAATTCCTCTTCTTGAGAAAGAACATCCTAGGTCTAGAGGAGGTAGAGAGAGAGAAAAAGAGCATTTTGCACCTTGGACAGCCCGCACGGTTCTGAACAGAAAACGTGGAATACTTATATAGAAAAGAGTTGAAAGTGAAAGTAAATCGCGTTGGCTGGAAACATTTCTGTTGGCTGTCGACTGGGAAAAAATTTTCAGAGGTCAGAAAGAAATTCTGAGATGAAAAAAAAAAAAAATCTTTTTGTTAATTTTTATCATGTCTTCTAGACATGATAAAAATTAACTCTACCCCCTTTTGTCTGGGAATGTTGTCTCACCCTTTCTAAAAATAGACCATGTATACCAATATACTACAAACGGACTTGAACGCCTGTTCTCAGTATGTAGCTATACAAATTTGAAGGTAAAATAAAAAAAAAGACATCTTTTTGGGGAAAAGGGAGTAAATTTGTATAGGAATATACTACAAACGGAATTTAAGGGCTGTTTTCAGTATATAGCTATACAAATTGGAAGGTAAAAAAAAATAAAAAAAGACATCTTTTTTTTCGGGGGGGGAAGGCAGTGAATTTGTATAGGAATATACTACAAACGGACTTTAAAGCCTGTTTTCAGCATATAGCGATACAAATTGGAAGTTAAAAAAAATAAAAAAAGACATCTTTTTTTTCGGAGGGGGGAAGGCAGTGAATTTGTATAGGAATATACTACAAACGGACTTTAAAGCCTGTTTTCAGCATATAGCTATACAAATTGGAAGGTAAAAAAATAAAAAAGACATCTTTTTGCTGGGAAATTAAGTGAATTTGTATAGGAATATACTACAAACTGACTTTAATGCCTGTTTTCAGTATATAGCTATACAAATTGGAAGGTAAAAAAAATAAAAAAAAGATATCTTTTTTGGGGAAAAGGAGTGAACATCAAGAAAAGAACATCATGGGTCCAAGAATTGAAACTGAAAGTCCAAAAACGAAATGTTAATGACTGGGAAGAAAATTTTCAAAGCTCAAAAAAAAAAAGATTTAAAAAAAAAACACTTCCTTTTTCTTTCTTAATTTGATGAATTCTTTTAAAAACTAAAAAAGTGAAGACATCAAATTAAGAAAAAAAGAGGAAGGTTTTTTTTTTTTTTTTTTTTTTTTTACTTTTCCAGAGCTCTGAGAATTTTTCCCAGTCGGTTTCTAGAAGCAACTCGTTAATGTATTTAAACCACTCGCGTTTCAGTTCAGTTCAGTCTGTGCTGTGCACTCAACGTGGATACACGCTTCTCACTCTCCTGGGAAGAGCTTCTGTGAAGGTATGTGAACATTTTTTTCTTACTCTTTTGTATTTCATAGATTACAAATATTTATTGAGTCACCCATTTTATAGAAACGTATTCTTATTTCCTTTCAATACTTTGAGGTAGGGTAATATTTTTCCCCCTGCTACTGTTTTTGTTTTTCAAGGCTGGAAATGTTTTACTCAATAGCTGTTTTTATAGAAAACATGCTATTATTTCGTATACTGATATATTTTGTGAAACTTTAACAAATCCTTTTCAACAAGGCAAGATCATGTGATCCACAGCTGGCTAGACACGTCAGTGTAATCGGATCACGATTGTTCCATCATATACTGATATATTTTGTGAAACTTTAACAAATTCCTTTCAAGAAGCCAAGATCTCGTGATCCACAGCTGACTCCATTAGTCAGGAAAAACGGATCACGATTTTATCAATCGTATACTGATATATTTTGTGAAACTTTAACAAATCCCTTTGAACAGGGCAAGATCTCGTGATCTATAGCTGGCTAGAGCAGTCAGGATCAACGGATGACGATGATTCCATCGTATACTGATATATTTTGTGAAACTTTAACAAGGCAAGATCTCGTGATCCACAGCTGGCTAGCCTAGTCAGGATTAACGGATCACGATTTTATCAATCGTATACTGATATATTTTGTGAAACTTCTTTAACAAATCCTTTTCAATAAGGCAAGATCTCGTGATCCACAGCTGGCTAGAGCAGTCAGTATAATCGGATCACGACTGTTCCCTCGTATACTGATATACTTTGTGAAATTTTAACAAATGACTTTCAAGAAGGCAAGATCTCATGATCCAGAGCTGACTCAATCAGTCAGGATTTACGGATCACGATTGTTCCATTGTATACTGATATATTTTGTGAAACTTCTTTAACAAATGACTTTCAAGAAGGCAAGATCTCGTGATCCAGAGCTGACTCAATCAGTCAGGATTAACGGATCACGATTATTCCATTGTATACTGATATATTTTGTGAAACTTCTTTAACAAATGACTTTCAAGAAGGCAAGATCTCGTGATTCACAGCTGACTAGACTTGTAAGAATTAACGGGTCACGATAGTTCCATTGTATACTGATATATTTTGTGGAACTTTAACAAATTGGTTTCAACAAGGCAAGATCCTGTGATCCACAGCTGACTCCATCAGTCAGGATAACGGATTATGATTTTTTTCAATCGTATACTGATATATATTTTGTATATTTTGTGAAACTTTAAGAAATCCTTTTCAAAAAAGGCAAGGTCTTGTGATCCACAGCTGACTCCATCAGTCAGGATAACGGATCACGATGGTTCCATCGTATACTGATATATATTTTGTGAAACGTTAACAAATGATTTTCAAGAAGGCAAAATCATGTGATTCAATAGAATTGTTCAATCGTATACTGGTATATTCTGATAAAACAACAGAATGATCCAATTTTGAATACGATCCCAATATGTTTTTATAAAATCCATTTCATATTTTGTAAAACGTGAACGACTGACTTTCAAGCTGGCTGCATGGGTGTTTTTTTTTCGTGGTTTTTCCCCATGTGTAACGTGAATACGAGCCAGTTTCCCTTCCAAAGTTCTCCACGAAGGCATTTCTTAAGGCAAATAGCCCTCAAATACTTTACCGTCCTCCGAATCGAATTGACCTCTCTCCAACTTCCACGGTTTCATTTGAACGATCGAGTCGACTGTTGGAAAAAAATATCTGACAGCTGAAAACAATATCTCCACACACCTTCACAAAACCTCTTTCCAGGAAGAAGAAGCGTGTATTCACCTCCAGTGCACAGCACAGACTGATTTAAAGCTGAAACGCGAGTGGTTTAAATAGATGAGAACCCTCTATAGAAATAATTTGAATATATCTGGTTTTGTGATCCAAGCCGACTGGGAAAAAATTCTCAGAGCTCAGAAAAAAATTCTGAGATGTAAAAAAAAAAAAAAAAATCTTTTTGTTAATTCTTATCATGTCTTCTAGACATGATAAAAATTAACTCCCTTCTCTTTTTGTCTGGGAATGTTGTCTCACACTTTCTAAAAATAGACTATGACTCATTCTTGTGGAATTCTGTTGGGATTTTACTTTCGATTGGCTTTTGACTTTGTTTCAATTCCCCAGTTATCTATAAAAGCATTCCGCGTTTCACTTCAGATCCGTGTGGGCTGTGGAAGAGGCAACACGTCTCTCTCTTTACCCAATCTCATGATATTCTTTAAGAATTTCTTAGCCATTTGTCAAAGAAGGGGACTATAATTGAAGAATTTATGAATTTGGGAACATGTCACCCATGGCAAATCTAAAATCTTGGAAGTGGATACTGGAAAGCCCCGCTCTGATTATAATTCTGAGTTCTAGCATGGGACATTTTTTAAATCAATAAGCTAAACTATTCCGCGTTTCACTTCAGATCCGTGTGGGCTGTGGAAGAGGCAACACGTCTCTCTCTTTACCCAATCTCATGATATTCTTTAAGAATTTCTTAGCCATTTGTCAAAGAAGGGGACTATAATTGAAGAATTTATGAATGTGGGAACATGTCACCCATGGCAAATCTAAAATCTTGGAAGTGGATACTGGAAAGCCCCGCTCTGATTATAATTCTGAGTTCTAGCATGGGACATTTTTTAAATCAATAAGTTAAACTATTTTTCTAGTCTCATATTCTCTCGTGACTAGGGTTCCAGATTTGGGTAGAGAGAGACATGTTGCCTCATCAACAGCCCGCACTGTTCTGAACAGAAACGTGGAATGCTTTTATAGAAAAGTGAAGATTTGAAAGTGAAAGTCGAAAAACGAAATGGGATCGGCTAGGAAAAATTTCTCAGAGCTCAGAAAAAAATTTTGAGATGTAAAAAAAAAAAAAAAAAAAAAAAAAAAAAAAAAAAAAAAAAAACTTTTTGTTAATTTTTATCATGTCTTCTAGACATGATAAAAATTAACTCCCTTCTCTTTTTGTCTGGGAATGTTGTCTCACTCTTTCTAAAAATAGACTATGACTCATTCTTTCTAAGAATAGAATTCCAAGAAAAGATTGGATGAGTCATGGTCTATTTTTAGAAACTGGGAGAAACATTCCCAGACAAAAGGGGGGTGAGTTATATTTTATCATGTTATTATTATTATTATTATTATTATTATTATTATTATTATTATTTTCTGACTCAGAATTTTTTCTCGGCTCAGAAATTTTCCCAGCCGATCCGATTTCGTTTTTTTACTTTCACTTTCAATTCTTCTCTTATCTATAAAAGCATTCTACGTTTCTGTTCAGAACAGTGTGGGCTGTTGGAAAGGCAACACGTCAATGTTTCCCCCTCGACTCGATTGAGTCAAACGAGACCTATCTAAAGGGTTATTAGAACGAATTCATACTTGTGTATTGAAATCACTCCAGTTTCGACTTAACATCAGTGTGTGCTGTGTAGTCTGCTTGGATACATACTTTTCCCTACTAGAAAGAGCTTTTGTGAAGGTAGGCCATCCATTCTTCATAGCTCTTAGACATTTATTTCCAGCTGATTTGATCGACGAGACATCACCTTATTTTTAAGCATCCACTCTCTGGGATCTATGAAAGTTTTTATCGTTTTGTTTCTGTTGAGTCTTTGCTGTAGAGCCCCCAAATGTCTACAAGGGTTCTTATTCTAGAACGTGTGCACTATTTTGACGTTTCATTTCATAGCTGGGGTGATGGGTGGGTCACCTTCCTTTCAAACTGCACCGTGGAGTTAGAGATGTTAGAAAGTTTCGAGCCCACGTGTTTAATTCATGGGTGAACCACGGGTCGTGAACAAAACAGGACCCTTCGTGGATCGTCCCTAGGAAAAAGCACAGAACGGAAATGGCTACTCGTGTTTTGTCTATTCGACATTATTCAAAAGGATCTCTACTCTCTTTTTGGTTCGAAGTATGTCTCTACCTGTTGTCTTAGGTGTCTAAAGAAATTTGCTTTTCAGGAAAGGAGTTGTCTTAGGTTTCTAAAGAAATTAGCTTTTCAGGAAAGGAATGTTACTTGAGAAACAGGACGAGATAGGTTGAGAGAGGTTTCAAAGAAAAAAGAGAGATGTCGTTCATTTTTATCAATACTTTTATAGAAAAGAGGAGTTGAAAGTGAAAGTCGAAAAACGAAATGAGATCGGCTGGGAAAATATTTTCAGAGCTCAGAAAAAAATTCTGAGATGTAAAAATTAACAAAAAGTTTTTTTTTTTTTTTTTTTACATCTCAAAATTTTTTTTTGAACTCTGAGAAATTTTTCCTAGCCGATCCCATTTCGTTTTTCGACTTTCACTTTCAACTCTTCAATTTTCTATAAAAGCATTCCACGTTTCTGTTCAGAACAGTGCGGGCTGTTGATGAGGCAACATGTCTCTCTCTACCCAAATCTGGAACCCTAGTCACGAGAGAATATGAGACTAGAAAAATAGTTTAACTTATTGATTTAAAAAATGTCCCATGCTAGAACTCAGAATTATAATCAGAGCGGGGCTTTTCAGTATCCACTTCCAAGATTTTAGATTTGCCATGGGTGACATGTTCCCAAATTCCTAAATTCTTCAATTATAGTCCCCTTCTTTGACAAATGGCTAAGAAATTCTTAAAGAATATCATGAGATTGGGTAAAGAGAGAGACGTGTTGCCTCTTCCACAGCCCACACGGATCTGAAGTGAAACGCGGAATGCTTTTATAGATAACTGGGGAATTGAAACAAAGTCAAAAGCCAATCGAAAGTAAAATCCCAACAGAATTCCACAAGAATGAGTCATAGTCTATTTTTAGAAAGAGTGAGACAACATTCCCTGACAAAAAGAGAAGGGAGTTAATTTTTATCATGTCTAGAAGACATGATAAAAATTAACAAAAAGATTTTTTTTTTTTTTTTTTTTTTTTTACATCTCAGAATTTTTTTCTGAGCTCTGAGAAATTTTTCCCAGTCGGCTTGGATCACAAAACCAGATATATTCAAATTATTTCTATAGAGGGTTCTCATCTATTTAAACCACTCGCGTTTCAGCTTTAAATCAGTCTGTGCTGTGCACTGGAGGTGAATACACGCTTCTTCTTCCTGGAAAGAGGTTTTGTGAAGGTGTATGGAGATATTGTTTTCAGCTGTCAGACATTTTTTTCCAACAGCCGACTCGATCGTTCAAATGACACCGTGGAAGTTGGAGAGAGGTCAAGTCGATTCGGAGGACGGTAAAGCATTTGAGGGCTATTTGCCTTAAGAAATGCCTTTGTGGAGGACTTTGGAAGAGAAACTGGCTCGTATTCACGTTACACATGGGAAAAAACCACGAAAAAAAACACCCATGCAGCCAGCTTGAAAGTCAGTCGTTCACGTTTTACAAAATATGAAATGGATTTTATAAAAACATATTGGGATCGTATTCAAAATTGGATCATTCTGTTGTTTTATCAGAATATACCAGTATACGATTGAACAATTCTATTGAATCACATGATTTTGCCTTCTTGAAAGTCATTTGTTAACGTTTCACAAAATATATATCAGTATACGATGGAACCATCGTGATCCGTTATCCTGACTGATGGAGTCAGCTGTGGATCACAAGACCTTGCCTTTTTTGAAAAGGATTTGTTAAAGTTTCACAAAATATACAAAATATATATCAGTATACGATTGAAAAAAATCATGATCCGTTATCCTGACTGATGGAGTCAGCTGTGGATCACAGGATCTTGCCTTGTTGAAAACAATTTGTTAAAGTTCCACAAAATATATCAGTATACAATGGAACTATCGTGATCCGTTAATTCTGACAAGTCTAGTCAGCTGTGGATCACGAGATCTTGCCTTCTTGAAAGTCATTTGTTAAAGAAGTTTCACAAAATATATCAGTATACAATGGAATAATCGTGATCCGTTAATCCTGACTGATTGAGTCAGCTCTGGATCACGAGATCTTGCCTTCTTGAAAGTCATTTGTTAAAGAAGTTTCACAAAATATATCAGTATACAATGGAACAATCGTGATCCGTTAATCCTGACTGATTGAGTTAGCTCTGGATCATGAGATCTTGCCTTCTTGAAAGTCATTTGTTAAAATTTCACAAAGTATATCAGTATACGAGGGAACAGTCGTGATCCGATTATACTGACTGCTCTAGCCAGCTGTGGATCACGAGATCTTGCCTTATTGAAAAGGATTTGTTAAAGAAGTTTCACAAAATATATCAGTATACGATTGATAAAATCGTGATCCGTTAATTCTGACTAGTCTAGCCAGCTGTGGATCACGAGATCTTGCCTTGTTAAAGTTTCACAAAATATATTAGTATACGATGGAATCATCGTCATCCGTTGATCCTGACTGCTCTAGCCAGCTACGGATCACGAGATCTTGCCCTGTTGAAAGGGATTTGTTAAAGTTTCACAAAATATATCAGTATACGATTGATAAAATCGTGATCCGTTTTTCCTGACTAATGGAGTCAGCTGTGGAACACGAGATCTTGGCTTCTTGAAAGGAATTTGTTAAAGTTTCACAAAATATATCAGTATATGATGGAACAATCGTGATCCAATTACACTGACGAGTCTAGCCAGCTGTGGATCACGAGATCTTGGCTTCTTGAAAGGAATTTGTTAAAGTTTCACAAAATATATCAGTATAGGATGGAACAATCGTGATCCGATTACACTGACGTGTCTAGCCAGGTGTGGATCACATGATCTTGCCTTGTGGAAATGGATTTGTTAAAGTTTCACAAAATATATCAGTATACGAAATAATAGCATGTTTTCTATAAAAACAGCTATTGAGCAAAACATTTCCAGCCTTGAAAAACAAAAACAGTAGCAGGGGGAAAAATATTACCCTACCTCAAAGTATTGAAAGGAAATAAGAATACATTTCTATAAAATGGGTGACTCAATAAATATTTGTAGTCTATGAAATACAAAAGAGTAAGAAAAAAATGTTCACATACCTTCACAGAAGCTCTTCCCAGGAGAGTGAGAAGCGTGTATCCACGTTGAGTGCACAGCACAGACTGAACTGAAACTGAAACGCGAGTGGTTTAAATACATTAACGAGTTGCTTCTAAAAACCGAGTGGGAAAAATTCTCAGAGCTCTGGAAAAGTAAAAAAAAAAAAAAAAAAACCTTCCTCTTTTTTTCTTAATTTGATGTCTTCACTTTTTTAGTTTTTAAAAGGTCAAAAGAATGAAGACATCAAATTAAGAAAGAAAAAGGAAGTGTTTTTTTTTTTTAAATCTTTTTTTTGAGCTTTGAAAATTTTCTTCCCAGTCATTAACATTTCGTTTTTGGACTTTCCAGTTTCAATTCTTGGACCCATGATGTTCTTTTCTTGATATTCTTGTAGTATATTCCTATACAAATTCACTCCTTTTCCCCAAAAAAGATATCTTTTTTTTATTTTTTTTACCTTCCAATTTGTATAGCTATATGCTGAAAACAGGCTTTAAAGTCCGTTTGTAGTATATTCCTATACAAATTCACTGCCTTCCCCCCCGAAAAAAAGATGTCTTTTTTTATTTTTTTTTACCTTCCAATTTGTATAGCTATATACTGAAAACAGGCCTTAAATTACGTTTGTAGTATATTCCTATACAAATTTACTCCCTTTTCCCCAAAAAGATGTCTTTTTTTTTATTTTACCTTCAAATTTGTATAGCTACATACTGAGAACAGGCGTTCATGTCCGTTTGTAGTATATTGGTATACATGGTCTATTTTTAGAAAGGGTGAGACAACATTCCCAGACAAAAGGGGGTAGAGTTAATTTTTATCATGTCTAGAAGACATGATAAAAATGAACAAAAAGATTTTTTTTTTTTTTTTTCATCTCAGAATTTCTTTCTGACCTCTGAAAATTTTTTCCCAGTCGACAGCCAACAGAAATGTTTCCAGCCAAAGCGATTTACTTTCACTTTCAACTCTTTTCTATATAAGTATTCCACGTTTTCTGTTCAGAACCGTGCGGGCTGTCCAAGGTGCAACATGCTCTTTTTCTCTCTCTCTACCTCCTCTAGACCTAGGATGTTCTTTCTCAAGAAGAGGAATTCTTTTAGTCAATCGCGAAGGAGGAACATGGATTTCATCCTGTGGGTCTTTGAGAAACAACACACAGAAATAGAATTCAATACCCACGAGCCTCTTTCACGGAACTCTGTAAGGGAAGCTGGGTGCACTGGATGCTGGAAAGCCACTCCTTTCGTGAATTGTGAGTCGGTAAAAAGGGATTGAATGTGATATCCCTTCCGACAACACCATAGACGAGCGGTCCAACAGTTCCATGAGGAAATATCGCTTTAATCTTTTCAGCAACATTATTGAGGATACTTTTCTTGTAAAAAAGAAAAAAAAGGTATTGTTTTCTTTCATCTAGGGAAACAATCATACCTTGGATGTTTAGAAGAAGATCCGTTTAAGTAAAAAAGATTAGCCTCATCGCACAACATCATCATGAGTTCTCAATCTGATCCCAACAGCCCTGTGGTCATTGTTTTTTTCAAACGTCAGGCCAAAGTATTCCTTTTAAAACATTTTCTGTTCTTCCTGGGTGGGGGATTACGTACCGAGAATGTATTTTCCACAAACCCCACGGATTAGAACAGAAATATATTATAATCATCACGCCATCGTGGTTTTCGAAAGCCAAAACAATTCCTCATGAAACAACATCTTTTCTTCCTGGTTGTGGGATGAGGTAGAGATGTTGCATCGTCAACAACCCACACTGATCTGAACAGAAATGTGGAATGTTTTTATAGATATAAGAAATTAACTGAAAGTGAAAGTAAAAATGAAATTGTATTGGCTGGAAATATTTCTTGGCTGTCGAATGGGAAAAATATTTCCAGAGCTAAAAAAAAAAAAAAACTCTTCCTTTTTTTCTATTAAATTGATGTCTTCACTTTGTTTACTTTGGAATGGAGAAACCCAAAGACCGTGACTCATCCTTTCTAAAACATATAATTCCTAGAATGAGTCATGGTCTATTTTTAGAAACAGTGAGACAACATTCCCACACAAAAGGGGGGTAGGGTTAATTTTTATCATGTCTAAAAGACATGATAAAAATTAACAAAAAGTTTTTTTTTTTTTTTTTATATATATTTCAAAATTTTTTTCTGAGCTCTGAAAAATTTTTCCCAGTCGGCAACCAAATGAAAATTCTCCAACCAAGACGATTGGCCTTTTACTTTCATTTTCAACTCTTTTCTATAAAAGTATTCTACGTTTCCTGTTCAGAACTGCGCGGGCTGTCCAAGGTGCAGCATACTTTTTCTCTCTCTACCTCATCTGGACCCAGGACCACTCTTCTAGAAAGAGCTTCTGTGAACAGAAGCTTTTTTCCAATTTTTGACGTCTCACAGAATAGAAATCATTTCTCCGTTTAGGGGAAAATGTTTCCCATTTGAAAAGCTAGGACCCCACGTTTGGATTTCATCAGCAACCGTTTATCAGGGTCTAGCGAAATTGGATGATCCATCCATGGATCATCCAATTTCCCATCCGTGGTTTTTATGCATCAAGATTTCAACATGGTTTAATAAAAATCCTTCAATCCTATTTGAAAGGAGATGACATTTTCCCATGACGGACATTGAAAGACATTGAAATACATTTTCCCATGACGAAATCTCTCTATCCGACACCTTCTTCTAAAGTGAAGTTAAAGAGATTTTTCATACCGGGTTTTCAATTTTCACCTCAAATCATACCGTTGACGACGTCTGACACACAAACCGTGACATAAATTTCAGTTTTCATGACAGCTAACAGTCTTGAGGTTTAAACAAATGTATGAAAGAATTTATTTTTGATCCGTTTCAGCGATTGAGTGGGCTGTGAAAAAAAGGCTCTTTCCACGACAGCTAACACGCTTGAGCTTTAAACATGTATGAAAGAATTTATTTTTAATCCATTTCAGCGATTGAGTGGGCTGGGGAAAAAAAGGTTCTTTCCATGACAGCTAACACGCTTGAGCTTTAAACATGTATGAAAGAATTTATTTTTAATCCATTTCAGCGATTGAGTGGGCTGGGAAAAAAAGGCCCTTTCCATGACAGCTAACACGCTTGAGCTTTAAAAATGTATGAAACAATTTATTTTAAATCCATTTCATCCATGACAGCTAACACGCTTGAGCTTTAAAAATGTATGAAACAATTTATTTTAAATTCATTTCAGCGATTGAGTGGGCTGTGAAAGAAAAAGCTCTTTCCATGATACCTAACACTCTTGAGCTTTAAAAATGTATGAAAGAATTTATTTTTAATCCATTTCAGCGATTGAGGGGGCTGGGAAACATTTTCTTAGAGCTCAGGGAAAACCAAGGCTCTTTCCATGACACCTAACACTCTTGAGCTTTAAAAATGTATGAAACAATTTATTTTAAATCCATTTCAGCGATTGAGTGGGTTCGAAAATTTTCTTAGAGCTCAGGGAATGTGTGTCCAGGTTGAATGCACAGCACACACGGATGGGTAGTCGAAAATCGAGTAGCTTAAATAAATATACGAAATTTGGGTCATCGAGTGGACTAGAAAAAATTCTCAGAGCTCTGGAAATAATTCTGAGTTCAAGCATGGGACATGAGAACAGAAATGTATTACAATCATCATGTCATCATTGTTTTCGAAAGCCAAAAGAATTCCTCATGAAAGAACATCTTTTTTTCCTGGTTGTGGGATGGAGTAGAGTTGCTGCATCTTGAACAACCCACACTGATCTGAACAGAAATATGAAATGTTTTTATAGATATAAGAAATGAATTGAAAGTGAAAGTAAAAATGAAATTGTATTGGCTGGAAATATTTCTTGGCTGTTGAATGGGAAAAATATTTCCAGAGCAAAAAAAAAAAAAAAAAGAAAAAACTCTTCTTTTTTTTCTATTAAATTGATGTCTTCACTTTGTTTACTTTGGAATGGAGAAACCCAAAGACCATGACTCATCCTTTCTAAAACATATAATTCCTAGAACGAGTCATGGTCTATTTTTAGAAACAGTGAGACAACATTCCCACACAAAAGGGGGTAGGTTAATTTTTATCATGTCTAGAAAACATGATAAAAATTAACAAAAAGTTTCTTTTTTTTTTTTTTTTTTTTTTTTTTTTTTTACATCTCAGAATTTTTTTCTGAGCTCTAAAAATTTTTTCCCAGTCGGCAACCAAGTCAAAATTTTCCAGCCAACACGATTTGGGTTTTACTTTCACTTTCAACGCTTTTCTATAAAAGTATTCCACGTTTTCTATTCAGAACCGTGCGGGCTGTCGAAGGTGCAACATGCTTTTTCTCTTTCTCTATCTCATCTGGACCTAGGACCACTCTTCTATAAAGAGCTTCTGTGAACACAAGTTTCTTTCCACATTTTAATGTCTCACAGAATAGAAATCATTCTTCTGTTTAGGGGAAAATGTTTCCCTTTTGAAAAGCTACGGCCCCTCGTTTGGATTTCATCAGCAACCATTTATCAGGTTCTAGCGAAATTGGATGATCCATCCATGAATCAGAATTTCCCATCCGTGGTTTGGATGCATCAAGATTTCAACATGGTTTAAGAAAAATCCTTCAATCCTATTTGAAAGGTGATGTCATGATATTGAATGACATTTTTCCATGACGGACTTTGAAAGACATTTTCCATGATATTGAAAGACATTTTCCCATGACGGAATCTCTCTATCCCACACCTTCTTCTAAAGTGAAGTTAAAGAGATTTTTCATACCGGGTTTTCAAATTTCACCTCAAATCATACCGTTCACGACGTGTGAGACACAAACCATGACATAAATTTCAGTTTCCATGACAGTTAACACTCTTGAGGTTTAAACAAATGTATGAAAGAATTTATTTTTGATCCCTTTCAGCGATTGAGTTGGCTGGGAAAAAATGGCTCTTTCCATGGCAGCTAACACACTTGAGCTTTAAAAATGTTTGAAAGAATTTATTTTTAATCCATTTCAGCGATTGAGTGGGTTGGGGAAAACAGGCCTTTTCCATTACACCTAACACGCTTGAGCTTTAAAAATGTATGAAAGAATTTGTTTTTAATCCGTTTCAGCGATTGAGTGGGCTGGGAAACATTTTCTTAGAGCTCAGGGGAAAAAAAGGCTCTTTTCATGACAGCTAACACTCTTGAGGTTTAAAAATGTATGAAAGAATTTATTTTTAATCCATTTCAGCGATTGAGTCTGCTGGGAAACATTTTCTTAGAGCTCAGGGGGGAAAAAGGCTCTTTCCATGACAGCTAACACTCTTGAGGTTTAAAAATGTATGAAAGAATTTATTTTTAATCCATTTCAGCGATTGAGTGGGCTGGGAAACATTTTCTTAGAGCTCAGGGAATGTGTCTCCAGGTTGAATGCACAGCACACACGGATGGCAAGTCGAAACTCGAGTGGCTTAAAAAATAAATATACGAAAGTTGGGTCATCGAGCTGACTAGGAAAAATTTTCAGAGTTCTGGAAATAATTCTGAGTTCAAGCATGGGACATGAGAACAGAAATGTATTACAATCATCATGTCATCATTGTTTTCGAAAGCCAAAAGAATTCCTCATGAAAGAACATCTTTTTTTCCTGGTTGTGGGATGGAGTAGAGTTGCTGCATCTTGAACAACCCACACTGATCTGAACAGAAACATGAAATGTTCTTATAGATATAAGAAATGAATTGAAAGTGAAAGTAAAAATGAAATTGTATTGGCTGGAAATATTTCTTGGCTGTTGAATGGGAAAAATATTTCCAGAGCTATTAAAAAAAAAAAAAAAAAAAAAAAAAAAAACTCTTCCTTTTTTTTCTATTAATTTGATGTCTTCACTTTGTTTACTTTGGAATGGAGAAACCCAAAGACCATGACTCATCCTTTCTAAAACGTATAATTCCTAGAATGACTCATGGTCGATTTTTAGAAACAGTGAGACAACATTCCCACACAAAAGGGGGGTAGGGTTAATTTTTATCATGTCTAGAAGACATGATAAAAATTAACAAAATTTTTTTTTTTTTTTTTTTTTTTTTTTTTCTACATCTCAGAATTTTTTTCTGAGCTCTGAAATTTTTTTCCCAGTCGGCAACCAAGTGAAAAATTTCCAATCGGCTTTTACTTTCACTTTCAACTCTTTTCTATAAAAGCATTCCACGTTTTCTGTTCAGAACCGTGCGGGCTTTCCATGGTGCAACATGCTTCTTCTCTCTCTACCTCATCTGCAGCTAGGATGTTTTTCCTTCTTCAAGAAGTGGAATTCTTTGGGAATACCTTACAATTTCACGAGCTAGCTGTTTCTTATATTTCGAGGAGATTTCAATGAAATTGTTTATAAATGTCACCTATTGCAGATGGGGAAAAAGTCTATACTGGATCGCTGGAGACATCTCATCCAGATAGGTCACGTTATATTTTTTCCCACACCTAAATAAATTGGACATGAGCCATCCTTTTGTTTTCTCATCCAACAAAGATAGACACTGCAGACCGTTTTGGGTTTTCACTCTTCGCGAACCGAGACGAGCCGCAGCGACACTTTGCGTTTTCTATGAGCGCAATAATGGATCACGTGAGCAGCCATTTTGTTTCCCATCTCACCCAGATAGGTCATGTTGTATTTTGTTTCATGCACCTAGCCAATTTTGGACATGAGCCATCCTTTTGTTTTTTTTTTTCTATCGAACCAAGATGGACTCTGGAGACAATTTTGTTTCTCAACGGAAAAGTAAATTTTCTGAATGTGTGCCGGTGTTCGAATACTTTTGTGACCGACTGTACAGGATTTAAGACAGGTGTTTTCGTTATTAAATGAGGCCAGTCTAAAAGTTAATGTCGAAAAGTGCAAATTTGCAGCCCCTGAATTAAAATATTTAGGTTACAAGATATCTCAGAAAGGAATAGAGACAGACAAATCAAAAATAATCGCTGTACAAAAGTATCCGACTCCAAACACGGCGAAGAAGCTCTCTTCTTTTCTAGGACTTTGTTCATATTATAGGTCCTTTATAAAAAATTTTGCAGCTATTGCTGAACCATTGTTAAAATTAAAAAGGAAAAAGGCAAGATTCTCGTGACGGTCGAAGCCAATAGTGCTTTCGAAAAATTAAAACAAGCATTAACGCAAGCCCCTGTGTTGAAATTTCCTGAAAAGGATGAGAATTTAGAAATTTCAGCGGATGCTTCGGATTATGCGGTAGGAGCGGTACTTTCGCAAAATCAGCAGCCCGTGGCATTTTTTAGCCGAACTTTAAATCAAACACAAAGAAACTATTCCGCGACCGAGAGAGAGGCACTTGCAGTTCTGTTAGCAGTGCAAAAGTTCCGAGTCTATTTTGGAAAGGCGCCAATAACAGTGTACCCTGATCATGCGGGGTAACTAGATTGTACTCAGGGAAAAACTTATCCCCAAGGTTAATAAGATGGGCACTCAAGTTACAAGAATTTAATCTGGTAATCAAGCATATCCCCGGAAAGGAAAATATCGTAGCAGATGCCCTATCCAGAATTAAAATCGATGAAGAAGGTAATACCGTAAAGGTGGCAATGCTCACAGCATGTACAATAAATTCCCGAGAAACTGTAATAACCGAACTGGGTAAGAATCCTGAGTTTGGAAGCATTTATGAGTATTTAAAGGATCCTGAAAATTTTAGCCACCAAGATATTGTGGCGATAAGAAATAGGGCGGCCCATTACGAACTAATAGATGGTCTATTATTCTATACAAAAACTACGAATTCCAACAACGAATTTCGACCTGTTATCCCAGCTACTCTTAGATTAAATATCCTGCAGGAGCTCCATGACAGCCCTTTAGCTTCTCATGCTGGTATTCGGAAAACTATCCAACGCGTACGCGAGGCAGTCTATTTTCCTGAACTGCAAAAGTTAACAAGGGCGTATGTCCAGTCCTGCCCAACATGTCAAGCAGTTAATTATATTAATTTCCGCCCGGCCGGGTTTCTAAATAGTATTAAATCCGAATTTCCAAATGAAATAATTGGCATCGATTTATTGGGCCCTTTCCCAAAAAGTCAGTTAAATAAAAGTCGCTATCTCCTTGTTATGGTTGATCATTTCAGTAAATGGACCGAAATTGTTCCCTTAAAACGAGCCTCCGCGAAATTAGTTACTGATTCTATTTTAAATAAATATATTTTAAAATACGAGGCGCCCCTAAAAGTTATATCGGATAATGGTTCTCAATTTGTAAGTAATATATTTGAAGACATGTGCCAAAAACTGGGCATACATCATTTAAAAATGGTCCCGTATCGGCCGCAATCAAATATAGCGGAACGGGTCAATAGAAATATAGTGAAAATTATCCGTAGTTATGTTAAAAATTTTCATAAAAGCTGGGATAACTATGTCAATGAATTTGCTTCGCCCTTAGGACCGCAAAACATGATACAACGGGCAAAACTCCTTCTGAGTTATTTTTAGGCAGAAAGATTATAACGCCGTTAGATAAATTATTTTATGTGCAACAAAGAGCCCCAGAATTTAAAATGGGTGATATAGAAAAACTAATTAAGGAAGCAAAGAAGAATACTGAAGTAGCACAGAGAAAACAAAAACTCTATTATGACTTGAAACGACGGGGAGTAACATATAAAGTAGGGGATGAAGTTTTAAAAATTAAGCATTCACTTTCTTCAGCACCAGAAGATAAAACTGCCAAATTTTTTCCACGATTTGAAGGACCATATGTTATAGAAAAAATAACTCACTCTGTAGTAGTGTTAAAAGCCAGAAATGGTGAAACCTGCTCCGCAAACATTGATCAAATCAAACCCTACTATGATCGTAATAAAATGCAAATATTTTCAGATCTTTTGCAGGATCCGGCACGGCAGTCACAGCAGGCACAAGCTCCAGAGGTGGAACAACTACAAGTACAAGGGCAAGCCATTAAGAGGCAGGAGCAAGTGAAAAGAAAGTTTCCCCGCGGGAAAAGTGCAGGTAACAAGGAAAAGAAGCCGTTCCACCGTCCAGAAAAGAGAGCTCACGAACACCCCCAGAACGAAGAAGGGAGAAGGACGACGTATGCAAA
Organism: Stegodyphus dumicola; assembly: GCF_044657685.1. Lineage (NCBI taxonomy): Eukaryota > Metazoa > Arthropoda > Arachnida > Araneae > Eresidae > Stegodyphus > Stegodyphus dumicola. The sequence goes on along the minus strand of NC_140779.1, from coordinate 83,364,106 downwards.
GAGAACCAGGAGAAATGACGGCAACTATAACCCGGCTCTAAAACGGAAGATCTACTCATCCGACAGGACTCTCCGCAGCAAATGTCGCCGAACTGCTGAAGGGCCACCAGCGACGGAGGAAAAGTTACAAGGAAAATTTGAACGGCCAGCAACGAGGTCCAAGCAGGAACGCGAAAGAAGTTTCCCGGTTCCGCCAAGACCAGCTGCCATCAAACGGCCAAGACCATAAACAGAGGCGAAAAAGAAGGTATTCAAGGGTGACCGAACTGGTGAAAAAAGAAAGCTTCTAGAGGAAGGCACTGAAGGGCGAGCCCGTACAAGAAGGAGGATAAATCAAACAACAATCTGCACTACCTTTCAGGACTGGACCCAGAAAAGAATGTCCGAATATCACAAAGATAAGTAAAATTTTATGTTACTTTGCAAACTTAAGTTAATCTTTCATTCTTACTGCAAGTGGCAGATTTCAAGAAGTTTTACCTCATGCGAGGTCTACCTTTATCGCCAAAAGGGCGAGAAATGAGTTGTTACCGATTTTGGTATTATGTTTTTCAATTACTCGCGTGTAAAACTAAAGTTGATGTATAATAGCGATGTGTAAAGACTTAAATATTGTAAAAGTTAGTGTATAAAATTTATTTAAAACATTCTGGAAAGAAAGAAGTTTTAGTCTGAAAGACTTTTTGAAATTAAGACACAATAACACGCCGAATAAATACTAATTCAGAAGTCAAACAACAAAAATCAGCGTTATACCTACAAAATTTTCACAGGACTAGTTTCGATGGTTTTACCGAACCATCATCTTCAGCTGCAAAACCGCAAATGAACAAGATAGGAAATAATGATTAGATAAGATAAGAAAGCCTGGACAAGAATAAGCAAGTGGCGCCATCTGTTGGCGAAACCAGAACTAAAACATAATTTCTCTAAAAGCCGAAGGCAAATTTGGATTGGAATTAGGATCGTTAACTAGAACAGAAAGATTTTTATGAATGTGAAATGCCTCTAGAAAATCCAGTTCTCCAATGGAAGATGTTTTTTGAATAATTTTGGCAGCAGAAAAATTGAAAGTGTGATTTTCGGACCAACAATGTTGAGCAACAGAAGACTTCTGTGTTTCCTTTTTTCTAACATATGCCTCATGTTCTTTGACGCGAAATTTTAAGGCTCTCTTAGTTTGGCCAATGTAAATTAAACCACACTGGCAAGGAATCCTATAAATACCCCAGGAATTCATATCCGGAATGGGGTCCTTGAGTATAGAAGTTGGAATTTTATTGATGGGAGAATAAACAACCCGAAAGTTAAATTTCTGCAAAATATGTGCAACTTTATAGCTAATTGATGGAAAGAAGGGAATGACAACAGAATTTTTATAATCTCCTAAAATAAGAGTGTGGCTTTTAGTGTGTTGAGATGAGAATTTTTTAACTGCTTGATTAATAATGTTGGGTGAAAAGCCCCTGTCAATAGCTATTGCTTTTAAATAATTTAGTTCTTCATCAAGGGCGAATTTGGAGGAGCAAACTTGAAGAGCACGGAAAACATAGGAATAAAATGAAGCTAACTTTTGTTTAGTCGGATGACATGATTTAAAGTGTGGTGGAAGGCAAACCGATGAAGGTTTACGGTAAACTGTAGTACTGAAGTTGGATGTGTTACGTGTGACCAGAATGTCGAGAAACGGAAGAGAATTGCAAGTCTCAAGTTCATAAGTGAACTGAATAGCAGGATCAATAGAATTCATTGTTGAAAGAACTTTATTTAAATCATCTTTATTACCTTCAAACAGGGTAAAAGTATCGTCTACGTAGCGGAACCATGCCGGAAAGTTTAAAGTTTCAAACAATTTTGATTCATAATAATGCATGTAGATATCAGCCAGGATGGGACTGAGGGGGCTTCCCATGGCTAATCCCTCAGTTTGTTTGTAATATTTATTTTGGAAAACAAAATGTGTTTGTTTCAAACACTCACTCTCACTCAACTCTGTTTGAAACAAACACATTTTGTTTTCCAAAATAAATATTACAAACAAACTGAGGGATTAGCCATGGGAAGCCCCCTCAGTCCCATCCTGGCTGATATCTACATGCATTATTATGAATCAAAATTGTTTGAAACTTTAAACTTTCCGGCATGGTTCCGCTACGTAGACGATACTTTTACCCTGTTTGAAGGTAATAAAGATGATTTAAATAAAGTTCTTTCAACAATGAATTCTATTGATCCTGCTATTCAGTTCACTTATGAACTTGAGACTTGCAATTCTCTTCCGTTTCTCGACATTCTGGTCACACGTAACACATCCAACTTCAGTACTACAGTTTACCGTAAACCTTCATCGGTTTGCCTTCCACCACACTTTAAATCATGTCATCCGACTAAACAAAAGTTAGCTTCATTTTATTCCTATGTTTTCCGTGCTCTTCAAGTTTGCTCCTCCAAATTCGCCCTTGATGAAGAACTAAATTATTTAAAAGCAATAGCTATTGACAGGGGCTTTTCACCCAACATTATTAATCAAGCAGTTAAAAAATTCTCATCTCAACACACTAAAAGCCACACTCTTATTTTAGGAGATTATAAAAATTCTGTTGTCATTCCCTTCTTTCCATCAATTAGCTATAAAGTTGCACATATTTTGCAGAAATTTAACTTTCGGGTTGTTTATTCTCCCATCAATAAAATTCCAACTTCTATACTCAAGGACCCCATTCCGGATATGAATTCCTGGGGTATTTATAGGATTCCTTGCCAGTGTGGTTTAATTTACATTGGCCAAACTAAGAGAGCCTTAAAATTTCGCGTCAAAGAACATGAGGCATATGTTAGAAAAAAGGAAACACAGAAGTCTTCTGTTGCTCAACATTGTTGGTCCGAAAATCACACTTTCAATTTTTCTGCTGCCAAAATTATTCAAAAAACATCTTCCATTGGAGAACTGGATTTTCTAGAGGCATTTCACATTCATAAAAATCTTTCTGTTCTAGTTAACGATCCTAATTCCAATCCAAATTTGCCTTCGGCTTTTAGAGAAATTATGTTTTAGTTCTGGTTTCGCCAACAGATGGCGCCACTTGCTTATTCTTGTCCAGGCTTTCTTATCTTATCTAATCATTATTTCCTATCTTGTTCATTTGCGGTTTTGCAGCTGAAGATGATGGTTCGGTAAAACCATCGAAACTAGTCCTGTGAAAATTTTGTAGGTATAACGCTGATTTTTGTTGTTTGACTTCTGAATTAGTACTTTTTGAAATGTAGTATTTCAATGTAGAAAGAATTGGCACTTGCTTTGAAAAGAATAGAAGTTAACAATGTACTACTAATGTATGTTTTCAAATGTGTAAAATTAACGGCATGTTAATATGTTCTTATATACAATGTGAACTGTTATTTTAAATGTTAAGAAATACCGTGATATGGTTAAAGTGAAAGTAATGTTAAAAAAAAATTTTTTTTATTCATGTGACTGTAAAAGGACTAAATCATGGTGAATATGTGTTAAAGGTTGAATGATGTAGTTAGGCTCTCTGACGCTACACTTCAGAGTTAGCCACTTTCAGAATAGTACCTCAGGGTTTAGAGTTGAAATTAGGGTGTGTTACGAGGTCTTGGTATGTTGAATTTTAACACGTTAGTGTTTTGATTGTAGGAGGAAGTGTTGAACACATAGACATAAACACATTCGTGTTTGGTGTTCGTTTACAACACATGTCAGAGAGCACGGGGAGAGATAACTAAAATAGTTATGAATGAAATAAGAATGTTAAGAGAAATATAATTATACATGTTACTTGCCATTTCATTGTGTAACATTTCATTAAACTAGTTTTCCTTCCAGATCTCTGGAAGGAACCAGATTTGAATAAAAGCTCCTGTTTAGATGCAGTACAGATGAAAAAAATTGTGTGTCCTGGGAGCTGCTATTGTAAAAACAAATTTCTTTCTTTTAAATTTCTAGTTTCTAGCGAAAAATGTTTGTAAAAGATTGGCCTCGCGTTAGATTCTAGAGCTAAAAGTTTTCAACAAGGTCATTTTAGACCTCAGTTTCAAACTAATTAACTCTGGCGGGAAGTATGTAAGGATCTTAAGTTTTACTAACGTTTATTTTATTTTAAATCTTTACTATCACTTCTTATTTTCTACTTCCGGCCAGAATTATAAGCGTTAATGTATTTATGCAAAGTTTGTCTGGCGAACGCCAAGTATTTAAGTTGTGGCTTTTTGCCAAGCGAGAGAGAGGAAGCAGTGAGTCGAAGCAGGCCGCTTACCTTAGAAGTTTTACTCAGTTGCTGGTTGCCTTCCAGGCCAGAGGTTTTAATCGTCTTGATACTTTTTAAACGTATTGTAGTGTTCACAGTTCTCTGTACTACATACGGCTTCCTGTTAATATAAGGCCAATCTTCCACGTTTATTATTTCAAAGTTAAGATTAGAGTTTAGTTCTATTTTTATATTCTTACGTTTAGACCACAAGTAGTGAGTCTTTGTATTCCGAAGTACGGAATTTATTGTAAATAGAGAAAAATAAAGGGTTTTGTATACCCTTCTTGTGTATCCTGTCTACTTCCCACACTTAGTGAACATAGCTTTAGTAAGCTCTCTGTTCCGAGTCAGCTCCTTGCATGTTCCCGAAGAAGGTAAGACGGAACATTGAACCTGATAAGTTCTAATTACGAAAGGTCCCATGCTTTAAGGAGTCATTTTTAGAAATATTTAATTAAAAAAGTATTTAACGTAAAACTTCCAAACTTCACACATGTGGAATATTAATTCTATATATTTTATCTCATTCTTATTTTATTAATTAATTTCATAGCATTTCGTGTGACAGTAGTAGTAATTATTAATTAAATTTTATGCAGTTTCTGATCTATGTTTTGATTTTGTTATTAATTACGTTAGTTTACATAAGATTTAAAACTATGTAAGGTACAAAAACCTTCTGCATCTATTAATATACGCTGAAGTGAATGAAATTATGCCAGTGAAATTTTTTAAAATCAAAAACAAATTTCTGTGGAAAATTAAAGTTATAAATTCTAAATGCAAACAAAGTAGTGAATTTGAAAGTTATCAAATAAGCCAAAGTGGTGGTCATTTTTTCAGTTTTGCAGAAGAATTTTTATACTTTGCAGAATGGGAATATGATGTTTGGTTTTGTTAGTATTAATTATTACAACTGAATTATAGCAACTTACATTGCAACGCGTAATTTAGCTTAAAATTTATTTGAACTTAATTTTCTAATTTATTTTGATCATGTATATTTCATGTGACATAAGTCTTTGAAATGAACTTAATTCTCATCCTATTTATTTACACAATTTTTTTAAAGAAGAAAAAGTCACATTTGTTTTGCTTAGTTGCGCACGAAGATACATGTCTATATATAAAGAGAGAAAGAGGAGTTATGTTTACTTGCAGACTTTTTTCCTCCTTTTATATTATAGTATGAAAATCAAGGGGGAAATTAAGCAATCAATTTAATTTTGAAGGATGTAATTACAATAAGATCATAACCAATCAAAAATATTCATGAATGAACTACTGGTAACTATCATAGTATTATTATTTAAAAGAAACCTACATTCCAATAAGAATGTTTAGTAACATAACCATTTATCTGATGAAAGTAATTTTCATTCCTACTTCCCTATACCTTGAATTTCACTCTTAGTATTGCTCACTGCTACTCCCTAGACCTCAAAGCATTTAATGCATCTGGAACTGCAATTTGTGTCTTCTTCTACAGCATGCAAGTTATCATCGTTTAGTTTGTACTGCCACGAGCAATGATCTTCAGAATTACCGTATTGGGTTGCATATTCCACCCCACCCAGCTTTAGAACCAGATTCTGAAAAGTAAAAAAAAAAATATTTATATAATTTTCTCCCTTTTAATGCATTCAGAAAATGAATATCCCAAGATTTTAAAATGGATTTATCAACATAATGATTGTTTTCGTCATACTAACAAAGGCAAACTTTTGCACACTTAAGGCCCCGTTGAATCTTTCTCTTCTAACTGTTGAATATTATGTCAGCCTAATACAATGATCTATGATAGTGAAAGCAAATACCAACTGCCATTCACTGTGCAATTTTGCCATATCAGCTGAATGTTCACCCTAGCAAGCATCGGACCACAACCTTCTCTAATTATTTATGTATGATCTGAGGCCTAAGGATTTGCAAGAACAACAATGAGAATGACAGAAGTTCAAATTATAAAGAAGAAATGAGATAACTTATTAGATGTTGCAATTATGTGTATTCTTATTGAAATAGAGGTTTCTTTTAAATAAATAATATTGTGATAGTAGTAGTTTATCCATGATTACTTTTCATTTGTTATATTCCTACTGTGACTGTGTCCTTTGGAAATTAAATTATTCCTTTAATTTTTCCCTCTTAATTTTCGGAAGATAAAATTAGTAAAAATAAGTGGGAATATGGCATCAAGAGCATTAGATATCCCCATTTTCTTGAAGCTGTTCACTATTATTGTTTCATCAATGATAGGCCATGCACCCAAAATCCACTAGCAAATCAGTTAGTAAGATGAAAATGACCACTATGCGGACAAAACATTTAGGATAACTTGTTTTGTGAGCGCCTTAAGGAAGACAAACATTACCTAAATCATTAAAACATATTGAGAATCCTGTGCTAAAAGAAAGCTAGGGGGAAAATGTTGTCCGAGTCCCAGTGATTCCTTTGGACGACTATGTAATATTGTTTTAGAAATTTAAGGTAATAAATATAATATTTTTCGAATGCTAATACAGTTTGAGAAATTTATTCAAGTTCTGAATTCTGAATATAAGTATACTGTATATTATATTTAATAACTATGGTGGCTTCATTTATGAAAATATTTGAATATTGGCTGCTTTTGTACAATGAACCTTCTCTAAGCTAGCTATACGTGATTCCTGAAAATTTTGATCTTTAAATGATAGTGGGCATCCTAGAGAAGTTATGTTTACTAATTAGTTATTTTATGAGAAATGCTGGTTAAATTTAAAAAGTGATTGACTGAGGTAGCTTGTCGTAATGAGACGGTTCACTGTAATCCAATTTTTTAAAGAATTTAAGCTGTTCTTAATTAATTAAGATATTATAAAGAAATATGATTAAAAGTGTTATATAAGCACATGTTTAAAACATCTATTAAAATAATTTTTATAAGCTTTTTAAGAGCATGATTATGAATTTAAAAGAAATGTTTTTTTTCTTTATTTAGGAGACATGGTTTACAAAGAGGAGAAAAGCCATTCATTTTTTCCAAGCAGTCGCAACGAATTTTTATGAAATGTTTATTAAATTATATTATGTTATTTTTTAATTAATTCTTTTTTTCAGGTTTTATGTAAAGTTTATGAATTAAGTAATAAATTATTTTTACTTCTGTATTTTAATTAGCATATTATTTGCTTCATAGTGTTTCACAATAAAATTATAAATTCAATAAACTTCTTAATTAACATGCTGTAATATAGAGAGAGCATAAAGTTTGTTTTCTGTTGTCACATGTTTACTTCACAATTTTGTATGCGAATCTCGAAATTTATAATAACTGGGAATACTTTTTTAGTATCACTTTCGAAATGGTAAATATTAAGCTTAGATTTATTACATATTATGTTTGTAAAAATTTATAGGTAAAATTAAAATGCATTAAATTTTAAGCTAAACTGAAGTATTAATTTTAGAAATAAATTTCTTAAAGGCCTAATTGTATTAAGAATTTTAAGGGAAACAAGGCTTTAAAAATGAAGGTCAGTTGGCAAAGTTTTATTCTTATTCAAAAAGCATGACATTAGATTTTTAATGAAAGACTTCTATCTGTTAATTCAAAGGAAATTATTTGAAGGTAAGTAAAAACGTTATGCATTATTTCAAACAATAGCAGACTGTTGACAAACACTGAGTGCAGATAAGAATAAAAAAAAATTAGTTAGACGTTGTAATTCAAGCGTATTAACAAAATTTTGAATTCCTTGTAGTAACAAAATGAAGTTCATTGCTATGTTGAATTCTTTAATTTACTGAAAATGTCATTTTTTAGAAGGAGAGAATATATTTTTGAAATATGAAGAACAGCTGTTCTGAGTTCTTCATAGAAATACTTCACAAAATGTCTTTTACTGTAATAATATGATCATATTAACATGCAACACGTTTACTCATATAAGTTAAATCTAAAGCAACATGTGTCTATTTTAGCTAAAATTACTAAAAAGAAAGTTCTAGAACATATCTTATTAACTGACACTAAAACATGCAAATAAAACACTATTTTTTTCAGCTATTTTACAGGGCAAATATAAGGAGTAGCATATCAATTTGAACTTTTAAATTAATCAAAATGATAATATGAAAGGTCTTTCAATAGTATCAGACATAAGTTTCTCTTCATAAAACAAAAATACTCTGCAACAGACTAATGTTACTTTTTGAAAAAACGAATATTGCTGTTGAAAGCGCATCTTTTAAATTAATGCTATTCTGAGGTCAAATTGACTAATTTAAAAAGCCAAACTATTATGCTTCACTTGCATATATCTGTATAATGATATACACATGCAGATATTGTTTTATTCAAAACATCTTGATTTCAATATATTTTATTATAATAAGCATCATTTTAGACAAAAAAATCTATTACTTTTATAGACATATCCTTTAGTATTATTATCTATGAAAAATATATTCTACACACATAATTACTTAGTGGGATATTAGAAGGAAATAATCTGAAACCTTTACAGATACAACCATTGGAATTTTACGTAAGAAAAATATCTTTTACTCACATAATAACTTGCTATAATAATACAAGCAAATAACCTGTAACGGTTACAGATATATCTGTTGAGATTTTACATGAGAAAAACATGTTCTTTTTACATAATTATTTGCTGTAATATTACACGCAAATAATCTGTAACCATTACAGATATATCGTTTGGGAATTTACATGAGAAAAATATGTTCTACTTACATAACTATATGCTGTGATATTACAAGAAAAAAATCTGTAACCATTACAGGCAAAACTCTTGTAATGTTACAAAGAAAACACCTGTTTCTGTTACTCAAATAACCCATGGCATCCCAGTTTCCATGAGTTTTCTTAGTAACCTTACAGATTTTTTTTTTTTACAGTGCGGCTGAATTAAAATCCTATATGTATATAGAACAGAGAGTCAATCAAAATAATATAATTAAAAACATATACATGTATGTGTAACTTTGTTTTTATATTTACGCGACAAATGGAAGTGTCCTCGTATAAGTCCGACAAAGGGAGGAGAAAGGGAATACTGACCACACTGCTTCTTTTAATTGTACAAAATTATAAGGAGTTTAAAATGTATGTAAATTTTCATCATATACAGAGAATAATTTATGAATAATTTAACACTGCAGAAAATTTTGCATATAATGAATTTAATATGGAGAATTAAAGCCTAACTTTCATTTCAACGAAAAAAATAAAAGTACCATATTCTATTATGATTAAGAAAACATTTGTGTGCGCTATCACAAACACTGTTTTAATAGTGAATTAAAAGCACGGTTTCAAATAATCTAGTTAAATTTTGATAACTTGGATTTTAAATAAATTAATTTCATTCCCACTTGAAATTTCCTTTTTAATCATAATAATTATTACTCGTAAAATTTTTCAGGAAGTCATAGCTATTTTGGATTTCCTGAAAATGTGTGTTGTTTTTTAAATGGGCATTCATCTTGTGGGCTTTTGTCTTGCAGTTTTCTAACTGGCCGTTGGTTATTCAGGCGGGAAACCATTGCGTTCCTTTTCTTTTGCCCCAGCTGTGTGAAAAAGCAGTTAAAGAGAGGAAAGCCTTGCTTAATTGCTTTATCCCTTATCGAACCTAGGGTGCCAAAGAACGGCCTCAGAAGGCATGGAGGTAGGAAAGGACCTACCTCCATGTCAGAAGGAACGGGCTGGCAGAAGAGCAATTAAAGGGTGGTCAGGAATAAATTCAAGAGGATTTTAAATGTTTTTTGTTAGTTACTAGAAAATAACAATATCTGAAATTCCGCTTATAACTGAAGTTAACTCCTTCCTTGCATTTCTTTAGTATAGTTCATGAATAACTTTTTATCTAAGGATTTAGATAGAATTTTAATTATTTTAAAAATTTCAATAACTGGAAAACGAAAGGAATTAAATATTTCTTAATTATTTTTAAAGGGATAATTCACTGTTTTTGCAGTAAAACTGCAGAGTGGGAAAATATGCTAGCTCCTGATTCGATAGTGTCTCTAACAACTTTTTGATGAACTAAACTTGTTTGTTGTATCGAAGTAAAGCCATTGTTTAAAAGTAAAACTACTGAACTATTTCTAAAAAAATTAAATTATTACATGTATTAAAATTTACGTAAAAGTAATATTTTTCATTTTAACTTTCATATGGTTGAAAACGCAGCCATATGAAAGTTAAAATGAAAAGAAGAAGCCATATAAAAGTTAAACTATTCGAATCATTTTAATAACGAAGGTTTCTGAATTCAAGAGCAAGAGAATTTAAGAACCGTGAAACATTCTAAGAAAAGTAATCTTGCACATTAAAAATAATTTTTATTTCAATAAAAATATTATGTAACTCGATTAACTGTAACACTTAAAAAATAGTTCATTTTAATTTACCGTAATTATTTATATACAAAAACTTTGAATGAAATAAATTTAAATAGCATTTAAAAACTGAATTTCACTGGAACACTTCTTTAGTAGGTTTTATGTTGAATATTATTTCACCTAGAATACCTAGATTAAGAAAAAGAAACGGATAACATGTAAAAATTTATTATTTAGAAAAACTATCAAATTTAAGTCAATTTCTTCACCTCGAAATGCATTGTTTTCCCTATACGAATTTCATAATCTGACAACACAGAAATAGTGGCCACATAACTTCTAGGAGATATTTCTTATAAACCTCGTGTGTTGGCGATCGAGAAGAAAAAATGCTTAATTATGGAGCTACGTTTTGAATATTTTTTTCCCTTATTGAATGAGTTCAAAAGTTTCTAATATCTTGTTTTCTAGCATGAAATGTTTCAGCAGTTTTCAAAGTTCTTTCCTAAGAATAATTAATTAAGCAGAAGTTAGTAAGAACAAGTAAGGTATACTTCAAATTTGATCTCTTAGGTTTATTAAGTCTAGTTACCAAATAAACGTTTTTGAATTCAACATCAAATTTTAAACATAATGTTTTTTTAAATTTATGTCTTAACTCTTATTTTTAAAAGCATGCACGTAATCCGAAGTTTTATATAACAAAAGTTAGTATAAGAGAAGTGAGACAAATTAAATTATCTGTACATTCAGGCATTATTAAAAACTAATTCTTTTTAAAAGCTGTACATTAAGAAAGCGTCATTCATCCAATTCTTAAGCTTTTCATGTAGGCACAAGGCTCACCAGCGACCAAGCGATAAAAAAGCTGAACACTGGTAGTTCGGTCCAGGGTTCAAATCTCGGTGGAAAGGCTGACTGCATGGGCGCTTTCGTGATTTTCCCCTTGCGTAACATGTATACGAGCGAGTTTCCTTTAAAACGTCCTCCACGAAAGCATGCCTTCCCTTGGCTTAGTGCAATTTCGTCCGTTCTCTTTTCATGCCGAGTTCGAAATAGTATCGTTTGTCCGCGGCCGTTCGCACTTATTCTGCCTTTCCAGTTTCATTTGTTGTTCAAAAAGTCACTTTATGATTAAGAAAAGATATATTCAGACAAAATGACCCTTACTGCTTTGCCCTGACTTAGCCTTTGAGTTCTAATATTTCTTTAGATAAATTTATTCCGAGCAGAATAATGAATTTCAGACATGTTCAAGAGGTGTGGTTTTGAATCTAATTCGATTTTTGTCATATAGTGTCCATTTTTTAATTTCACATACTCCTAAAGAAATAGAACCACTGTTCCTCTGCTTTGACAGAAAATCAAAATGTAGCAAGTGTATAACGAACATGTACATGTTTTACTAAAAATATAGTGAGCTCTCTATAAACGTGACCGTTCACGGTTTTAAAGGGTTTTGGTTGTAGATATGGTGGTCTTAGAAATGTGATATTCACTGGCAATGTTTGTTTATGTTCACAAAATATACAGGTCTCTTTCAAAAGGCGACGTCTTAGAAATGTCGTCAATAGATACACCATAATTATTTTCTAATGGATAATGGAATTAATCTAATGTCATCTAGAAAATGGCTATTTGCAATAGGGAGATTTAAAAGCATTGTAACTGTAATTAAGAGCACTGTAATTTTTCTTTCACCATCAGCTGTCAGATAAGATTAGCTGCTTTCTGTGTATTTTTCATGTTATATAACTGATATCCATACGTCTTGAACAAATATAGATCAAATTCAAGACAAATTATTAAAAAATTACAATTTCGAACATTAATACTAATTTTCTATTACTATACATAATACTATTAATGAATGATGAATTTATATAATATGTATACTTAGAATCTAAAAACGATGAACTTTGAATCTGATGACTCTATAAATATATATTTACGTAGTTGCAAAATTTTATTAGATGTTATTATATGTATAGTTCTTTGTAATCTTCACAATCTCTAATAAAATGCTTCATATTTATTACTATATTTTGAGGTGATTTTACTTAAATTTGTAGATATGTTGACTTCTAAGAGTTGTCCCCCCAAAATAAATAGATAAATAAAATGAAAATTAAAAATACTATTCCAAATTGCTGTAGTTGAAAGATTAAGAGGTTACATTTGGAATTCATTTTCTGCCAGGGTGTCAGCTGACAGTTTTAATTTATTCAGAAATCTAAAAGAAAATATCTCTAGAAAATCGCCAAATTATAATTGTTACATTCAAAAAAGCTTTCAATGAGAAATATATTTAAACTTTGATAATAAGCTCACGCTAAAGTAAAGAATAAAATATCTCTTAGCCAAGTTTTCATTGTGCTTAACTGTTTTAATATTCCTACACTTAAAAGGAACTAAAGGAAAAACTAAGAAGAAATAAAATAAAACTCAAGTGTTTTTAATTAATAAGTTAATAGTTTTAATAATGAAACATAATTATATTTAATCTCAGCCATATTACTTTAAAAATAGCATGTGAGAAACTCCACAATGATATTTTTCATTTTCACATACACATACCAAAGTTAAATAAGTAAATAAATAATAAAATGGAATTTAAGATTTATCATCGAAACGTTATAGCTAAATTTTACTTTCAACATAATAAATTAAACAAATAAAGTAGTGATAAAATATACAAACAGATATATATATATATTTGAGACATTAAAATTCAGATCTGAATAACTCCATTTATTATAAGTAAAATTATAAATACCAGTATGGGCTTTTATCAGTATGGGCTTTTATCAGCATGGGCTTTTATCAGCGTGGGCTTTTATCAACGTGGGCTTTTATCAATGAGCGCTTTCATCGCTGTGGGTATTTGTCGCGTGGGCAATTATCATAGTGGGCTTTTTTCTGTGGGCTTTTGTCGCGTGCGCTTTCGTCCAGTGGGCTTTTGTCTGGGAACCTCGCAAGACATATATTGCATCTGCAGGTCTCAACTTCGAATGCCTGCTTTAAGAGTTTCATTTCAAACAGTGCTGTTGAGTGCATACCGCTTTATGTAATAAATCTTCATTGTTTGTGACCTATCCTGCATCTTTCTGTTTCTGTCTTTGTGGGTGGATAACGTGTCGATATTGCTCATGCAACGATATATTCCTACATGATTATTGCCTTTTATCGTGTTCAGAACCTCCGCTCACATTTCTGACCAATATTTTTAAAACACTCTGTATGTTACACATGAGAAAAATCACGGAAAACACTCATGGACCCAGCCCTTTGATACTGTTCTGGAAATATAAAATATAGCTTTTAATATGGTCGGCAAAAATTTGAGTGAGTGAAATGAATACTATGCTTCAGTCAGGTAGGAAAAAATTCCACAGCTTTATGGAATTTCGAAGAATTCTGCCAAAGAATGCAAGATTCGCAGGAATATGTACAACGAATGTTTTTCTTGGAACAATTACAAATTTAATAAATGCAGAACCGGGCAATCTCCCAAACGAACAATTTTCTTCTGTAATTTCTCTTAAACATTATTTTGCAATCTTCTTAAATTTCAACAGATCACAGACGCTGAAAAAATACTCTCATTCAGCCAATTCTTTCCAGAACATTTCTGTATTTACAGGTGAAAATACGCAACCTTTTTTACAGAACTTATTAAAGCATAAGGTAAATATTTCATTACCCAGTAATGAATAATAAATATTTTACCATACGTTAACGAGTTTCAATTTTACCAAGAAGATCTATTGTTCTAATAGACCACATACAAATTTAGCTATTTACGATTCGACAGTGTTGTTCTATTCACTATAGTACTCACTTTCATAAAATTTTCTCCTATTCTCAGAAATTTCTAAGTACATGACAAAGGTTAATATTTAAGGAAATCCGAACGCTTTACACATTGTAAGTTATTGATATTCGGAAGATGATGATGTTTTATTGCATTATTCCGAGTAATATGGTAAAGTTATTTTATTATTATGAAACAGGAGACGTGAAAAATGTGCAATACCCCCCGTCGGGACTCCAACCTGGAACTCTCGAATACGCGCCTAGTGTGCTACCATTGCACCACGAAGGCATGCGGAAACGAAGCAGGAAATACCTTATAATATATGGAATTCTTTTGTCAGTTTCCATAATTGCTTTCAAGCTATAAAACAAAACCTTAAACATATTCTGAGAGAAATTGGTATTTTATCAATGAGGCTATTATTTCAATAGCATACTGTTACTAATTAGCATTGAAAACAGATGGTTATTAAATAAACTCTGACATGATTGTGACTCTCTATACTCTGTCTAAAATTTCTAATATAAAATACATTCTGGACCAGACGTTTAGTCTCATTTCAAATGGTATTAGATCGCACAGATCTGAAATAAGATTCATTACGTTAGACTGATTAGAAATTTTTATCTGGCTGAATAAATTAATTACTTCTAATAAATCTTAGCTGTTTATAAATCTACGTATTTTAGATTTAATTAGTTAATCTGTTTGAAAGATGTTGTTCATTTTTAAATATGATCAAATCCATACGAATTGTATATCTTGTTGCTGAACAATCTCGTTCAAGACAAAATGTCGAAAATACAGATTATTTGCTCTACAGAAAAATGAAGGGCTATTAATAAATATTCTAAGCCGGGTGAATTAATGCCGAGTGTGATATTAAATTGCAAAAATAGAACATTTTGGCCGAAGTGGGTATGTATTGGGCTACTTGTACTTCGCTCGTTAAATAGAGAGGGCATTTTCGGTTGAAATGATTCTATTTTCTTCTTCGACTGATTCGACGCGGACCGAAATGACATCGCTCCAGAAGCCATATGAATTGAAAAATAAATAATAAATAAATAAATAATAATAAAATAAAAAAATAGAAATACCAAACTTAGAATATTTTCAAATAGATAAGGATATTTTATAATAATAAATATAGCAGAATATTTTATAGTAATAAGATGAAAAAACTATATGATTATAAAATATTCTCCCTCTCGAAGCCCACTCAACCGATATTTAATTTGAATCAAAATACGCTTCTAAACTAATTGTGAAAGTTGGTTAACTTGTACAATTGCTTAAATTATTTACATTTCGAGTTATGGTACCTGACATCCATTATATATATATTATGATATAACCCCAAAAATAAATTAAGGAGCCAAGAAATTAAGAACAAGGTGACCAGGTTGATTTTTATAACGACCGTTTGACCTAGTCTATCTGTTGTGACAAACTCATCCCTCAGATAATTCAACACAATTTTGCTCCAAAAATGATGTTTCGCGTTTCATTATTAAGGGATGTTTTAAATAAGTTATATGTAAGAGGAATGGCAAAATTTTTAGCACATCCGTATTTAGTACTCCTTGCATCATATTTCAGTTTGAAAAAGCTAGATCTATAGGCGAAATTTGTTTGGAAGATATACCTACTTTATCAGAGTATAAAGCCTGCTTTTGGTTTATGAATAAAAAAATCGTGAGCTTGGGTTTAATCTTGACAATAACTAAAGGTTATAACAATAGCAACTAAATGCTCTCATTTACCAACAGATACCTCCCACTCAGGCAGATAGATGGCGACATTACCCCAAACAAGTCGCTGTAGCATTTTCAGTTTTGGGGTGTTAAATACTCAAGAGTTCGCTTCCAAGTAAAATGAGCTATCGCAATTTGTTGCATAATTGAATTCGCAATACAAAGAGAAAGTTCTGTTACTAACATAATGTACACTACATTAGTAACAGAACAATATACAGTCAAAAGTCGTTAATTCGGACACCCATAATCCGGACCTCAAAGCTAAAAATTTTCTGCGCATGCTCCGCGTTGACACATGCGCATAGGCGTTTACGTGTGCGATGATTTGTGTTTCCTTCGTAATGCTCATGTTTTGTGTTTTTCATTCCGGAGTTCTTTTATCCACCAGTTGATTTTTATAATGGGAGTTGATGATCTTTTGAAGAAAGTACGTTCGCAGGTATTTTGAATCTTTCTGATAAGTTCCTTGACAAATTAAAGCTGAACTTATACAAGATGGATTTCCTGTACTTAGCGTGTCGCAGTTCACAAGGAAAATCAAGGGAAAGGAAGTAAATCTTCCAGTCTTCTTTTCTTCATTCAAGAGGAATGACGAAGGCAGGAGCATTTACAAAAAGAAAACGCTACTTGATCTGCGAGTCAAGTTCCGAGGATTCCGAGGTAACCGAAGCACAATGATTTGCTTTAGGTGTCAGCGGTATGGCCATGGCCAATTTTCTGCAATAATGCACCTAGATGTCTCAAGTGTGGACAGGGTCACCTGACCTACACCTGCAAACTTCCTAAAGATCAGAAACCTACTTGCCCGAACTGCAAAAAGGAACATATTGCGACGTCAAAGATGTGCGAATTTCGGACGAAAATTCGTGAAGCAGCTACAAAGAAGAAACTGAATCCTGCGCAGCAAACTTTATCAGATACATCACCGCCGTTGTCTGAATTCTTGACTTCGAAAGATGTGAATTTACCGACAAAATCCCACTCAGATGCTACACCTGCAAAAACGGACACTTCGATTGAAGAAAATCTGCAGTTGATTGCCCTCAAATTCTTAGAATTTGTGCAAAAATGCAAGCAAATCGAATCTCCGCAAGGAAAAGTTCTCCTTGCTTTAGGAATGGTTGAACAAATGATGAAAATGGACTTGTAATTTCTCCTTTTCTCGGTAAGATGATTTCATTAGTTTCTATCTTCTAGTTCCATAGATTCTGATAGATGGCGCCACCTAACAGATATGACTCTGATGCACTTCATCTCCACGTCTGAAGCCCCTCCTCCACTGGGTTTTCTCTCTCATCTGAGGCGTTGCCGGCTGTCACCTTGGTCACATCCTGAGGAGTAGGGACGACCTGCAAAAATTTAACATTGGTTGCCTATTGCAGCGTGTATAATTGTCAAGAAAAAGCTGGTTGTAGCGCTTCATATCACAAATTAGAATTTCTACACATTTTAATTTTTGAACTTGAGATTGATTTTTAAAAATTTAGCACATTTATCAAGCATAATTAACGTTCCAAATAATTATAAAGCTATTGCATGCTTTCAGGACTGGATATTTTTTTAGCTTTTTCTATGCTGTAAGGAAATTTGTAACTACTTTTAGAAAATAATATTTTAAATCTGAACTAATAGAAAATTTCAAACAAGCAATTTTCTCTTGCAATTTTTATGCTTTTTATTGGTGTAAATAAGTAAAAAATACCAAAATATTGAAAAACGAAATTTTGAAAGTTTTGTTTAAAATTCTAAATCGTGCTGCTTTTTAAAAATTATAGATGAGTATTATAGCACATTTTTCACCCTGGAAATCCGAAGATATTTATTAATGATTGACTAGGATCAAAGTAGTGATATAGAGAAAACACACGTGGGTCTTTTCCTTTACTGGATAACATTTGCCAAACAATTTGCCTACAGCAAAATATATATACCTACATTGCTGTACCTATGAAAATGTATCCATTAATAACCTATATTTAATGGATACATTCATAGGTACAGCAATGTAGGCATATAATTATGTATCCATTAAATATAACTTAGGAATCTCTCATAATATTCTTGTTTCAAAAGTAACTGTTGTCATTTAAATCTATCAGTAACCTTTACTATGCATAAGGTAGTAAGGAATATACTCTTTAGACATATAAACATTGCTTGGATTATCCTAAATTTTCATTTATATTTTTAAATACAGGTCATTTCCATTACCTATTTCTACTTCATTATTATTATTTTATTTTTTATTTTTTTTAAAGATGGGGATTATCTGGAACTGTTACAAATTGCACTTTGAATGTATCTTAAATTTACCATTAATATTTTAGAATGCATTTTGCACCAATATTTTTGTTTCGTGATGATTGCTCTTTCATTACTGGAAACATAGTGATAGGTTTTTGTGTTTAAATATATTAAGTTATTAAATTAAAATTCCTATGTTTAAATTAAAATTACTGTGTTTAATTCCATCTTTAACAAGAGCTGCAAGATATATGGAATTTAGATTCTTACCACAGACCCACTGAAAAGTCGTGAACTCATTGGCAACGTTGAAGAGCATTTGCAAACTCGTTGGTGAGTTAGGAGAGGAATATTTGTTTGCATTGTGGTGATGGCGATAAGGAGCGCGCCTTGCGCCCTCCGATAAGTGTGGCAACCCTAGAGGAGAAATTTCTTACGAGTAGCGAGCAGAGCGAAACAGGCAGGCTGTCGGGGAGTATGCGCGATGTTCCTAAATAAAGCTTAATTTTTATTGTGCACTATGTCTTGTTAATATTTATATTAATGCAGTAAGAACATAATCTGTGATATGGAATTCGAGGATTGGTGGATTGGAATTGAACCTCTTCCTGACAAAGTCAAATGTATTTTAGATTTTCCTCAACCTACCACTCTCACTCAGCTTCGCCGAGTTTTAGGCATGTTTAACTTTTATAGATGTTTCATACCTAAAGCAGCACATATTCTTTCTCCTTTAATAAAATTGTTAGAAGGCTATATTAATAAAAAGAAATCTCGTTCTCGTGTTCAGGATTCATCCCCACAATTAAATTGGAACGAGAATGCTGAACAAGCCTTTATTGCTGCCAAAAATGCCATTGCTCAGGCTACCCTTTTGAGACACCCTATTCCCGGAGCCCAGCTAAGCATCTGGGTAGATGCCTCAGACGTCGCAATCGGCGGCACACTTATGCAGTTGTCTCAACAAACATGGGAACCTATAGCATTTTTCTCTATGAAACTCAATAAAAGTCAACAGAAATGGTCCGCGTACGATAGGGAATTATTTTCTATTTATTCTGCAATTAAGAAATTCCGACACAAGTTAGAGGGCAGAAATTTTATAATTTATACGGATCAAAAACCGTTAATATACGCTTTTAACCAGAACCCTCATAAATGTTCACCTCGACAATTGCGCCATTTAGATTTTATTTCTCAGTACTCTACTGATATTAGGCATGTGCAAGGTTCAAAAAACGTCGTTGCTGACGCTCTTTCAAGAATCGAAATTGATTCCATAACAAAATCTCCATTTTTGGATTTTAAAAAATTTTCGGAAGCTCAACGGCATGATCCGGAGGTACAAGACCTTCTCAAAAACAACACATCATCTTTGAAACTGGAATTTAAACCGTGCCAATATTCTGATGGTAATATTCTGTGTGACATATCAACAGACATTCCTCGTCCATTTGTTCCAAATTCCTTTCGCAGACTCATCTTTAATCATCTGCATAATCTGTCACATCCAGGAATTGCAGCTACTACGAAGCTTATTTGTTCTCGTTATGTATGGCCCGATATGAAACGTCATATCAAAAATTGGGTGAAATCCTGTGAATCTTGCCAAAAATCGAAAATTACTAGGCATACTAAAGCACAACTGGGCACATTCTCTCTTCCTGATGCACGTTTTTCAGAAATCCATATGGATATCGTTGGACCGTTACCTCCATCAGAAGGCAATGTGTACCTTTTGACTCTAATAGATAGATTCTCCAGATGGCCTGAAGCCATTCCCATCCCGGATATGAAAACGGAAACCATTTGCAGAGCCATCTTCAACTGTTGGATATCTCGTTTTGGCTGCCCATCGATCATAACAACAGACCAAGGTTCTCGAATGAGATCCGCACTTTTTGCAGAATTTACGCGCATTTTAGGTACGAACAGAATCACAACAACAGCCTATCATCCAATGTCAAACGGCATTGTTGAACGATTTCATCGACATTTAAAATCTTCTCTCAAGGCTCACGAGATCAATAACTGGACTGAAACACTACCAGTTGTTATGCTTGGTATTCGGACAGCCGTAAAGGAAGATCTACAGTCATCTTGTGCTGAACTGGTGTACGGCACAACTCTCAAGCTGCCTAGTGATATGATAACGTCATCTAAGATATCTCCGTATGACACACAATTTATCGCGAATCTTAGGCATAGAATGCAACAATTGAATCCAATAGCAACATCTGCACATTGCCAAGAAAAATGTTACGTAAGTGCTACCTTAAAGTCGTGTACGCATGTATACTTACGTGTCGATCGAGTAAAGCCACCTCTGTGCCAACCATATACAGGTCCGCATAAAGTTCTTTCTAGAACGGACAAAACTTTCACAATTGATGTTAACGGTCTGAAATCTACTGTGTCTATAGACCGTGTGAAACCAGCCTATTTGCTTTCGGACTCTAATTTGCCTGAACTGAAAACAAATAAAGACTTAAAGACAGTTCAGCAGAATAAATCTGCAAACGAACTCTCTAAGACACAAACTGTCACCAGATCGGGAAGACATGTTCACTTCCCTAAGAAACTTGTTTCTTACATAACAATTTAAAACATTTTTTTTAAATTCATATCTTAACATATTTCTTGTTATTTCATGTTTATTATATGTGTCAATACCTTGTTATATATTGAATTTCATTTTGATCTTTTCTAATTTTATATTCTAATTTTGTAATCATGTAAAAAATACCCGACAGTACGGATCCTATAAGATAATTTCATAACCTATGTCGTTCCTTTGAATAGTCATTAAAGGAACTGGGGGGAAACTCTGTGGTGATGGCGATAAGGAGCGCGCCTTGCGCCCTCCGATAAGTGTGGCAACCCTAGAGGAGAAATTTCTTACGAGTAGCGAGCAGAGCGAAACAGGCAGGCTGTCGGGGAGTATGCGCGATGTTCCTAAATAAAGCTTAATTTTTATTGTGCACTATGTCTTGTTAATATTTATATTAATGCAGTAAGAACATAATCTGTGATATGGAATTCGAGGATTGGTGGTAAAAACATAACCGGAAATCACCATAGCATAATCTTTAAATTTATTTCAACGATGCATCCACCACCACCTATTGTTTTACATTCTTCTTTTTCCATACAAGATACGCATAATTCTAGGCTTTGTTTCACCGTTGTTCTCCCTATAAACTATTTATTTTGAAAACAGAACGTACCAAAAAAGGTTAAAATTAATAAATAATTGCATGCAAAGATAGAATGTGTTAGGAAAAACTTTGAAGGCTCACACCTTATGAAATAATATAATCTTCACTAAATTATGAAAAATTATTTTTTCATATAGAATTATTATTTATATATATATAATGGAGTGTGGTTTTAATTTTTTTTAATATAGTGAAATTTTTATCAATCCAAAAAAGAAAGTAATCTTATACAAGGAACAGAGACCTTTATAAGTAACTGCCCAGCGTTTCTTAACCACTGATGAATTTATACATTAGTCAGTTAAGTGGATATGCCCAATAAATAGACAGGTTTGCATTTGGAGAAAGCTGTGGGGTTTTCCAGTCTTGTGTAAAATAGGAAAATTGGAAACGTAATAATGATAATAAAAAGTATAATTTCAGTAATAGTATTACAAATGATATTAAAATGCAAGTTATGATAAGGGAAATTAATTATGTTACACACTTTTGAAATCTGTTGCGATTATTCAAAATAAGTAATGGGTGTATAAAATTTTTGTATTTGTGATATTGTGTGAAAGTTTTAAAAATCCTTCTCTGAACATGTATGGATATGAAGACTCTAAACTTAGTATTCTTATTCTAGGGTAATGCGAAATATTTATTGGCAAACATTTTAAGATTAAGCTTGAAAATACAAGTCAATATGCTTAATTTGAAAGTCAATTTTTGTATACTTATGTTTTTATTTCAATTATATAGCACTGAAAAATATGAATGGCCATAAATCATAACAATAACTCTTATCTATTTAAACAATGCTAAAAGCTAGTTCCCTTGTATAATAAACGAAGGTATTTAGTTGCTATCGTATTTAAGTATCTCACAGTCATCATCAAGAAGGCATGCTGATTAGCATGTGAGAACCTGCCCTTTTTTTTTTTTTATTAAAGTTTATTTTGTTACTGTATTGTATTTATTTACTTTTCTACGTTAATGAATGTCTGAAGTCCATTTTACATTGCTTTACAACAAGAAAATATGTATTATTTTTAGAAGAATTTCACGAATATGTAAAAAGAAAAGTTTTACTTTTTTATTGACTACCCAAAGGGAAATTTGGCAAGAATGGCTATTAATTTCGCTTTTGCGCTTAGCATCGTCCATTACAAAACGGCGTTTCACTTTTCAAATTGTTGTCACCAAATATTAGAGCCCTGGATTATATTGAAAGAAGTTAAATAATGAAGAATCTGCATGAACGTATGTACACTGGTGTGCAAAAATTAAGGACGAGACGGTTTTTTCAATATAACTTTGTACAAAAGCTTTCCAAAACAACACATTTAATACCGTAAGATCCCCAATACGTAAGGACATGAGTAATGTAAGCAAAACTTACTAAACGAGAAATCAGAGGGATAAAAAGAAGCTTTATTGAAAAAGTAGCATGACTGAAGGCCGAAACATCCCTGTGATGGGTGTCCAGCAAGAAACATCCGGTCTTTAATAGGGGATATGATCTCCCCTGACTGCTAGGCAGGTTTCACAGCGTCTGCCCATGCTGAGAATGAGGGTGTCAATGAGTTGTTGAGGCATTGCTGCCCATTCGTCTTGCAGCGCCAATCGAAGCTCCGGAATCGTTACTGGTGGTAAGGTACGTGCTGCCAAGCGCCTGCCTAGAAAATCCCATGCATGCTCGATGGGATTGAGATCCGGAGATCGTGCCGGCCAATCCATACGTTCAATATCCTCACTCTCTAAAAGCTGTTCGGCAGCTACTGTGCGATGACATGGTGCATTGTCGTCCATGAAAAGGAACTGCGGATCCATAGCGCCTCTAAAAAGACGCACATATGGAGAAGAATCTCGTTACAATAACGGGTCCCGTTGACTGAACCTGCGTCGAAGATGTGAAGGTCTGTACGACTACCAAGCATGATGCCTCACCAAACGAGAACACCGCCACCTCCATACCTGTCCCTTTCAATGATGTTCGAGGGATGATTGCGGCTTCCCCGCTCTCTCCAGATGAGTATGCGATGAGAATCGCTACTCAGACTGAATCTGCTCTCATCTGTAAAGAGTACTCGTCCCCATTCATTGTCTCTCCAATTCCGGTGTTCCCGGCACCACAGAGAACGCTTTCTTCGATGGGCAGGCGTTAGAGGTACACACCGTACAGGGTGTCGTGCAAACAGACCACCACCGTGCAGTCTTCTGGCCACGGTAAAACGCGATATCGGTCGTCCAGTCGCCTGTGTCGTGTGTCTAGCGACTTCTCCCGCTGTCTGCCGCCTGTTTCTTTTGGCCTGTAAGGCAATATACCGGTCATCTGCGGGTGTGGTTCCTCGTGGACGACCACTACTAAACCCCGGATAGCTGTTCCTGTAGTTTGAAATTGTCTCCAAAGTCGTGAATCGATGCTGTGAGCAATTCCGAACTCTGCAGCCACACTTGTCACACTGCGGCTTTCCTCCAACTTTCCAATGAGTCCACTTCGGGTAAAAGCATCTAAATGTCGTCTAACAGATTGATTATTCGCCATTTCTCGCTGAGGCAGCAACTCGGTGTGATTTTAACTGCTATACGGCGTGCAATCTCTTTGCCAGAAATACTGAACTTACACCGACAACATGCTTTATACTACTCAGACACTCCCCCATTACGTCTACCTGCATATCTGCGCATGTGTTACCGTACGTCACTTTACTTAATCTCCTGATTGGTCTTTCTGTCCGCTCTACCTCTTCGTTCAGCTGATATGCTAATTTTTCGACTTCGTCCTTAATTTTTGCACAGTGTATTTTTCTCGCTAAAGAACAACGGTATCTAGAGACATCTAATTTTGAATAACGTAGTCCTATACTCGAATATGGGCATCTAAAAGCCCGAATTTGGAATCTGGAGTTTGTTTTATTATCTATTTCATATTTTCTCAGACAGTAAAGAATTTCTGATTAACAAACTCAGTGATTTCACAGCGAGGAATAGCAGCACTGTACTAAACAAAAAGCAATTTTATGTCCAGTGCGCGAGATTGTATATCGAAAATTCTAAAGATATGCTCTTTTTAAATATTTTGTGATATTGCTATTGAATTGAAATTTATGGTTTAAGTGGGAGGAACACGATATTTAATAAATAAAAGTAAAACATAAAACGTAAAAAAAAGGGCCTCTTTGGGTGTAATACATAATCTGAAAGCTCTCAGACACTTTTATTTTATTTATCTATTTTTTTTTTTTTTTTTTTTTTTCATTTTTGATTGTCAGTGCTATGCAAATTCTGTTCTCAAAATGGGGGTTTTGCATTCTTTAGGGCATTTGAAAGAGGATTGTTTAAAAAAATTGCTTAATCTTTGTTTTGTAACCATACATATCTTATCTAAAAGGTTAACGATAAATTCGTTCATGTCTTTTGTTCATATCTTAACTAAAAGGTTAATGATAAATTCGTTCATGTCTTTTGTTCATATCTTAACTAAAAGGTTAACGATAAATTCGTCATGTCTTTTATTATTCTTTTTCATAGAAATATAAAAACACTGTTTTCATATTTTCGTGAGATAAATTTAATTTTCTTACTGAATCGAATATATAGGAACCAACGGATGTACCAAACGGACCTTCCGGTCCCTTCAAATTCGTTATAGCGGAATTCGACCGTAGTGTTAAAAATGACTAAGAATAACTTTAAGTAATGTTTTTTCAGACCCATCATTAGATTTTGCATCAGAAAATGAATGCCTTTTATGACGTGAATCATATATACTATATATAACAATTTATATAAAAATACTTTAAACTTTTTCAAAATTTCCGTTAGCTAGAAGTATTAAATAACCTCAAGTTTCTTTCATTGAATATATACATTCTGTCCTTCTTAAGGGCTACAAGAATTCCGTTCCGCTCACGTTTCCATCGTAAAAAATGACAAGCATCCATAGCACAAAAGAAAGCCTGTTAGAAGTGTTATATAGTAGAAATAACACAAATCTTCACAGGCACGTGCTGTATTGTTGGGGAGATTCTATAGAAGATGCGATTTCAAATAAAATAACCACTTGACGCATTTATGTCACTGTACGTTATCAAAAGGGAAAGGTAAAAAATTTCGGTTTTTTAATAACATATTAATATAAACGAATCACAAACTACTACAGTAAATTTTTGTAAATATTTATTTTTAATTTAGTTTTTATATATTTTTGGTGTGTTACTTATTGATTTTACTTACTTGTTTTGTAAGATATTTCTCCCGCCTTCCTAGCGTGCTTTCGTGGTGTAGTGTCAGCACACTAAACCGGTATTTCAGAGCTCTGGGGTTCGATTCCCGGCGAAGGCGATTGCTAATTTTTCCTCTCTCCGGCCTCAAGAAAAAATCCTAACGTCTCTATAATTTAATTACTGCATTCGTGTAATTTTATGGTATATTTTTGTTTAATGGTATTTGTGAGCGTTTATTTTATTTGCAACGCTTATTTTTGTGTATTATGTTGTAGATCTCTTGTTTATGAATAGTATAAATTTTGAACTATAAAGACAGAAGCAAAGATAAAGACACAAGATAATATAAAGACAACTCAAGAAGCAAAGATATAGACACACACGTTTCAATTTGATTCTAAGAAAATTTTCGCTGCTAGACAGGCAACGTTCTGAGTTTCTCGAAAATTCATTCTCTAGGAGCTATTTTTCTCGAATCTACCAGAAATGCTTTGTCAGCCGTATACATATGGACGTATTGCAGCTGAGATTCAGTTAGTTCAGTTATGTCATTTGAAGTCGTGCAACTTTTTGAGTTTTACTCGGCAATTACTGTTTTGAACTGTGAATGTTTCAAGATGTTATAACTCTTTATCTTATGAGCTATTATTTATTTCAATAAGATGTCAATTCCTTCTTGCTCTTATGATGTACTTTTTTAAAGAGGTCTGCAGCTCACTTGATGGCTTTGTTACGGGCAGAAATTCAGCAGATTCTCAAAGGAAATTGTGTACCACTTTAAAGTAACTGGTCTGTTCTAGAAACACCCAGGATTCATGAAATGCATGTCGGCAAACTCCGCGATCGTGTAGTATATGCATACTGCTCGAATGCTACTTGCATTCAATCATAATTGGTATATATATATATATATATACCAATTATATATATATATTTGTTGTTTTTTTTTTTTACAATTTTTACACACTTTACATAATTTCAACAGAACACACATTTCACATTACAAACAGTTTACATTTTATTCACAATACCACTTCACTTTATTTTCCTTCAAGCAAACTTACATCTCTTGATTGGCTCAGTTCTTAACTCCCTAAAAAATTGATAATTACTACCTTTAGGATTTTTAATTTTTAATTTAATTTAATTTAATTTTTAATATTAATGTTTACAAAAAAATTTTTTACTATAACAAAGATAGCAGCTTGGCACTCAACTTTACCTACATAAGCGCCATCTATATAATTTGAAGAACACACTTACTTCTCTTTTACAACACTTTTGCAGACCCCAACACTCATATAGTAGGTAAGTTAGAATTAAAACTTACTATTTACTTGCTTTAAGTATTTTTTAAAATTTTTTATGTAGTATCTAAGTATTTTCTAAATATGAAATTATATTTTTAAATATATTTTGTTTTTTAAAAATTGTAATTAGTTCTTTTTGTTTCTTATTGGTTTATATGGATTATGTCTAGTTCTTTTTTAGTTTCTTTTTATTGATATGCATATTCGTGTAGGGAAGGTTTCTGTAGACAAGGGTTTCTAAAATACATTGGTTTCTAGATTATTTTATTATTATTATTTTTTTTATAAAAAAAAATTAAAAAAAAATTAATTTAAAAACAAAAGTTTAATTCTTGACTTTACTTGTTTCTCAAAAGACTTCATTAGTATTTTCCTTTTTGAACTTTAATTCTTAAATGTTAATTTCTAAGGGAACCACTTTATTGAAATTACTTTTGGTTTTGACTTTTACCCTTGCCTGCATGAATGACGAAACACGAATTAAATGATTG
Organism: Stegodyphus dumicola; assembly: GCF_044657685.1. Lineage (NCBI taxonomy): Eukaryota > Metazoa > Arthropoda > Arachnida > Araneae > Eresidae > Stegodyphus > Stegodyphus dumicola. The sequence continues at coordinate 83,336,430 of NC_140779.1, read as the reverse complement.
GAGAGTTAGGTTGAGGCAACTTCCCCCTTGATAAGTCTGTCTCCTGCCTACTCAACGGTCATTCACATATGGATTTTAAAAAAAATATTTAATTTAATTTTAATTTATTAAATTAGTAAATTTATTTTCATGGATTGATTTTGCACTTGATTTGCTTATGCTTCTGAATTTAAATGATATTGTAGATTAGTTCGAGTATTAAATCTTTTATATGTTTGCACATTTTTTTAAAAATTATTTTGGCTTTTTTTAGGATTTAAATTTGCTTTTTTACTTTTATACGCATTTGTTAAAAATTAATTTAAGTTTGTTTAAATATATATATATATATATATAGCTAATATCCTAATTGGAAGTAAATATATATCTCTCGAAATTTACACGAGAAATAACGACTTATGCTAGCAGAATCCTTTCATTTACTGTTCAGCAGTGTCTTATACTACCTCAACGCGCCTTTTTCGCAAGCACAATCCGACAGAAAATCTTCTTTCTCTCACCTCTACATGCCTGTACATAATAGGCAGACAAATTGAATATATATATATATATATATATATATATATATTATTCTAAGAATATATATATGGTGTGTGTGTAATGAAAGCACAATTTTTGAAGCTTTGATGTAGGAACACTGAGACATAGATGCGTAGAAATGCTCATTGCGAAGATACTTGATGCTTAAAGCGTCCATTCAATTCGAAGAGGAAGCTGTCGAGCCGGATTAAATTTCATATTTATTTGAATTCACATTTGTCGCCACAATTCACTTGTCACTCCTATCCTGCCTATTTCCAGAGCATTTACAATTTTGATACTATGGCAATAGAAGCGATTGTAGCAGCACATAAATGTTTGCAGCAAAGCGTCTGGCCACGAGGAAAGCACAAGCGAAAAAAAAAAAAAAAATCTGATGTGTACGCCACATGACTTCCTTGTACGGAATATTAAATTATACACATTTTTTCTTGCATTTCATTTAAACTTATTGAATTGAATTAAATCTCTTCGCCGACAGCGCATAAACCACAATAGAATAAATGCATTCTTTAAAATTCACTCTAGTATTTGTTTACCATAGCGACGCTCTGGCGCTAGATTCACTTAACAGTATTAATAATTATATAACAGTTAACTTATATAATAATTATATAGCGGAAACTAAGTTATCTGTTATATAATCCAATAATTATATAACAGTTAACTTATATATTTCGTTCATATTATAACTCATAATGCACAAAATTTATATCATTTAAAGAATAGAATTATCTAATCGTTGCCACATGTTCTATTCAAATACTATAATAAAGCTAGAACGATGTATAAAAGAAATTAAGCAAACAAAACAAAAAAGGAACAGTTTTTCACAGACGATTCAGTATTTCTCATTTAATTAATTCAGTTCTCACTTCGCGAGAAGGCAAAAATACATAAAACAAATATCTATATTAAAAATTATATACATAAAACAAATATCTATATCAAAATATCTATATTAAAAATGACGAAGTAAACCTTAAACACTTATTTCCTCGAAAAAATTCCAAAAGAATTAAGCATGATTTAATTGGCAATAATAAATGAATGCGTTATCTTTGTTGTTGCGAAGCTAAGTTTCTCTAGATTGGCAACAAATCCACTAGTCTGCTGTTCCAAATGTAAACCATCAATGGCCGCCATAAAAAAAAAGGGCTTAGCGGCACTTAGACAACTTTAAAATTGTTGATAATTCTAAAAATATTGCATACAGATTTGCTAAAGGCATAAAAACCTTAACCGGAAGATTAAAACAACATAATACAATCATTTTTAAAGCAAAGCAAAAAATGTACAATTTACAAACATATATGAGTAAAGAAACTGAGATCACTGAGCCGGGTAACTGAGTGGATATATATATAAATATATTTATATACGTTTGGTGCGGCCGATTGCAACCAAAATACGAGGTGCACATCTACATGTTATAGCAGTCCTATATACAAAATTTCAACGTTCTGAGGCTACTCGCTTTTGAGTTATGCGAGATACGTACATACGTTCGTACAGACGCCACGAAAAATTCTCTTCAGAATTAATTTTAAAGCAGTTTTATAATTTTTTTGAAGGAAAAGAGTATTTTATTCTGTCCTTACGTACAGATATCATGCAAAAACATCGTTAAATTGCATTCGATAGCGGTCAAAATGGGTATTTTCGTTGAAATATGCTGCCTGAAACTTTTCACGATTACAATACTTCCTTTTTACTTCGTACAAGGAAGTAAAAAGAGAGTGTCTCAGTAGTAATGCTGAAGAAGAAGGGAAGGAGTCAAAATATTTATATTTTGGTTTACAAGTAATATGATTGGGCAAGAGAAATCTGCAGTATGCGTTTCGTAAGATCGCATGATTAATTTAAATGACTTATGGCGCTATTTCTAAGACAGAGAGAGGAAATCCCCAAATTAAAGAAAGAATAAAAGATGTTACAGTAATTAAAATTAGAAGTTTTCTTTCTTATTTTTTATCTTGCATATATATATATATATAAATATAATGTTGTATGATCTTAAATTAGTTCGAAAACAAGTTTTTCTAATACTTGCGCAATAGCTGCAAAGTAAGATAATAATAATTTACTTACTAAAGAAATATTGATTATATATATATATATATATATATATATGTAGATAGATTAAAATTAAGTAGATACGGATAAAAAGATAAATAAGCAAACTGGTATATGAAAAGAAATAGAGAGACAGAAAGATAGCTAGATGTAAGTATAAATACATAAAGTCAGAGATATTGTTATATATTCGAAGCAAAATGTGTGTGTTGGTCTACACTTTAAAGGAGAATGGTAAATAGTATATTAAACTTGAAAGTTCACAATTTTTGTCATTTTTAAATAAGATAGAGTGTCTTATATTTATCATTAGCCAAAATGGCATTTAACATGTAACAGTAAATTACTATTTTAGCTTGTGTATTTGCCTATCAGAATCAAAATGAAGCAAATTATTGCTTGCAACGGAAGCAATAATTTTTTATAAATCTAAAAGAAATCCCCTAAATGGATTTGCAATAGTAGTGATGCACCAACATGGTAAGGATTAAGAGAACTTTTGTAAGGGCGAATGGTTTGAAATAAAGTCTAGTCTGTTTGGTATTGTGTTTTTTCTTCATTTTGAAGACCTTAGTTTTCTACGGTATTATCACACATTCTTTAGTTAACACGTGATGCAATCAAATTCGTAGTTATATTTCTGACTCATCCTTAATATATTGTAACGAATTTCGTATTTAGTTAGATATTTTTAGTAGACTTGTAATTTAAATTGTTTTGTTTCCTCGTGCAATGCAGCGCGTGACGAGTTTTAAGAGAAAGCTATGCCAGAGAGTAAAAATACAAGAGCACGTGCATTTAACATTGAATAAAAGTTTATCTCGGTAACTGATTTTTAATTTGAATAAATGTAATTGAATACTATGTTAGCTGCAACCGTAACTCTACGCTTTTTGCTTTCCAGAAATTGTAAGAACTGTCTCTCGAGCCGATTTAAAAAGTTATAAATGCCGGAGAGAAACTCCTCAGTTATTTAGATAACTGTTGTTGTTGTTTTTTGATTGTAGCGAATTCGGAGTGAGATCGAAATAGCTTTCTCTGCACTTTGGATTGCGTTCTATTTAATGTTTTAGTGGTTTAAAATATAGCTACTGATTATATTGCGTAATATCGCAATATTGTACGGATATCTTTGAGAAAAATCCAGAATTTTTTATATTTCTTGTGATAAAATAAATTTTATTAACTTTTTATCGGACTTGGGCATTCAATCTATTACGAACCCGTACGCACGCAAAAATATGCATATCTGTATCAAATGAATTTTCCATTAGTGTAATTTAGTAAGCCAGTTATGTTATCTCCATTGACAGATCTAGAAGCATATTACATTGGCTTGCATTGTGAATTCCCGACTCTTCAAATGAGGAAAATGTATCTTGAACAGATAAGTTAAATGCAAGGCATTAGTTGCACTGCGCCAATTGTACAAGCGAATTTTATAAATTTAAACTGCATAACTGGGAATGAACAAAGTTGATTGCAATTATTAAGCTTATTAATTACAATTTTACCTTTTTACAATTACAATCCTATCGAGGTGCGCAGGTGGTATAACACAGCAATTGAAGTCTGCTCATATCCGAGTAATTTTTTCCTTGAAAATAATGAACTTTTTTTTTTAAAGCCGAGAAATAATTAAAAATTATTTTGGAAATAATGATAAAACAAAATGTTACCAAGAATAATATTAAATTAACTTCAAATGTCTTTAATATTGTAAATGTTTCTAAGGATTAGGAAAGATTTTTGCATAGGAGTTCTTGCTGTATGGAATTAACTTGCTTTTATTCGTTCAAAAAAAAATCTTTTTAAAGATGAAGTTCTGGTACTTCCGTCTTGCCGACATGATGCTAATTATCTACCTAGGCTGAGTGGGTGCTGTCATTAAAGTATTGCCAGCTATAGGAAGAAATCATTTAACTAAAATTAACACATTTTCCCCTGTCTACTTCTTTTTCCTTTAAAATGGTTTTGTCATTCAATGAAAAACAATAGCTCAGAGACTTTCAGAAGGCATCATTCAGAAGTAAAGATAATAATTCATTTTCCCGTTCTGGAAAAATACGACCAGCTAAATATTCCAGGAAAAACTGGCTAAACTGTAATATTTTTATTTGACTTACTAAACTAATTAACAAACTAAATTTTTAGACGAATACAGAAATTAAATCAAATAGCTGTATTAATTCAATACTCAAATCATTTGTTTAAAAACCCTTTAGTAATAATAAACCTCACATGAATTTTAATTAAATTATGTAAATTAGTAAAATTCGCTATTTAATAATAAATTATAAAAAAGAGGAGGGAGGAGTCAAAGGTCAAGCTCTGCATACTAATGCTGCCATCTAGTGGTGGATTTACCACACAAACATGATATCGTAGAGTCTTCAATAAAATTCTCAACGTCATACCTATAAAATTCTTAGATGGTGTTACTTTAGGAAATTGATAGTAATACAATTAAATAAAAGTCTTTAAATATTTTATTAAATGATTTCATTTATTTTAGTTTTAATTCTTTTTGCAAAACTAAGTCAAGTATTTTATTATTTACTTCTTCATTGACAAAAGAATATGTGCTCACAAATATGGTTCCATGGGTAGAGCATATCTAAAATTAATTTTCAGATTCTAGAGCTAGTAAAAAGTATTTGGTGTATGAATATCGTATGATATAACAACGTAATTAACTGTCATTGATAAAACTCATATCTCATACAATATTCACGTATCGGTTAAACTGCTAGCAAAATCTTCGTAACTAAAGAAAAGAGCTCAATTCTATTCATCTTAAAGTTATCTATGGATGATAAATAGGCTGGGCAACTATTTTGGTAATAATGTAAGATTTAATCTACGATTCCAATTTTATTAAATTGGTAAACATTAAATTAAAGATGATCAAAACTTTTAGATCAGCAATATATCATATTTCGAAAGAAAATTGACAAATTTTAGGCGTATGAAAAATAGCAAATGAATTCAGAAGTACTTCGCCTTGACAAAGAAATTCTCTTCTAACAGTAATTCGCAATTCTTTCTTTTTAGTCCAAAGGGCTTTGTCCCTGAGAGACTATTGTTTTCGCTTTGCGATTTTGCGTCGAATCACTCTGAATGTCTGTTTCACTTTTCAAACTGTTGCCATCAAATATTATCGCTCTGTATTATATTTGAACAAATTAAATAATGAAGAATCTGAGTAAATGTACGTATGTTTCTCTCACTGTGATAAAATAACTGTACACAGAGCCATCAAATTTTGAATGATGCGAATATGGGCATCTGGGAGCCCAGATTTGTAATTCGGAATTTGTTTTATCATCAATATCATATTTTGTAAAACTTAAACGAATTTTTGATTAACAAACTCAAGGATTTCAAAGCAAGCAATGGCAACGTTGTACAGGAAAAAAAAAAAAAAATTAATCTGCAGCGCGTGAGACTGTGCGTCAGAAATTCTAAAGACATACTCAATTTAAAATTATTTTGCGATATTGCTCTGGAACTGAACTTTATGGCTTAAGTACGAAGAACATGATATTTAATAAATAAAGGTAACACATGAAACGTTAAAAAAACGCCCCTTTGGGCTTAATTTAAAATCTAAAACCTTTCAGATTCTCTCTTTTTTTAAAATTCCCTTTTTAAAAATTTAATTTTCTTTTAATTCATTTAAATTTTTACATTATTTTTTGAAAAGCGGCAGCCCAATAAAATGAAGGAATTCTAGTCAAATTTTCTGTAATTACTTTGATAAAACCTTAAACTTTTATTTTGTAGTTGTTGTCCACTCCCTCCTCTTAAGTGCTGCAAAGAATAAAATCTTATATGAAGAGTTGCTGCAAAATAACACTAGCATTTTGTATCTATTTAACTTTTATAATTTTCACAGTTAAAACACAATTGAACTTGATTTTAAGAAACTTAGGGGTTGCAAGTTCAATTTTTGGAAATAAAAGTTAATTGAAAAAAAAAAAAAAATCCATTTCAACGCAAAACAATCAAGCTACCACTGTATTTACAATATCATCCCGAACGAAATATTCGAGTTAATAATGTACTTTATTCCTCGGACTATTTTTTGAATTAATGTTATACACTAATTAATTCTTAAAGGCAAAACATTCTTCTAAATCAGGGGTCTCCAAACTTTCCAGCCTTAGGGCCATACTGATTACTCCAGTAAGTTCCGAGGGCCAAAACCATATTATCATTGTTGCCGGTGGTAAAAAGTGAAATAGTCTACTGATGAATAAAAAAGTCCGAAAAAGTACGCAACGTTTAAAAAAGGCTGCAAATCGGACTAAAGTCCGCAAAACGGCAGCACTGCATATTATTAATTTTCCTGTCATTATCTGTAATTTCTAGATTAGTCGTAGAGTACGAGCCATGAGGAGTAACATGACACGACATCTGGTGGACACAAGCGGAAATAGGTAGTACCTTCCATCACTAACAGATGGCGCTAATAGCACGTACAGAAGTCAGTTCCTATGACACTGTTGTGGAATAAAATAGTGCATACCTCCTTAAAACGTGTTTGTGCGTGTTTAAGTTTAAGACATCTTTGTAACAGTATTTTGATTTGAATTGTTGCTTTTGTGTGTGATTTAGTAGTATGGAAAAGAAGCGAAAAATTGATAGTGAATGCAGAAAATTCAAAGATCAGTGGAACATTCAGTATTTCGTAATTGAGTCCAGTAACAAGGCGCTATGTTTGATTTGCAATGAAAGCATAGCCGTTCTCAAAGAATATAACATTAAACGTCATTATGAAACAAAACATTTTCGAAATTACTCAAAATATACAGGGAGTTTGCGGACAGAAAAATTCGAAGCTATGAAACGCGGATTGAAATCGCAGCAATCTTCATTTACAAAACTCAAAACTGAACAAGAGGCTGCAACTTGTGCCAGCTTTCGTGTGGCTCTTGAAATTGCAAAACGTGGAAAACCATTCACCGATGGAGAAATGATCAAAGAATGCATAATTGCAGTAGCCGAAGAAATATGCCCTGAAAAGGTAAATTTATTAAAAACTGTCAGTATGTCAGCAAACACTGTGGCTCGAAGGGTAGAAAACATTGCTGAAAATATATCCTCTCAACTGTTCGACAAAAATGGACATGTTGAGTGGTTTTCTTTGGCCTTGGATGAGTCAACGGATGTGTCAGATACTGCTCAGGTGTTGATTTATATTCGAGGAGTAGATAAAAGCTATGAAGTGCATGAAGAACTTCTTGATATGTATAGTATTCATGGCACAACTACTGGTACAGATATTTTTAAAGGAGTTGAAATGGCCATTAATCAAAAGAACCTTCGATGGAAAAACTTGAAATGTATTACAACTGATGGAGGCAAAAACATGAGTGGGAAAGATAAAGGAGTGGTCGCTCTTGTGTCAAAGGCTGTAGAAAATGACGGTGGTTCAAAACCATTAGTCTTACATTGTATCATTCATCAACAGTCCTTGTGCGGAAAATGTTTGGATATGTCTGAAGTTCTGAAACCAGTCATATCAACTGTTAATTTTATTAGATCTTTTGGGTTGAATCACCGACAATTCCGACAATTTATTGAAGAGATTGGAGAAAATGACTTACCTTATCATACTGCCGTACGTTGGCTTAGTTGTGGGAAAGTCCTTCAGCGCTTTTTTGAACTTCGAGCAGTGATCGAAATTTTTTTGAATGAAAAGCATCGCCCTCTTACTGAATTACAAAACAACGCATGGCTGTGGAAGTTAGCATTCTATGTTGATTTGACAAAACATGTGAACGAACTGAATTTGAGATTGCAAGGAGAAAACCAGCATCTTCCTGATTTATACACTAATATCAAATCATTCCGGAAGAAACTGATACTGTTTCAATCACAACTACGAAGTAAATGTTTTTCACATTTTAAAACATGTGAAATATTCAGCCACACCACTGAGACTGAGTTTCCTATCGATTTTGCAATCGAAACTTTGAGTGCTTTGAAAGTAAATTTTGATACTCGTTTCTCGGACTTTGATGCCATTGCGAATCAAATTAAGATTTTTCAGAATCCTTTTGATACTGACATTGAAACCCTAGCCCCGGAACTTCAAATGGAAATGATTGATCTACAGTGCATTGATATAATTAAGAACAAATATCAAAACTCATCTTTGTTGGAATTTTATAAGAGTCTTCCACTGACACAATTTGATAATTTGCATAAATTTGCTCGTGGGCTGTTTTCTGTTTTTGGTACTACTTATTTGTGTGAGAAGACCTTCTCCAAAATGAAGTACACAAAAAATGTTTACAGATCTAAATTAACTGATGAGCATTTTAAATCTATTTTAATAATTGGTACAAGTAAAATTAGTCCACAGCTACAAACTATTGTCAGTGGAAAATCTCAATTACATAAATCTCATTAGTATTTCATATGTCATTATGCTTGTTATAAGTTATGTTTTTATTTAAAATGTATAAAATGTTAGTTGGATTCATTTCAATAATTTGTTAGTTATTATGTACTGAATTTAAATTTTCTGCATATTATACATGTCTTTACTCATTACAATTCTGTGTTTCTTTATCCAACTTATCACAAAAAAAAATAACAATAAGCCTACAACAATGTTATGAGTAGTTAGCCCATGACCATATCAATGTAGATGTCATATTAATAATTATTCAACATAAAATTAGAATACTTCAGTAAACTAAATTTAATTTGCTATAAAAAATATGGTCTCTAAAAGGAGTTTTCAAGTATGCTAGCTCTCCGCGGGCCGGACAAAATCTGTCCGCGGGACGGATGTGGCCCTCGGGCCGTAGTTTGGAGACCCCTGTTCTAAATTACACAGCGTTTAAGAGTTCCAATTATTTGCCTGCAGTATACAGTAAACAAAACAAGTAACACTACTGAAACTAAAAAGAGAGAAAACATTTCTTTTTTTCTTTAAACATGAAGGCCGGTAATAAGTTCTTACAAATTAGCAAAAATTCCACTTTTGTTTGACATGCATTAAGTATTTCAGACTTTGAAAAAGAGTGCGACCGAATTCAGTTTGAGATGCTAGTGGCGTCATCTCTTGACACTAAGCAAATTTAAAACGGTTATGATTATAACTTTACAATTGGTATCAGAGGCTATTCGCACATTTTTAAAGGATTTTTATTGCATTTAAAGAAATATTTTACGAAACATTTTTTGTGTTTTAAATGATCTGTTTGATAACCCTTATTCTTCACTATCTTTTTGAACAGTAATTTCCAAGACAAGTCTTTTGTAGCATCGGAAGAGGTATTTTAGGCCATTCCTCTTGAAGAGTTTTCCAAAATGCAAGGGAGGGGAGTTAAGGTCGACGTTTGGACAATCCTCATTTTAAATGTCCAAGTAGCAAAAATCCATGTGTGATGCATCAGAAGATATAGTAGGGATATGAGTGGAAGGTATGACTTTGATACCCGTTTCTTGGTCCATATTTTCCAAAACATTAACAGTGGATTTCAACGTGTAGTTATTTGCTTTGTCTTGATGCAGTTCCAATGATTGATGGCACTGTGGTTAAAGACAAGGCATTTCATATTTGAACATTCTGTACGAAATATATTCCTAAAAATATGTGGAATTGATCTTAACATTTTTTCCCACTTTATTTTTAATTTGCTGTTATGTTGAAAACCAACAACAATCATAAATCTCCTTAAAACATTTTCTTTAAATTCTCTGAGCCATCCTTTAAGAATCTGTTCCCCCCTTTGATGCGAATAAATGCATCTCTTTTTATTGCAGTCATTTACATACACCCAAGATTCATGCATCGTGACATATTTTTTTCATTTTTGTCCGGGTAAATGTTTCTCATAAAGAATTCTGCAGTCCATTCTGCGTTCGGTGATATGTCGTGGAGAAAGACGATGCACATTATATTTTTTCGCCATTAATGATTTTAATCAGCATTAATGACTTTGTTTACAGTTGACACTGAGCATTTTAATGATTTTGCAACTATCCTTTGATTTCGTGGATTTTTTTAAACGTTAAAGCTCTTACCTTTGCAACATTAAAAAAATTATGTTTTTTCCTTGGATATGTATTTGGACATTTTACATTTGAAGCGTAAATTTGATGTTTCTTTCCTCTCTGTATGAAAATATTACCTATTCTAGGATTAGATATAAAAAACATGGCTTTCAAAGCATTTTTTAATAACTAGATACGAATAATTTTCTTCGGAAAGAGCACCAAACAAAACCTAACCTTCTTTAAAAGTGTCATTTTGCGTCAAAACAGAACTATCAAGTAGAAGGCAATAATTTATACTTTCAAAAATACATAGTTGCAGTCGAAACAAAATTTTCGAAGTAGACTTTTTTTACAACAAAGCAAAAATGTCTATAACGTGTGCGAACAGCTTTCGTAGATAAAGAGGATTTACCAGAAAGCACCAGAACACCACAAAAAGAGCATGGACGCTATACGAACGTAGAGCTTGCAGACATGCACTTAGTGCATGGCATAGCTGAGGGTAATGGACAAGCCGCTGCACGCATTTATTGAGAACATTTTCCTTACCACACCACAGTTTGTTTGCACGTATGCATCAAAATTTGTGCCTCTAGGGTTCATTAAGAAATGACAGGACAAGTGAGAGCAGGCTACGATCGATTCGCTCGGTCGTTAGGAATGAAAGCTTGTTGGATACGGTGGAGAGCTATTCAAGGACCAGCATACGTGCCATTGCCTCTCAATCAAGAATGTCTCGTACCAGTGTGCAGCGTGTCTTGAACGCCGAGTCCTTCCACCCTTTGGTATCCAAAGGGTTCAGTTATTGCTCCCCGTTAGTTATTGCTGTAAGAAAGTGTCCAGCTTATGTGTTGTCCACGCATGAAGCCAGATTCAATCAGGATGACGCATTCAATCCACATAATCCGCATTTGTGGGCTCAAGAAAATCCCCACGGTGTGCCGCACCACGCGGTACAACAAGGCTTCAAAGTTAATGTGTGGGCGCCTGCTCATTTTGGACTAGATGTTCGTAGCCATCTGAAAAGATCATTCCAGCATCGATGGAATGGGCGTGGTGGATCGAATCCTTGGCCCCCACGCTCACCGGATTTATGGAACCTTGATTTCTTTTCTGTCGGGAGCTATCAAAAGTGTCGTATATCACGATCATGTTGTGTCCGAAATGGATCCGGCATCCAGACCAGCCTGGGCAGCTGGTACAATCAAAGAAACTTCCGGTGTGTTTGAACAATCCGATCAATTCCGGTGTGTTTGTCCGACAATTAATGGGCCGTTGGTGTCAGGCATGTTTGGCGTTTGATGGTGCGAACTTCGAGCATCTGTTGTAACATTCGAGCTGTCGTGCACTGTTTGTATTCATGCCCAATAAATGTTTCAAATTAATCACTCTCTTGTTTCCTTTCCCGTCTTCTACCTCTGCTACCAGTTACCCCTGATATTTTCGAGCATGGGTTCCAATGCAATTCTTAGTCCTTGTGCCCTACCTCCTTCAGAAATTTGTCGCAACATTTACGGGACACACTATATATGATAAACAGAAATATGAAAAAAATGTAGTTCATTGACCAAAGATGTCATATTTTAAAAATATGTTTTAATAGCTAGCTAATATTTGCAGTATTACAGTAAACTTTATAACAAGAATGTACATTGCAAATTTTATGCTCTGTTAACATGATTGATTAAGTACAATTACAATTTTAATATAACTTATTATGTTATAAGCTATCAGTAAATCATAGAACTGATATTTATTTTACTTAATGAATCAAATCATATAAAAACCCTCTACTTGAAAAAAAAAACTTCAAGACATATTTTTACTCTCCCTCATTTCGCGTATCTTCATCACCTGACAGAATTTATTTTCTTTAACTTATTTGAGACTATATTTCAAGTCATCCTCTATTTGTAAGCCTTTTATGAAGCGAAACACACTAAGCAAAAATGCAGTGGGAAAAAAATTAATTAGCGGATTCGACAATTTCGAGACCATGGTGTTATGATGCAAGTCAGCCAAGGAAAAAAAGACTCTGATTTGCTTATTCTAAAGCAATAGTCTTCAAACTTTATTGACTCCCAGAATCCTTAGAACTATCAGGTATTTTCGGGAACTCCATTCCACTTAAAAAATATATCTTAAATTCATATTTAAAAATAGATTAATATGTTATGGGTACTTTATGTAAAGACAATGAAAAAAACGTACTGCATTTTTTATTAAAAAATTTTAACATATAAGTGATGTAATTTACTCATTAATAGCATTAACTCGTGGTGCAAGTGACGCCTACCTAATATTATACTTAATGTCAAGATGCACATGATTTATGCTTGCACATTTTTACACAAACTCTGTCTAACTCTGTTGATGTTATTGATGTTATTTTGATGCTATTTTCATTCTGTTGCCACATACATTGAAAAAGATTTCTACTTAAAAAAAAAATAAATTGTCCAAAAGACATAGCTGTGTGGTTAATGTTCATAACCATAACCGTGTGAGTTGTGTGATGATAGCTCTGAATCTAGAATCAAAAGTTTAGGAGCTTATCTTGTTCAAATTTAGATTTTAGCGTCGAATATTTTGATACGCAGACAAGTTGTTTCCTTTACTTTATTGGCAAGCCTTCTGATTTATTGCAGTACTCGAACGGAGATTTTATACAGTCATAATTAGTTTTTTCTTCAGGGAAATATTCTCTTAACAGTGTGTTTCACATAAAAAATATGTTCCACTGTATAACTTTTAACACAGTCGTTTAAATTCAATTAATGATCCAAACCTGTTTAATTTCGCTAAGCGATATATGATGACCCCATTTTGAGTTTTAAAACTAATCTGTAACTAAATGTCTACAGTCAATCTACAGTCCATCAATGCGAGTGCTTTACAATTTTTATTTTGACTAGCAAAACACTAAAGTTTGAATAGCGGAACCCCAGGTTCCGTCAAATACAGTTTGATAACCACTGTTACAAAATAAGAAACTATAAAGAATCGTTAGATAAGACCACTGAAAAAGCCGTGTGTGTTGCTGTATTCAGTTATGCAAACATTCTTATGATTAAGACTTTTATACATTGTAAAATAATTTATATTAGAAGGAATCATTACTTAAAACAATGGATTGTAAATTATAGTGGCTATTTATAATTTGCAATCGCATTTTACATACATTAACAGAGAGATACCGTGCGCAAGCTATAATAATTGTATATTTATGACAAATCTCTCAAGGAAAAAATTTTGACATTGCTATGATAGCGAAAACATCACAAAACATGATATTTCATTTCACTGGCACACGGTGTTCTTTATCATCATGCTGCTACAAAAATATTTATACAGCTTTATATGAATCACCTTCACTTTTTTTTACAGGTCTATCTCTTTTTTTTTTCAATCTTGGAATGAAGAATTAACTCCCAAAAAATAATGCAGCATGGTACTAAATTGCAATGGACTTAAATAATTACAAGCCGATGTTCGTGCTGTATCAACAGAGAAATACAAAAGCAGAAGACAGAAAGAGGTCTTATCCAAACCTGATTGTTGAAGTGTACTTATTGGCACTATGCCACCCAGATAGTAGTGACTTTGACTGCCTTACCGAAGGTCCCGGCTTTCGCACCAGCAAAGGCATGATAGCCCCTTCAGAGTAGGCAACGATGACTCGCCTATTAGGTGCCTTCATAATAAAGTTGTAGAGACATTAGGATTTTTTTTTTGAGGCCGGAGAGATGAAAAATTAGCAACCGCCATCCCCGGGAATCGAACCACGGACCTTTGGAATACCGGCCCAGCGTGCAGAACTACTACACCACGAAGGCACGCCAAGGAGGTGGGAGAAATACCGTATAAAGTAACCACCGCTTCCGGCCTTAGGGGTGGCCAAAGCGAATAACGGCTAGTACTCCCACTGGAAATAATGAATAAACAAGCTTATTGGCACTACTGGTTTAGAATCTCTTGGCTTATCAAATCTTTTGGAGTGAACCAATTGCTCCTGGTTTATACAGAAGAGAATTATTATTAGTAATATTTGGCAAGAGGTCACAATTCCTAGCTACTTTGATTTTAGCTAGACTTAGAACCTGGGACTTTCAATTCTGCAATTTATTGCTTCCATGTATCGAGTCTAGTCCCAAGAGCGTTTTGGACAGATGAAGCATATTTTTCATAGCACAGAAATATTAATACCAATAAATAAGACAAATTCTGCACGTACATAATACTTGAAGTATATACTAGTCTCGCAAATAAGCGTATGTTGCAGTTTCACGACAAATGTCATCATTGGTTCATTCATTTTTGAAAAGCCATTATGCAAAAAGGTACTGGAAAATGTGCTACAGACGAAAGGTGTATCTGATATTTTATGGGCAACAAGTGTTTGAAAACATGTTCTTTAACAGGACAGATTTATCTAAAAAGGCCAATCAAAAATATCCTATCATGTTCGAAGAAATCAAAATATCACAAAGACTGTCACGTTGATGCAAAATGTATACCCCTTATTTAGCAGCACTTGTGAAGCAGTTCCTTAGAAGGATGTTTAATACCGTGTGCTGTCACTTGGTCTCTTCGATCGCTGGACTGAATGTCTGTTCATCAAAAGCCATTTTATCCATAATGTCTAATTACAACTAAGAGATTTTCTCCGTCGTAAAATACGTTTCATATACCCTGGTAAATAGTGTAATCACATACTTGCAAATTATGATAAACTCTTGACATTAAACACTTGATAGTGTGGAATACTATGTAATGAAACAAGTGCATACTATTAAAGCAGTCATTATTTTGTTAAATGCCATCCAAAGAATTCTTTACATTTGCAGAGTCATCTATTAGCGAAACCAAGAACTAATAATTTCTTTTTATTAGGAACAAATGTCCGAATTCATGATACGAAGTTTGATGCAAATTAGATTCTTCTTCATTTTTAATTAAGTTTTAAAAAGATATAGTTATTTTGGTAGCCCTTCACGATTAAAATTCTTGGAAAGTGTACTCCATAATGCAGTTCGGAACAAATGGATTTCACAGATTCCAAAACACAAGTATACTCTAAAAAGTAGACGATTAAGGGAAAGTATAAAATTACGGAATAAAGTACAATGCAGAACAACATGCCGTTATCTGCAATCAGATCTTGCAGAGTTTCTGTGGGAACAATAAACAGAAGATGCTTTTTGAAGGATTTTGAAAAGTATTAAGATTTTTTTCTTTTATACCTGTTTATTAAGCAAAATTAATACATGCATATTTCCTCGAGTAACATATACTCGGCGATTTATGCGTTCTATTTCTCTCTATTTAAATCGCAGATTATCAAAACTTTTATTGGAGCTACTTGACAAAAATATGCAAGAGAAAAATATACAAATATATCATTTTACAATTACGTCCATGATATATATCATTTTAAAACGCAATTTGCTAAAATTAACGGCAGTATAATGTTAATTTTCCATTAATTTTTTAAACACATATAGGCCCTTTTTTTGGATAAACAGAATTTAAAAAATATATATATGTATCTTTTAGCGAAAATAGCCTTGGAAATTGATTCAGAATACCTTATTCATTTATTTATAAAAATGTTAATTTTTGTAGTTAATTTTTTTATTTTGTGATACAGTTATTAGACATATGTGCCAGCTTAATTCTAATTTACGTGCTAGCTATATATTTCGTAGCACAAAAACATGTTAAAAAATACTAGTGTGCAATTTGTCAAAAAACTTTGTATTGTATTTACTTTTATGGGAGTTAAAAATTTCTTTCTCTCTACAATCTTCATTGAATTAAAGTACTTTAAACAAAAACTAAACTTTCCTAATGTGAATTTCAGTAAATAAGTATTTTTCCTTCAGACAAAAAGCAATATAATTTTTCAGTTAACTGGATGAGTACAGTCGCAGTTGCCAAAACTCTATTGTATTCTTACAATGAATTTCACTTGTATAAAAATAGTATAACACAGTATTATTAAAGTTCCAAAGCACTTCTCAGTCCGTGTTGTTTAATGAGGATTATTATCCGATCCCTTTGCAAAACCTATGATCTTGCTCACGTACGTGAGTTCCTTTTGCAATGACGGACAGTTATTTCACGCCGCAGCGGGATACACGTAATATTGCGCTAAGATGTCCTTCGTTCGAAAGTGAGAAATGAAATAAGAAGTTATTTTTTGGGCGCGTATGTTTTCTTTAACACTCTCTGAGGCAGAAACGTGACTCTTGTCCGAAATCATATTTAGCCAGTGACACGGCGGGGCCGCAAGAGAGGATATTTATTTTTCAAGAGCTTAGAAGACTTACCATCGAAAAATGCGTAACCAACAATATTTGGCTCAGTAATGTAAAAGGAACATCTTGAGTTTTATTATTACTTTCCCATGGATATTCACCACTTCCCGTCCTTTAAATAAAAACTCCAAGATTTGAAGGATTTGGAGATTTTCGTGTCAAAATATTTTATTTCAAAGGTATTAGTAGTGAAAAATCAGATAGCTATAGTGAAGATATAACAGGGAAAGAAAATCTCTTACATTCCGGTTGTTCAAATTTCATTTAAACATCTAAAAGGTACCATAAATTGAACTGTTAACATCGTAAAACATGAATTTTCGTTTTTGTTAGTTTGGGTTGTACATAGAAAGAATATAAAAACCCAATTAAATCATATGAATCCAACTAATACCGAAATTAAATTTCTATCGTAATAATATATAATATTTATTCATATGTTCATGAAAGATATAAAGCATGAAAGGAAACTAATAACTTTAATTCGAAAATAGCCCTTATAATTCCTCGTTTTAACTTCGCTGCGTCCAGTTTATGTTCTAAAAGTAGAAATTGTTTATATTTTTATCATAACATTCTGTATTGCGTCTTTCCGAATTAATTCTATTCATGCTTTCTCATGTAATCATTCTTATGCAATGCGGATGAACTCCTCCGATTAGATTAAAGAAACGTTTTACTACATGCCTTGAGCTCTTCCCTTTTTTCTCGCTTCACTTGCTTCATACGACATGTGCTTCGCATCGTTCTACTCTGTCAGTTGTTCAAATATGTAAATAGTTATATCAAACTATGGGGGTGCAGACCGCACCCATAATGAGGATGTGCAAACGTATTTATCAAGGCTTCCTTATTACGAAACAAAACTATGCTGAATATACTAAATTCAGCAAGGTCTATCTTCAGGTTCATCATCCAGTCTGCGCATTAAAACCTCTCCGAGTAATTACGACGCAGCTAAGCATCTCATCTCTAACAGTTAACCTCTTCAATCATCCTACTTCAATGACTTAGACAGGGTAAATATCGTTTTATGGAAAAACACTTGCTTCACTGAAGTGTTTATAAAATGAAAGTAATTTAACGACTACCTGAAAAATTTAGTGTAGCAATGATTTGAAGGTCAAATAGAATGTTAACAGCCGACGGATTTACTGTCAACGAGATATACAGTAAAATGTTTCTTTAATCTGATTGGATGAGAAACATTTGCCTTGAAGCGGGATTACATAAACGGATTCATTTGAAAAGACACAGTCCAGAAAGTTATTACAAACAGTTTCTACTTTTAGGACACAAAGGGGACGTAGCCAAATTAAAATGAAGAAATAAAAGGACTATTGCCAAATTAACGTTATTAGTTTTCTTTCATATATTATATCTTCCATACATATCGCATCTAAAATAAACAGTTTTAAAGCTTTTTTTATTATAGGAAACAAATTTTACCGAATGTATCCCAAACTCTTTGCTATTCCTCTCAAATAAAAATAACATATACTACTGCGTCTGATAAAAACCCGTCCTTATAGTATAATACAAAATTTGGAAAGATAGTAAAATATTTAGATAGCAGTAATCTAGACTTTGCTTCACAATTTCGTTATTATCAGTTTTAATTTCATGCAGAGGGATTTATACAGGAAATCAAAATTATATGTGTAAGAATGTTATGTACTTAGTCTACATACCCGCTCAGAATGGCAAGGTATATCCTCAATTTATGCGTATACAGTAAAAGTCCGATTATCCGATACTTTAAAGACTTTAGCGGTACCGGATATTTAAAATGCACTATTAGATTATCGAACTATTATTACTTATTATAGTATTAAAGGAGTTATTAGTCTCGAAACTTTCTTGGCCGTATCACTTTTGTCACCGTATCACATTTCAAATTATTGCCACCAAATATTATACGGATGAACTCCTTAAAAAATTAAATTATGAAGAATATGTACTTATGTATATATTTTCCTTGCACTGAAACTAAATGGCATCTAGAACTACCGAATTATTAATAGACGTATTTGTACATCATCAGCTTTTATAAATGTGTTGTACAAGACTAATTATAGATTTAAATTTAATTAAAATTAGAATATAAGTGTAATCTCTCTTTCACCTGATTCATTAGAAGATTAGCTGTCCTTCTACTTCTCTCTTATAGTACGGAGGACTCATAAAAACAGCATGTGAGAGGCAGGTTGCCATGCGACACCTTTGCACTCCTATTAGTTTAATCTTCTCTTACGCGTCTCCAAATAGCATGTTTCACATTTGCGTTTTTTTTTTTTTTGAAGGTATCTGTGGCTTATCGTAATTTTGAGGTTGTGTTCTTGGTTGGCTTGTTGTAAATGTACTGATATCCCAATAGACTTTAGAGTTCGTTGAATAAGTTGTCCAAGCACAATTTTATTAGACAATTGTTTTATGAACAATCTTCTCTTAAGAGCTGTGTACCTATTACCCAAAAGTATGATCTGAGAATTGATTGAAGCAATGTTTAACATTGTGAAAAAGATTACCATGGTTCACCGTTTTACATTTCCGAGAACTGCACATTTTTCTACAATATCTACTCTTAACTTGGTTCATTGTAGAAACTCATTATTTCTGGTTTCTGTTTTTCGTAGTAGAAAATCAATAGCTTGCTCATCATGCAATGATAATATAAGAAGGATATTTTTGTTTTTTTCTTGGAACATAGCACACCAAACCATTTCCATCACTACTGAAGCCAAATTTACTGGAGTGTTGCGGTCTGCATTTGTCCCAAATTTTAAAAGTCAGTATTTTCTTCAATGTCGTGTTCTTTGCTTCCCTCTACTTTTGTCTCTGATCCCTCTTTACTTTCCACTACTCCATTTTATGAATCGATATAGCTTTCAACTCAAAAATGTTCATCTTTGACATCGTTATCGTTTTCGTCTGATGTCTCCAATAAACGGTATTTCTTCAAAGTCTAGAAAATTTCTCAAATCAAACATTTGTTTTAACATTTTGAAGCCTAAATCAAACAAATATTTATAATGCTGTTACGAAAATTTCTTTGTCAAATTTTGTAATAAACAATATTTTGAATTATTAAAATATTTTAGTATTCATCACATCAGGAGCAACGTGCTCGAAGAGCCAGAGCCCAAAAACATACTCAGTTTTGTAGATAATCATAAAATATTTTATTATTCAAAATTGCTAACCAAAAATGCGATGTAGTATTAAAAAATCACAGAACACTTATTTGTCACATTGCAAAGTAATTGGGTGCAATGAGCCTATTAAATCATTTCATCTGTTAACTGGAAATGAAGAAATATACTCACTGACTGACGTTATGACTGTCAGTGGCACTAGAAGAGGGGAAGTGAACTGGATGGAGAAGGTGTGACGGCGTTTGAAGGAGGCAGGGCAAACGAAAGTGCTCGAGGTATGCCTAGCAGATCAAATGCACTAGGCGGAGTGTTAAAGAAACAAAAGCTGCAGTACCTTCATTTTCTTCAATTCCTCATATTCCATATTCATATTAATTATGCATACTTCATATTACATTTTCTGCACAGCGCAAGTGTAAAATCGTTAATACTGGCCATCCTGAGCCGTTTATTGAAAAACTGCATATGGAAAAATAAAAACAATTAATTAAATAAAAAACTGAACTGATGAATATATTGAAAAATACCACCAAACTCATCATAATCGCGGTTGCGCTACAATTTCAGCATGTAAGTTACTTCATAATCAAAGTAAACGTACAGTACTTGTAATGTCTTACACCACACAGTCGTGCCGAGTGTAAGGCGCAGCGGCTGCGGCTGGTGGAGTAATAATTCTTTATCACTGGTTCATTTGTTCTGTTTCATTAAAGCAAATATTGCAATAAAACATGCTGTATGGTATTTTACTATTTTACGCAACTAAGTTTAGTATTTATTTGAATAATTACTATGTGAGATGTTATTTTATTTATAATTTAGGATAAAATATTTTTTATATGCAGATAAATGGTTGATCTTGTACAGTCTCACTCGTTTTGGTAACATACACTAAGTCAATATTCAGAATGGAGCTTAGCAACTTATCGCCAAGTCCAGGAAGCAAAGAAATTAAGAAGTCTGTAAAAGGTAAATTCTTAATGAACTTAAATAGTTGAACAGAAAGCGCTCCTGGTGCTTACAAAACCAGCCAGCATTTATGGTATAAACTCAAAAGCAAGGAATTCAAATCTAAATTATCTAGGTCGTTAAGTTAACCAAAGGCTACGCACAAATGTTTAATGCACAAGTTTGGCTTAAACCTACACCGCCATGATAGCACTATTGGCAAGATTAGAATCAACGCCGTAGACAGAATGCTAGCATAGAATTTACACTAGTAACGTGGCCTTCAGCATCCAGAACACGCTCTGATTAAAGCATATGAAACCTGCCTTTAAAAGCTGTCTCTTTCTGCGTCAATTAAATATGCCCGAGATAAAATTAGCATTCTGGCAGGAAAACCAAAACAGTGATGTGACAGTATAAATTCCGAACACAAAATAATTGTTTAATTTAAATAAATAGCTTACAAACTTAACAAAGGTAATGATGATAATGGCAGTGCTACTAATCTCCTCAAGCACGGTCTACTAATTATAAGAAAGCATCTAAGATGCGAGAAAGAAAATATCACGAGAAATTTCACAAATTTTCCTTAACTTTCAACAACTGTGCTGGTAATGAAAACTTGCTTTGTTTAATTTGCGATAACATTTTGGTTATGGAACGTAAGAAACAGTCAGAATTAGAAAGGCATCTTGAAACTAAGCATCTTTTGTATGTCAGTACACCAAAATATTTCAAACGAATGTTAAATCTTCAAATAAAGAAAAGCAATACTTTGAGAGAAATTGATGACTGTTAGCGAAAAATATTTATTCGATTCATACGAAGTTTCATTTATGATTGCTAAAAATAAAAATCCGTACATTATTGGAGAAGTTCCTTGTATTACCTGCTGCTATTAGAAATGCTTCACGCAAGTAAATATGGTGACGAAACTCGAAAATTGCTTTATCAAACGACACTGTCGCCAACCGGTTTCACGACCAATGCCAGCAACTTATTACTTCACTTAGAAGAAGCCCAAAATTAGAATTTAGTTGAACGAAACAAATGATATTTTAAAAATATCAATTGTAAGTATAGTATGTCAGGTAGACTTATAAAGAAGACATCGAAGAAGAATTGTTATTTTATTGCCTTTTGGAAGAACATACAGAAAGGATGACATATATAGTAATTTTGACGAATTTTCTGAAACTGAAAATTTAGAAAGGAAAACGTGGAGTATGCACAGATGGTAAAAGATCCATGATGGGCAGAAATATTGACTGTAAATCATTTGTTAAAGTTGCTGGTAATGAGGCCACTATGCTGGCCTTTTGAGAGGTCGTCACAGCAGCAAACATTAGCAAAGGAATTGAACGATGTGCTTCAGGATGTTGTCAAAATCATAAACTTCATTAAAAGTTGTGATTAATGTACTCTAGCTGTAATGTATTAATGTACTGTAGCTCACTGTAGCTTTACAGACGTTATTTGCAAACCTCTGTAAAGCTACAGTGAATACAAAAAATTTCAAATTTGAATGATTGAATACAAATGAGTGAATACAAATGAGTGAATACAAATGATTTCAAAACGTTATCTTGGATTTAAAAATGGTTTTTAAATCCAAGATATTGAGAGTAACCACTTGTTGTAAAAAGCCTAAGAGGAATTCGCTGAATTATAGACTGAACCTTAAATCTTGAGCTTCTACAAAGCCCTTGACACGAGCCTGAATAGGAACTAGAACTTAATTTCTCACAGTTTTTGAAATTGCATTAAATATTCTTCTGTCACATCGTGCTTATATGAAATGATTTTTTCAGTTTTAACTCTTACTAGACCCAAATGTCGTTCAACTCTGAAACGACATTACTATTGCAGCGAGATTTCATTAGTTTTGCCACAAAAAACTGCACATCCATCTCAATAAAATGTGATTTTCTTTAATTAATTTGTTTATACCTGAAACAACTACTTTTTATATGCATAATGTTTATCAAAGAAATCAATTATTTATGAAAAACTATTTATTTTTGCATTTTTCTTATTTAACATCTGAGATGGCGACAAAATTTCGATGATAAAAGGGGGTCACAAATGAAAAACTTTAAGAACCGCTGTCCTATCATGTAATCGCCTTCTTCTCAGCATTATGTATCTGTAATCGTAAATGAACTGGAACCAAATGTATGCAGGTACTATTCAAACGATGTAAAAAATATAATAAAACATAAAAAGGTGAAAAACTTTTGCTAGAAAGTTTGCTTGCTTACAGAAAAATACCCATTTGCTTGCTTACAGAAAAATACCCATTAAATAAATAATGCAAACTGCGAAACACATTTTAAGCCTTTATTGTAAAATTTGCAAGCATAACAGATAAAATCAGAGAATATCAATTTAAGAATTGAAAGCAAAGAAAAAACAGTTTGATTTCCATACGCCTATACATTGCAACTTACTGTATAGATTGCAACGTACTGTGCATGATTCACATTATCAGGTACCAGTTCTGTGAAAGACAAAATATTTACTCATTATGTTCACCATCTTTTCTTACTCTTGAAGCAAAAGGCGATGAACGATGTTTTCAACCTCTGATTACAAAAGGTCCTTTGCAGTTCGTCGTAAGTACTCTTCTTCAAGAAGATGGTAATAATGTTTTAGCTCGTCAGTTTAGATTCTCCGTACTTCATAAAAACTTCAGTCAAACATTATCTAATTTCGTTTTTAATGTGAGATACGCTCAAAAAGAGAGAATGAAGAAAATTCATACTAATACAAACAACAGCAAAATGCTGCATTAAAAAGTTCTTTTATTCATGAAAATAGTTTAACTTAAAATATAATTTTCAAAACTGAAAAACTGAATACTCGTTTCAAATATATGCTCCCTTAAAACCCCTCTAAAGAATACTAAGATTAGACGCAGCTGTTTCCATAATTTTTATGAAAAATGCATTAAAAATCATTTTAATCACAGTTGTAAATTAGGAGTAATCGAATGTTACTTTTTTCATAGATCACAAGTTATAATACGTTATTTGCAATCTTATTTTATTCTTGGTGTGTTGTAAACTAAAGGCCGTTATCACATTCAAAATATTTTAAGACAACTGAAACAGAATTCAGTTATTGGAAATGGTTGATAATGGTTTCAATATCGATTCATCACCCTGTAGATAGATCGAGTGAATATCATTTCCGAATAAATCATTTAGCTAATACCGAAAATTTCGTAAGCATTGCGCCCCCGAAATTGGACAACATGTATTTCGCAGAATAGTCTATTTAACAAATGTATCAAAATATCGCACTTTCGAACTAACATTTCTTTGAGTTAAATGTTGTTTAGGAATATCTATGCATTATTACTCTCTCGAAATGCGGATCAAAATTTAAGTTTGTTTATGTTAAATTCTACTAAATAGAAATAGTAGCTGCATGAGTTATAATGGTAGATTTCTGAAACATAGAATCTTCAAAATGTTAAGAGTAAATAAATTGTTGTTAATGTCATGGAATACCGAGGAATAATATACAAAAGATGAAAAGGCATTAGGTGAAGTGAAAAAACGAAAGACTACAAAACTGAATACCGACCGAAGGGAATGCGAAATAGAAAAATAACAATAAGCAGACAAAAAAAAAAAAAAAAAAAAAAAAAAAAAAAAAAAAAAAACTTGCATTACTTCTGGGAGGCAAAATGCGAATATAGTAGTTAAAAGTAGTTATTAATTTTGGCCAAGATCCTCAGAAGTGTATTTAAAGATTGCTACTATGGTAGAGGAATGCGAATACTATTATAATTATGCAAATGAAAAATGAAGAAATGCATTTTATAAGATTAAATTGTGGTTTAACTTGGCAATCGATCTTAAGATTTTCGGCCCGATAAACTATGTACTGTATGTATATATTTAAAGATTGATACTATGGTAGAGGTATGTAAAATCTATAATAATTATGAAAGGAAAAAATGAAGAAATAATTTTGACATCGATCTTAAGATTTCTGAGCCGATATACTATGTACTGCTTCTAAAAAGAGAGAGAAAAAGGGATTTGATTTCTTACAATCTACAGGGTGATTATAATTTAAATTGCGATTTAAAAACAAACTCTCTAACTTTAAAACTACTTGTCAGAATGACTTGATATTTTACTAGAAAAATTGTGAAGCAATGGAATTTTTTTTAGAAGGAAAAAATAGTTTCAAAATATGCCGACAGATGGGCACATTACTGTTGGTATGCAAATTACTAAGACGTAACATACGCACGGCAGACATGGCTAAAATGCAGAGCACTAACGACACACATAAAATTTTTCCTGAAGTGCTTCATCATTACCCTGACGAAAAAGGATCGCACTCTTCTCGTGATACTTATCTGTCGGAATGGTAACTGTGCGTTAACATCTATCAGGGAGTTTAGGGCGTTAAAAAGGATAAAATCCGCCCAATGACCACATATGGCCTGAGGAAAATGATAGATAACTTCGAAGAGACCAGTTCATTTAACAAGAAACGAGGTACAGGACGAAAAATAGTTTCGGCGGCGGTAGTGGACAATGTGGCCACAGCGTTACAAGAACAGACAAATAGTGATGTAGGAATCAGCAGTGCACGGAGAATTGGCCGAATGTTGGATACTTATCAGGCACGGTGCGTAAAGTCCTACAGAACATCTTGCGCTGTTATCTGTATAAGATAACTCACGCGCAGCAGTTGCTACCTGCTGACCTGGAAACATGTGAATCATTTGCACTACAATTTCTTCCCCGGATGGAAGTGTATAATGATATTCTGTGGTCTGAAGAAGCTCATTTTTTATTTGCAAGTTTCTGTTAATACGCAAAATTGCAGGATATGGGGACCGAGAATCCGTTCCAGCTACAGACATTGCCTCTCCACTCTGAAAAGGCCACTGTGTGGTGCGGAATAACGGCAGTGTTTTCCGTCGAGCCGTTCTTTAAAGAAGAAGAAGACACCTGCGGGTTCCGTTATCTGCGCCTTTACTGTCAAGCGATATGAAGCACTTTTGCGTAACCATGTCCTTCCGGCACTTCAGCAAAGTCAAGGTGTGGAATGCACAATATTCATACAAGATGGCCCACGTTCGCGCATTGCTACTCGTGTGAAGCAGCTGCTGATCGCTCATTCGGAGATGAGTGGCCGTTGTAACGTCTTAAGCTATTTTACCGACCATCACGAAGTTCTCAGAAAAAGAATGACCACCACGAAGTTCCCAAGGACAGAGTATTTCTTAACGAATTCTCGGAAAGAGGAAGTGACCAGCAGTCACAAAACAATCTCAGCTTTTTTGTTCCTCTTATAGTTGTTCGAAGGGAGACATTTTTCCGTTCCCTTTCATCAGTTTATAGGTTCAGTATTTCAGACCACCTGGTTTGAGACCCCAGTTGGAATTGAAAAGTTCTCACGGACTTTTTCCCAGGCTGTCTTCATCATATCTAGTTGTTAATCAAGAGGTGCTTCTAAAAATTACGGACAAATAAGGATCCATGAAGTTTTTCCGACACGCCCAGGACAACTTGAACAAAATCATGGAACGTAGTTCCAGAGAGAAGAGCGAGTGAGAGTTAGTTGCAGTAAGTAGAGAGAGAAACCTTCTCTCGGTTTTTCCAGCTCTGCCACGAGCAAATTTTTGCTTCGCTCTGCGTAAAGCGATATTAATATCTCTGGCAAGAGATTTACAGCGAGGTAGCCGGGTTTGCCGCTACCTTACGAAGAGCATCCTGCTCAGACACAGCTCAGTCCGGCAACCACCGGCTTAGAGAGTCGATTAATTCTAAATAGTCTTATCTTGAACCAACCTCAACTTGAACTGTTTCCAAAGAAGAACTTTCATCTTGCCTGAGTTCTAAACAGGAACTTTATTCACACTGTCTGGAACGGCTTATATTTCTTTTCCCCTCACCTTACTGTGAGAACAATAATGTATAAGTTTATTTATTTTTATTTTTTTGCATATAGCCTAGAAAGAACTCAAATAAATTTATTTACGCTACCTCTTGCTTTTTGAATTCGTCACACCGCCAAGCTCTCCCGACTTAAACCCGTGTAACTTTTGGCTTTGGGCATATTTGAAGAATGTTGTTTATAGTGGGCGAATTGCGAATCTGGTCGACTTGGAGGCATGCATCATGCACCACTTTCATAGCAATATCACAGACACCCTCCGATCTGTTGTGGAACATGCAGTTTTGCGCTCCCAATTAGCAGCGGAATAAGGAGAATAGCATATCGAACAACGTATACGTTAATCATCTGTAAGGTGTTTGTTTCGTGAAGCTTCTGTTGTCACTATCGCTGTTTTCTCTGTAAATACGTATTCTTATCTTTTACCTAATCATATTGTCGAAAACTCTTGGAATCTATTGTTTCCTTTCGGCTTTACACCCACAACAACAATGTGAACACTGACAGCGCATCTATCGATAAATTTTGGAACTATTTGTTTCCTTCGGCAAACAAAATTCCATTACGTCAGGAGTGTTCTAGTAAAATATCAAGACATTCTGACCTGTAGTTTTAAAGTTAGAACGGTTTGAAATTGCAACTTTACTTATAATCATCCTGTATAATGTAAATAAATAATGCAAATACATCGAATAATCTTATTTCTTCCCTTTTATCTAATTTTATGAAAAATAGTTTTAGAGTATATAGTAAAAAGCAGAGGTAGAGACAATCAATTTAGAGACCAGTTAACTACTTGATTAGCTAAAGCTGACACTGAAACTAAGGCTTGCAAAATTTTAATTTAAGCGATTTAATTAATTTAATTTAAAACTTTTGCAAATTAGTATTTACCTAACTAGGAAAACAAGAATTTAACTGCTTTACAAACACCATTCAGAAATATAGATAGCATCAAGAATAGAGAAAAATTAACCAAAGCTATAAATTATTGACAATGTTCGGAAAAAATATGAACTCTTGCCAGACTTAATCTGAAACATGATTTGAAGAACGTGAACTGATTAAATGAGTGTTTTTTGGAGGGCTAGAATGTTTTGGATTTCTTCGATAAAAGTTTAATCATTCTGAATACTATAGAGCCATTAGGAGTTTTGAAACAGGAAACATGAAAATTAAGCAATGCCCTCACTAGGACTCGAATCGGGACCTCTCGAATACGCGCCGAGTGTGCTACTTTTACACCACGAACGCATGCTGAAAGGAGAGAGAATATACCTTATATACACCCCTCTTAACGGACGACTAGGGATTAAGGGACCCAATCCTGGTGGGAAAGAATCATCATCATCCACCAGCCTTTAGTTCGGGCACCACGCTAGAATAATTAGGTTATTCTGAAGCTCGTGTGCATGAAAAATAAGCAATGCTCTCACCGAGACTCAAACCTGGACCTCCCGAATACGCACCGAGTGTGCTACCGTTACACCACGAAGGCATGCAGAAAAGGAGGGGAAAAATACCTTATAATATAACTGTACAGCTGAATTCGGTTACTTCATGCAGAGTAAGAAGACTACTTCCTCCAATATATTCTTTACTATCATAATACATAAATGAATGTGTTTTGCTGTTTTTACACCAAATTTGAGAACTACTCAGAGATAAACTAAAATAGATGCTTCACAATCACATTCAATGATAAATAATATTAAAACACCTCTTGAACAAAGTTATTTTCTAAAATTTAGTAGGATAATTCTACAGTTTCGTCGTACATAGATGCAATCCAAAAACATTTGGCCTAGAGGTTACCACTGATTGAGATTTAAAACTGGTACCGCTGATTATCATCTAATGATTAAGTATCAACTAACACATACAAATGTGGGAGTTTTAATGCTTTTTAAGGTATTTTAATAACATTGCAAACTAAAAAACCGTTTTCCAATAAAAATGAAAGTAAAACGAATGAGAATTAAAAATATTTAACTAATTACCGTGAATAAAAAAGATTTTACTTAAAGCAAATAGTCACTAAATTATTTTCAATGGTAATATGCTATAAATCACGAAACTGCGTTTGTTCCTCTATTATTGTTTTGCGTGATTTAATTAATTACTCCTTTCTCCCATGCAGAATTTTTATTCTGTAACTTCCATTTGCTTAAAATATAGTTTTACAATTCTATGACAGACTCAGTTCTAAAGGAATGTTTTTTACTATTTTAGCTTTCATATAGAAATTTATTTGTAAGAATATAATAACCATTTGCAGTTGAAATGATAATGGTTTAATGGAAAGTATCACTTGTTGATAAAGTAATCGTTTCAAAATGCATTAGACAGTTTCTAGCACATGCTGTCATGAAGAAAGAAGATAAAAATTTGAAGCCATCTCTAACGCTCATCTTACCTTTCATGCTTCAATGGATGAGATCACTGATCAAACATTAGTTTCGGAGCCTAGTTTCGAATGGGTGGACATTTTACTTTGATGGTGAGATGGGAGTGACTTCCTGTCTCTCCTTCCTGCAACACCGATTTCTAAATTCCGCACTTAAAGTCGACGCTTGATAAATTTCGCAAAATGCATTTCCGTAATGGATTGCCTTCGGTTTCGGCAACGTTCTTTCAAAATGGTATGTGAAGCGTACTTAAAACGGCGATATATAGGGGACTGGGGTTAAATTTGTCTCAAGGTAGTTCCACTGGAAAGAAAGAAAGGTAATACAAAACTGATTTTAACGTTACTTCACATATTAATTGATAAATGTATTGCCATAAATATTAAAGTTTATATTTTAGGAATAAAACAGCAGAATCTCTCTAACCGGCCGCAAGGAAACTTTGTCGATTCCAGGTAACAGATTTTTCTGGATAGTTGAATATATATTCCTAAAAATTACCTGTTCATATTTTATGATGGGATCTGTAGATATTGTGGCATGGAAAGTCCGTTGGTTGTGTTCTTTTAGCTATAAGCAAAAATTAAATAAATAATCGAAAAATGCTGTCGATTATTTAAAATTAAAGCGTATACATATGCCTTTTCTTAAATATCAAGTAAAACTAAGCAATTTAAAACTACTAGGTATACTCTCAGATGAAAGTTGTGAATTTTTTAATGTAATGGCATGTAATTTCGAATGTCTGCCCACTTACAAGACTGTCACCGTAGTTTTAAAACTTCGTTGTGTATACAATAAAACTTCATCTTTGTCAGTATAATTCAATGAAGCTTCATTTATGCCATCTATGTCCGACATTATGTACTGTCATAGATGATTTCGTGGCAAAAATAAAAGAAAAATCTGATATCATTTTTCAGCTTCCCTCCCGGAAACTTTCTTGCTCTGCGTGTTAATTTCATTTTCTCCCTCCTCCTCAACATATTTCGTCTTTCCTAGTGCATGTTTGTTTATTCGTCGTTTTGAGAGAGTGTGACGGGAGCAGAACAATCTACAGCCACCTATGTTTGCCCCTCCTTTTCGCTAATAGTCACATTCTCCGAACATATGACTAAACCCAAGATGTGGGCTGCGGGATTTACGCCAATAACAGCATAAAATAATATTTTTTACATCTTTTTAAGAAGAGAAGTAAATACGTCGTCGTTAACACGAGTTGCTTCTGGAAATCATGGACACTACATTCAAAGTTCGCATACGGCTGCATTAAAGGAAATCGGTAGATCAACTTTATATTCTGGATCATTCCTTGGTTCATTGCATGGCTGTATAAGGCTTATTACGTTGAGTAGCACATACATAACACATATGTTCTCAATATTTAAATATTTAAATAGTTTGCTTATTTCACATTTTTATCTCAGAGGCCTAAATTTCGGATTTAAATTTAGCCTTCTAAAAGTGCCTTCATTTTAATATTACCGGATGCAGGTCACGAGAGATTTTACTGTATTTCGGCAATTCTCACTCGCTAATTCTCTGACGCTGCATTCTGTCCTACTGTGAAATTTTTTCTTACTTTAAAGGAAAAAATGAAATAAGTTAACTTCTCCTTTATTTATATGTGAAAATTTTATTAGTAATTTGATTTATAAGTTCTCTGACCTCTTTTCACTGTTTTTTTTATCTGGTTAGGATAACAGAGATTGGACCTCTAGAGTAAACTGAGATAATCAAAAGAATTAATTACGTGAAGTTTATCTAAATACGTGTATAAAAACAATTAATCCAATAGCCACAATAATTCTAATATAACTGCTTCCGTATTTTAATTTAAAAGACACAAATTTCAACTTGTAGTCAGTAAAGTCATTTTAGTTTTTCGTAAATATTTTTAACAATAGCATAAATTTTACTAAATGTAATTGCCCTTTGTAATTACTTAATTGAGAAGCACTTAATTTCCTTTCAGGCAATTCTATTCTCTATTAAAATAATATTATAGTAAAGTAATCTTATTCGTGGCAATATTCTTAATAAATCTTAATACAATAGTTTTATCTTTGGGTAATTCATAGCCGCTATAATTAATGTTTCACAGCTTGGAGAATCAGTAACAACGTATGAAGCTTTCGGTGTCTTCATTAATATCACAATTCATTAGAATTAAATACGTATTATGATAAAACTACAATAATGATGTCTTATTAATAAAATTCGCGTCTTTTCACTTGTCATTTTCTCAGTCCATTTTTATCGTATGAAAATCACACGTTTTTGAGTTTAATATTTAACGGTGAGAAATGTTTTTTCTGAAATATAAATATAGACAACAAGCAACCGTATAAAAATATAGATTAAAATTTTTTTTTGAATATTTGAATTTTAAAATCCCAAATCATTAATATTTTCATCATTTAAAACATTTTTATAATTGAAAGTACATATCTAGTACCGACAGTTGTGAAAATAAAGGTCACATGATGATTTGTGAGAGCACAACGTGTATAGGTAAATAATTTACCTGTAGGCATAATGACACTCCAGTTGAAAACCTTTTAATTGCATTTACTCCATAACATGTAAAACTTGCAATCTTGTTTTCACTGGACAAACTAATTTTAACATTAGAGTCAACAAACATGGATCGCACATTAAGAAATATGCAATCAACAAAAATAGTATTAATTCAATTACCAAGGAGCTAGAATATTTTAAATATCACGATTTCAACAATATAGGTATCAAATTCTTAGATATTGTACTTAATCATATAAGTTATTATTCCCGCCTTCTAAGCATGTCTTCGTAGTGCAGTGGTCAGCACGCTCGACGCGTATTCAAGAGGTCAGTGGTTCGAGTCCCGGCGAGAGCATTGCTCATTTTTCGTATCTCCTGCTTCAAAAATATCCTGATGACTCTACAATCATAAAAATCAACTTTTAAAGGAATCTCTATGTGTTTTGCAGTTCAGAATGTTTTATCCATACGGACTGAACTCTTCTATCAATAGTAAATCTGACTTTTATACTACAGTTTACGAACAGTTCAGTCTTTTCAGGGAGAAAACACAAGGAGGTACCATATCAAAAAAAGCAAAAAAGTTAGGACTTCTATAAATACTAGACTACTGCAGTCCAAATTCCAGGATTTATTTGAAGAGCCAAATTTCAAGATAATAATTCTTAACTATCTTCATTCACACCCTCATAGGCATCTAATCATAAATTTCGTCAAAGACAAGGGTCTAGGTGAGATTTTGCAATGCAGAGAAAATTAGTTGAAATGATATGTAGAATTTACTTTGTGAGTGATATCGGGGATTTACGATACTTTTCGTGAGCTAAGGAAGGTTTGCCTATTAATTGGGTTCTCTTTAGTTAGTTTTAACTATTTATGTTGCTGTGCTTCATCGTCTTTTATAACAAATTATCAATTTCTTCTTGGTCATCTGGAGACATGTTTAAAGAGACGTCGACGAATCCGTAACTCGCAAAAATCTTAGTTCTAGTTCAAATATTTTAGAAACATGAATTATTCCTTAATTTCTATAACGAAAAAAGCATGAACAGTTGCACAAAATATGACTGAAAGGTACTATATAATAAGCTATATAAGTTTTCTTTATCTTTCATAAAGAGAGTTTACTTAGTAATCCGCAACTAAACGCAATTGTGTATACATTTAAAAATGAGTTTAAGTGCTAAAACTTTAAAAATCAGTCTGATATCTAAATACTAACAGATGTAAGTGTTAAGACAGAAACTGCCACTAAATTCATGTATTTATAACATCGGTTTGAAAATAATTTGGAAAGATACATCGTAAATATTAACTGTTGTGATGCAGATCTGTTTAAGTGTTCTTGAATCATTCTAACTTAAAGCGTTTAGAATTACATTCATGAATAATTTATTACGTTTAAGTAAGAATAGCACTTTAATGAATGATAGAATAAATTCAAATACGTAAGAATAAAAATGCAGGTATATTTTAATAATTAAAATGGAGCCGTTTACAGAACATTTCCTTTAAATTCAGAAAATGCATTCTTTAATATTTAATGCAGCATTTCCTCCAACAAACATTGACTTTACGCTTTGTTTAAATGCATACTAATTAGAAACATTTCGCCATAGTATTGATAATACGAATATAATTGGAACACATTTCCGCAAATTTACCTTCTGTACTAGAGCAGCATAGAAATAAACAAAGTGCTACGTTGAAACTAAAGTCATGATTATTACTTGAGAGATTATTCAGAAAATTTATATAAATTAACCGAGGCTTTGTCGAAGATTATTCTGCGTATGAAAAGACTAAGAGTCTTATTTTTCGCCTTCTCATTAGCAAAGGATCACATACTAACTAAGAAGAATCAGCGGTGTAATCTTGTGTTTAGAGAAATAAAGGCATAAAATAGCACAATACTGATTTTATAAATAAATAACTAAAATTCATTTTCAATGATCCAGCTGAAATATTTATTAAAAGGAAACACTGCAATTTATATGTTACTAGAAATTTTAAAGAGAGTGCAAATCTCTTTCTGTTCATATAGAACCATGTTTTCGGCTTAAGAAATGATAGAATAAGATAGATCTTTAAGCTAAGAAAATTAAAGTCGTACGTTATAGTTTAAAAATATTAATTATTAAATTAAATTTTAATATGCACGGTCTACGAAGAAACTTGAAAAGAGCAAGTTGTTCCTTTTTTCTAGTAAAAGAAAAAAATATCAGTTTACAAAATTGTCCTTAAAACTTATGAAACCACCGAACTAGCCACTAATGAATATCCGATAGTCAGCAGCAGAGAAACAGAAAATAAAGAAGAAGAAGGAAAAAAAAAAAAAAAAAAAAAGAATAAAAATATCTGAAAGCTTTTAGATTTTATATTAAGCCCAAAGGGGTGTTTTTTTAATTTACACACACATACAGATTCCAAGAGCATTATGGGAAGAGAAATGTGAAAACTTAGTGATACCCTAGTCGAGATTTAAACTAATGGCCTTTTATTTACTACCTGAACATGCTTGTAATTTTACCCAAAGGCGCGCGGATAGGAAGAAGAAAATTTCTTCTGTTCTTCTCCTCCTAAAGGACGGAGACTTGGGATTTAGACAGAGACCCAGTCCTCAGATCAAAGTGCTGACGAATTATCATTCAACAAATTTTAGTTTGGGCGCCACTTGCAGAGTCATCAGGTTTGGGGGAAAATCAGCGATGTCCTTTGTCGGGATTCGAACTCTGGACCTCTCGCTTGCTAGCCGGATATACCTACGAATACACTTCAATGGAACGTTGTAAAGAACGAAAAACACCCTTTCAAAATTTGCACCTTTCCAAAGGCAGTTTAAAACTTTAAGAGTACTTTAGTCATGTGAATATCGTGAATACGTGTGCCACAATTTGGAAATTACAAGGCTTCAGACCAGAGTAATGAATCAATTATAATACCTGTAAATTTTATATAAGTGAGGACACAGCATAAGAAATTCGAATGATTTTATAATATACTTTTAGTAATTTCAAAAATTAAAACAAATTCTTGAGTTAAATTAAAAAATCTGATACTTCAAAAAAAGCTGCATTTGCTTATTAATAGTTTATAAAAATAACAAATATCTTGAAAATTAAATCTGCCATTTCTGCTGTCGATGTTTGGTGCATAATTGGACACACTCATACGCGTTATTTTAAAACTGATCATAGAACGGAGTAACCTCAGACATATTTATGGCAGGATAATATATTAAATTTTATTCATTATCCTAAACGATTTTAACATTGATTGAAAGATGATCTAATGTATAATTAAATGTATGCTCTGAAAACAGAAAGATCCTCTGAATTCAGTGTCAGCTGAACACTTCTTGATAGCTGGGTTCTTAAAACAATTCTTTTCAGCATGAATGAACTTTTTCTATTCAAAGATGTAACCTTTCTATCCAGGAACCCCGTAATGGACTAATTTCTTATAGTGAGAGATAAATGGGTTTTGCGTGTATCTAGATCAGCTAAAAGAAGTTGCTAATTAGATGGATGATGCTATTTTTTCGAAACTCTTGAAGGTAAGAATTTGTTATACATTTCTCTGTATTCTGATACTACAGAATATAAAAGCACTTAAATTAACTTACATAATAAACAACCTTTCATTTTCTAGAAGAGTAATTTAAAATTTTAAGTATAATGCAAAATTTCATGAAAGTTGTTAGTTAAATTATATCTATTTTCCTTTCTTAAATAGGGAAGTCTTTTCAAGTTGTTAGCGGTTCATTTATTTTATAATTTTTTTATTAGTAATATTATAGAACTCATTCAATGCAATGCTGCCAGGAGTTTGTTAGCCAATTTCAAGAAATATCTATTGTCAAGTTTCTCATAAAAATCTGTTCTTTAAATTACTAATATTTCTTTTAGCTGCATTAAATTCTTGAAAAAGTCATTACAGCCATCTAGAAGTATAATGATGTGTCACGGTAAGAGGTATGAACAAGTATAATGTAGTCCAACGTTTTCACACCAAACATGTGCTTAAATCAGTGAGTCTGAAACTTTTAAAATTTTATATTACTTAAATAAGAATGGAAAATATTGTTATAGCGCTTGTCGTTGGCAAAAGCCTTGGGCACCATACGGTGGCTATACCACTTTGCTTAGTTCCTCCCCTAATTTTCAAGAAAAGCACCCGGTGAGACGAGTCCGAGGGTCTACCACCCCTCTTCATCTTCCACCAACCTCTCAAGAGAACTTTTACTTCACATCATATTTAGAGTGCCTCCCCACGCCTCACAGACAGTATAAATTTACAAATATTTAAGCTTTCTCCGAGATCCGAAATCGGACCGTTCGTTACGGCAGTCAGACCCACTAGGATGGCATACAAATATATGCACCATTATGTACCAATACATGAAACAAAATGAGCACTATTTACATTCATCTGAATATTCATTTAAACATTTTCTGCGTAAAGTAGTACGACCCAAAATAAGGTAATGTACCATTAATGGTACGTGTACCAAGAAACCCGTGATTCAATTCACTGTACAGTACAGCCCCGCAAACTCGACAACTTTTTAGGAACTTTTTAAAGATATATCTAGGCCAAACAGAGCAAATATTACATACAGTGCATATAATTATAATTTATGCCTATGTCTTTCCTCATCTGTTAAAATATTTGATTGTTCTTTTTCTGTAATATTTGCCGTTTTCGCATTGTACCATTAATTCTCAGAACTGCCTAAAAAGTTTCAAGATATGTTGTAATACTTAGCAACGAAGTTTGCTTCTTTGGAGGATACGAAGAAAGTCAGGTAGCGGCTGACCGGAGGCTCACATTCCTTTCTATTGTTGCGAAAGGTTAAGAAACTTGTCTGAAGTTTCCTGACCGCATCTTATTGCAAACTAAAGTCACACCAGTTTATTGCGTGTATCATTCCTCAGCTCACATCCAGGCGTATAAGTGTTACATATTTTTGGGAACTGTTGATATTCTGTGAAGCAAAGGTGTCACTCCAAAACAAAAGAAAACAAATTAACGGGAAAATGAAAATTAAACTAGATGTCTTAAAGAGACTGGACAAACGAAAAACTGTAAGCAAAATTACCATGGATTTAGTTGTTGGAAGGACTAGTTTGATAGGTTGAAAAACGAAGAAGTCCGTAATCCAGTCTTGGTGTGCGAAAAGAGCATGTATGGATAGCTTAAAGGAAAGAAAAAGTATTGAAAGGTGGTGAATACGAAAAAATGAGAGAGGCACTTTACTTGTGGTTCAGGCAGCAAATGGAACAGGGAACACTCATTTCAGGACTAATTTTACAAGAGAAAGCCTTAAACGTATATGATGAATTTCAAGAAGGGAGACTGGATTTACTGCTAGTGCTCGCTGGCTGGACAGATGGAAAAATCAGCACGGCATCAGGAAGTTAAACGTTTGTTGGGAAAAGCTATGCTGCAATATTCAAGGATAATTTCCAGAAACTAATTGAAAAGGAAGGTGTATCCGGAGCTCAAATCTATACTTTTTATGAGACCGGTTTGAAGTTTTGAATGCTACCTTAGAAAACGCTGACATCCAGGAAAGAAAACTCGGCACGTGGCCACAAAAGAAGCAGGGAGAGAGTCGCAATCTTGGCATGCAGCAAGGTAACAGGCAGCTGTAAGCTCAAACTTGCGCTTAAAGGCAAAAAAAATTCCCGGGCGTTTAAAACTTAAAATGGGCACTAATTGGACCGAAACCAACTATAATCTTTCTCTTTGGTACCGGAATCAGTCAAACGCATGAATGAATGGAGCAATATTTAATGATTAGTTTATTAAGCAGTTTGTTTCATCGATAGAAAAGATTTTAAAATAAAAAATCTCCCAAGGGAGGCAATTTTCATTCTAGACAACGCCTTATTCAATCCTGATCCAGAACATTTAAGAGACGAAGGTATAACAGTCATGTTTCTGTCTCCTAACGTAACTTTAGTGTGTCAGCCGATGGAGCAG
This sequence comes from Stegodyphus dumicola, assembly GCF_044657685.1. NCBI lineage: Eukaryota > Metazoa > Arthropoda > Arachnida > Araneae > Eresidae > Stegodyphus > Stegodyphus dumicola. Next base: position 83,298,525 of record NC_140779.1, on the reverse strand, counting down.
AGCATTTCGGAGGTATTGAAAAAATTACAGACGTAAACTTCTTTCATCTCTTGTCCTAGCCTTGGGGTAAGGGTGTGATATGATCCAGAAACTGAAACAATAGATATGTTGGATGTTGTTGGATAGATAGCTCATTCTTGGAGTGAAATAGAGCAGACAAGCGTCGTTCGTTATGGAGAAAGTTGCATAACCATCCAGGAAACGAGAGAGAGAAAATTGTGAAATAGTTGACTTACTTAAAAAATTCCAGACTGCGAAAACTTTAGTGCGGATGATGTTGAAAAGTGGATGGGATAAGATGAAATTTTAGAATATGCAGAAATAGTTGCACCGGTGAAAGACAATGTGGATAAAAAGAAGAGGATTCAGAAAAGGAAGAGATTGAAGACAACGGAAAAGCTAAAATGATGACTCATAGTGAAGGACTGAAGGCCGCTGAAGGAATACTCCTATACATGGAAGAGCTAGGTGCATCTGGTGTAGATATTTTGTTCCTCTGTAGCCTACCGGATGAAGCTACATGATGACAGAATGAGTGTGAGAGACCAATCTACTATCACACGATGTTTTTCTACCAAGAACTACTAATAATATTTCTTCATTTTTGTATGTACATTTTTTTCTCAATTATCTTAGGGTATTGTTCTTCTTATGAGTCCTGTTGTATACTGTCCTATGTTGTATACTGCACTTTTCCCTGTCTAATATTGTGCTACAAATGTATAAAGCAATTTACAGTTAAATATTAAAAGTGTAAGGATCCTAAATTTTACTAACGTTTATTTTATTTTAAAACTGTACTATCACTTCTTATTTTCTTCTTCCGACCAGAATTAATTGCTTTAACTTGTTTATGCAAATTGTCTTGCTAACGCCCAAGTACTTAAGTTGTGGCTTTTTGCCAAGCGAGAGACAGAAGGAGTCTTAGGAAGTAAGCCGCTTGCCACTGTAGTTTTACGAGTTTTCACTCGGTTGCTGGTTGCCTTTAAGGCCAGAGGTTTAGCCCTCTTGATATTTGCAAACGTATTGTAGTTTCAGCAGCTCGGCGTACTACATACGTACCTTTTTTGAATAAAGGCCAGTCTTAGTGTTAGGCATTTGTATATTATTCAAAGTTAGCTTTTAGTTAGAGTTTTAGTTAGTAGTTTTTATATTCTTACGTTCAGATCACAAGTGGTTGGTCTCTGTATTCCGAAGTTCGGAAGTGCCTGTAAAAGATTGAAAATAAAGAGTTTCGTATACCCTTCCTGTTTGTGTTGTCTACTACACACCTTCTTGAACATAGCTTGAGTAAGCTCCCTATTCCAATTCAGAATCATTCATGTTTCCAACGCAAATCAAGAGAAACACATGTCCTCATTCAGGATCTGAAAAACCCACCTTTTATTCCGTAAAACTCGCCTTTTCGGAAATTCAGCAGTCTCTCAGTCTATATTATGTAGAGTCTGCGGGACTCTGCTGTATTTAATTGATTACGAAAGTTAATCTCTTATCTAAGAGACTTTTATTAAATTTCTAAAGAATATTATATTGTAAAAAAATTCTTACATTCTGTCAACTTTTTTGAGGGTAAGATGGATCATTTCTAATTTACATCGCGGCGAGTGGTATAGAGTTTAGTCGAACTTTCAGCTCGAAAATTTTCATAACGATTTTAGAGACTTCAAAATTTGCTAATTTCGCAACTGTTCTTATTTTATTTCAAATAATTTATTTACCTGATAATGGTCCGTTTATGGATAAAGATACTTTAAAGAAATAAATTTATAATTTCTACATTTTTTCCTCAGATGAAAAAGAGGTAATTTCGATTCTTTACTTCGAATTTGCTGAAGCCATAGCCCTAATTTATGAATTTTGGACGTAACAGTCCGTTTAGTTTTATTTACTGATTTCTGATAAGCACTATAGGCGAAACTTCCTTTAGTATCCTTTTTAATCCAACTTATTATGAAAGGACGTCGCTTTCTTTTTTAAGGCGTATTATCAAGGCATGAAGCAGAAATCTGACACTAAGGCTTCACTTTTATTCTGTTTTGCCCTTTTGGTTATTCTTTCATGCTCTGTTTTTCTAAAAAGATTTCTGTAATCTAAAATGTTTATTTTAAATTTATCCGATAGCAAATTATTTACTTCCTGCTGCAGAATATGTTAGTTATAAATTTGACAAACATGTTTAACTCTTTCTGCCTAATAGAAATTTTAATCATTGCAACTGATGGATAACAATGCGATACCTTCGGTTAGAATTATTATTTCGCCTGAAATATGGATGCATTGTATAACAGAAACAATTTTCCTGAATTACTTCATTATTTTAATATGCACAAAACACAGTTTCAATTTTGACGTCTGCGAACAAACTCCAGTCATATTCGGAGGATTTTTGCTTAATGAGAGGGATATTTCTAACCGATGTCTCAAAAAGAACGCCGGATTTGAATCGAATTTATTTATTTGGAGGAAGAAAACGAAACACACCATTCTCTTCAGGAGATATTAAGACTATACGTGAAATACAGTATCGGGCATATGACCCACCGCCCCAGCTAGCCCTACAAGCATTCGTTCTGTCCGTGAAGTTAACCATCACTCGCTCACACATTTCCCCATCAATTTCGTTGAGAAACCTTTGAATTTCTTGTTTGAGTTTCAACAGATTACTGGGTTTGCTTTTGTAAACTCGTGACTTAATGTACCCCCCCCCCAGGAAAAAGTCACAAGGTGTCAGGTCACAAGGTCGAGGTGGATAGGTTTGGTCTCCTCGCAACGAGATTAGTCTGTCTGGGAACTTCTCACGCTGTATTGTGTCTTCTGAAGTGTGGCAAGTTGCACCGTCTTGTTGGAACCAGCAATTTTCGATGTTCATTTAAACCAACCGGGAACAAAGGAAAATAGTGAGCATCGCACGATAACGAACTCCATTCACCGTGACTTATATTCCTTGGTCATCTTCAAAAAATTAAGGACCGATTAAACCGCACTCCTAATTGCACACCAAACCTTAACTCGCTGAGGATGCAAGTCTTTTTCGTGAATTACTCATGGATTTTCTGATCCCCATATTCTGTAGTTATGTTTATTCGCAAAGCCGTTTAAATGGAAATGAGCTTCATCTGAGAAAATGATGCGCTTTGTTAAACCACGTGTATCTCGTTCTTTTTCCAGTTTTTCCAGGATCCATTGCACAAATTGTCGTCGTTTTCCATGATACGCTGGTTTAAGTTCCTGCGTTAACTGAACTTTGTACAAGTGTAAATGTAAATCCTTCGTTAAGATTCTATGCATTGTTGCTGGGAATCAAACACAGCGGCAACATTTGCCTCACTCCGGCCACTTCGAGGGCGCCCTGGGCTTTTGATGTCTACTGTCGAACCGGTGTCCGCCGATAACATCGCGGCAAAAACATCGCGAGCGAAAACGTCGCGAAGAAAACAACGCAAAGCGAAAACGTCGTGCTACAAAACATCGTGGGAGAAAACATCGCAGTTCTAAAACATCGTGGTACAAAACATCGTCATCGAAAATAAAGCGGTTGAAAAACTTCGCAGTTTAAAAACATCGTCGTCGAAAATATCGTGGTAAAAAATAAAGTATCTACAAATCATCGCATGACAGTAACATCGCAGACATGCTTTTTTCAGGTTTTAATAATTGTAAATGGATATTCCCATAATTATTTGTGAGCCCAAGATGTAAAGAAAGATAATTTTTATTTTCACATTTTTTATTAACTAATAAATTTTTGCTGAAAAAGTAAGAAGGAAACTTAAGCAGAGAAAATTAAATGCAACTTATAGATTATACTTTTCATGAAAAACTACCAGTAAAAAATTTATAAAAATTGATTTATTAATGGCCTTTGTTAGTTAACTATGTCGGTTTAAAATTCTATTAAGTGCTATAAGTTGCATTAACTTTCTATGCTTAAATTTCCTTCTTATTTTTTCGGCAAAAATTTATTAGTTAATAAAAATATGAAAGTAAAAATTATTCTTCTTTCCATCTTGTGCTCACAAATCATTATGGGAATATCCATTTACAGTTATTAAAGCTTGAAAAAAGCATGTCTGCGATGTTATCGTCATGCGATAATTTGTAGTAACTTTATTTTTTACCACGATATTTTCGACGACGATGTTTATAAACTGCGAAGTTTTTGAACCGCTTTATTTTCGACGACGAGGTTTTGTACCACGATGTTTTAGAACTGCGATGTTTTCTCTTTGCGATGTTTTCTCCCACGGTGTTTTGTAGCACGATGTTTTCGCCTTGCGTTGTTTTCTCCGCGACGTTTTCGACAGCGATGTTTTCGGCTGTAACCGTCGAACCGGTTTTTTTCAAATTTCTTGATAAGCTTACGAACAGTGGATTCATTTGGTGCATTGTTGTGTCCCATAATCGTACGGAGGTTTCGAGCGGTTACCGCGAAACTTTTACCATTTTTGTAGTGAGTTTTCACAATCAACGCTCGCTTTTACGTATTGTATCTTTCCATGACTATACGCCCCAAACATTAACCTGGAAAACAAAAGCACAGTATCAAAACATAACCTCAATGATCAGTGATAACAAAACATGCAAAAACAATGTTGCCGACAACAACAAATAAAAATAACGGGCTTTTCAAATCCGGCGTTCTTTTTGAGACACCCTATAATTTGTTATTGCTCTATGCGTGTCTAAAATATTGAAGCCATAATTCGAAAAAAAATTTTCTGAGGTAAATTTTCATTTCTTACAACAAATAAAGAATATGTTCCTTACTAATATGCAAAGATGGATACTAAAAAGGCATTTCGTCAGCTTTAACACTAGTATTATGGCGTTTTCCTTATACCTATAACTACGATCAGCTATCATTTTGACCGCTTGTTTCGAATTGAACAAAAGGCTAGCTTTTGTAAATATTATGTAAAGGTAATGCTTATAACGATACAGTTTGCTTGTTTAATAAGTAGATAAAGTAAATTGAGTAAATATATGCTACCGAAAGATAATTTAATGTAACAGTGAGCGAAATAAAGCAAAGTGAGTAAATTTATTAATCGAAGGGATAATTTAATATAACAAAAAATTAAAAGAGAAATAAAATCGCCCTAGATATTTTTAAACTTCTTATGATTTAATAAATTGTCTCATAAAATTTTCAATATGAAATAAATATGTTATAAATTACACATATTAATACTTACATTAGTGGGTTTTGCAGTGCATACAGATTACTAATTTTTTAATTTTACCTGTACAGGTTCTACAAACATATTTCTTACGGTATTGACACGTATTCAAAGTTTTGTTGCCTCTACATGCATTTGTTTGGCATTGTTTACGCTTACGGGAAGGATTGAAGCAAGTACCAATTCTCTTTTTGTTAGATACAGAAAGTTTGCGAATTTTGGATAAAATGTACAATGCAAAAAAAAAAAAAAAAAAAAAAGGGAGGGGGGGAGGACAGTTCAATATCTTCCGTTCTACTGAGCCGATTCACAAAATTCAGATTGCGTTTTTCATGTCTCGAAAGCGCGACTTAGGATATATATTAGATTTATATATAGCATTGTTCTAACAAAAATATTTTGACACAAAATCGGGATTTTTCTGAAATAACATATCAATATTTTTCCATATTTCGATTCTACGACTCAAATTATGTCTATATATTAAATTTTGTAAAATTTGGTGCGAAATTTACGGAGGAATTCAGAAATTTATCTTGGCGCACTTCTATATATATGACAAACAATTTTCCTTTCCCTTCCATTATGCGAGAGCGGAAAAAAAGGCACCTCGTTCTTACCTTTTTACATTGTGCAAGAGCGGGAAAAAAGTTACATCGTTCTTACTTTCAAATAATTTTTGCAGTCTAAACCACATTTGATGTTTTATCGCTTTCAACAAATGTGCCAAATTTCAAAACGCGCCAATATATAAATTCACGTATGTCTTCAGAAATTTTGAATAAAAAACTGCAATTGTTTCCAGGTATGCTTAGAAATACGTTTACTTGGTTAAGTTAGATGATGGTAAAAATTTTATAGATTATGATCCAAATTTTTTTTGAAAAATTTATAAAAATTGTTTAAAAATGCAATCTGAATTTTGTGAAGCGGCCCAGTAGAACGGAAAATATTGAACTGTCCCACCTTTTTTTTTTTTTTTTTTTTTTACGCAGCGAAGTACTTCAGCCGTATTCAAAATAGAATCACGACGGCATTTTTATACTCAGTTGTTTTCCAGTAAATTATCCATACATTTATCACGGTTAAACCAAGAATATTAAAAAAAAAAAAAAAAACTTGAACTGGCCTAAGATTGGATAAGGACTTCACTGAGCATTTTCTGACCATCGGGTCCAAAACACCAACTCCATATTTGGTCGAATTGTAAAAATTCACAACTTTCGGTGTAATTTTTCATCAGATGCATACGATTTCTAATGTTGGGTGCATTGTACTTAGGAGCAAGACGTTCTTGGTCTTTTTTCCCTAGATAAAATGTAAGCGTAACATTGCCATACTTAGCAATCTTACAAGAACAGAGCTCATCCCTCGTATTTTTTAAAAGAATAAGGTACTTCTCTTTTTGAACGATTTATTGAGCCAACGCAGCTTATTCCTGAATTCCTCATTTCGTATACCAATTTCAGCGGTTCCATCAAGCGAAAAGCTGTATGTTCACCTACTGTTTTGCCAGCTCGTCTGGTTTAGTCTTTTCTCAAGTAGGGAAATCCGTTCAGTAAATATTTTGACTGAACATCAGTAGCAAGCCAAAATTTAACGAATCTGTGCAGCGTTTTAAACATACACTGAATAAATCGGCATCGAGTTTGCATGAAAAATAATTGTTTATTCCACTGCAGGAACAATCCAGTCGTCGTCGGATAAACTGGATGTAGTTTCGGTATGAAATTCTTCATCAGGTTCAGTTTCTGAAGCAGAACTATCATCAGAAAGACTTTCAAAAATCTTTTAGCATCTTTTCCTTCGTTAGATAATTTCTACCAAAGCTTCTACGTGACATGATAAACAGATCAGAACAACAAAACTACCCAAATGAAATAAAGTACATTTGTATCTACAGAAAAATAAACTTACTAACACAAGCGAAATGCGCAGACACGTGGTGCACAAAAATTCCAAACAGGTGTTTTTATCCCCCCTTTTCCCGCCCCCACTGACATCTGTGAAATATGCTATCTGCCTTACCAAAAATAACACTTGTTTATCGATTAGCAAATCGAAATAGCTAAATGTGTCATACAATTATTGAGAAATCTATAATATTTGGATACATCTAAAATTACCAATAGCCGTAATCCTAGGTATGAACAATAATATTGTCGAAAATAATTATTTAAAATGCGCAAAAATATCACTTAATATTCGTAAATTTTCAGAAAAAAAAAGTTATAAGGAATTAAAAAAGTTATGTCCAATTAAAATAGAGATACGGTCAAAATGACCATTCCCGTAATTTTAATGTTACCCTTCCCGTAATTTTCCCGTTAAACTAAAATGAGACCTCTTCCTGAAAACAGCTGTTATCTGGATACAAAAGAAATAAACGAATTTAAAATTTTAAACATGGATAAAATTCTACCCGAGATACAAATTTACTAAAAACAATTTCTATGCATTTTGAGAGAGATTTGTTGTGGGTTTCTCTTCTTCAGTTAGTAATATTAATTTTTTCTGTGTACTTGAAGAAGACAGAGCTTTGCATTTGATTATGTTTGGAAAGACAAGTAGCTTATTTAAAACTCTACTAATTCAAAAATAATTTTTTTAAAGATTTGCTGTTACAATTATTTTCTAGTTCTATGACTGAAAATCTTCTTATCTGTTCTGGGTTAATTACCCCAAACTGCTTATCGTACTAACAGATTTGAATCTAATTCTGGATAAAGCCCTGATATTCGTAATGCTTTTCTCCCTTGCAGTTCCATGTAATGCACAGGTGCTACATAAGTGTTGAGAAATCATTAGGTTCGATCAATCTCCATCGAATGCAATAATCCTAACGTGCTCACCCTTTAAATTATATTAATTTACACATAAACATAATGAATAGTTAAAAACTGATATAAATTAGTTTTTGGCAATTACAGTTATTATAAGATAAAGAAATAATTAAATATATTCAAGTAGAGAGTTAATGCTGTTAAAGATTACATAATCATCCAAAATGTTTACTGACAAAAAGATTATTAGTTCTAAAGAAAGTTTAAGTTCGGAGTCCTCCTCTATGATACAACTACAAAAATTTCAGAGCCATCCCCCTTGATGCATCTACAAATTATATGCTTTTCTGTGGAACAAAAATCAGTCCGTTTTTCTTTTTCTTCCATTAAATGACTAGAAAGGCATCCTCAGTCAGCTATAAATCTGAATTTCATATGGACGAATACGAATCTACATATTAAGTTTAATTCCTCAAATTATTATTAGATGCTGATATGATAAGCATTCCATTTTGAGAGAATTAATTCAACATAGACTGAGGGAGAACGTCCGATATGAACGCCATGACCGTCTTCACTTGGGGTAATTATGTAGATTAGGAAACAGCTGTTCTATAGAATGCAAGAGCATATGATTATCTAAATCAATGGAAATATAGGTAATATTCAGCCGGCATTTCTCTATAATTGGAATATTCTTGGAATACTGACACGAGATGCTTTTAAAAGCAGAAAGCATAAACCAGATTTTGGGTTCATACAATGGATTTTGGGAATATTGGCAAAGAATTCATATCCACTGTTTCCAAACAAGCACATTTTGTTATTGGATTTTAATATTTTAATTAATTTATCTATGCCCACAAGCAGATTTCCCGTTTTGCAGCATTTAATGGTGGTATTAATAAATGTTACATATTCCACAAGAGATTTAAGCATACACATGCTTACATAGGTACATACACATATATATAAGCATGCATATGTTTATATGTACGCACATATGTATGTTTAAGCATCTATGTAAGCATATTTATCCTCGCAAGCATATGTACCTATATACCTAAGTATGCGTGGGGATTTATATATGTATATATGTATATAAATCCACGCGCATCCATTATATATATATATATATATATATATATATGTGTGTGTGTGTGTGTGTGTGCGTGTGCATGTTTATAGTATTATAGAATGTTTTTAACAACAAAAATATTTTTTATTTTTATATTTTTGTATTTCTTTCGTTTAAGGGGTTTCTTCTGGTTTAATTATACTGAGTTAATAGGGTCTTTTTACATTTGTTACATTTTTATTGGGGAATTTAGGGATCGTACTGATTTATGTTTCATTTCTTTCATGTATTTGTTGTTTAAATTTACATTTAATATTTTTTGTTTTTAATTGTATATATACAATTCGTACATTGGGGAACGTCTGTATATGCAGACGTTTAACGAACTTTACGAAATCCACTCTACGAACTTTTGCATATACCGGTTCTCAATGCGTAAAATTTGTTTGGAATCGAAAAGAAAATAAACGGCTCTGCACGATGTCATATAATGCTGTCACCTTAATTACGACGACTGAAGATACTTTGGAAATCCGTGTTGTCAACTCCTTCCACTTCTCACGCAGGCTTTTCATCACATATGTCCTTTTTACACTCATGTCCATAAATTAAGGATAATTCGGAGTCACGCGGAAATCGAACTCTAAAATAAATATATCACCTCTAAAATCAGTAGACACATCTTCAAGAATCATATGCAAATTTCAGGAAGTAACCAGATGACACCGATGGTACGTTACAATGACGAGAGCATAAGAGAGTGATATATAAGGAATAAAGGGAAAGAAGTAAAATTGTTCGCAGGCGCTTTATAAGCATTTCAGTGCAATAACCGAATAGTTATGACACAAAGGACGCATTTGGATGATTTTTTACGTGGTAGAATTATCGGGCGTCTGGAATGTGGGCGTACCCAACTGGAAGTATCAGAGGAACTTGGAATTGCCTGGAGTGTCATTTCCAGGCTTTTGACAACGATTCCAAGATGATGGTAATGTGAGTAGACGTTACAGCATAGGTCGCCCCAGAGTTACAACGCCGAATGAGGACCGGTATTTGGCAGTTACTGCCAAAAGAAACAAGCGGAGCACAGCCTCAGACCTGTCTCGTTAGTTCTCTTCAGCCACTGGTACGACAATTTCAAGGCAGACCGTGTACAGACGCTTAGGGCAGATTGGTCTATATGCTCGTATCCCTGTCAGATGCGTTCCACTTACTGCAACTCACTGTCGCCTGCGGTTAGCCTGGAGTAGAGAGCATGCTTTGTGGACACCGCAACAGTGGGCTTGTGTGATGTTTTCCGACGAGTCCAGGTTTAGCTTGCAGTCTGTTTCTCGCCGAACTTTCATATGGAGAGCTCCAGGTACCCGTTACCACCAAGAAAACATCATTGAACGACACCGTTACGGTGGTGCAGCAGTGCTCGTTTGGGGTGGAATTATTCTGGGTTCCAGAACTGACCTGCATGTTCAAATTGGAACCAAGACAAGCCAAATCTATCGAGACGTCATTCTGGAAGAACATGTATTTTTGTTTCGGGGCGCCATGGGCGCACGATTTGTGTTTATGGATGACAACGCCCGTCTTCACCGTGCAAACATCGTAAGAGAATGCCTTCAATCGGAGAATATCACCCGTATGGACTGGCCAGCATTCTCACCGGACTTGAATCAAGTAGAGCACGTGTGGGACATGCTTGGCCGACGAGTTGCGGCCCGTCAACCTCCTCCTACATGTCTACCGGAACTTCGGAGTGCATTGCTTTTTGAATGGTGTAATATCCCCCAAGATCAGATCGATAATTTGATACTCAGCATGCCTAGGCGTTGTACGGACTGTATTTGCATCGTCTGGGAGACATACAATGTATTAAAAATCATACGAACCATGTAATATTGGTTTTTCGTAAATAGGTTCTTTTTCGTAATTTGCTCCAGCGAGAAAAAATTGCTAATTTTTTTAATAATATCAAACATATAGCATCTTTGTTTGCTCCTTACCTTCTGTTTAATAAATAAGCTTTGCAAATAAGTCAAATTCGTTTTACTTCTAACTCTTCCTTTGCTTGATTTTGCATTATCCTTAATTTATGGACATGAGTGTACTTGTCGATGACTTTTCAGACATCACTTCCTGAATGTACGAATACATTAAATATGAATTTCTTCCGTTGACTAGAGTAAAAGCACTCTTAAAACAATATACAATAAAAGCGTATGGTTAAAGCTGTAAAAAAGATAACAAAGAGAATATGGCAATTATGAAAATATTTTGGTCAAATAAATTGTAACATTATTACAACGATTTTTAAATAGGTATCCTCTACACATTCCTAACGTTAACCATGACGAAAGTGTCTCTACTGCAGTACTGCTGTACTAATCTCGTGAACTTAGTACTATTGCAGTACTAATCTCGTGAACTTAGCGAGAAGGCGTTGAGATAGTACAGAGGTTGCTGGCTGCCCCCATCTATGTAAAGACCTACTAGCCTAATCCTTACTTCATCCACAGATAACTCAAAAAACATATTCTAAGGTATGTATTGTATAGTAAAGTAATTCTTCATTTATCTGTAATTTTTTAATTTATAATGTGCTCTATTAAAAATTGAAATGTATTATTTATTTGTTTAATAATTGAAGCACGTCCGGCTGGCAATCGGAGTTCGAATCTCGGCGAAGGCATCGAATATTTATTCCGTTTCGTGCCTCAACAAATTACCTAACGATTCTACAAGAACTCTTTACCCCTGGAAAGGGTGACTTCGGTCCTTCTCAGCGGTCTTCTTTAAATGGGGAAGAATGTAAGAGACTTTTTGTCTTTCTTACCGGAGGCCTTTGTGATTTAATTGGGAGGACATCGGGCTGGCAGGAAGTAATATAATTTTTTGAAATATGAGTCTAAGAACTTTATATGCATTACACAGTCTCGAGCTAAAATCATATGAATTCATTCTCGGTTTATATTTCTTTCGCAAACTAGCTTTACAGCATTGAGCTTAAATTTATTTACCGTTGTGCTTACACAGCAGCTTTGAAAATATAGCAAAAATGTACTTTGTCTTGCAGAAAAAAGCAAAAACGCTTTTATTTTTTATCGAATGAAAGGATTTAAGATAAGCCTAGCCCAAATCCAAAAGAATTAAACTTTCTTCCCTCACTATACGGCTAGACGTTTTTTTCCTGATTTCCTCAAGTGAGCATTTTTTCCTGAACTTTTTTATTTGCATATCACAAGGCATATATTAGTCCAATTATTTAATGCTTAAATAATTAAATAATTAAAATAAATACAAATATTAATCCTGTACTAGCTGCCGCAATATATTAGGCAATTTAAGGGTTATACAAGCAAAAGTTTTAATTAATACTAATTACCCGAGTAATAGCTACATACTTGTATTAGATACTTTTAACATACTAGATATTCTTCTTTAAATTTCTTTTAACATTATTACCTTCTCCACAAAAAATAACTATATTCACTATTTTAAGTAGGCTATTAAATAGTTGATTATGCTACACGAGCTCCATGAATTTACTGTATATTCGAAATTTAATTAGAAAGCTTATTATTTACTGTTTTATTTATACACTTTATTAGAATAAATATCAGATTTAAAGGGATAGACTGATAGCGAAAGGCGGTTAGCAGATATTCTTCTTACATTCCCTCTAAATGGAAGAAACGCAAGAAAGATTTTCCTCGTGGGATTACAAACGCTCCAAGAACATTTACCAAACATCAGGAAAGTAGGCAAAGCGAGAAATTCTGCAGCTGTAATTCGTGATGTGTAATAGGATAAGAGAACGAAAAAACTCGTAACATGTAACTTGCAAAGTGTAGGAGAATAAGAAGGTGTTCGACCGTTTTCCTTTTTATTGCACGCTGCTAGATAATGACGTAATGGCGTCGTAGAGAGATTTTCCTGCAAGGTCTTTGGCCAAACCCCGGTATTTACAGAAAGCCGGAGAAACATTTTTAGTGCCGCTATCTCGGCTGTTGTATTACTGATCAAGTGTTGTTGATTTGCAATAAATGCGGCAGCTAAGGAGTGCTCTTTATTCTCAAGAGGGAATAGCTTTGGGCAAGAGATATAAACTAGGCAGTGACGTAAAAAGAAATTTATTAAGCATAAATATATTTATGCTTGCTTCTTTCGTAAACTGAAATTCATAAAATTTTCTTTGAGCACATCGCCTAAGATAACGTGCTGATAATCTAGCTGCATTATATTTGGCTATTATTCCTTTAAAAGAAATTTTTATATAGGAATATATTACTTGACTTAATGTCTCGGCAAAGACATGTTTACTTTCCTTTTCTATTTTTATTCTGAACCGAAAAGTGAAAAATGGAACTTATACAGTGTTTATAAGCTTTTATTTAGTTTAATTACAGTGTTGCACTGCGGGTGAAATTTTGTCGCTGATTGTTTTACCTACTTCCTGATAACCTATCGAGTTTTAATTTTCTACACCATACACTATTTGTCGATGGCAATCCAATGGGTCGAAGCGACGTTTTCAAAATTCAATTTAGATTTTTTTATTACATGTATAAACGATTTTTTGCATATGTCTTTGTATAATGAACATCCTAAACATACGAGAATTTTACTATTTGCACCTTAGAGTACAGCGATAAAAAAAAAATATATATATATATATATAAGTGAAACTTGTATTAAAATTGTAACTAAATTTCTGAATATTTGGCGAATTCTTGAAAATCGATCTATATTTTTGATTATTTAACTCTTATGATTTTAAAATTTCTGCATTTAATAATGTAGCTCTGCTTTAAAATAAGAATGGTACAAAATATTTATGGATATATATATTATTTTATTTTCTACACATGATAAGGCATTTTCCTCCCTCCTTTCCGTATGCCTTCGTGGTGTAATTGGAAGCAAAATCGACGCGTATTCATGTGGTCCAGGGTTCGTGTCCCGGTAAGTGCACTACATTTTTCACGTCTCCTGCTTAAGAACAAATCTAACGTCTATACAGTGGCGCCCGAAGTAGAAGGTGGTTGATGATAATTCGTCACCTCCCGAATTTGGCGATTGGGTCCCCTAATCTCCAGTTGCCCTTTAAAAGGGGAAGTACGTAACGTATTTTCTTCCACTCTTTTGCATGTCTTCGTGGTGTAATTGGAATCATACTCGCCACGTATTCGAGAGCGTTCAATTCCCGGCGACGGCGCTATATATTTTTAATGCCTCCTGCTTTAAAAAAAAGCGAATAACTCTACAGCTTTTTTAAGAATATGTTGCAATCTGAAGCAGACCAGAAAAAGTGTTTTGAGTTTGCCATCTTGGCGAACATAATGACGAATTGGCGATATTGGCTTTTTCATTAACTTCAATTAAATAGCTCATTAAGTAACATTATTATTACATCCAATTTCTGAAACTGAATTTTGAATTTTCAAATCGATTTCTTAATTCTCTAATTGAAGTCGGTCATTTTCCTTTATTTCATAATTTTATTATAATTTATTGCTTGTGTTTTAATAATGAACAAAAACCTCATCATTGATAATGTGCCATTGAGACTAAAATTGCAGAAAATAAAATACAACTATTTTTGAGTATTATTAAATTGACAATAAGTTTTTATTTCATAGAATATTTACTGAGTTCAATGGAAGGAAGGGATTTCCGTTTATGGAAGAATGTTCATATATTAGTAAGTACTTAATATAGCTTAGGAAACAAGCAGTTTAATATCAATGGCCGAAGGATCTTTCTTAGAAATCTTTGAAAATGGAAAATCGCTTTACTCCAAAAATTCTCTCAGAAAATTTAACAACTTTTATCATTTATTTTAAATCCATAATTCTTCAATTCTATAATGTTATTAATTTTAAGACGCCTTTGTCAATTCCAGAATCATCGACAGAAAGAAAGACTGATTTCAAGAAATTAAAATACATGAAATAAAATTGATTACTTAAACATTTAAAATTACTATTAATAAAGTTAATTAAATATATCTAGCAATTAGTTTTAATAAAATACATCATTCATCAGTGAACAAATGCAATCCATTTAATTACTATTTTGGAAAAATTAAATGCATTGGAATAATTAGCATTTTGAAATAAGCAGACGATTATAAAATAAAGCTAAATCTTAAAATGAGCCCAAATAAAGCGATGTCTCAATAGGATATAAAGGGGTTGGACAAAAATATGGAAACACCTTTAAAAAAACATGTTTCTTTGCTTAATATGGTGTAGGAAACCCGTTGGCATCCAAAACAGCTTGCAGTCTTCTCAGAATGGATAAATACAGTTCCTGTATGTTTGCCAAGGGAAAATTATACCATTCTTCCTGCAAAACGGTGGCAAGTTCAGATAACGATGTTGGCGGTGGATAACAAGAACGCACTTTCCGTTCCAATGTAGACCACAAAGGTTCGATAATATTCAGGTCTGGTGACTGTGGTGGCCAGGGGAGATGGGACAACTCATCCTCGTGCTCAGAAAACTAGTCCTGGACAATGTGAGCTATGTGAACAGGGGCTTTGTCGTCTTGGAAGACACCATCACCATCGGGGAACAAAGTTTGTACCATGGGATGAACTTGATCGGCCAAAATGTTCACATAAGTCTTGGCAGTCATGTGCCCTGACACAGTTATCATGGGGCTAGCAGAGAACCACGATATGGCTGCCCAAACCATAACAGAACTCCCGCCATGTTTCACTCTTGGCAACAAGCAGTCTGTATTATAGGCTTGAGATGGCGTTCTCCAGACGTAAACTCGACCAGAAGTGGGAAACAATGTGAAAGAAGACTCGTCAGACCATATTACTCGCTTCCACTGCTCTATAGTCCAGGCTTCATGACTTAAACACCACCTTTTCCTGTTACGGGCATTAGCATCACTGATGAGTGGCTTCTCAATTGCCAGCACGGCCAGCAATTCCCTGTTTTTGAAGCTCCCTTCTAATTGTTTTGGTACTCACAGGGTTCGGTAACACAACATTCATTTCAGCAGTAACTTTTGCAGCTGTGGTCTTCTTATTTTTCGTCACAATTGCCCTTAATGATCGTCTGTCACGATCCTCAGGACACACTTTCGTCCGCGCTGTGATTTAGCAGATGATGTTTTTCCGCTTTTCAAATATGCGGAATGTAAATCTTCGATACAGTACCTCTTGAAACACTAAACACCTCGGCTACCTTGCTTACGGAAGCACCTACCATACGTGCTCCAACAATTTGCCCACGTTCGAAGTCTGTTAACTCTGACATAATGCAATGACAACCTCACATAACAGTACTCCGACAACAACTGAACTGTTTAGCACATTTACGAAGTTGTATAGGTGGCGTCAGTAGTCAAAAACGTCAGCGCCACCTACATATTTCATTAAAATCAATCTTTCTTCTCAAACATGCATTTCACAAGGTATTTCCATATTTTTGTCCATCCACTGTATGATGCCTTTAAAAATCGAAGAATACTATATATTAATTATTTTTTTTAAACTAAAAAACTTTTATTTATTTTTATTTACATTTTCTAATTTTCGAAGGAGCTGTTATATCTGAAAATTTTTATGTGTTGGTCTGCCAGTCATCCTGGTCACGGCACCAATTTATGTTATGGTTTTTTTTGAATTTTTACCTTCTAAATTTTCATACGTTACCAAAAGGTATCCTACAATTGACCATAACACCAGAATACTCTTTTCTACCATAACATACCAGTATCAATAACCTGTTCTAATTGCGTTGTGTTTATTTCGGAATAACCCTAAAATCCATTTGAGTATAGACTGGTAAAAATCATGAGCACACAAAATAAATTTAACCATTGAATGATCTAGAAAAACTTATTTATTTATTTAACTCTTATTGCAATTAATATATATATCTATTTACTTGGAAAATCAAAATATATTCAACACTGCAGTACTATTGTTTTACAAATCAAACTATTACTGAGTAATTATTTCTTAACATTAGTCTTTAGAATTTCTATTATAGTTACTATAGCAATCATGTAAACATACCAAAAATAAACTATAAATTATTGAACAGTACCCTCCCCAGGGAGAAAAAAAAATATAAATTTTAACAAATTACACCTTCCACTTCACACAGAATAATCAATACAGAAGACATATTATTGCACTCAATACCATCCAACAAAAATAAAATAGTTATTGCACATAATAATTTTCATTTTTTTTATTTTGTTTATTAAAGTAGTGTTTAACCGGATAAATGTTAGGTAATTACACTATTACGACCCTACCAAAAGTTAATCCCTGAGAGTAGCAGAGAGGCTCAAACAAGATATTACAAATCAATCCTCACCAAGCAGGCACTCCAAAGTTGAATTACATAATTACAAGAAGAACTTATTTTTCCTTTACAATTAAGTTAAGTTACAATAAATAAAAAAAAATTAAATCCTTCGCCAATTTAATATTTTACTTAATCGACACACAAAAAAATGATTTCTATAGAGTTAGGTTAACTTGGTCTACTACTACAAAAAAAAAAAAAAAATAATGCCCAACTCATCAATTAATTCAATCATTTAACTGCAGAATTCATTATACTTTATCTAACCGGGAAAGAAAACATAAAAAAAAAATAACTTAACTGAGGTAAGCAGTTGCTGAGTAGCAGGCAAAATCTAACCATCCGAAACAAAATTGTTCCTGGAAGTTCAGGAGTAAAGCCGGCAGCGAGTAGCAGGATAAGAGAGTTCGTCGATTATATGGAGGTTATCACGGGAGCCGAGGAGGTTTTCTAATTTATTCAGGATGAACAAGGAAGATCCCATCTTGGATGAAATTTGAAATACAGTCCAGGACTTGGAGACGACAGCTGTCAGCAAGGAGAAAATTTCAGCTCAGGAATCAGTCGGTGGAATAGGCGAGTCCGACTTCTAAGTTCAAAGAAGAAGCGGGTGTTGGATGAAGCCAAAAAAAAAACTAATGAAGCATTTCTATGGTAGAGAACTAGGTAGAGACAGTAGAGACATCTTTCTAGACGAGGATTTTCAGCATTTAATTTCTTGAGAACTTTAATGTAAACGCATACACCCCCCAAAAAATATGATGTTGCTACGAAGACCTAGGTGTGGTATAGACAAAGATACCCGTAAACCAGGGCCCGCGCTCAAGGCGCAGAGGCACGAGGAACGTAACATATTCGGTTAGCGTTTTCTCGGCAGAATCTGCTGCCGAAGCGCGCAGCACCGAAAGGAATTCAAAAGAAAGTAGAAGACGTGTCAAAAGTGTCTTGTCCACCAAAACAACCCGTTAAAAGGGAGGACGCCGGACTGCCAAGTTGGCACAACCCTCTCTTCGCCGAAAGTTAAAATAGTTGCAACAACAACATACCCTCATGTTATCAAACTCGCCAAATCCACTACTGTGAAACCTCAACGGAAATTCTATGTCGCCAAACCCTCGCCAAATAAACACCACCTGTGGCAGGGAAAAATTAGGAATTTCAACAACCCTGCAAGGGGTCCCAACGAAAGAACGCTGAAACTCGCAAAAAGTGACTTTTCAACCGGAAAGAGGGCATTTCATCCCCCTTTAACTAAATCACAAGCAAACGAAGAAAAATTTACTAATTAAAGCTCATAACTGAAATGCAATTAAAGTTAGAAAAACGAAATGAAATTAAAGAGCTAATTTTTCTGCAACTAATGATATTAAATACTAAGAAATCAAATTAATTTTTGACATGAAAAACTGAGTTTATTACGTGAAAAAAATCACCTATCCATTGTTTGCGTGTACAAGATTGACGACGTAGTTCGCGTAAACTCGGAAAGCCAAAATATATTACACTAGAATTAATAGGCCAAAAAAGAATATAACCAAACTTGCGTAGCTCAAATTTTGAATAATTACAAATTAAAATTTTGATTTTTATGAATCACTTAATTAAATTAAATTCGCTACACAACAGAACTAAAACAGTCTTTAGTTTCCGGTATTAAAACTTTCCGGTTTAAAGACCACACCGGTTACAAACCTTATCTTAAATGCATGTGAGATTACTATATATTAGTTAACTAAATGATTTTGCTCATAATAAACCTGTTCAAGGATACCCTTTTTTTACTAAATGCAAAATTATTTCTTTAACTGCAAGTTAAATATATGGAAATAGAAAATATCTACCTCTTTCATTAGTTATGCAAACAACCAATAAAGCTTCTGAATCAATATGAAAAATCCTTAGGCGTTCGACCGCGTCTGGCATGAGGGGTTAATTTATAAATTAATCAGTTTGCAGTTCAGCACTGAGTTAATCAAAATTATTCACTCGTTCCTTTCAAACAGAACATTCAGTATTCACATTGATGATAGCACCTCAGATAAGAAGCAAGTACAGGCCGGGGTCCCTCAAGGATCTATTTTAGGGCCCGTGCTCTATTTATTCTATGTGGCAGATCTACCTGCAGAACATCTAGATCCCAATTTTTTCATGGGCTGCTACGCAGATGACACAGCTTTTGACGTCAAGTCTGGGTCACCAAATTTTGCGATCAAGAAGCTTCAAAAATTTATGCCGAAACTTGAAACCTGGTGTGCCAATTGGAAAATTGCAATTAATGCAGATAAATCTAAGCTTATGATTTTTAAAAAGAACAAAATGAATCACCCATTAACTACACAACTGTTGTTATTTGATACTGCTGTACCAGTTGTAAAAACTGCTACTTAGGATTAAAATACAGTGCTAATTTCTTTTGGAAAGTGCATGTAAAATGTGTGAGAGGTAAGACTATTGGAGTAATTCAAAGTCTCAAGCCGCTCCTGTCTGCAACCTCCAAATTAGACATCAAGAGGAAAAGACATATTTATAACTCCATTATACGTCCTATTTTTGCGTATGCTTCTCCGGCCTGGGCAACAGTTCAGAAAAAGGAGTTGAACACGCTACAAATTATTCAAAATAAGGTACTTAGAATGATAACAAATGCTCACTACTATGTCTCGAATCAAACCCTGCACAATGATCTGAAAATGGAATCTGTAGAAACATATCTACACAAAGCAAATAATAAATTCTTCAATAAAGCACAAAAATGCAACCATATGACTGATTTAAATGTATTAGATTATGTTATTCTAGAAGAAGATGCTGCACTTAGACCGCTCGCGGCCCACCTCGCCCGTGACTTAAATTTTCCCACATAAAATTATCATGATGGGAGTGCACAGTGCCTGTTATATTGTATATAGTGTAAAGTGTATTTGATTTTATTTATTTCCCATTTATTATTTTGTATGCTTAGTTTGTATGTTCTCTTCATTTGTTTTTATATTATAATGTATGCCTATATTTAATTGTTATGATTTTATTAATTCAGATTTCATGATTGAATCTATTGGATTATGTCTGTGACTTCTTTTACGATACAACGCAAACATATCATACAGACCCTCACGGCTCCTGCTTTGCAAAATTTCTTGATGCGCGCGCCACTCTTCGGCCTTGCGACTCATGGTCGCCCCCCTGTTGCCACCTTTGACCTCCTTGAAACTTGTCATGAAAAATTCAAAGTCTTGCGCCCTTCGGGCTTAATTTTCAAGAGCCGGATAAGTTGCGCAGCTGCGCGACACTTCGGCAATAACCGTGCAGACTAGACTAGACTGAAAAATCCTTTCTAATTTTTGTTTAAAACACACATTGCAGTAATTAGATGCTTTTGATTTTTATGATAAGATTGGTCTAAAGAAAGAAAGAACAATTAAATTGGATTTAATTGGTATATACATGCATTTTTCAACCCAGCTACGTTTTTTCATTTATTTGTTTTTCAGTAATTGGCATTTCTTTCTATATCAAATAGAAAGCTTGCTGCTCTTTGAGCAAAATGCTCTTTGAGCAAATTTTCCTTCGTAGTTTAAAATTTAAATATTGGTTATAATTATTTTTACACTGAAGTATAGGAATAATACAAATATTTCATTTTGCTCTTTTGAAGCACAAACGTAATGTCTCAAACTCTGTAGATTAAGTGACGTCAGACCACGTGTCTTAAGTATAACCATTGTTAAACGACCTTGGTTGAAAAAAAATATTTTGTTGGTGAAAACATTGTAAAATATTTTATCTCACTATATTTTTAAAGGTAATTAGTGAAGAAAGTTGCTACAAAATATTCAGGTATAGAGGTCATCAGCTAATGGAAGTAAGTAGAATAAAGCACTAAAATCCAATTAGTATGATGTGAACATTGAACTCTAATGAATGAATGAATTTTGATTAACTAGCTTCTCTTTTTCACATTCAAAAAACTCTTTCTGTTCTATTAACGATCCTAATTGCAATCCATCTTTGCCTTCGGCCTTTAAAGAAATTATGTTTTAGTTCTGATTTCATCAACAGATGGCGCCACTAGCTTATTTTCTGTCACAGGCTTTTTTATCTTATCTTATCATTATATCCTATCTAGTTCATTTGCGCTTACGCAGCTGAGGATGGTGGTTCGGTAAAACCATCGAAACTAGTCCTGTGAAAATTTGAAAATATAACGCTGATTTTTGTTGTTTGATTTCTGAATTAGCTTCTCTTACCAAAAGATTCTGCAAGCAATACAATGTTGGTCCAAAAGGAACCTGGATAAAATCAGGAAACTCCGAAAGCTCCCTGAATGAAATCCGGTTTACAGCTTGAAAATAATTTATTTCTTCATTTATACACCGATCTAATTATTTATATTGTGAAGCTCCTTGCAAGTTTTTCGATTATAAAAACCTGGAAGCCTGAATTTGAAATTTTGAATTTGTTTTATTGACGTTTTCATATTTTTAAAAACTTGACGATTATATTTTTAAAAACGAATGTTTGATTAACAAACTCAACGATTTCAAAGCGATTAGTGGCAATACTGTATAGGAAAAAAAAAATATCACCTGTACGCGAAACTATCTATCGGAAATTCTAAAGATAACGCTGTTTTGAAATATTTTTAGCGCAAAGGGACATTAGCCCAAATGATTTCGAAACGTGTATGTGTCTGTAAATGAAAAAAATGCCTTTTGGCTTAAAATAAAATCTGGAAGCTTTTAGATTTTTGTTTTAACGAAATAAAATAATTTAACTCTGTTTTAAAGTTTATTACTAAATAATGTTGCAAAGGAAAACGTTTCCATTTATATTTATTTTCCATCTGAAATCTAGAAGTTGGTATCTTCAAGAAAAATTTATTGTTTAAACTATGTACTTTAGACGTATTGACTTCTAAATATTAAAATATTAATTTTTCACCTGTCATTTATTTCAAGTACTCTTAATATTTCGAATCAATCAGCAAATAACTTAACTTTCCAAAACAAATTATGCAAATTTCCAGTAGTACAAAACAGGAAAATAAATAATAAAATCCTATTTTTATGCGTTTATTTATGAAAGGTTTCTTTGACGCACACACAAAAAAATATATATATTTGTATGTAAATTTGTATGTAAACTTCTTTACTTCTTACTACAACTTTCAGCTATTACACTTCATGGCGTTTCGATTTTAATAAAATTTATAACTCTGGAGGAAAAATATTAGAAACTTTCATCAGCACGAATTGTAGATACTCGTCGCTCATTCTAGTTCTTTCTTTAGATTTGCTAATTTTCCGCAGCAGAAAAAACTGTTTAGTTATAAATGTACTCCAAAACAAAGCGATTATTCTTATTACAAAATATTCGTAACTGAGTGCATTTATCTTTTAACAATTATGAAAAATGTTTAAACAAATTTGTATCTTCCAATCTTTGAATAAGATTTATATAACAGGGCAAATTAATTAGCAGTTAATTAATTTATTAATTAATAAATCATTATTTGCAGATATTCTGGGATGTTACTCATGTTTATTTTAATTGGCTACGAAAAAAGTGTAAAATTAGACTCCAAATAATTAAAATATTAATCTCTTTCCGCCAGGTTCTTGTCACAATAATTAATACCATAATCATGTTAATTAATTAAAATTAATTAATGAAAGTTAATTAATTAATAAAGTATTTTTGGGCCGTAAAAATGCTTCAAGGGGACACATGCGGTATGCGGGTTGCCAGTTTGAAACTAGTGATTTAATGTAGGATTATTAAAATAACATGGTGCTTAAGTTTTATTGATGAGATTTGACTAAACTGATAGTCCATAAATTAGGCGAGTGAAGTTCTAACTGTACTTGATTCAATGAGAGTATGCCATTAGAAAATGCATTAAAAGCAGAATTTTAAAATGCTATTAATAGTTTATACAAAAGCACAGATCCATTCAAAGAGGAGAAGAAGATTTGAATCATCGCTCAGGTCTCAGCAGTTCACATTAAAAAGTATCATAAGCATTACAGTATTTAATCTCTTAGCTTCTTTTGCATTTTAAATCTGAAGGAAATATAGGTTTACATTTTAAGGTCTATTGTTTCGACTCAGAACTTGAGCCATGTATCAGACAGTTTGATCCGAACTGAGACATTGTTTAGGACTTTCAATCAGAGTCGCAGAGGGAATCAGACACATTTCAGTTTAAAATATTTTCACCAAGCCTTCTAAACTTAATTCAGGTATTGGCATTAGAATAAGTATATAAATGCAGAAGGACTTTGAAAGGATGTGAACTGACCAAAGATTGGGCAAAATTTAAATAAAAAAAAAAAAGAAAAAGAAATATGCCACTTAAAAAGAAAAGTACTTGTTTACAAAATGAATGTAATCTAAGCATTGAGTTAAACCATCAAAAACATAATGCAAATTTAATATGTCATTGGAAAATGGGGTTAGAATTTCGAGGCATGAGAACTTCGAGGATATTTATGCAATTCATCTGTTGAATTGCATAAATATTCTATTACGATAGTAGAGGTACACTAAGTTATGTCTAATACTGGGATTCAACTTTCCTTATGAAATAAATTTTAAAGTGTAGAAATTAAAAACAAAACGGAAGAAATTCAAGCAATAATATCGAGCAGTATGTCCAAAAATAAGAATTTTCAAGGTAGAATTGAGCATTTGATCCTTGAATGGAATTAACTTTTTTCTCTTTCGAATTTTTCCTGTTATTTTATTCCGTTTACATTTATTACATTTATCTAAATTCAGAAATCTAACTATTAAAAAATAATCTTCAAACATTCTATCATTTTTCCTCAATTAATCGTCTTTTGTCATGTTGGAGATTTTTGAACAATAAAAGAATTAAAAGTTGCATTTATATATTTAGAATTACGCTCGAAATGATAAATGTTTTAGTATTTTACCAGAGAAATCACAATAGATATTCATTTTATTATTTATTTCTCTCAATTAAGTTTTTCTTACTTATCAGGAATGTACAATTTAAATTTTTGTTTATTTTATTTTCGCTACATTTTAATTTCTTTCCAGGAACAGAAAATTTAAAAATATTAGTTGAGATATCAAAATATATTAATCTTCAGTCTGAAATCATATAAAGCAAACACTCAGTTTTCTAAAGAGCTGTTTCGTTTTCTAAACTTATTTATTTGTATTAGTAAATCAGAGTTTTATCCAAGCTTTTCAAATATAATAATAAAGTAAAATTAAGGTAGCAAAAAGTTTTGTATTTCAAATTCATAGCAAAGGAGAATCAGATTTCATCAATGATTAGTTCATAGTATTTTCTAACTAAAATTACATCTTTTTTAAAAGAAGATAAGTTACTTGTAGATTGTGTCTGAAATTAAACATATTCACTAATAAATGTATCCGACAACGTTCTGAATCTTTTCTGTTTTAAATAACTAGTTAAATGAACAATTTTTTATCCTATTTAAGCGCTTTTACTAAAAAAGAAGCAAAAGATTGTTTTTTCAAAACTTTCAGCTTAATTTTGTTCACAAAACATTCCAGGCTTTGGATTAAAAATTCTATAAAATTTCAATATTTAAAAAAATCACCTTGAAAAATATTCATTTCATTGAATATCATTCTTTGGTGCAGATTCTGTTGAAGCCTTGAATGAGGATGCTTTATATTTGGATATCAGAATTGAAATATTATTGTAACGAAGAACATTCTGATTTGACCCTAATTTAGTATTTAAGAATTGCCAATATTCATTTACCTTTTTCGATCATGAAGTAACAGGAACTGTATTAATTGCATAATAAACATTTTGATACATTTAATAAGCGTTTTTGTTCATAATCCATGAACCAGAGAGCTTTACCCCTTACATTTTAAAATAATTTTCATTTAAAATGATGATAAAATTGTTGTTTACGGAAATTTAACACTATTTTTAATTTAATATGCTTAAATTTCGCTAAATTTGCTTTCTTATAAAAGTTCATGTCTCATAGTTCATGTCTCCCAAAGTATAAGGAGAATATTCGTACCAAATTTTATAAGAAAAAGGCAAAAGTTTAGACATCTTTTGCAAAACTTCGGAATTCACGTGAAATATTTTTACGTTTCTCAAAATTTACATTTAAAGTTAAGTCTTACAAATCTAAAATACGTATCTTTAATTTTTCAGATTTTATAAATATGAACCTTTAATAGTGCAGAAATTTAGTTTTCAACATCTCTGTGTCGTTTTCCTTTCCCTTGTGGATTTTACTATTATTAGTGCTACAAGAAATGATCTCAACAAATATACTAACTATTCGCAACGCGAGAACCCTTGTGGTTACGTCCATCTGGCAAGCGAAGATCCGTAGTTTGAATGTTGGCAAGGGGCCAGTTGGAATTTCACTTTGTTTGTTTCGAAAATCTTAGAAGTCTCTATGTTAAAAGCCGTTCAGAATTAGTGATGTATTCAATACGAAGAGTTTCAAAATTTTGCAGAGGAAACATTCAAGAGTCTCAGATGAAGCATGAAACGTTGCCAAGATACCTGAAATCTTACATTAAAATATATGACAAACGCATACGCGTCCATGATAAACTATTAAATTTAACAGACATATTTTTCGGATCATATTGCCACAAATGTTCTCTAACTGGTATTCCGAATTTGAATTTTCAGTAGCATTTGATCACAGATGTTCTTATTAAGAGCCTTGCAAGTTAACTATGTGTTTGAAACTATCTTCACTGTTTATGGCTTCAAAGTATCACGCTATTTTATATAATTTGTGCAATAGGTGAGCTATACCTGAGCATTTACATCAGAAAGGTATTAAAATAGTACTTCAGACTGGAAGTAAATAATACGAGCTGCTTTGGAAAAACTATTCCAGCAATTTTAAAAGTCATTTGAAGAATTTATTTCGGATCAGATAAATATAAACCAAGCAGTACTAAAATATAAAACAAATCATGGAATCATATAAGCATTATTTTTGAGATATTTTTACATCTGTCCAGAAGTTGGAAAATTCCTTATTTAAAAAAGTCATTAGATTTATTCATAAAATTATTACTGAAGTGCTGTTCGACAGTCTTCAAAGAGATAAACTCCAGGCTATTCAAGTGAAGCCACAATGTGAGCTCCAGGCCATGAACTGAGTTGAGGAGATTAAAATCCATGCGGGCAAAATCTAGTAAATACGAGGAGGAGTCATACAGAACATCACAGCCATATTCAATAAGTCTTTTGTCTGACATTCATCGAAACATGGGGTTAAGCATTGACATGGTGTAAGACAACAGCGACTGGAAATCACACCACTACCAAACATTGTCACCAGAATGTTCAAATCCGTATTAAATATACATGCCCTCTTTGAGTTTCGTCTAAATTACTGGGTTATGATCAGTAGACTAGTAACCAACAATTAGACACAAAATAAATTTTGCAGAATGTTCAAACAGCTAGATTTTGCTTAAAAGTGTTTTAGTTTGTCTGTCTCCCCGAAGACATTTTGCTTATTTATAAATCGATCAGAACGAATGAGATAACTATATAATGTAAAAAATATTATCTATAAGGATGTTTGTAAAAGCCGATATATTTCGGGAAAAACTGGATAATAATGAGGTAATGAAATGTTTTATTAATATTTTTATTCTGGCAAACTACTATGCATCATCGTCTTTGCTTTTTAGCATTAGGATATTTCTCTGAAGAAAAGTTTCGTCTCTTAATAATATTCTAAAGGGCTTTTCTTTAACAAAAACATGTGTCTGTCAAATAACTTCTTTGTTTTGTTTTAAATGAACATTGCAAATTAGAAAAAAAAAACTGCTAGAATTTTCTGCATAACTTCTTCTGATACATAAACTGTCATGAACAGAGAACTAAGCAAAATCTGTGCGAAAAGGTTTAAAAAAATATATACTTTACAACACAAATATCATTTAAACGCTTGTTATCATAGCTATTCGTAAACTATTGTCGTAAAGCATTCATAATCCGTAGCTGAAATTCAGCTAATATTCTGAACATTTTTTATCAGAAAACCCCCAAGAATTAGACTCAAACTATTTCTTGCAGAGAAACGCATTTTGACTCGTGTAAGAGAAATATTAGTCGGGCAAAAACACACCCTGAGAGGTATGTCATGCCGTAGACTAGTCTTTCAGGCTGAAAGGGACATATATATCGACATTTGCTTGAAAAGGTACCAGGAAACGCTATTACAGACACAAAAGTATTCCCTATAGAAAATCTTCACTTTAAGGTTGACCGAAGTCCCTATTTTCTCCTAAGAAGCCTTAAGGTTTAGTCCCATTACTGCTGCAGTAAGAATTGAGAAAAATATTTTATTCCAAGTGGATGGAAGTGCACTTTATTTTAAAGATTTTGTGGCATTTTTCGGATATAATATTCTAAATTAGTATTTATATGTTTTCTGCTAAATTGAAATTTTTAAAAGTACAGAGAAGTTATTCCCATTTTGCACTGAAGGTATTAGTGGAAATTAACTTTTCCAGGCACCTACTTTGAACCTACTGTAATAAGTACTGGTTAACGAATAATAGATAAAAGCAGTAATATCATTTCTTTATTATTAAGCCTTACCATGT
Organism: Stegodyphus dumicola; assembly: GCF_044657685.1. Taxonomy (NCBI): domain Eukaryota; kingdom Metazoa; phylum Arthropoda; class Arachnida; order Araneae; family Eresidae; genus Stegodyphus; species Stegodyphus dumicola. Next base: position 83,270,537 of record NC_140779.1, on the reverse strand, counting down.
AAAAAACGAAAATTAGGAATGTTTTCATACTATAAAGCGATAAAAATACTATTAAATTTTTTTAAATATTTTATTTCAGCATTGCTGTTACTTATTAAACAGCCAGACGGAAAATTAATTTCGTTTAAAACTATGCACTCGTTTCAAATTAATACTAGATTTATTACGAAGTATTTTAGTATCACGCAATTAATATCAAAGAAAGTAGAATGAATGTTTCACAAGCGGATTCTGATTCAAAGCTAAAATCAGGTCTTTTCAATACATAAAAAAATATGTTCTCAAGCTATAAAAATAATGAGAAAACTAATTTCATAATTTATATTCACTAAATTTAATAACGTAAAGTGATTCTTTGATTGCCCATCTTTCGACATTCTTAAGAGCTTCTAAATTTATTTAAGCATAAAAGAAATATCTGAGGAAATTATATTCATTAATGCAATAGGTTCTGATTAATAACTGCTCATATTTTAAATCCCAAGTTTGATGAAGGGTGGTGTAATAATAAAAACCAATACTTTTTAATGATAAAAGCCTAGACCTCACGCTTGAATCAATTAATTAAAAGATTTATTTCTTCCTTTTGCGAATAATAAGCAAAAAGACACTCTGTCTTTATTTGTGATAAAAGCGTGTTTTATATCTTGGAACTAAGTGCTGCTTTCTTTTTAAAGGAGGAAAAATATCACAACACTTAAAACTTTTAAAGTTCGTAAAGCGAGAGGGAAATAAATTTAGTCTCTTATAGTAATTAATAAAAAATAATTAATCGAAGTGTATGAAATATTCTCATTCAAGAAGTTTTAAAATTTTTATAATTTTTGCAAAGAGTCTCGTTAGTGATTCGATTCTTTTTTTCTTTAATTATAAAATTTAGCTTTTTTAGTACCAATTAATTTGACTCAAATATGTTCAAATGTGTTTATTAATATAAATTTATCCGATTTTTAAATCTAAAAGTATTTGAATTAATTGCAAAGAAAACTAACATGTGTTAATTTATAACTTAATAAATAAAGAGGATAATCCAGAAACATTAATTTCGATGACTGGCTTCAGTTTATAAATTTAAAACGACACTATAAGCAATGAATGTTTTTAAGATGATAAATGCAATTTAAACTGTGTAGAGAAAAGTAACAAGTTAATCTAAAATAAATTTAATGAATAAAGTTTGATTTTCATGTATGGACAAAATCAATTTAATTAGATTTTAATATATGGGATAAATCATTTAAATTTTTTTAAAATTTTATTATGTCAGTTTAAGAAGATTTAAAGGAAATAACTGCAAATAAAATTGAAAATATTTGAATAGATGTAATAGGTAATACCAAGATTTCTCAGTATTAATGTTCTACTCAAAAACTAAACATTAACATATAGTGTTGCCTTCCTATTTTTATTTATATTCAATTATATTAAACCAATGAATAATATTAATAAATAATATGAATGAATCAGTTAATCAATAATATTGATCAATCAATCAGTTAATAATATTAAAAAAACAAGATCTTGCATTTAAATAAAAAATATATACTACACGGATAACTGAGAGGTTTTAAAAAATGCAATATATTCATTCTGATATGAAATATCTTTCTTATATAGTATCGTAAAAACTAAACAAATAATTAATGAAACAAAGGAATATGAATATACTTATAAATGTCACAGATAATTATTCTTGAGCTGTCTATTATACCAAATTATGGATAATTGAAAAAAAAATGCATTTACCGCTTTAAAGGCATGCATAATGCAAAAAATGCCCAGTAAATAGTTGCTTTAATTAGATAGCAAAATAAGATACTATTTATAGAATTTATATTTGATTAATACTTGTACTTCGTTGTTGATGCCCCTTATCAGTCATGCTACTTTAAGAATGATGTTAGCCACATAAGATTTACTTGCTTTATATTTTAATAGCTTTTAATACCTGCTTAAATAGTTTCTGTTAATTTATTTGTAAATATTCTCAATCAGCTCAGGTTCCTTATTTTTACTCACGCTTTAGCATAAAATTTTGAGTTTTTAATCCGACAAATGGATATATGTGCTTAAATTGATATCGGAATTTTAGCGCGAAGTTTCATAAAAAAGTTAGGCGAAAGACGTATACGGTTTTTTATCAACAGAATATAGAGTCAGACGACGCATCGTATCGACTGCCTTTTAACTAATGGTATCAGAATTCGAAGTTTTATAATAAAAGCTGTTAATTAACACATCACCCTTGCGCTTACATAAACTTAAAAGGTTAATAGAAACACAGCTTGCGGATAATTCAGAACTTGTGTTGAAATTGAATGTGGAATACAAAACTAATATGCCATACTACACTATGACTTGGCCGTAGGTTTTTGCAAAGCATAAGCCGGTAAGTAAAATTCAACCAATAAATAAACTACACAGAGTGTTGGTGTATTTAATTACGGCAAAGCTCACTGGGGCTATCTGCCTAAGGTGAGGGATGCCTTCGTGGAGGACTTTCTAAGGGAAACTGGCTCGTATACACGTTACACACGGGAAAAAACCACGAAAACACCCATGCAACCAGCCCGTTCGCGGGATTCGAACCTCGGATCAAACTACCAGTGTTCAGCGACGTTACCGCTCGGCCGCTGGTGGGCTCCTACCTAGAGTGATATTAAGAAAAGTGATCTCGTTATTTCAATTAAGGAAGCAAAGAGCTTATTTACATTTTACTTAATTTGCATTTTGGTGTGAGTTGATGAATTAGAAGTAAAAGTAAAGTCCGAGTAACCGGGTTACCTAACTTAAAAACTTACAAACTTAATATTTTTGTTTTACATTTTTATGAGAAAATGCGCATGAAATAATTGAAGTAAATACTCATGGATATTTCTAGGATCATTTTTGACTGTTCACTATTTGACGTTTTGCATATGAACTTTCAACCTCATTGAGAAGCGTTGGAATTATTATTTTACTACCTAACATTATTTAACTCACTGTTTATGAATAATAATAGTTATTTCAAACTGAGTCAGTCTCAAACTGATTGCTTCAACTGTAGTGCCGTTGAGGATAATTCTGAAGGAAAAAGTTATTACTTGATGAAGCGTGTAAAGTATGGAAATGTTAGTTTTAGCCTTATTTATTTAAACTACTTTCAAACATTACTAAAAAGAACGTACTTAGAAATGACATTCTAAGTTTATATAATGAGAATATAAGGAGAAATCAATTAAAATCTTTCTCGAATTTCATTAAGAAAGCGACAATAAAATAAATCTGAGCGTTTTAGGAACGTGTTGAAATTGTTTTTTTATTAATGATATTTTTAATTGCTTTAAATTGTTTCGAACTTTTTAATCTTTTAAACAAACCAAAACAAACAGATGTCTTGATTTTCTTTCTTTCAGAAACTGCGCTGCTTCTACATTTATGATCTTCAAAGTAAAGCTTCAAACATTTGGAAATGTAAACATTACAGTAATTGCTAATTTAATTAAATGAAAAATAGGCTTATTGTTTAAACAATGTTTACAAACCGCAAATAAATTTAGAATTTAATTGAAATTCCAGAAAGGTGGAAGAATAAAGCAGTCGAAAGGAAGAAGAGAAAAATTTTGACAATATATGAAGTCCCAGGGGATGACAAGGGCAACGCGCAAAGGACAAACATTCGTCAAACTAAAGATTTTTATTCTAAATTTGTTCTTTTAGTAAGTGTGAATTAAACGGCTTATTAACGAATGGTTGAATCAAATATTACTATCCACATTACAGTTTAGAATGACTGAATTTTCTTTTGTGGGTTAAATAATAAATTAAAACAAGAGATATTTGTTCTCCAAATAAAAATGAGTTCTTTCGTTCAGCGATATGTGGAAAAGTTTCGCAATTACTTTGTTTAGCGTATAGGACTCTATATTATTTGAAAAAAAAAGAACAAAACTATATACCTACGAACTAGAAATAAAACTACACATCAAACAGAATGTCTCCACGATTACATTCTCATGAACTTAGATAATCAGCTCTTTGAATTTATTATTGAAGTTACTCTGGGGCTTATCAATGTTGTGTGTATGCGCAACCAAACAAGTTCCTTTCATGATTAATAATTTTTAATAAATTATGAATTACTTAAAAATTATTTATATAACTACTAACAATGAAAACTGTTGTTTTTTAAGAAATGGATGTTTTTAATCAATTTATCTTTTTCAATATTAATATTTTTTAAACTGTACCTTTTGTTTAGTTCTTAATAAATGAAACAGAACTTAATCAAATTTCGGTAACCCAGCAAGATCGAGTAGATATGGCAGTTGAATGTTGTTAATTTTATAAAGGTTCTCATTTCTATAAATGAGCTTGTTGTGCAAGAGATTTCAAGATCTTTCTTTGTGTATAATGTAAACATACACCATTTATGTATTATTGAAATAGATACGCAAGCATATTAACCTCCTTATAATCATTACATCAACAAGAATGGATTTGAAGACGAAAAGTGGGTTCTTTCTGATTATGCGCATTCACACGAGAAGTCCAGAACTACTAAGTACTTTTAGAACAGTATATTGTGAGAAACAAGGAATTTACAAGAAAAAAAACTCACATGGCCGATATTTACATTTTTAAAGCCGATGGAATGATAGTTAATTTAAAAGTTTATGCATCAACAAGTACTCAAACATGTGCGTGGCACGCGTATGCGTAGGTTGGCTGTTATCACGTATATATTCGAAAATACGCCAACAACACGACATTTTACGAAATGTTGGAACCCGAAGAACGGATAATAAGAAACTGCTAAACAATGAGAAACTGCTACCGTGTGAACAACCAATAATTACAAACGATTATTAATTAAAATCCCAGAACTGGCCCTATACCTTTGAATTAAATAAATAAATAAATAAATAAGTAGATAAACAAATAAATAATTAAATGAAAATATTAGCTGAAAATTAAGAATTCCAGAAAATAACTGGCGATGAAATAAAATTTCGCATTTTATGAACGCACATTTTCAGTAATAAAAAAATCATTAGAATTTCTCTTTGTTACTGAAACGACAGAACTAGTTTAAATTAGACAAACTTGGTAAATAAAATTTCCCGCACTCCAGATAATTAAAAGAAAATTTTTTTCGAACCTAAAATGTAAAATATAGAGGAATGAACACAAATATAATACATAATAAATATACAAAGACGCTGAATAAAAATTTGAAAAATTTAAATTTAATATATTATAAAAAATATTTCTTTTCATCCTTCACTAACTAAAGCTGAACCAAAACGTTTTCAAATTTGAAATTAACTATATTATCATATTATATAGCTATATTACTAATTTCATTTGAAACAGAGAAACGTGAGTTAAATTAGATATGAAGCGAACGATAAAATTACCGTGCAATTAATTAACAATAGGATTTTATTAATGATGACCGTAAACAAAGGAATGTATGTTTCCTTCTCTAATCTGAAAATAGAATGAATGTCCATATTAATGTGCACAGAATCGTGATACATATTCTTTCTGATTTCTTCTTCTTTCTGAAGTATGAATTGTATGCTTAAAACTCAAGGGAAATGTTTAATATTACACTCACTTCAGATTTTACATATAGTATAGAACAATACTTCAGTGTTAGGTTCTTTGAATGATAAAGATACATATTTATTTCTTCCTTTTATTAATTCAGCTGAGTAACACAGAGACGATGAATTCGATCAGAGTAATCCATGCATTTGCATTATGCAAGAGGTTGAAATAAAAACTTTGAGCGCCTATGCTAACGAAAAAATCTGAACTTTAAATATTATATACTTTATAAATATAACTCCTTCGTTAGTGAAATTACTATTTAAAAATTACATTTTTATTATGAATTATAATTATGTTATTAGAAAATAATGTAAATTATTCTTTGAATATAGGTTTATTTGTTGTATATTTTTTTATTATTTCAAAATTATAACAGAGTATATTGCATTTAATGGCTTTTAAATATCTAATTCTATCTGAAATTGTTTCCTAATTATGGAATATTAACGAAAAAAATCATAAAAACAACATTCAATTATTATGTCTCTCCTATAAGAATTCTAATTGCAGTTCAAAACGCATGAGCTTGGTGACTTATTTTATCAATATTTCAGAATTTCTCAAATCAATATTTCTCAAAATTTCAGTCAGTTTCGAAAATTTTATGGCAGGAAGAAAAGCTGTCAAAATTCTTTATTGTGTATTTTTAATATACAATAAAGAAAAGATATATTTTTATTGTATAGTTTTACTGCTTGTTGCATATTTTTTATATATATGTCTGCAATCGATGGATTAAGTCAAATGGATACTTAAAATTTAATAGAATTAGTTGCTAGAATAATAGCGAGTTCTTACGACCGATAGTGGTTACTAAAGAATAAGTAACACGGCATTCTCTGTAGCTGGTATGATATGGTTACTGTGTCTAAAGTGTAGTTTTGATATTTTCGATCATTATTGAGCTAACCAAATTACTGCTTATTCTATGATAAAAGAAACAGACATTTTAAAAGTTTTGCAGAAGTAAAGAGTTTCAATAGCATGCAGGATTATTTAAATTTTCTAATAGTTATTTTTAATTTTTAAACCCTTTCCTCTATTTTTTCGTTTCCCACCTAAAATTCTCTGCCAGAACAAGTATTCAGTATCGCGTTTCATGCCAATAAAATGAAATCAATATTTAATGGGAAGTTCAGTCACTTCCGTAGAAGAGCTCAGAGCGTGTTCTGCCTTATGCCCACGTCGTCTATCTAACTACGTTTTACCATAGACTTATAAGGTATTTCTCCCACTTTCCTAGCGTCCTTCGACGTGTAGTGGTTCTGCAAGCTGGGCCGGTATTCCAGAGGTCCGTGGTTCGATTCCCGGGAAAGGCGGTTGCTAATTTTTAATCTCTCTGGCTTCCAAAAAAAACTTCTAATGTCTCTACAGACTTACGTGCTTGTTAGTACTTTCCAGTGACATTTAATTAAGGATCAACTCTGTTAGTTATTTCTGTTCTGAACATTTTGGCTAAATGAAAGTTAGAATTAAGACAGTTTTTTGTTTTCTGTCTCCAGTTAAAGCTCAAGTAGAGGCCTTTCTGTAAGCCCGAGAAAGGCCAACTATTATTATTCTTTGATTGGAATAAAAGGGTACTTTAACCCGTCTTTGGACTTTGTTTTTATGCTTGTAAGAAAAACAGCGAATAGTCGCTATACTCTTCTCCAAGTTTTAGTTGCCAAGGACATGTAATTTAACTAGAACCGTATAAACGAAACAAATAATTATACGGTTAGAAGAGTACGCCTGAAAATTTATATCACTAAATTACAAGTGCTGTATATGACACAGGGCACATTATCAGTGCAACAGATCGAAATGTTTTCCATACGTTCCGTGTCTTCAGACTCAGGAATGGTTGCGATTCTTGGTTCAAGGTCATCCAAATCTGTAGGAAGAGAAGAAACAAAACCAGAGTCTTTGATGTATCCTCCACACGAAGTAGTCATTTAGTGTTAAATTCAGACTTCTTTGCGACTACATTACCAGAATTACATCTTGATGTGTTGGACGGACAATAAAATGGAAAAGCAGATTTTCAGATTATGTAAGTGACCAGATTTGTTTTGGGAAATTCAAGCACACATACAAAAGAAATTTCAAACAGATACATTACTCGGCTGATATCAAAAGCTTTAAAACGATGCTAATGTTACGGAAACTAGCAAAACGAGGAAATTTGCAAAGACTTCTTCCATGTGCCTTCTGATAAAGCTAACATTTTCGAATTTAGAGGCATTTAATCAATTTCTTTTAGATTAACTCTGTGCTGTGAATTGGATTGATAAATCATATTGTTACGAATTTTGTACACATAGACTGAAGATTTTAATTAATTTATATGTTAAATTGTATTATTTCTTTTGCATAATCTAACACGACAATTTAAAGGAGAGAAGCTTGCCAGAAAAGTAAGAATACAGGGGCAAGTCTATTTAACATTGAGTAAATGGCTGTCTGGCTAATTTGGCGAGATATCACCAAGATGGCAACGGTTTGGTGACAAATAAATGTATATTGTCTCTGTAAATCTGTAATGGATATTGTAATTGAACCCTGTAATAATGGATATTATAATTGGTCTCTGTAAATCTGGAATGGGTATTATAACTGAATAGCTGTAATTGATGCTGTGTGTAATTGTAACCGTACCCGGCCCTCATATGTCTTCCAGTAATTTTGAGAAGTACTAGATATTTCTTGGCTGTCGGGTGGAAACTATATGATATCGGAGAAAACATCAGCTCTCAGTTGTTAGTTGTTAGGTCAGCGTGATTATGGAGTACTGAGATATCTCCGGGTTAGTTTCGCTCTTTAGGTGCGCTTTGCATTGCATTCTATTTATCGTTCTTAGGAGTTTGAAGTATAACTATTGACTGTACTCTGTGATAATATGAGGAGTTCTATGACTATTTTTGTGGAACGTTTCAGATCTGTTGAATGTTTCTTTTGGTAAAATTAATTTTATCAACTTGTCATCGAATCTGTGTGCATTCAATCTGTTACGAGTCCGTACGCAGCAATAACACTGAAAAATCAAAACATTATGACCACCTACTCAATAAAGCGTTACGCGATCTTTAGTTTGCAAATCAACTGCAGCTCGCCTTGACATGGGGGCCACAAGTTCTTGGTAGATGACTGCAGCCAGGTTGTACCATATGTCGAAGCAGCGGTCACGTAAAGTCGAAATATTCCAATATGGTAGTTTTTGAACTTTGAGTTGGCGCTCTATGATATCCGAAACGTGCTCTATCGGGTTAACAGCCGGCGAATTAGGTGGCGAGGACATTAAATGGAATTCATCTTTCCTTCATAACGTGTTCTACCCCAAATAAGGGTCCCACAGCCGCCCATGAGAACGTTCCCCAAATCATATTACAGCCACCATCAGCCTATGTATAATCTGCTGTACGGGGGTGGGTGGGAAGAAACAATTCTCCTGGAACACGGCGTACCCTGACACGAGCATCGATGTATCAATGAGAAATCGTGATTCATCTGACCAGGCAACTTCCACTTATCCATGGTCCAGTTATAAAGTATTTCTCCCATTTCCCTAGCGTGCCTTCGTGGTGTAACGGTAGCACGCAGGGCGGGTATTCCAGAGGTCCGTGGTTCGATTCCCGGTGAAGGCGCATATTTTTCATCTTTTCTGCTTCCAATTAACCTAATGACTCTACACAATCTCGATGTTCCCGTTCCCTCTGTAGGCATAGCTGACAATGACGCTTGGTCAACAGAGGGACATGAGTAGCATTGCGCAGTCTCATATCCAACAGTGTCCGCTGAACTGTGTATTCCGAAACACTTATAATGAATTGTATTGCGTTGTCAGCTGAGCATTATATTACGCTATTTTGGCTCGTCAGTGTACATATAGAATAAACATTCAACACCATGCAAGTGCGATAACATTATCATAGTAAAATAACTATACATCTCTTTTACACGTTTATAGTTAACCGTAGGAAAACAGATGAAATTTTGCTTCAGAAGATTAGTTTTAAAAGTTTCCATTTCTTACTCTATTATCAGATGATAAACGATGGTGTCATATGGAGTCTTTATAAAAAAGGATTAAAAAATTAAAGGACTTTTGTATTTTACAAACGCATAAATGTCTAAAAAATATTTTTAAAATCGATAGCTCGTAAATGGGAATGTCATTAGAAAGACCATAATTTCATCGGAACCAATTTTGTATAGTTAAACCTAATTTACATTACACACTAGTTAATTGTAATTACTACGAACTTATAATACAACTAAAACTAAGTCACCGCTACTTGCAGTGTTCTTGGAACACAACAAAGATAAATATGCATAAATCAAATAGTAAGTTTAATTCCTCAAAATGTAATCAAATAGTATACGTTTTTCTAATCAGATGCAGCGTAAATGCTGGTAAAGCTGAGTGCTGCCAAAGCTGTCCTTATACTAAACCTAGGCGTTGGTAAAGCAAAAAAGAATCCGCCAAAGCTAATTTTGATCACGAGAGATCCAACTCCAGTGGATGAGTTACTAGACTATCTCGTTTTAACTTACATTTCCGCTGGCTATTAAAATACCCTTAATTCATATTTCTGCTGGAACTCGTTTAAGAAAGGAAAGCATAGAATACATTTAACATAAAAATAATGCTAACAACGTAAAGGTTTCGACACAGTTTGCGTTGCGACACATGCGAATCCACTGCACATTAAAAGATTTAAAAATGAAATAAGTGCTAAATAAATATTCCTGTATATTCTTGCAGACGGCATAGAAATACTTACTCAGAAGTATAACTGACTGAAAATGATGACTAATTGCATCGAATTTCGAGGCAAAATTTTGCAAATAAAAGTTCCAACATTTTATACTAATGTTTTTTCATAAATCTTGTTTTTCCTGTTTTTCCAAAATAATAAATTTAAAATATATAAAGTTCCATACTAAAGAAGAGTTTACAAGAACAGGAAATGCAATATAAACAAAGGCAAAAGAAAGGTAGGATTTTTTACAATATCTGAACAAATGTTTTTGAAATTAAAGATAGCAGGATAATGCAACTATTTGTTTAATGAATAGCTGTTATTAAATTTTTTTTTTAATTAAAGATGGGAAGGCATAATCAGTCGGAGGTATGAAAAAGTCTGTAATATGTACAAGGGTTATATAAAACTATTTCAGTACGTATTTGTTTTACGAAAAATTAGGATGCGGATTTCTAGCAGTTAACAATTACCAAAGAATTTATTTAGTTTACCATGTATGTAATTAATGTAATCTGCGGATACCTCTCGCTCTTTGCCCTTCAGTCTAACGAACACAGCGTCTCCGATGGAATTAACAACACGAGTGAACTCTGTAACCTCGAGCAAGTTTACTTCTAAAAACAATTTTCTCAAATTAGGAAATACTTCTCACGTACTACAGAAGTATAAGACAGAGGTGAAAGTTTTAATGCAAGAGTGCAATGCTTTTGTATATCATGCACGCAATATTTTGTTCATTCTTCAATTACTAGAAAGTTATTTATGTTCTCTTTCAACTCGGGGCTTAAATTTTTCGTCAGATTTCTCTCGAGAAGAAGGAGTGAGAGAAAGAGGAAGTCATTTTCAGTTAAATTGCTTCTCGAATTAGTATCGAAAAATGTTGCAGGCGTACACGTGTTGAGCTGAAAATAGCAATTTATCACTCGCAGACCTGTGGAGAAAAATGGTTACGCGGAAAAGATTTTGAAATAAATTGAATTTCGGCGCTAAAACATAAATCTAAGTTTTACCTTTCAGTCGCTTCTTTTAAGACAGTGAGAAGCGCGCGTGCTAATTTCATGGCGCAAAATACTTTGGAATATCATTTACGGAGAATTTGCAGTTAGTTTTAATAGAGGAGTAAAAACAATGCGGTAAAATTACACAAAACGCATTTAGGGTTGAAGTTCCATGATATAATTTATCACGTCTCAACAGTAAGAATTGTTTTATGCAAAATATTTACATTAAAATCATTGAAATGATTATGCTTTTATGCGTGTTTTAAATTCTTAGGATTAAACTATTATAATGAATACTTTGAAAACTTTGAGAAATGAACTTTATAGATAGCATTATGTATTTCATCTCCTAATGCTACATAGGTGTGGCACTAAACTACAAATTTTTCAATCTTGCTCTCTGCTTGGTAACATTCCTCGCTAGCTATGCTGTAGATATGTTTATCTTTGAGTATTAATGGAAAGCAGTGCAGTTAAAGTTGTCGAAAGCGCTTCTGAGGCATTTAATTGCTACCGTGAACTTTCGTGGTTTATGTTTTCATTTCAGTGTATTCTTATTATGTTAAAATTCCTGACATTTAATCTTTTCTTTCATTCAGTATGCTTTTAAATAGATAGAAAACTTCATCGATAATGCTCCAGATAATTATGGCCAAATGTTTATCGAGCGAAAGGCTACATATAGAGCTTTCGTATTGATAGAGGGACGTAATCTAAGAAAAGATTACGAACTACTGAGTTACATATTTCAAACCATGTTACAAACGACAATGGACCATAGTATGGTGGAACACAGAGCCTATATCTTCAAAGTACTTAGTTGTGCCATTCAGGATTATTGAACCACAAACAGACGTATTCTACTCTAATTAATGTCTTGTTGCTTAAGTGAGTTGACAGAAAGCACATAATGCATTGTTCTGTCATCCAACAAAATTATACATGATGTTTTAGAGTGTAGATATAACACTTTTCATCGCTCTAATGTCTCATGAATCAAGGTTAAAATTAGAGAATAGTTTATTATCATGGGAATAAGAGATAAGAGAATATGGGCAATTACATTATAAAATAAGTCCTCCAATATATTTCATAATTACTTTGTTTAACGTTGGTAACTTCATATTACCCTAAGTTATTTTTTAAATATTAACATATTTATGTTAAGCTTTAAATTATGGCTTTCAGTTTCATACGTAGTAGGCTTTGAATTTTACTACCCGTGCGTATGGATTCGGGCCGATGTCTCTGAAATTCATTCAGTGTTTCCTACACACTTTCATCACGACGGTTACAGACTTTCGGGAGAGATAGTGTACAATTAGACGACAGAAAATCACACAGCAATGGATGGTCGTACTCTCGTTCTGGAGCAGTAGTGACGACCCAAAATGCAAGGAAGGATACGAACAGGGAGAGAGAACGCTTTTATTATGCTTATTATAGCTAAAATGTTGGGACGGCTTTGACTGGAATAAGTAAAGAACTGACACAGAGTAATAGTGAAGGTGTCCGGTGGTCACGCGGTTAGTCCGGTGCGTTGGCCAGAAAGATCGCCAGACCTCACTCACTTGTATTGGATACTTCCTCTGGGGGCATTGGTGTAAGGGCATTGGTTTCCTCTGAGGGCAAACGTCAAGACCACTGGTATAAGAAACTCCTGTTAACAGTGCTGAGGTGCTTGTTGCTTGCATCGTGGCAGCTGCTGTAGTAGCCCGGGCACCCAGAACATCAAATCTTCCTTACTGCGGAAATGTGAGGCCTGTATCACGTTCCAACGCCATAATTTCGAACACCTTTTTTGATTACGATTGTTGTCTTTTTTGTTCTTATTTATTAGTTTCTGCTATTCTAAGCATAATAAACATGTTTTCTCACCCTATTCGTATCCTTCCTTTATTGCGTTTTGTGTCGTCACTACCGTGCCAGGAAACCTTTTCCGACACTGCACTACTATGCGATTTTCCATCGTCTAGGCTTACTCTATCTCTCCTGAATGTTTGCCACAGATTTGGCAAAACACCCTATATATATTGTTCTTTCTTTGGATCCTTACTTTACAGTATTATTGAAAGACATACAGGTAGTTGTACAATGCAGAACAGTTGAAGATGAATAAAAAACACTTAATGCCTTAATCTCTGTTAACGTGTTCAAAGATATTGAGATAATTATCTGTTGCCTGATAATGATAATCTATTATCTGATCTATTGAGATAATTATCTATGCCTAGAGTGAAGAAATAAGAATAAGCACTCCCATGTCAGGAGAATGCAATCTTTAAACATGTACATAGTTATACCTATATTTGGATAATCATTCTCTATATAATATATCGTATTAAAAGTTCATTTATTTTACATAATGTACAATGTTGTTTCCCCTTGTTATTACTTACCTTTGTAATGCTAATTGATGCACATCTGACTAGTAATCGGAAGAACGGGAGTTCGAATCCAGCGAAGACAGGCGGATGTTTCGAGTTTCCAGCTTCAGTAGACATATAAATGGAGCCTGAATAAACTATGGTAGACGATAATTCTTCACGACTCGGACCGTTACTGGATCACCTTTCTGACAGTTCACCCTTTACATGGAAGACAATGTAAAAGATTTTCACCTTCTTCTTTGCGTGCACAGGATGTAAGCGGAAGTACATCTGGCTAGCAATCGAAAGATCTAAAGTTCGAATATGGCGAGGGCATAGCTGATTATTCATGCCACCTGATCCGAGAAAACACCTATTAGCTCTACAAATGTAAATGATTTTTATGCAAATATGTCTGTCATGTATACAGTACCCACTTCCAAGTGCTGAGAACTTTCATGAATTGCATTTATGTGACTCATGTCTGGTTCCTCCCTAATTCTATTTCCTAAGGACTTCTTCATACAGGCAAGGTGGCAAGGGCATCACAAGCCAAGAAACATTTTCTATAAGCATGAAGGCAACATCTAAGTTAGAAGTTAACGAGATGAAGGCAACATCTAAGTTAGTAAGTTAGAAAATGTCAAACTGGCAATCTAACGAATAATCAAAGGATCAAAGTGTTTATTTATTTTAAAGTCGTCTTGTCCTGTAAAAGGAACTAATTCTGCCTTAAGTAAATTACAGTTTGGCCAATGTATACTAAATTCTGATATATACGGAAATATCTGATAAGGGACATATAAAGTGGTTATTGAGAGTTGGAAATAGAGCTATAGTTCTTTTCAAAATAACCAGTAATTTGAAGTCTACATGAATTTTTAAACTCATTTACAACGGTTTTATTTTTTTGAATGGAGATTTGGCCGATAAAATTCATTTATTCTTTATAAATTAAAAAAACATTTCAGGTATACTGTTTTGTTGAAAAACTTATGACTAGTAATAAAGCAGAAGTTGCATTTTATTTACTTATTAATTACTTATTAGGGTGAAAACTAGAGTTAGACAACCCGCTCCGAAACGGATTCAAAGAACCGATTCACCTTACTGAGCGAATGAATAGCTGGTTCCAGGAAACGGAATAGTAGTTCCTTTACAGTTCACGGAGAGCTCTTGCTGGAAGCGTGCCAGGAAAGAGATGCAGTATTCTTCCACGAACTAATTTACTTTACTTAGCGAACCGACGCTTGATCCAAAGAGAGAGAAGCTTTTTTAGAGAACACCCCCCAAAAGTTCTTGATGAAACCATACCAAGAAAGTTCGATTTATACTTTAGAAGAGAAAAGAATGTTTTTTTTTACCATTTTAAAAGTAAGTTTATCCTTTTCCAACTTATGACATTTTTTCCTAGAATTTTATTGTTAGTTCTATGCAGAAAGACGAATTTAAGGAATATCAGTTGGGAAAATACATTTGAAAGAAATCAGTTCTAGGAGTTAGCATTTGATTGAGTCGATTCCTCCGATCCTATTGCTCGTTCGATTCTTTCTACTTTTTGCTCCATCCTCACCAACCACTCTTGATTCACCTCTTGTTCCCAAAATTTTCATCAAGTTTATTGTTTTTGAGCAGAGATTCATAAGAAAGAATTGATTTACTTCAGTGAGGGAACGTTTCCGAAATGATACCAGAAAACAAGGTTTTACCCATCTCTAGTGGAAACAGAAAGTACTTTTGAAATTAGATAACAATTTTTATATAGATAATAATTTCCTGTAATCTTTGCACTTCTTGTAAGTATGACTAAATCATGGAGAGTTTGCAGATTTATATCAGGCTGAGATAACCATTGCTACAAAAATAGGAAATATATATAATTTTACATTATTTCGAGTATAAAAGTCTACATACTTTGAATTCAGGAATCAAAGTCTTATAAAAAGGGAGGAAAAAAAATGATGTAAATTTCATTCTTATGCAAATGAAGTATTCAAAATGTTCTGCAGCCTATTCTAAAGAAAATGTAAACTTGAAGTCAAATATTTATCTTAGATATAGTGAAAAAGAGAACCTGAAGTGTTACTACATAAAAATATTCAGCAGAATTGTTTAGATTAATTTTGAAATCTTTTGTCGCGAATAAAAGTTTAAATCTTGATGCTGATTTAGACTCCATGAAACGAATTTAAAATTTGCCTGACTTCAAAAATTCCAAATTCCTTTAACAAATTTCCGCTTGACTTTTTTTAGAACATATTTTAAGATAAAACTTAAAAAAGGGCAGAAGCAGAAATAAAACATAATGAATTTCACTAAAAATGGGATTTACAAAATTTTATTTCGCAGATGAAAGATAATGATAGTCTTTATCGCTTGTTTATTATTGAGGAAAATAATACGATTTCGCTGTCAGAACATCTAATTCTTTCATTAAGACTGATATGATTTTAAAATGAAATAAAATAAACTATTTCTGATATAACCGAACTTTTTGTATTATTTTGAAGTATAAGTTACGACATTATGCTCTGGCCCACCAGCGGCCGAGCGGTAAAGTCGCTGAACACTGGTAGTTCGGCCCGAGGTTCGACTCCCGCGAACGGGCTGGCTGCATGGGCGTTTTCGTGGTTTTCCCCATGTGTAACATGTATACGAGCCAGTTTCCCTTAGAAAGTCCTCCACGAAGGCATCCCTCCTGTTAGGCAGATAGCCCTCGAGGCTTTGCCATAATCACACACACACACACATTATGCTCTGAATAGAATGAATGTCATTTAACTATCTATCTAAATAACTGCATACTACCAAACTCAGCTGTCGATGACTGTATGCAATAACTCAAGCCTAATTATCACAAATGTAACGTTCGATGCTTATTCTAAATACATCAGGGGATTGCGGTTTGCTTTTATCAACCACTGATTTTAAATAAACTCGCAAAATGTAATCTAAGCGTAATCTAATCTAAAGGAGTGAAATACATCTTCTGGGAGGCCACTAACAGTTGCATTTATGGAATTATCCTTTCATCAATTTTTTTTAGTGCATCGATAGTGGCGTTAGAAGTGTGACATGTGGTACCATCCTTTTGGACCCATACTGAACCATACGTTCCAAAAATCATTGTTCTCCAAATTTGGTCTAGAAAATTTTTTTATCATCATTTGGTATCGTTCACCTGTTACTGTAATTGCGTCTTCTCCTTCATTTTTGGGGGGGGGGGGTTACGCCATAAGCCCCATCATACTGTAAGGATTATGTTCATTTTATTAACAGTTAAATTTTGAGTTAAACGTCCTTTCCTATTGATTCTTACTTCAACTTACCACTTCCGGCCAGAACGTCTAAATGTTAATCAGGAAGAGCGGTATATAATTGCGAAGTTCTGCTGTCTTAGTGAGAGAGATACCAGATATTCTGGCTAGCACGTGTCCGCCGTTTTAGGCTACTCTCTCGTAAGCTATTACTACGCTCGGCCGTACTTTAGGCCCTTGATAGCTTTGAAGTCAATTAGCGTTTAGGCCCGTTCCCACTGGGGTTTATCTGAGCTAACGGAGTCAGTTCCATGTGTCGACTAGCTCCGCTGTGCCTGCAGTTCAGATTTTTCAACTTGCCGCCCTATGGAAAGAAACTGGTTTTGGAGATGGGTCGGTTACGTCAATTGTGTTCGTTAGCTCAGATAAACCCCAATGGAAACGGCGCTTTAAGGGGCCAACTCTGTTAAAATCTTGATAGCTTCGGCTAAATCTCCTTAGTTAAGATTAGTTAGTAGTTAGTTTAATTCTTAGTCTCTTAAGTTCAAGCCTAAGTGTCGGCTTTATTGTACAACTCCAAGACGGAGTTTTGTTAAACTTTAATTGGAATAATAAACGGTTACTTTACCCTTCTATCTTGTTGTTTCCTGTCACACGAACTCAAGCGATTATTCGCTTATCAGTTCTTAAAATTCTTCACTTCCAACAGTAACTTAGAATTACACAGTGGGGAATCCTAAAATACATTGACCTTTCCTGAATACAGGGACTTCTCGTGTATCTTTTATGGATTGTCTTCACGCAAGAAAGCACAATTTTGTATGTAACATATCCAATCAAGTAGAAATGAACTTCATCTGAAAAGATTTTGGTCAATATCAAAGTTCTGGAAGCATGTATATAGCCATGATGAATTATTAGAGCATAATAAATAAAAAAAATAGTGACAGTGATAACGCTCTAAATATATTTTCCATTTCGTTTTAAACTCTTATCATTCTTACTGGAATACCATTTATAATTAGAGAAAAATCCATCAAGGCAAAATTTCGAAAAAGCAGCACTTATACTTGGCACGTTTTTAAGAAATTACAATAATTTTTTTAAAAGGAGTTAGTATTCAGTATTTCTCAAAATTAATAAGACAAATACCATAACAGAATAAAAACCAAACGATTCTTCAAGAGATAAAATAATGTGCAATATTACAATCATCTTTCTTTAAATACAGTAGTACTACGAATACTCTTAAAATTATTAGTTGAATAATATTTTTAAAATTTGAATATATTTGGTGAGGTGTAAGGTGTATTTAATTATGGCAATCTGCTTAAGGGAAGAGATGCCTTCGTGGAGGACTTTCTAAGGGGAACTGGCTCGTATACACGTTACACATGGGTAAAACCACGAAAACGCCCATGCAGCCAACCCGTTCGCGGGATTCGAACCTCGGATCGAACTACCAGTGTTCAGCGACTTTGCCGTTCGGCCGCTGGTGGGCTTGAATATATTTGAAATTATATTACGTATATATTATAGTAAAAATAAAAGTGATTGATTCACAATCAAGATACTGAAGATATTCATAAGTGACAATTGAAGATATTTACAACTGAAGATAAATTACATATATTATATTTTGCTTAATGGCAATACTTACCAAAATTGTGAATGATGCAAGTATTGCATTAGAACGAAGGCCTGACGCTAGGCATTTTTGCGCCCGGTGTAGTCTCTTCTATCCCAAATTTTGCAACGGGTGTAACTCTAAATTAAAAAATATTGTCACTCAATTCTAGTGCCTCTTCTAAATTAAAAAAAATTTGCTGTTTGATGCTTTTCTAAATTTTAAAATTTTTGCTGCCCCTAGCGCGTGCCAATCTGTGCGTATGCTCTGGTTGCACCGACTCTAGAGCTGGGCCGTGGGTGAAACATAACCTACCTTACTTCTGTAAGACATTTTGAAAAGATTCATTAAATTCTACAATGTACATTTCGGAAAAAAATGGGGCAGTTCTGCATCTTCCGTTCTATCTATTGGACCAATTGACGAAATGCCAATTTGCGTTTTTCATGTCTCGAAAGCGCGAGTAATATGTATTAGATTTATATATAGCATTGTTCTAATATAGGTATTTGGCACAGAATCGGACTTTTACTGAAGTGGCATGCCAATTATTTCCATATATCGATTCAACGACTCAAATTATGCCAAACTGTCAAATTTCGTAAAACTCGCACGAGCAGTTTTTTAAAAATTAGTTCTAAAATTTTTATCTCCTCAATGTAGTTGAATTTGGTATATATTTATTAATATCTCTTTTTATTAAACTTATTTGATTCTTCCTTTTACATTTCAAAATTCAGGTTCATTACAAATAAAATGCTCCCATTTTTTATGATTTATTTTTAAAATTTGTATTTTAAAATAATTTTTATAAATTTTTCAAAAGAAATTTTGAATTATAATCTATAAAATTTTTACCATCATCTTAAAGTAGACGTATTTCTAAACATACCTGCAAACAATTACAGTTTTTTATTCAAAATTTCCGAAGATATATGTGAATTTATATATTGGCGCGTTTTGAAATTTGGCATATTTGTTAAAAGCAATAATAACATTAAATTTGGTTTAGGCACTTTGTTAAAATTATTTGGAAGTAGGAACGATGCGAATTTTTTTCTGTTCACGAACAATGGAAATGGAAAGACAAATAATTTGTCATATATTAAGAAGTTCGCCAAGTGAATTATTCTTGGCGAAAAATGAAACAAAATGCACCAAGATAAAATTTTGAATTTCTCTGTAAATCTCTCTCCAAATTTTGCAAAATTTAAAATTTAGGTATAATTTGAGTCGTAGAATCGAAATATGGAAAACAATTGGCATGTCTTTTCAGAAAAATTCCGATTTTGTGTCAAAATACCTCTATTAGAACAATGCTATATATAAACCTAGTACATATCCTAATCCGCGCTTTGGAGACATGAAAAAGGCAATTTGAATTTCGTCAATTAGCCCAGTAGAGCGGGAGATATAGGAACTGTTCCATTTTTTTTCCTTTTGCGCAGTGAACTGTTTCAATGTTCAATGTTCATTCCAAATTCAACTTCAACAGTTGTTAAAATTTACGTTTAGCATTAAATTACAAACGAAACGCAGTTAATAATATTTTAAGAAGGAAAAGACATAACTTTCTTTAAAAGCGAACTGTTTGTTTTGATTAAATGTGTGCTGGCCAAGTCTTGAAGCCGGTTTTGTAGCCTATTATAGTTGCTTCAAATGAGTAACAGAAATCTTCATAATTAATAAACGTCAAAATTTTTTGTAATTAATTAGTAATAAAAAGGATCGGTAAATTTTGAAATAGGAGTAGCAGTTTTAATTTCAAAAGCTATTTCCACTGCTTATATATTTAATTAAGTACATATCAAAAAGTAGTATTATATTTGTCTTTCGGAAATGGTTTTCTTTATTGTTATGATAATTATGATAAAACCTATTTAAGATTAATATTCTACAGTAATTTTTGATTTAACTACATTACGTAATACAGAATAATTGTTTTTAATTTATATATAAAAATAATATTCTCCTGAAACTTTTGTACCACAAAATATTGAAATATATTCAGCCTCTTTTATTAAAGATTTAACATATTAGCGCAACTTCATCAAATTTGCAAGTTAATCAAAAAGTATAAAATTTCAGAGTTTTCAATTAGCAATTAGATTTAAAAAATACCTGTAAAATTCGACTTGGATACCCATTTGAAATTCAATAACTTGGTAATGACTTTTAGAAAGCATTAAAGAAAGCTTTTACGAAAATTCAGCTTTTTCCGTCTTTCGCAAACACTATTCATGCTTACTTTACATCAGATGCCAATTATAAAGAATTTCATTTCGTATGTTAAGAAAAGTAAACATTAGAAAACCATTTTTATTCCTATTTCCTATTACCAGATTACGTCTCATTCTTTCACAAGTAACGATTCGTACAAATATTTACAAAACTGCACTATGTTTATTTAGGTGATAATAGTTTTTCATTCGTATTCAATAACGATCCGCCTGATTAATTTCAAAGGAGGTTTATATACTGAAAATCTAAAATAGCTTTTATTATGAATTAATGTAATAACTAAGAGAAATGTAAAGACATTTTGCGTGGAAATATTTTTTAAAACTTCTTTAGAATTCAATGGGGAAATGTTTATTATTACTTCGCGTAAATTGAATTTTTGCTGTTATTGAAGCTTCCGTGATAGAATTTTCATTTTTTATCCCTTTATCTAATGAAGAGAGATTCTACAAAAGCAAATTTCATTAAAGTGAGAATATTTCATATATAAATCAAGAGACTTAAAGAAACAAATAAAAATCAAAATATTGACAGTGATATATAACTTGTAAAGCAATGAAAAGAATCTCAAAAGCAGTACATTAAGAGCTTAAAAATAAATTTTTCTCTAAATAAAAGAAATCCACTCTTTGATCACTCATCCGGTAACTGAACATCAAACATAAAATGGATTGGCGCTCTGAAGAAAATTGATGAAATCTCGATTTTCTTTTTGATTTGAGGAAGGTACGTTTTTTTTAAAATTGAAAATAAATTAAGCACAAATATTTGATTTTAATTCCACAATCTTATTAAATTAACATTTATAATTCCTGTCACCTTTTCGAAATAAGCCGAAATTTCCTAAAATGTATTTCTATACTAGAACTGTTTTCTTTCTGCAACATTGTTTTCAGAAGTTATGTAAAATTCTTCGAAACATGAGATATAAGAGAATTTTGACAATTCTTTCAGCATAAAATTTTATGTTAATTTATTTCAAGATTCTAGACTTATGACTCCATGATGCATTCACAATGAGTTATTTATAACGTAGTAAAATTTAAAAAAATGTTTCTATTATGAAACTAGAAGGAAAAATCCTTTCAGAGAGATTTTTTAATATTGAAAAAATGGGGGGCAAAATTTAAAGAATTAATTTCTTAATATGAATATAGTTTTAATCCAAAAATCAAAATACAGCAAAAAATTGAGTTTGAAAACTTGCGATTACAGTATAATACGTCAAAGAGTTTATCATTAAAGCAAGCATAAAATGCAATAATTATGGTTTTCTTTTTATTTTATGCAGTGGTCTTGTCAGAGTAATTCATAAGGATTCCAAGAAATTTCGCAATTAGCAGAGATGAGATGTTGAGATAAAATATATTTTACATGAAAAAGAAAATATGGCTTAACGTGCTGTGCTGCGTATAACGCATAAGCTAAAATGTTCACCCAAGTATTTGAATTGTGTACGTTCTCGATAAATTTATCTGTATCCTAATAAATAAAATTCTTTAGCGGGTTACGGTGTTAGAAATACCAGTTGTTATTTAATACTGATGGCATTAACTTTAATAATAATTATACGGTACCTGAATATTTCATTTAAAGCGATCCGTTTGGTGTAAGCAACATGCTATTAGAAATTCAAAAGGTAAAATAAGAATTTGGAAAGGTAAATTAAATATATTGCGCCTCATGAAACAGCAACAGCTTGCGGAACTGAAAATTTATTACGCTGCGTAGTTGGGAAAAGCTAGAAAAATGTCAAAGTATCCATTAGCATAACATAACATCTTAACAGAATGAAGGAAAAAAAAAAAAAAAAAAACCGCTATTTCTAGTGTTACTGAAGTCCAAATTTCCAGAAAATTCTAGTTGAATTACAAGGGGCTAAATTGACAATTTTCTTTCTCAGAAGATAATGTGGTGAGACATTAGGTTATTTTGAAGTAAAAGAGAGGATAAATGAGCAATGCCATCTCCCGAACTCGAACCTGGACCTCTTGAGTATGCGCCGAGTGTGCTACCATTACACCACGAACGTTTTGTAGAAAGGAGGGAGACAATACCTTACATACTCCTGACGACTGGGGATTAGTGGACTCAATCGCCAAGTCCTGGTGGAGAAGAATCATTATCCACCACCTTTGTTAGCCACTGTAGAGTCATTAAGTTATTTTTTGGAGCTGAAAATATGAAAAATAATCAATGCCCTCTTCGGGACTCGAACCTGGTCCATTCGAATACGCTCCGAGTGTGCTACCGTTATGTGGTGTGTGTGTAAATCACTATCTAACTAGATACAAGTATCAAATGAAAGTTACATGTGCCCAATATTTACTGGCTTGGAAAAAGATATGTCGTACATTGCGTTGTATCCCTAAAATAGAGAATAATAAAATTACTTCACTTACCCCACATGAGACTTGCGGAGACACATTTCTTTTCTCAATCTCACTTTATTCAATTACTTAAGCAGTATCTGGATTAAATATATCAAATTGATAACATAGCACACAAAAAACACAAGAACGTCGCCGTCTAGTGAAGCTCGAAAGCAAAAATTATATCTTATTTCATAGCTCACTTTTCGTACTGGAAATATTTCTACGTTATCCACACACATTGCAGATGTTGCTTTATATACGCTTATTCTTTTTTACACACATTCTTCTGGTTAGCACAAGGTAATGACCACAAGGAAACGAGCCAATGACAATAGCAGCAATTTCTTGATGCGAAACACACATTAACAAGTTATTTCAAGACGGGTTAAATTTTAGCATATTTATTTCATAGCTGGATTAATTTTCAACATAATCTTTCAGGATAATTTGTGCAATTCTCATGCTGCTTCGCTCCTTCTTCTCCATGAAAAAAAAAAGACATCATTCCATGAGTGTGAGATGTGCAAAGTCCGCAGGCCCGCATACTCGTTCGAGACGTATTCAGCAAAGAGAGAATAAAACCTGTTTGGCGGGTATTTATATGCACGTGTAGTTCTGCAATTCCAATTAATGTTACGATAGTGTCCATGCTGATGAACTGCGTGTTGTGAGAAACTTCCCTTCTCACACGTTACACCACGAAGGCAGGCGGAGAGGATGGAGAAAATGCCTTATAAATTATCAGCCTGCAATATGACGATTTATTGTCGTTTTTATTTCAAAATAAGTAGCAAAACATAGAGGCAGAACTGAATTTCTGAAGTTTGACTGTATGAATAGTGACACGGCAGTGCCATATCTTATGAATAGTGACATGGCAGTGCCATATCTTCAATTTAAAATTGGTACCATATTTGAAATGATTTAATTTGGGGGCATCAATATTAATTTTATTAAAAGAATCTAAGCTCCTTTTTATTGACAAATCGATTTGAAAGCGAGGCATTCCTTTATACGAATTTCTGCTGCAAAGGAATTTCAGAAGCTCGCTGCACCATTCGTCCTCTTTTTCATCAGATAGTTATGATAAATGATCCGAAATTCTTCCTCAAGGCTGAAGGTATTCATCACCTATAAGCTTAAACCTGAGCGAACGTGTCTGCTTAAAATCTAGTGCTATTTTTCTCTGTATTTTTCGAAGAAAATTTCTGACATATCGCCTAAAAAATTCCCTTCTAATTCATGTACGTGTTATGAAATTTATTATGATGGTAAATCTAGCTTCTTGTTTTAACAATTAGAAGTTAGTCAATTTCTTAAAAATGTCGTAATTTTAATGCTATGATGTGTTTGTGCAACACTGTATCTGAAGGCAATTAATTATAGTAGTTGACAGAAACTGCATGATTGCGGTTTCATCAAGTTTAAGTTGTGATGAGGACTGTCTGAAATTTCAGATTTGCTTCAAACATACAGTATTTATTTTTGAAAAAATAGTTTTTCAAGAAAAATTCAAAAACATTTTATAAAGCAAAATTACATGTAAAGAACTTTCAAAATTTAAATTTTATCTGAATAATGATCAGTAACAGTAACCTGAACAAGTAACAAAATGTTAAAATAAGAACTTTTAAACGAACTTTAGTTGACTTATAAGGTATTTCTTCCGCCCTCTTGGCCTGCCTTCGTCGGGTGGTGGTCTGCACGCTGAGCTCGTATTCCAGAGGTCCACGGATCGATTCCCGGCAAAGGCGTAGCATATTTTTCATCTCTTCTGCTTCCGAAATAAACCTAATGACTCTACAGACTTGCTAATAAATACAAACGGAATGAACGATAAAAACTTGAGTTAGGAAACATAAATATAACGGATTCTTTGTACGATATTATCTGCGGTAAACATTTGTAGCCGGACCCATTTAGACCACGGACAGATATAGAAATATTATTATCTTGTAGAAAAGATTTGGTATTGTATGATTTAAAACGATTTAAATTCTGAATTTCTGAAATTAGAATTCTGCTGTTTCTGTCTGCGTTTGTTGTCCTTTAATGTATATCTATAATATTTTTTCATATCACGTTAAAGATCCTTTTTCAGACTTTTGATAAAAATCAAAGATTCATGGAAGAGATTCGTCTACCTTGAAAGTGAGATCTTAAGGTTTTCGTCATTGGTTATAAGCATTATCCATGTTTTTTATTCGGTGCAAGATTCATGTTGAAAATGTTCAAACGTTTTACACGCATTTTAGCCAAAACAAAAAGGATAGTAAAATAAAGTATTAAAGATACTAATTTTGCTTAATTGCCATCGCTACAAAAGATCTCTTACCATTTGCTCGGCAGTCTGTTTAGCTCACGCCGATGAAAATCGTTTATTAGAAACATTAGGTATTTTTTGGAAGCAGGCAAGATGAAAAATTAGCAACCGCTTTCACTGGGAATCGAACCACGGACCTCTGGACTACCGGCCCAGCGTGCAGAACCGCTACACTACGAAGGAACGCTAGGAAGGTGGGCGAAATATCAGGAAATTGTTTTGTATTGTTTCTTACATTCTCCATATCATCGAAAATTTGGGAAGCAACGGTTTTCTGTAATGACAGGAGGAGATAGTAACCAAATATTTCTCAGAGAAGAAAGAGTAATTTTTGCCGAATGATTAAAACAACACGAAGTCTCGTTAATCATGATGAAAGGCAATGCCTTACGACTAATGCATACTACCCACCTATATATTTGTTCCTTCAGTCACTTTACAAATGACAATGAAGTAAGCATTTATTAATTCCTGAGGTATGAGCACTTGGGCACCAGCGTCTTTTGCGCTCTGTTTACGGCCTTTGAGAACCTTCAAGAAGTCAACCAAATATGCAAGAATTTCTGGAGAAAGTTATCATTAAAGAAGGTTGCAACCACCATCAGATTTCACAGGATAAAGGCAATACAAGCGCCCAGTCGGGCAGCTTTGCGTTTGCCATTTTGATGAATTGTCATTGGATCCTTTTGGATTTTTCTCCATTCTTGTCAAGTTTTATTATCTGCCAGATACCTTTGGCCTTTTTTCTCTTGGTACCTCTATTCTTTTCCTTTCCTCCGTTTTCTCTTCAGAGATATTATCCTTGTCCAGATTTTACTATGTCATGTCCCCCAGGGCTTGATCTCATGAACCAGCAACGTTGCGTCAAGCAATAGTTCGGTATATCTAAATGTCTAAGTCGGGCAGCTTCTGCTGATCCATTCTGCTGTGGATTCCCTCATTTTATAGTCTCTGTACGAACCCGTCCCTAACACAATTATAAAAAGGTCGCTTAGGGTACATGCTAACTTTAAGGAAATGTATAGCAATGGCCGGAGTGTATTTCATGAAATACCTTAGCATCAGTGTAATTGTAGTCATTTAAAATCTCGAGATGATGTGCCTTGAATTATTATAATAGTTATATATATATATATATATATATATATATATAAATTCAATCACTTAACGGACCTACAGTTTTGGCCTAACTTAATTTGCCAGTTTGGCATCACGATTCTTACTTGAGTAAAAGACGAAACACCTTCGCATTTATTAATTATTTTTCATTGAACGGGAGTTGGTTTGTTCCCCTTGAGTCAACTAATTTCCGATCAATGACGATAACTACTTGGTTTATTTAAGTTCTCTTTCAAAGTTTGAATTTTTGTTATTCACGATTTAAATTCAAGTCCCCTTAAAATATTTTTTCATGATTAATATTCAAGTTCCTTTTAAAAAACAATTTTCGGAATTAAAATTCCTACTTCTGGATTACCTCATTTTGATACATTCTACTAAATTTATATTAGGAGATAATATAATCAATATTTCTTTAGTAAATAAATTATTATTATCTTACTTTGCAGCTATTGCACAAGTATTAGAAAAACTTGTTTTCGATTTCAATGAATTTTAGTTCATTCCATATATATATATATATATATGTCTGTGAAATCTGATAATTTGAATTTTTGATGAATAGAGAGTCAGAGTGTCTTTAAAATAAATGTAGTCTATTAAAATTATGAATACATTAGTTGTGTACAAATTTGTGCACTATCATTTATTAGTGAGAGGAGAATAAGAGCGGGAAAAAACAAAAAGAGGGCCTTTGTGTATTTTGTATCGATCAAATGTTTGAGAACATCATATTTTATATCGATCAAATGCTTGATAACATCTTACTGTCATTAAAAATCAAATGCTTTCTGCAAATCATATAAACGATTATTGTGTGCAGTCTGCTAAGCAGGCTGCGGTTTATCACAATGCTTAGTATGTGAAGAGCATAATTTACAGAAACTTGCCTGGAGTACGAAATAGCATCCTTAAGCAGATTAATGATGGTAAGTGAACAAACAGCCAGCAAGAAAACTGGCCTACATGAAATGGCGTTCGCTTAGCTCTCTTCCTTTCCTTATAATAAAGTGAATCTGTAATTTCTGTATTACTTGTCTATGTCACCAGGAAGTGAGAAAAACAAACAGGACGAACAAATACAAAATAGGGCATGGCATGTCAGTTATAAACATGATTATTTATGCCATCGTGTGTTAAACCTTCGCTCGGTATCAGTGAAATAATAATACCGCAAAATGTCTAAACAAGAAAAATTAATTTGGAGATAAGAACGTCATTCTAAAAATACTGCAGAATATCTCTCCACATTTCTTTCTATGTCGTTTTATCAAGTAACAGCAGATCTGCTTTACAGATAATTTCAAATCTGTGATCAATTGTTTCGAGATCAGACCTGTATTGAGAATGGAGACTCAGGCTCGTAGATCATGTTAGATTACTTGAATATGACAAAATACAAGAAGATTATCTCTCTAAACCGAGGGATGCTTCCATGGAAGACTTTCGAAGGGGATATGGCTCTTTTTCCTGTAGCACATGGAAAAAATCACGAAACGTGCCATGCAGTCAACTGGTTAAACTATATTTGAAACTGGTCGAAATTTTTTACAAATCCATTGCCGTAGGATGCTTGTGGATTATAAAGCTTTGTATTTTATTATTTAAACATATCCCATAAATAATCTTGGCCCGAGTGTAATAGTCTTTCAATGAAATTGCTTTCAGTTTCATTTATAACACTCTTGTGAATGACAGAAGATTCGAACAGGTTTGGGAGTCAATACTCTTGTGAATGGCAGAAGTTGTGAATAGGTTTTTCGAGTCTTGGAAACGAGTTTTCGTGTCTTAAAAATCTTCCAAAATGTCATCATGCTAGAAGGAAACTATCAGCTATCGCAAAAATCATAGACAGAAATTCATTCTAGCAATTAAAAATTGCAAGAAATATAGCGTAAAAAATTCTACAGAAAAATGGCCCACATTATTAAACAAACAAATAAAAACATAATGTATAAAAATTTTACACAAAATGCAAATAAAATCTGCATAAATATTTCTATAAATAACAATAAGCTATCAATAATACTAATTTAATAAATATCAATACAGGAAAACGTCAAAATTTTAATTTAAAAACTGAAATTTAGTATGATATTAGTTTAAAAATTACAAAATATTCTAATCAGAAGGCGGCGATGATCAGAAGGCCAATTATAATCAGTTTTAATCAAGGATTAAAACTGAGAATCTCTCTCTTATTTTGTTTTCATCCACAGTTCACAGTTGAAAAATATTTACTTAAAACCAGTTTTAATTCATATTTTGTACTATCACGCAATTAAAAGTAGTAATGTAACTCAATTAATTCAATAGGCACGTCAAAACTACTTTGAAGTCGATAAAACTCAGTGATAACTCAGTGATGAGTATAACTTTGCATTAGTTCGAAATAAAGCAAAGGTTGAAAAATTTACATATGTAATCTTCTAATATGCAAATGGGTAGTGGATTCAAAAATTATTTTCGCACTACAATATACTTCGAGAACTTACTTCAAGTTCATAAAATATATGAATTATCATATTATAATTTTTCATACACATAATCACATAATTTGACACATAGCTCTCCTTCGCTTCGTGTTTAGCATTAACTATTTGATTTTCATAGAGACCAGAATAACCAGAATACAACTAGAACAAAATAGTATCCACATTTCAAACTATTCACTATCATTGAGCCGGGACTATGTTGAGGGTGATAAGACAGCTAAATGGTCGATGGTTAGGTCCATTGGTTTGTAATTAATGTTTTGTCGGAACATTTCAGGCATTTATTAAAAATAATTTCAAACGGCATGAGGTGCTTAGATAATTAGAACTAGAAATATTAAAAGTTTTCTGTTTTTAACCTCTAGAATTTTTATGATATGACATTTTTACGTTTGGAAAACAAGCTCAGTCTTTCATGATTTATAATGTAGGAGATGTACGTTTATAAAAGAATTTAGTTTTTAGGATAATGCAACCACTCTTATCTTTCGATTTAGAAAAGTCACAGATAAAGCATTATCCATTCTATTTCATGAGCTGATAAAAATTAAATATGTTATTTAAAAGTGATGCGAATTTTTATATATCTAATATTAACAAAGTTTGATTATTGGTACTTAGATTCTCAATCTCTTAGATTATTAAATACTCATATTTCACACATATATATTTCTAGATATTTTTGCCTTTTCACAACGGATATTCCAAAATACTATGCTTCGTAAAAAGTGAACTTTTTATTTTACTTGATCCTTCTATCGTACTTGAAACCACGAGAGATTCAAATTCTTTTTATGACTTTTGCGATTATCAGATAAATCCGAATCACATGCGAAAGAAAAAGTGAATCTTACATTTGACAATTTAATGCCAGAATCTCTGGAAACGTGTTCAAAGGGAGGAACAAAACTTTAAGGAATGCCATTAACAGATATGGTATTCAAAACCTAATAAAGCATTTCACTCTTTTCTTATTCTTAAGCTAAAAAACTTACTTTAAATGAAACCATTTGCAATATATCACACATTTATCCCTCTCATCCAGCATTTTTGCTTTTTCGCGAAACATTAATGTTTTTCAAAAGGAAAGAGGCAAAATGTATTTTTACTCGAAGCTAAAAAATGAATTCAGTAAAATTTACGTTCCTGGTATAATAAATCTCTCGAGGGCTATAATCGCTTTCTCCTGAAACTAGAAATTTCGTTGCGATATTTTTTAATCTGCTTTCGAAAAGAATGTTCTGCATATTTCTTAAGGAAGGATCTTTAGAATAAGAAATTATTTCTGTCAGTTACTTGAAAGCACTGTCTTTGTTGTGTTCAGAAAATTTAGAAGAACGAGAAAATATTTCACATTTTCGTATTTGAAATTTTTTAATAAACACAAGGTATGGCGTATGTGTATAAATATATACCTTGGATATTTTAAAATGTTTCATGTACACATTCATTCGCGGATATATATATATATACTTATGACTATAAGTATATATATATACTTATGACTATAAGCTTAGGTAGAAGTAGTTAAATCTTCATCATGGATAAGTTAGAAGAAAATTAAATTTCGCTTAATAACCTGAAGTAGAAACTGAACTATAATTCTTATAAATGAACGTGCGGATCTTAGATAACCTCAAGGAGCAGCTGAAGTAATTAGAAGTGTATTTATCTTTGATTACTGCTTGCCCCTAGCTCTTATCATCGATGCTTAGACATATTAGGTTACATGAAGTCCGAGCTACCGAGAAAATATGTATTTTGTAAGAAATAATCATAGTACTTTCTGGTTTGCAAAAATTATTTAATTTCAGTAACCATAATTTTCCATGTTGTATCTATGACTTTTGCATTACTTTAATGCAATCGAAGGGTTAAAATTGCGAAGTGAGTAAAAAATAGACAAATGTAGATATGAATTTTATGGGATAGTCAATATCTAATACAAGAATGAATGACAAATTTGATATCTATAGCAGCGGTTCTCAACCTTTTGACTAACGTGTACCAGCTAAAGAAAAACCGAAAACTTTAGTACCACCACCACATTTTACAATGATTATTTTTCAATTTCTCGATAGAAATATAAAAAAAAATATTTTGCCATTTTCGCAACCTATTGGTTATTCGTTTTAAATATGCACACCTAGAAATATTAGATTAAAAATTGGTTATCATTTTAATCATCAAACTTTAAGTTATACTATTTTAATTCTAAAATTTAGTTTGAAATTTGGGTCTGTTTAAGAGAGATCAATTTCTTTATGTCTGGTCTTATTTCACTTAACTTTAATTGTAAATTTCAATTCGGTTTTGTATTTATTTTTCAAATATAACACGAAAGAAAATGCTTGTTAACACAAATAGGTTGCGAAAAAAGAAATAAAAATTTGATAGCATTATTTGACATGCTTCTTTTTGTCAATTTTTGGCTGAACCAAGAAAATAAATCTTTTTTAGTCCAATGGGGAAATTTTCTCAGAAGGACTATTAATTTCCTTTTGGAATTTTGCGTTGATTCACTACAAGCGTTGTTTCACTTTTCAAATTGTTGCCACCAAATATTATCGCCACCAATTTACATTTATCTCATTGATCTAATTCTAAATTAAATGTACTTGCAGCTGCACATTGTGAAATTAGGGCAATAAATAAATTGAATAAAACTGCCGCTATTTTATTTATATTTATTGATTTTTGTGGTGAAATTTACACCTTTTCTGAAATCACAGTTAACTAATGAATCCAATCATTTCAGAAGGTGCATTTTTAAGTCTCAGAATAATAAGACCTTCATATGAAAGAAAACTTAACTTTTCCTTTGTCGTATTTATTAAAGTAAGGTTTCAAATTTTAGAATATATAATGGTCAGCTAACAAAGCATAAAAAAAATGCGTGCTCCCAAAAATCTGGTGCGGACCCCACATGCCTTCCTTGTACGGCTTATTAAATTATACACATTTTAGCTACACTTCATTTAAATATATTTCCTCGAATTATTCAAACTTAATAAGCCTATCCCTCAAAACAACTTGAGGCACCAAAAATTGCAAATTTTGAAATTAAATTTCCCGATCAATTTTTGTCGTGCAGAAGTCAAATTTTCATAATTTTATTTTTTCATAATGAGTATAAAATGTTCTCAAATATAAGTATAGGAACCAGATTTCGCATTAACTGTTAGATTTCGTTATTTGTCAAAAATTATTTTTTTAAATTTGACATTGCTGAAACATAAATATTTTCGTCATTTAAAACAATTTCTATAATTGGAATTATATGACTACGACCATAATATAGGCCGAGTAAAGACTTTCAAGCCAGTTAAAGGAGTGGGTATATATGTATATATATATATGTGATAAAATCAAACCTAGAAATAATGACTAGCAGAAAATTTGATGGTGTAGAAGTGTTGATCTATAATGAATAGGAAATTGGAGGCGAAGGTAGATTAAATATTCATTTTTTATTTTAGCAAACATATTGCGGCCACAAACAAGTTAGCACATTAAATGTGCCTATTCCAAAAAGTTTACACTTTAAATAAATTCGCAGTAAGATAGGAGCAGACAGATTACAGTCCAGCTAGGCCAAAGTGTAGAAAGCAAGTGCGTTACGTTCAGGATGG
This sequence comes from Stegodyphus dumicola, assembly GCF_044657685.1. Classification (NCBI taxonomy): domain Eukaryota; kingdom Metazoa; phylum Arthropoda; class Arachnida; order Araneae; family Eresidae; genus Stegodyphus; species Stegodyphus dumicola. The sequence goes on along the minus strand of NC_140779.1, from coordinate 83,237,752 downwards.
AATCTTAATTCAGACTGAGTTAGTTTTTGTTCTCAATGCATTTTGATTGGACAGTTAATATTTCTATAAAATTACTATTGGCTGTTTGGGTTTTATTTCCATTTACATCACCAGGATTAAGTAAGAGTCATATGACGTGGATTAGTCTCGAAATGACGCAGTGCATATAGAAGTCACTATTTTTAGAGTAGAGAAGGGAAATTAATTTACGCTGCTAATTTGATCTTTTACACATTCTTTATTTTGTCACTATTTTTAGAGTAGAGAAGGGAAATTAATTTACGCTGCTAATTTGATCTTTTACATATTTTTTATTTTTCTTAGCTAATTTGATCTTTTACATATTTTTTATTTTTCTTAATGTGTATATATATATATATATATATATATGTGTGTGTGTGTAAGAAAAATAAAGAATATGTAAAAGATCAAATTAGCAGCGTAAATTAATTTCCCTTCTCTACTCTAAAAATAGTGACTTCTATATGCATGTGAAAATGTCACACAGAAAATAGTCAAAATGGATATTTCCTTTGAAATATGTTATTCGAAATTTTTCGTGGCGTAAAATTAAAGGGGGTAAAAATAAAAATAAAAAAAAATAACGTAAGATGCAATAAAATTAAATAAACGTTTTTTTCAAAAATCATATTATGAAGCTTTATTTATTCATTATATGTTCAATTTATATCTTTGATTGAAGTAACTGGTTATTAGTAACTAAGGTATAGAACATTTGATAGACCTTCCTGGGCTTACTTTGGTGTTAAATGTTATCGAAAATGATGAGTGGAAATTCATAAAAAGATAATATTTTCAGCTTTTTTTAAATATTACTGACTGATATTTAAACTGCATCTTTGGATAAAGTTTTACTAGCTCTATCTCTTATTAAATTTATAAGTATCGCCGGAATAATCGTTGATATGGCACTTTAAACTTTTCATATGTTTGCAGTTTACCCAAAATATTAAAATGTCAATCGTTTAACCATAAATTGCCGGCTAAGTCTTGTTTAAAACTTCATTTGCAAATTTACTTTATTATGCACATTTATGGGTTTAGTTCTGGAGAACTTGTGTTGTAAAGTAATAGAGTGCGAATAGTTCAAAATTAATTAGATATAACAGCAGGACAAGAAAATTATGTCACTGAAAATATTTTTAGGTCACTTTTGTAGCTTTATCGCTGAAATTACGGCATTAAAATTCAAATTATTTGAGGATAAAAAAATATATAATAAAAGTCTGCGCATCAAATTGGAAATTAATGCAGCCCCAAACTAATAAATGTTTTATCACTTTAGCTTCAAGCAGCAACAGATAAATAATATCAGAAAAATGTAAATTCTTTGTCCCCCAGCACCATCTGTGGTTGACGAAAGCACACTTGAATGACCAGTTATATTATTTCTTCTTCGACGTTTCATTTTTGAAACATGAATTGGGAGGATCTGGCAACAGCTGTCAAGTCAGCTGCCCCTGAGCGCTCTTCTCATTCACGCCATCTACTTGAAATTTCGCTAATTAAAAGCACTTGTCCCATTTACATTCAATTATGAATGAACTCACCTATAGGTTGGTAAAATTTTGAGCCTATATGCAAATGACATACCTTAAGGCTTCGTATTTTCACTAGTCATCAAAAAGCACAGATTAAATTTCTTTTTGAAAACTTTTAATTTCCTTGCTTATAATTTCCTCCTTCAGAATCAAGATGGTACCCTCCTTTTGAAATTGAGAGACTTTGCAATGTTATTAAAACACTGAATACTTAAAGGTACTTTTAGCCTTTAAGGATTATTAAACTATCAGAACTTATCTTTTGAAAATTATTACAAAGAGTTAACTGAACTCTAAAAACGCCATTCGTATTTTGCAGCCTCCCTATATAAGGAATTTCTCCCGTCTTCTTAACACGCCTTGGTAGTGTAGTGGTCGGCACACTCCGCGCGTATTCGAGATGTCTTTGGTTCGAATCCCGGCGAGAGCATTGCTCATTTTTCATCTCTCCTGCTGCAAAAATACCTACAGTGAATGTCTGTACAGTGCGCCCGAACTAAAAAAAGGTGGTGGATGATGATTCTCCGACACCAGGATTTGGAGACTGGGTCCCTTAACGCCCATTCGTCCTTTAAAAGGGGAAGTATAGAAGATGCTTTTCCCGCCTTTTTAGCATGCCTTCGTGGTGTAGTGGGCAACACACTTGGCGCGTATTCGAGAGGTCCGTGGTTTAAGTCGCTGCGAGGACACTGCTCATTTTTCACGACTCCTGCTTCAAAATACCTAATGCCTCTACATCTAAACGGTCCATTTGGTAACAGACTGAAATTTTGAAAAATATACATCTTAAAGCTATTGCCTAATGAATACAAAATTTGAGTACAGTGAGTATATATATATATATATGAATATATATATGATTACTCTTAATGGACAACTTAAATTTAAAAGATTATTTACTAATTTATTCTGTTTATAAATTCTTTTGGCTTAAATAGACTAATGTCTTTATTTTCATTAATATTTTTCGTTACTTATAATTTGGCTTTAGCAGAAATAATTTGATGCTCATTTGAAAGAAAGACGAAACACTGTCTATTAACTTAGTTGTTGTTAATTGATGGTAGATTGCCTTATTCTCCTTGATAAGTTGATTAATCTACGCTGAATGACAATAGCTCATTTTTCCATACTTAACAAATTTTTACTCTTGATTCTGGTATTTTTGCAATTAAGAAATTTTCTTTACAGACTTTTTGTTTTTAAAGAAATAAAGATTTTGAAAGCATTAATTTAAAATAATAATTAAGATACTGACTAAAAAATGTTAATCGATTTAACTGAAATTCTCTTCCCTGAAGATGGTACATGAAAAATTTTCTAATTCTATATATATATATATGATTACTGTACTCATATATATATATATTGTGTTTCCAAATAGAGCAGTTTTAGAGAATCATAGTTAAGAAATACATATTTATCCTTGGGTTTTTGCTTAAAGTATTTAAGAATTAAAATGTAGAAATATCACTGCAATACAGCTTTCAAGAACGATGCATTAGGGCATGTGTCTCCAATCCCTATGCCTGCGAGTACCATTTCGCCCGCCAGTGGTTTTACGTGTGTTTGCTACTGCGGGACCACGATAAAATATTTTTTTTTTTAGTTTTAGTTTAGTTTTAGGTGAAATTTTATGTGAAATGTTTTATTATATTAGAGAAATATAAGAGTAGTTATTTAAAACATTTATGTTTTTAATAACATATTTATGATTTTAAATGGGCTTATCAGGAAAGTTGTGCGAATAGGTTAAATATAAAGCTTTAATGAGAAGGCCTCTTATGTGGTTTAAAGCTAAACTGTGCTAAACTGTCATCTTTGAAAGAAGTCACTTGTGAATTTTACAAATATGAAAAATAGAAATCATATGCAAAGCTGAAGTTGACATGTCCTTATTTCATATGAACCTTCAGTTACTTCAAGACCACTTGGAAAAATTATTTCAACAGTTTAATATTATTGATCGAATAGTCTCTTTTTCATTAATCCTTCGGTTATCCAAATAAATGTAACCGAAATAGCTGCATATATTGCAGAGTATTTTTAAGCAACATCGGAAAAGCTGAGGCTAGAAATTTTGGGTCATCAAAATGGCTTTATCCTAAATCCATTATATCAAATGAACATTTTGAATTGACAGAAACGAATTTCTACTCTTAAAAAAGTGTCATTCAAGATAAAATAGTTTTTGATTCCATGTATTTGTGTGAATCATTGTTTAAAACAATGAATATCATAAAATTGACTTGTCACTTCATATCAACCTTCAGTTACACTAAGATCAGTTGGAAAAATTATTTCAAGAGTTTAATACCATCGATTGGTCACATTTTCATCAATTCTTTGGCTGTCCAAATAATATAACTTATACAGCTAAGTACATTGCAGAGATTTTTAGAACGCAAGAGCCGAAGTTAGAAATTTTGAATCTTCAAAAATTCTTCAAATTCTTCTCAATTATCCTAAAATGAAATGTATTAGATGAACTCTTCGAAATCACAGAAATAAATTTCCATTCTTAAAAAAGGGCATCATTCAAGGTAATATCATGTTTTGGTTCCATATACTTGTGTGAATCATTTTTGAAAACAATGAATGTTATAAAATTAAAGTGCAGATCTCGAATTACAGACGCACAACTTGATGATTGCTTACGAGCAGGAATATCATCATACTATCTTAATTAGGAAGCAGTGTTTAATGGAATGAAATGACAAATACCACATTGATTTTAAGAATTATATTTTTTATTAAGAATTTTTATACCAAAGAATTGTAAACCATAAGCTTTGTAAACTTTTGGCTGTGTTTAATAATTATTTATTCTATATAGGAATACAATCTAGTTTTTATATCTTAAAACTATAATTTTGGAATACTTGTATATTATGTATATTATGTGCATTATTGAAAATATAAATGCGCCCGTGTGCCACTGATATTCTAGAATGCTCTAAGGTATAAAAAAGCTGGGGATCCCTGCATTAGAAAATGGAAATTGTCGAAATTTTTATCAATTTTGAACCCATTTTTATCAAAGCAATGTAACATTTTAAAAGAAGAATACAAATAACTTGATAATTTTAGGTTTTCTCTTGACCTTTTTATTCATTCAATAGAAACAGCGCGTAAATGTAAAATTATTACGATATTTGATGGTACAGTATATAATTAAGACCAAGAAATTTGTTATCAAAAGCTATCTATTGGGAACCCAAATAATTTAATTTATAATACATTACTCAATATCCTACTTAAATGTGCTATACCTTTCAAATCTTAATAAAAGAATTTTTTTTAAAATTACAGATATATACTGCAGCTCCTTAGAATATATTAAAATTTTCTTTCATCATATATTTTCTTTCAAGCCAATAATTTAAAATCATTTCCGTTGAAAATAACGGACACAAATGCGACAAAATAAAGATTTTCAATCATTGGAAAAAATGCCAATACTTTTTCACCAGTGAAAGAATTTGGCACCCACGATATGTGGGTTAATTATTTTCAGATACAATATTTTAAGAAGTTTTTAAATTTTTTTACTTACAGTTATTTCTCTTTTTTATTCAGTATATTTTGTCCTTTGTTTTAAGTTACTCGTACCTACATTTCTTTAAGTTTCTATGAAACTATTTCGTATGCTGTATGTACATATTATAAGTCGAAAGGAAATTATAAACGTTACAATTCAATAACAGTTTTCAGAACCAGTTTCACAATTTTAAAAATATACAAACGCAAAAACGAAAACAATATGATTCTAAAATGTGTGAATAAAATGTAAAATATATTATGATACAAAAAACTGTATTTAAATATAAAGTAAACAAATATGTAAATGTTGAAATAAGCACAAATATCACACAGCAATAAACAAAAACTTACATATCTCCTTAATTTGAAAAATAAAATACAGAAGCAACTTGAAAAACATATAAATGAAAAAAATGCTCAACGAAATAGCACGTAAAGTGTGGTCCATCAGTGGTACGCTGGATTTAAATTTCCCGCCATTGCTTTACATTTAAATTCGCAACATAATAATATTTGGTATTTCTGCTAAGATTAGATGATCCCTAATCTCAGCAGAAACACTTTCAGGCATTTTCTGTTTTCCTAAAAATGGAAAATGGTAAAAAATTAGCTGTCTTGAAAATGGGCTTAATTTTGTTTTCAATGGCTTTACATGCTTATTTCATGTACAAACAACCTTTAACCCTTCAAAGTCACATTGAGTTCATTCGGTTTCTCAAATGCATCAGCTACGAGCATATCGTCTCATATCTTCACTCCTTAAATCCCCTTTTTCTGACAAAATCATGAGATATCTACTTCGTGCTAAAAATAAGAATATTTTATTCTGCAATACCCCTACCCTTTTTTCACTTTACCCAGGCTTAATCAACTCACTTTGTTGCGGTAAATTACATCCTTTTTACCCTGCCTCCACATCTCCAAGAAAAGATTTGAACTGTCGATGGTGAAGTGCCGTTACTCTGATTGCGTTCACCACACTAACGATCGGATCTACTACATGTCTTAAGTCTTGTGTCGCTTTACAAAGGCTACCCTTATGTACAATGCAGTGAAAAGACAAGCTATTACTGCCTGTGTATTTTTCCTGTGACTTGGTTTTTAAAAGTTTAACCATACCTAAATTTTCCCACTGAACGCTTTGGCCTTACTGTTGCCATTTTGTTGCTTCAGGACAAGCCAATTTTCTCCATACAATTCACAGCACACTCAAGAAAGTCCTGACAAGTGACTATCCTTCATAGATTTAGGCCAAGTAATTCCTCTGTGATCAAGAAATTTTTGTTATTTCCACGGATAAAAATGCGTAATTGTGCAGTGTCTTCGTTATGTGTGCTCTCTTTCAGTGCCAAAGGAAACCAAACAAAATCTTTGCTCCGAATCTTCAGTTGTTCTGCGAGTTTGTTACTAATTGAGGCAATGTGCCACACTGTGGTCCATCTTGACAATGAAGTACTTTAAAATTTGCTTCTCGCAACAGAACAGAATACGCTAGCACACTTTACCACGCACTACATAATAAACTCGTCATTTGAGAAAGATTTATTGCGTTTCGCCAAGGTTGTATGTTACCATGAAACTTGCTTCTGTAGCGCTATTTTGAAGTCTTGATTGCTTTGTAAATGATGCTTTTGCCTCTTCAGGCTTTTCCCATACCCCACAGCTTTCATTTTATGTTCTACCTTGAAAAGTCTGCAGCCAAATTCGCAGTGTTCCGTGGTGTCGTTTCAGATTATACTCCTTAAATGTGGCTATCGTTTCCTGATGCAATAAACATGTTACTTTATTTTCTGCATTACCAAAAAAATATTTATTTCTACTTTCTTTATTAAAAATATGACATTTATCACCGATTTTACTTTTTTCAAAAGTTCATGGTTCGACCAAAGTTGAAAATTTATACATTTACTGAAGATTATACCAAAGATTACTAAAAATTTACTTATTGCAAAGACTAAATTGAAATTAGTCAGATCAACCGGAATAGCACTAAGCCACAAACAAATCTTAGAGAGCTGCCATCTGCTCACCTCTGCTTTAATCTAAGCTACTTCAAATTGAGATCAATACAGAGTTAGCTTTTGATTAGGAATAAAAGAATTCCGTTATAAAAAGCGAAAGAAATCAGAAGTGAATCAGTAATCCTCTCCCAAAATTATGCAAAACATTTCATTCGTGAAATAAAAAAATAAATGAAAAAACTTGTAATGTTTCTAAATTTTATTAGTACAAAGAAATAAAGAATAAACCTTTAAGCAGACCCCACCCCGAAAAAAAGTTTACTTTGTGTTAGTTCGAAATTAATTTTTGTGGATAGTTTTTCCTACAGCCCTGGAAAGGAACGTTGAATACGATATCGATTTCCTTCATTATATTTGCATGCAGTGCGTATTAAAGTTATAACACATGAATGCGAAAAGATGTATTCACTATTTATATATATAAATAACTCTAATAAATAGAAAATTTCTTTGTCATTGCTATTGACGCAGCATTATAATATTTAAAAATTAATATATAAATATTATAGTCATTCGCCTATATATAAAGATATGCAACAGCTGAAGTTAATTGGCTGGTAATCCTTCATCATCTCTCAGTAAATGTTAAGGAAATAAAATTAAAAAACATTTCCTCCTGTTATTTATTCTTTGCTGAATATAAAGTATTCTTTCATGAAAGGAGAACAATAACCTCCTATTATTCCACTATTAAGTCTATTATTATTCATAAAGCGATATAAAATACTCAGAGTATTTAACATTGAAATCAAAGGACAAAAAAACAAATATGCCATTGTATGCAAAATTATCCACAATCCGTATTTAGCTAACTCACAGAAGCTACAAAGAATAATACAATTCTAAAACAAAACAAGTAGTGCTCGAATCTCTCCGTTTTTTTCTCCTTTTCTGCTATTCTCGCGAAAGGGAGAATTCGCGTTTTCGATAACATTGTTCTAAAACTCGTTTCCCCAAGCAGTTGCTAATGGGACATTCAGAGCTTTTGTAATTGTAGGAATATGAATGCAGAAATTGAGGACACTTATAAATTCAGAAGCTGCAGGAAAGAGTCTTTTGTTTAGTAAGAAGATATCTTTATTTTAAGAACAATGACTCTTTATAGCGGACTTTTTGGACTATCTTCCAAAAGTGCTTTTAGAATGCACATTTAATTATTAAGCACGTAATTAAAAACCATTTTCGTTATAGCATTCACTTTCCCCATTCATAATGAATGCCCAAGAATGCCATGGAAAAATAATAAAAGGATTATTTTAATTTCATTCTTAATTTACTTAATTATTAACTTTAGTCTTACGATTAGTTTAAACGGCGTACTTGGTTATAATATTGCTGGTTTCTAAAAGTTACAAAATGAAATTCATGGTGAACAAAAGTTCGTAACTGTTTAATGGAAGTCAAAGAAACTATGAATTATATTGGGTATATGAAATGCTTTAAAGTATTTAACACGAGAAATGTCTTCTATAAAATATTAGCTTATAAATGTACTTGCTCAAAAAGAGGCATCGAATCACCTAAGCATTTCAGAGAGGAGTCAAGATTCTAGTACTTGACAAAAAAAAAGGGGGTCAGTAATAATAAGTTCCATAGCAAACAGAGGACCATTACCTAATTAAAACAAGAACAAAATATATTCATAGAATAATTTGCCTTAAAGTGCGCAAAACTGTAGGCATACTCTATCCGGTTTAAGTAGCAAAAAGTAACTGACCATTCCATTTGCACAGACGTCTTATACAGAAGTATTGTCTCGTGCAGTAGAGTTTATACTGTGGACGTTTCTTCTATTATGCTTTCATAAATTTGTTTCTCCTACTGGATGTTATAAAGAAAATTACATGTACTTGAAATATTGCTTGTATATTGTTTCTTACAGGTATTTCCACTAGTCAACACACAAAAGGCTCAGTGCAGTTCTTGAGGGAAATCTTTGTCATCATGATCTCTTCTATGATGTGATTAGGATGATAGAAGGCTCTTTATTAACTGCCTGTAATCGAATAACTCCTGGAAATGTTGTGCTTGCGCAACATTTTCCGGAGTTATGTACATTATTCCAGGAGTTCCAGGAGTTATGTACATTTTTATGGTAGACTAAAGATATCCACTAGTCTTCGGCCCAATTCGCATATTTGCGTGTTCGATATGAATACGCTTTTTCGTTACATGTGAATACGCTTTGTCCAATTGATGTGCTTGCGTGTTCGGTTCAGACATTAACTGCCATAGAATGGAAATTAAATTACAAAATTATTTGTTATTTTTAAAACAGTTTGTAGCAGATTCTCTTAAAATAAATATAGTTTTCCCTACAAAAATTACGTAAATATGAAATTGCGTGCTGCCGAAATTAAAAAATATATGCATTAACCATCGAAGCAAAAACACACGTTTATTTAAGAATGTAACATTTTAATATTATCAATAAACCCTATACTTTCAGAATATTTGAATAGAAATGCTGTTTATATTGTCTATTATGATGTGACTAGTGTTTCATGTTTTTAACCGAGAGAAACAAATATGATAAAAGTAACAATATATGCAAAGTAGATGGTAATTAGTATTACGAATGTTTTTGATTTACATTTTCCACATAACATAAGAAAGTGAGATCCACTCTCTTTCATTCTCTTGTACTACTAGTTAGATAGATCTACTTAGATGCTCATAAAAATCCAAGTACTCCTCTCATGTTTGATATGATAATTAACTATATTTTATAAAATTAAAAATTTTATTAAGAACTAAATATGAAAGCTATGCGATAGAGATAAATATTTTTTTATAAATGTGAATTATTTACTACCGTAGCTTCTTTTGCACGAATAATGTAGAATAAATATATTAACAAAATAAAAAAATTAAAAATTCAACTATTCTAATCTTGTTCTAGATTCGGAGACTGATAAAGGAAAATAAACAAAACGCTATACCAAGAATATTTAATTTCTATCTCGAAAATCTTTCCATTTGTAAAACTGTTTTGCTTTTGAAACTCAGTGAATCCTATCAATAATTCATAAAAATAGCAGAAAGAAAAATAAATCACATTTAAAACGAAATAACATTTCCAACAACAGTCATATCTTCATTGTAAAGAATCTGGTTTATAAAGCATACTCAGATGTGTAAAGTACGACAGTTTTGTTGACGTCCAGTTTCTTATTAATGCTCTTTAATTATATGCCTGTACCAGATCCCCAAAAGCACTAAATCAGATGTCAGAAGTTTATCAGTTTTCAAAAGAATTCATTTTCATGATTTTCATATTTTAATAATTTTTCTGCGATTTTAGCTGGAAAATAACTGCCTTTGAAATTATGTTATTAAGAAAGAGATAAATTTTCCACTACTGAATCTGTTCTTTTATTTTTGTTGCTCTTTTGTTCATCAAACAAAATTCATGGCTTGTAACAGAAGTAAGTACCAGCAGCTCTTAGATAATACTCAGGCCCACCAGCGGCCGAGCGGTAAAGTCGTTGAACACTGGTAGTTCGGTCCGAGGTTCGAATCCCGCGAACGGGCTGGTTGCATGGGTGTTTTCGTGGTTTTCCCCACGTGTAACGTGTATACGAGCCAGTTTCCCTTAGAAAGTCCTCCACGAAGGCATCCCTCCCCTTAGGCAGATAGCCCTAGTGTGCTTTGCCATAATTAAATACACACACATTAGATAATACTCAACAAATTTAAAACCAGAAGTAAAAATACAATTTTATGTTCAATTAAGGCCAAGACAGGCCGGCGACAAACCTATCTTCCTCTTCAGCTCTTCCAATGATTGAAGCATTTTATACGAGTACTTCGATGTAACTCTCTGAAATATGTACTGGCAAATTTCATTATATCAAAAATTTACTGGCGAGATGTAAATGAATCTTTCCCGACTGAATTAATTCCTGAGCAAATTAGCATTATTTTTGAATTATACTAGGAGTGAGGTCTGTATTTAGTCAAGAACGAAGATTAATTATTTTTGAATTAATGTCATGTGTTCTAATTTAAGCTTGAATAATTGTGTTTATTGATTTACTTAATGTATTGTTCTAATTTTTCATCAGTAGTAACATTAATTATTTGTTGGCATGTTTAATATATTATGTAGATGATTGCACTAAGTATATCACCGTAATTCAGTCTTACTTTATACCTCCCCCACTGGGATTGCATACACTGAGTATTTTACTATGACAGTAGCTATTCTAGGGCACAATAACACGGACCAGATTCTTACGATCAGAAAGGGCAACTTACGCTGTCCCGGACGTTCGTGGCTTAGGCCATCCAACTGAGTAGCTTAATCGCCAAATAAGTGGTCCTTCAATAGACTACTCTGTCTTTCGTGGTGTCCGCAAGCCTGGGAGTGGTGATCCTGAGTTACTAGTTCAGCAAGGGGTGCTAAGAAATAGTTAAAAGTTTTAAACTCCTCCGCAGTGGAGTGGGATCCCATTGCGAGCGGTTTATGAGTACGCAAGCAGGAGTCCCTTCAGGGGGGGGGGGCGTTCTGACGATTCTCTGCCTGCCGCTTATGACGAAGATGTGCAATCCGTTCGTGTAGTGTTTGAGTCAGAGATGGCGAAACACGTAACTTCGTTTAGCATAAATAGTACTTCAAATGAGACTATTACCAAGTAGCATAAATAGGAGTTCGTATTATCACGTAACTTAGAAGTTACCACACTAACTTTGTAACGGTAACCTGTATTGTACTTATCTACAGAACTCATTAGTCGTTCCTGTTATGGAAGCCTACTGACTTTATTTAATTTACAATTATCCATCTCTAGCTCTGCATATGTCTAAACGGAATTTATTCTCCTCACACACATTCAACCCTGTTTTCGTTCCAGAACTATTCACTCGTCCAGTTCACGCAATACTACCCCTGGACTTTTGTAAAGAACTGAAGTGCCTCAATTTACTTGTCTCTTCGCCAAACAAAACTCTGGAGATCTTGCAATCCAAGAAATTTTGTAACAGAGTTTGGAGCGACCTGGCAATATGCTAAATGTCCCAGTGGACCAATTGGCCCGCTGTCGGTGGAAAGGATGAAATTAAGCTTTAACAACTCAATGTTCCAGGTAATGAATGCTGCATTTATAGCGGTTGTTCAAAGCAATATTATTGTTAATCACCACCTCCTACTCGGCATCAAGCCTCTATACTATTCAGTAGGAAATACAGGAATAGCAAATAGATCCCGAAGTTACTACAGGATAACACTAATTAAAAATTAAAAATTAAAATAAAAAAATGAAGTCAAAATTGCAAATTTTTAAATTAAAAATCTCTGCCAATTTTGGTCTTACGGAAATCAAGCTTTTTTTGGTTATATTACAATATTTTAATAAATACAAGCATAGAGACTGAAACAGCGTATAAAATTCTAGATTTTGTAAATTTTATAAAATTTGTATTTTTAAATTTAAAAGCAAGAAAACATGAAAGTTTGCTTGGTTTGAAAAATTTCTTATAGCTGGAAGTATATACCTGTAAGGATGTATATTTATTTTAACTAATAATTTAAAGTTTTATTTTTAACTTTCCTATAAGCCTTCATTCCTCTAATTGTCAGTGCCAGAATAGGTAAATGTTATAGCGTGCGTGAACGAATGCAAATTTTCTACTTTGAAGGAAGTAGTTAAAAGCCGAGTTTCGGTAGGAGAAAAGGAGAGTTAGTCTCTAGCCACCATCTCTGTCGTAGGTACGTTTGCTTATTACTGATTCAAGCGGCTTAATTGCATTTAGTATCTGTTCCCACTAGCTTCGAAGGGTGTTTAAGTTACGGGACCTCGCTGAGCCCTGTAGTCGAGTTCTATCGTTTGTAAATATCTTCAAATTTTTAGTCTAATTACGTGATTTTCAGTTACCGCCCAAGCAGAGGCGAAGTTTGTTAGAGTTGAGTTGACTCATTGTAAATTTTCAAAAGATTTAATAAAGAGTATTTTAACCCTTCTCTTGTATAGTTTCCTGCTACTCCAGTGTCAGATACAAGTTCACCCACCTGGACTGAACATACCTATAACCAATCTTTACGAAATTAAAGTATGGACGTTTATGAACTAGGTGTATATGTTTATGCGAATATAAAATATCAAAAAACACATTCTATTTATTTAAAATTTCCATATTTAACCAGAGGTTTCTCAGAAAGTTTACTGTTACAGGAATTTAAAGAAATTTTTTTCTACTATTGTATTGCCAATACAGCACATAGGTTTAAGACTGATTTCTTCAGCATTCCCCCTCTCCTTTCTTTGATTAATTTTTCTTCAGAATCATTAATAACTGATTTTCGTTTTTCTGAATAGGTCAAAAAATGTACACAGAAACAAAATGCAAGAAATGTACATAATTATGCAAAAGTTTAGGGAATCTATGAAGAAAGGGGCAAAACTTTTTACACAAAGCAGGACAGTTTAGGTTAGGAAATATTAAATGCTATGCAAACAAAACTAAGATGGGATGCTAAATAATTCAAACACCTGTGAAAATGTATGCTGCATTTCACATATGCAGTGCAGTCTCATCATCTGACTACGCCCACCATTAGCCAAGGTATTTAGAACTGGGTTTTAATCCTCGCAAATATGTCGACATGGGCTTTTCCGTGTTCTACGTGGATATGGAGTTCTACGTTCTTTTCCGTGTTCTACGACTACTCTTAGAAAATCTTCTACGAAGGCATATCTCTGTAATAACAGATAACCCCCTTATACGTTGCGTAATCAAATAAACCAACCAAACAAGCCATCACCTGCCACAGAAGTCTGCCGCCTAGTGATCGTGCAGAGGAAAGTATCTATCTCTCAACAGCTGTTTCAGACACTGCATGCGCTTATGGTATTCTCTGAGAGACGGCAAAATATCTGACTTACCTGACTTCCAAAGAAGGTTAGCTTTTGGAGGACTTTTATCTTGGATCTTGGTCACAGAACCAGCAGAAGTTTTTCTACACGAAAGTAATGTAGTTTCAGCTGTTTTGATAGCGTATTTGAGAAATGGTAAGATGACTCCAAAGCAAAACACTGACGAAATACAAAGTTTATTGATAATGCTATAAGAATTAACAAACATAACTTGCTGAAGAACAAATGTTAAAGATACTACAACTAGGATCCGCGTAAATTTGCAGGACTACAGTTCCGAAGTTTCAATAAACTTTCCTTCTTCAGCTGTAGGAGTGAAAACGATGAAGGAGAAAATTATAGTCTTGCAAATTTATGCAATACTGATTCTTACTGCTAAGGTATTTTTTTAAAAGCTAGGCGAATTTTGATTGAAACAACACGTACATTTTTTAATGACAAGAATGATGAACTGCCCATCAAGGCTGAAGTCAGTTTTACTTTGATTCAGAATAACACAAATTTATATCTGACGAGCGCTCAGAGTAGCATTAACGCCTTCTGGTCCTTTTGACGACTTTGAAGGATAGTAGTGGTCTCCTAATGGTATGCTGTGCGATATTATAATGAGGTCTTAGTCTACGTGTTATTTTGATGGGAAGATGGAAACCGAACACCTTTGAAGCATCCTGGCAGGTATCACCCACACTTTATTCCTTGGAGAGCGAACTGTTTTAAAGAAGGCAGCTCTCTTATTAATGCGGATAGGTGTATTCAAACGTAGTTTCAAGTACATGACAGCGAAGTAGGACTCGCCTACCTCTTGAGAGTCGAACGTTATTAAACATTTATAGGGAAGTTTACACTTATAGAATTAGAGATTGCTTTGCAAAAGAATAGCTTTCTAATCTTTTAAATAGTTATCGGATTCCTCTATGCCTCGATCTTATGCAACTTCACTCAAATGTGGTCCAATACCCTATGAATAAAGATTATCTTACTTATCTATTAATAAAGTATCTATTATTTCACAAATATTCTTATTACTTTGTATTCTTCTGTATGCTTTAACAAAATAACATTATAATAATTACTTTACTTAAAGACGTGTAAAGTAATGAATAAATTTTCTTAGTTTCTTGCGTTTCAGTAACAGGGCAGAACATATTAAAATTCTTTTCAGTCAATTTTTCGTGCTTCTAAAGCTCATTAATTAACATATGGAAAAATGTCCTCAGAACGATTATTAGTTGATTAACATTGTAAACCATTAATTTTTCTGATTACTGTTCTAAAATGTAAATGTTTGACTCTGAAAATCTGTAATACCAGTTTCGTTGCAAAACCAATTCCTTGATAAAACTGAAAAAACAAGTCTATAAATGTTTGTAAGATACATTTCCGTTGTCAGACAATCCATAAATACCACTTAACAACGAGTGTTATATCTATATCAAGGTACAAACATAATGATGTTAGAAGTAAGTTTTATGAATTATAATAATGCTGCAAATATGTTCATAAGAATTATTAGTTGGATATAATACAGATTATATAAATTAAATACAATGTAAACTATTCCTATTAGGTATGTTACTAAAAATAAAATAAAGATAGATATTATTAAGACTTAAGCTTTAGAACTGCTTATTGTTCATTAATATTTTCAATCGATGAGTGTGTTAAGCAATTGGAGATGTGATTTGAAATATAGAGATGATAGGCTACATGGATTGGTAATAATCTACGGATTCATTATTGAACAGGCCATTCGGAAGATAATCTACAGATCTTATACTTTGTGAAATAGCAAAAGTTGTTAAGCTGTCGCAGCCGATAAATGATCTTGTGAAATAAGGTAAACGTGAGCCAACAGACTCAAACTTTGTAAAGATTAAGATATATATATATATATGTGTGTGTGTGTGTGTGTACTTCCGTAGCTTAGTCTACAGATAAATCAACACTTCTGAGTTATTTATGCGGAAAAGACATTTTTATATAATGCATTTCTTAAAGAGCAGGTGAAACCCCCGTTCTTTTTTAAGAGAAGAGAACTATAATATTTCTTGCACCGATATTATGAAAATCTCAAGTTTCGCACTGTGCCAAGGAGGAAATGGTAGTTTTATATACTTTGTTTGTATTCTGAAAACTCGGCTTTTATTTTCGGAGAATAAATAAAATCTTGGCGTGGAAATGTGACTCTAATAAAAAGTAAATATTTCGCATATTGCATTTTACTTCGTGGAAGAAGAGCATTTGACGTATATTTATCTCCTCTATTTCGTTTCAAATTCATAGGCAGCATGTACGGTTGCACAGAAACAAAATGAGAACTTTTATCTTGAGTTTATTTTAATTTAAAGGAATAAGACTAAATTTGAAAAATTACACAATAAGGAATATTTTAGACAAATTATTACTTTTCATAGGTTACTTTCTCACAAATCTATATAGAATATAAGCAGTACAACAGTGAGAGTTTAAATATATAACCTTTACTCTCGTATGCAAGTAAATGGAAGAGATAGACATTAGCGTAAATTCACTAAAGCAAATGACTTACACATTTCTCAAGGGACCGCTTCAAAAACGTCGTATAAATGAGAAAAACGAATAATTAAATCAATTTAAGATATTTTGTTAGAGAAATGTAATCCTATTATTATACCACTACTGTTAAGAAAATTTAATTTTCTCATTTTGCATAGTTTATCACACAGTGTTTACTGTATTTCTCTGCTTTTAGTTTGTTTTCGACATAATCGCACACTCAGTATTCTATATGCTAGTAGTATGATTTCGTGTTTAAAGTTCTATGTAAAGCATTGACAAGGAAGTTCCGCTTTCCGCAGAAGTTGCAAAAAGGCTCCTCAAGACAGCATTTCAAGAGACATGGGCATCACGATGGCAGGAAGAAGAGACAGGAAGATTTACTTACAACATCTTCCCAATACCTTCTCTCAAGAGGCTGAAATGCAACGGACTCTTCCTCCAAGCCTGTACCAACCACGGGAAATTCCCAGCGTATTACAGACGTTTCCTCAGACGGGACGTCAACTGTTCTTGCGGTTTTCGCGGGGAAGACGCGGACGCACTTCATTACCTGCTCTCCTGCCCTCTGACAGAGCACCTTCGACAGCAGTTCTTTCCTTCCGACTACATCACATATCCTGTGAATAGACTGTTCACGGACTATTACTGCAACAAGGGCATCTTAGAGATAATGAAGCAAGTGAATGAAAATAATTATATCCAAGAAACTACAGATTAAAGTAAAATGTAGAAAGGCGGCCTAACCGTCAGATTGCTAGCAATGAATAGGATAACTTCCTAACCCTGTAGTGCCATTAACTCAGTTTGGCGGAACAGGTTAAGTAAAGTGACCATATATACACAGCTCATCTCCAGGTCCGTGATATTAACCAAAATTAACTGGTGGATTCATTGAGTTATGCGTGTATAAATTAGGATGCATTTAGTCTTACAGTATTGATTTTATAGAGTGTCTAGTCATGTATCAAGTTTCAGTGGAATTAAATATGTATGTTGCAAATAAGCGTAGTAGCTATAATTGCTGTCAGTGCTTTTATTGCGCCCAATCTTTTAAACTGAGTTTTACCTTTTTCTATATCTAAATAGCTCTTTACTTTCAGTCTAACGGAACCTGTGAAGTTATTTATCTCATAACATACTTAAATTAACATCTATATTCAAAGAACAGTTTAAATGTTTCATTTTTACATGAAGTGGTAAAACTATATAACGTTGGACTAAAAGTGTATAATAGCAATAAAAATGGAAATTAATCTAGTGCTTCTAAATAACGTTTTCTTACAGAATGACTTTAGCGTAGATACAGATTTGAATTTTTCCAAAGAAAATTCCTTTTGGTGCCATTGATTTTGAATCTTAAACACAATAGTAAGATTGCAATTGAGAAACCGTGCTTATCTTTTATATCAGGGTTTCTTAAACTGTGTTTCGCGACCTCCTTGGGGGTCGCGGAACCTGCAGCAGGGGGCCGCCAAAAATTTAGCAGTTTTGATATTTCTTAAACTTATTATAATAATTTTACAATTACCAAATATTTTTACACAGTGCATCTGAAAATAGATAAAGATAAGACAACACAGATAAAGAAAAAAACGACGCATTCGTTTTATAATATAAACGTTTATTTTCCTTGCTTTGCACGTGACGCTGTCATTTCGTCTGTTACTTATTTAAAATTTTCACATTGTTCTAGGTCTTAAAATTAGAAATTAAAGTTAATGACCTAAAACTGCAAGAGTATATTACAGTACAAGTGAAAAAAAAATAAGAGTTTCACTCACGCGTGTGTCAGATTTGCGCAATGCTTCTGGGGGGTCCCACAAAATTTTTGTAAATATTATGGGGTCCTAGGGAGTCGCGAAAAAGTTTCAGTGATAAAAAGGTGTCGCGACTGAACAAAGTTTAAGAAACCCTGCTTTATATAATTAAATCCCTCCAAGAGTTCCTAATTCCAAGAGTCCCTCTTCGGTCTTATTGAGTCCCTATTCAGTCTGAGATACCCCATGTTTCACTTTCTCCTCCTCGTTTTCAAATGTATAACTTTTAACTGTTGCCAAATTTAAAAAAAAACGTAGGAAATGCGATGTAAAAAATAATATATAGGTGCTTTTCATTTCTGGATTCCAGTGTAAGTGCGCGTCAAGCGCGCCAAAGCGCCAAGTGTTGTAACATTATCACATACTCTCCCGCTGCGAATACCATCGTATTGCAAGGGATCACCACATCCAACTAGCAAATGGAAGATCCGTGATTAGGATAAGCGCAAAGTTGGCTTCCTCTTTCTTGCTCCCCCAAAATATCAGAGAAATCTCTGAAGTGACTCCCGAACGGAAATGTGGTGGACTATAATACCTCGAATTTGATCGATTGGGTCTCTTATCTCTTCCCAGTCGATCTTTATGTGGAGAGGTATAAGAAATTATTGCTTTCTCCTGCGAGTGTATAGGTGGATATAAATCCAGCTAACAACTGAAGATCTATGATTTGAATCTCGGCGAAGGCATAATAGATTTGTGACACCTTTGAGAGGATATAAAAATGGTCTTTATACACGAAGAGACTCATAAAATGTTTTTGGACGATAAGATTTATATACTGCTAGAGCTGTGATTAAGTAATCTGGATAACAGCAATACTTTTAAAAATAACAATTAGTTTAGCTGATTGAGCATCTCTTTGAAGAAAAATTCACATTGTTACCATTTAAAAGGAAAAATTTACAACAGCTCGCAGAAGTTTCCTGACATCTACAAAATTTAGATTCTGTAGAAGAATCTAAACGTTATTTAGAAAACAGTCGTTAAAGTTATCCATGCATTTCTAAATTTATGGTACTATATACAGCATTGCGTTATGAATAAAGAAAATATGTTTACCTTTATTTCAACGTTTGTACTCGTATGTTTGCT
Source organism: Stegodyphus dumicola (assembly GCF_044657685.1). Classification (NCBI taxonomy): domain Eukaryota; kingdom Metazoa; phylum Arthropoda; class Arachnida; order Araneae; family Eresidae; genus Stegodyphus; species Stegodyphus dumicola. The sequence continues at coordinate 83,218,304 of NC_140779.1, read as the reverse complement.
GTGAGATAAAAATGGAAAAAATATATAGAAGTCAAGCAGAAGCAACAAACAGAAGAAATATGTATAACGACTTACTGAAGAACTTTGATTCATAAGTTCTTCGAAATAACATCTGAAATAATTTATAGCAAAATGCTTTTAACACGCTCTGTTTAACAGATGATGCTTGCTACTCTGCAAAAAAGAGCTGAAGTTACAGTCGATTATAAAACAAATACATGCAAAATGTTCTTTCATGCTAAATAACACACAGAAGCAAAATCAGGCAGTGTCTGGCTTTCGAAAAGGTAATCCCTAAGGTTATATTTTTCACGACTCATTAAACAACTACTCTCCTATTTCAGAGATTAAAGCGATCTGTTACAGGATTATTCCTCAAGTCTCTGGAGTTTCGTCTGAGCATTTCGCAAAGCTCAAGTGAGCATTTGTTTCATATTACGGGTCTGTCGAAAGGTTACGAATGGGAGAACGATCGTCAACACGTTCCACAATTTATCTTCACTTGACTTCTCATTGTTTGTAGCAGCTGCCTGATTCTCCCCGAACTGTTTGGGGTAGGGGGGAAGACAGAGAAGGATATCGAGAAGACCAGTCACGTGGCTGGCGATTAAAAGCGCTACTGTCCACTCCATCAAGTGGAAAAGGTTCGTCATCCATCTAACAGAGGATACGAGCTTCTGCACTCCTGAAATTAAACGATAACGGAATCTAATGCGAGTAAATGATACTCACAGAGCTCTCTTGTAAAGAGAGAACATGTTACAACACGTCTGGATCATCGTTACTAGCGAAAAAATACCTGCGATTTGCGTCGATATAGGCTTAGTACCTGAAGATAAAATTACATAAAATAAAACTTTCATGTTTTTTATAAAATTTATTAGGTATACTCAAGGAATTATAATTAACTGCGATCTATTAAAAATTTTGAACAAAATAAATCCGATACTGTAATAAAGACACATTTATACTTTAAATTTAAATATTCTTCTGGTTTATTTTCCATAAAATGAGAAATAATTTCAACCAAAGCATCTATTGAAAAGAAATTAAAGTTCTTTCATAATTAGGGAAATGATAATCAATCCTGTAATTTTTTAAATCTTAAATTAATTACAATTTCAGTCAGGTATGAAATGTGCTCATAAGGATAAGTACATCAAGTACTTTAACTTCTCCATTTATCTAATTTGCATGAATTCCGTAATAATTAATGACATCAGATTAAAAATAAGAATATGATGTACGATGGGGTAGTTAATAATGAATTGTAAATGTAATTTATTAAAACATGCATTGCTTCAGAAAGAAGTCAGTGCAGTTCGTCATAAATCACAGAGAAAAATCGATGAAATATTTTTTTTAGTTCTTTATTTTCACGATATTAGTCTTCGTGTACGTTAAACTGCTATTTATTGTAAAAGAATTTTGTGTTCCTCTAACGGTACTGTGCTGCCTGTGAGAAGGAATATTGAACCACAAGGCCGTTACATATCTACAGAATGAGGAGTTATTTCTCTGAGGATCCTTACGTAGAGCACAGAAGACAGTGAACGACAGCTGCCAATAGAGTGATGTTAGTAGCGTATTAATAAGCAGATACTTAGAGATAAATTAAAGGTTACATATATAATAATATTTCTGAAATAGGAGTAAATTTCTAATCTTTTTATTCTTATAAGTACCCTGAACTCCCTTTATATTACATATGCGCTTATAATTGGGGTTGCAGATAAAAATGCATAATGTGCACATATAATTGTCATTGTAAATATTTAAATTCATGGATTGTATTGTTATGGTATTGTGTGTTGTTTTATTTAATTATTTGTTAAACTGTTGCTTTTTGAAAATAACTTTATGGATTTTTATGTAATTGAATTTATGGCCACATGTTTAGTATATAAATTAAGGACTACATATATAATAATATTTCTGAAATAGGAGTAAATTTCTAATCTTTTTATTCTTATAAATACCCTGAACTCACTTTCTATTACATATGTGCTTATAATTGGGGTTCCAGATATAAATACATAATGTGCAAATATAATTGGAATAGTAAATATTTAAATTCATGGATTGTATTGTTATGGTATTGTTTTATTTAATTATTTGTTAAATTGCTGCTTTTTGAAAATAACTTTACGATTTTTTATGTAATTGAATTTATGGCCACATGTTTAGTATATAACTATATATTTATTATACAGAATTTTTGAATTCTGATTCCAATAATCCTTAAATTGCAAAAATAGCTCAAGGCGAGATATGGGCAAATATGCTCTCGACGGGCCTTGGCTAAAATTGTTGTCAACATGTTGACTACATTTGAAAATGTTTCGTGATTTCGACGACTTCTTTGAAGATTTGAGAAAATACATTTTCGAAACTTTATCACGTTTTCTTCGAAGTTTCCAGATGCTCGTACTACACTATGTTCGTGCAGGTGCACTGAGAGGTAGGATGTATCAATTATTGTTAATTCAACTGCCATTCGAAGAGCGTTAACTCAGTTGTATTTTAGAATTTACTTTGTGAGTGATTTTGGAAAACTGCAGTATTTTTCGTAAGCTTAGGAAGAATTGCTCAATATTTGCCTTCTGTCTGAACAACTTAATGGTTAATTTCTTTTTGTTGTACGATATTATTTTTAATAATGAATTGTCAGTTTCTTCCTGCTCGGCAGAACTGATTATTGCGAGAAGAAACATCCACCAACTCGTAGTTCGCGTCAATATTGTATATAATATAATAAACAGCAAGAATATGTATAATAATACTATATGCATTATCAGTCCAAAGAGGCAATTTGCCCTGAAAGACTATTAACTTCGTTTTGGTATTTTGCGTTGAACACTATAAACGGCGAATCACTTTTCAAATTATTGCTACCAAATATAATCAATCGCCCTGTATTATAGTTAACGATATTGAATCAAAATTTCAATAACGTAATCTTCCATAGAATATGGGCATGCGAAAGTAATTTTAATTTGAAATTTGTTTTATTATCGATTTCATATTTTGTAATACTTCAACGAACTTTTGATTAACAAACTCAAGGATTTCAAAGCGAGCAATGGCAACATTGTACAGAAAAAGCATTTTTATTTCCAGCGTGCGAGACTGTGTATCGGAAATTCTAAAGATATGCTCTTTTTAAAATTATTTTGCGGTGTTGTTGTTGAACTGAATTTTATGGTTTGAGTACGTAGAACATGATATTTAACAAATAAAGGTAACATAAAGAACATTAAGAAAACGACCCTTTGAACGTAATTTAAAATCTGAAACTTCTCAAATTTTTTTAAAAATTTTTATTTTATTTTTCACTTTAAGAGTCATGCATCTATTTGAAATTCTGAATAGCAGCTGTTTTAAATGCCTTTTAATATCATTATCATTATTATCAGAAAATATAATTTTAGAATAATAATTTTTTTATTTCATGTGCAGTACTTTCGTTTCGGAGAAAAAGCAAGGGATGATGCGAGAGAAGGAAAAAAAAATAAATAAATAAATGTTGGAATTTCCGCTGAACCAAATTCAAACATATTATGGATATTTATTATTAATCCTTTTCTCTTTCATGTGTTATTTACTTCTCCTTTAAGTTTAATGTATGACTTTTGTGCATGAATGGTTTTTGAAAGGAAGACATTCAGCATGGATACCAAAAATGAGTACAGAATTCGGAAAGACGATATTGAATAGAATTTCATGTAGAAATTTAGAAGTTGTGAGCTGTGTAAAATGAGAAATAGTTCATATTCTTAGAAAAATATTTTCCCACTTGCGTTTAAGTTTTCCGACTTGGAGTATTAAATGACGATTTTGAGACTCTAAATGTATGCCTAAGAATGTTTGCAGAAAAAAAATTATTATATAAAGGGGATGGTATCTAAAAGTTTTGAGACTAGCTCTTATAAGAAAGTACTTTATTTATCCCTGTTTAGAAAATATCACCTTTAAAACAGTAACCTTGTACAACGATATAGTACTCACAGTATTTCTTCGATTGCTGGAATGTCTCCTGGAAGACTTCCTTTCGAAGAATGTCTAGCACCTTCTGGTATCTTCGCGCTGGTTTTTTGAAGTGTTGTCAAAATGGTGGCATTTGAGTTAGATCTTCGGCTGTGGGAAAAGTGCAAAGTACGCAGGCTCCAAATCTGGCTAGTAGGGTGGGTGCTGAAGTCAAATCTTATTGTTTCTAGTGAGAAAATCACGTCTGAATAGAGCACAGCGACATGGTGCATTGTCGTCGTGCAGCAGCTAGTTTTTGGAAAGTCGCAGATCCTGTTGCTTTCGTCGAATGTGCTCCTTCAAACGTTTTGAAACCTGGCAGTAGAATTCGCCACTGACGATCTGGCCAGTCAATTCAAGAATTCGTGAAGCACACTCCAATGTTGAAAAAGATGAGCAGGTATTTGGGTGAGTTGAGGACTTAACTCGCCTTTTTCGGTCATCGGAGATGATGGGCTCTTCCACTGTTCCATTTTTCAAGTAATCTAGTGGAATGCAGTCTTAATGAAGTTTCCGTCTTTTAAAGGCATTCTAATAACGAAATGGAATTTCTTTTGTAAATACCGAAGGTAAAACATTCTCTTGATAGTACATTGGTTGGTTTTAACATTTCTTTTCCCTCCTGCTATTTGTAAGGGACCCGCTCTTTTCACGGTAAGGGAATCCTGTGACAATCAAAAGCCCTTACTGAAACGTTATTTGCATTCAAGAAGCCAGGTTCATGCATTTTTCTCCTCTTCGTTTTCGATAAAAAATAGTTTCGATACTTTTGATAGCACTGTTTTTGTTGCAAGTTCTACAACATTTGTTTTGTGGCAGTTATTCAGATAAACCCATGCTTCATTATGGTCATGATGTATTTATGTTCATCTCTGTTAAATAGTTTTTATGCACAGTTCCACTAATTATTCTACGTGGAGCCACAGACCTCGGCAAAAGCTGATAAACATTATGCTTTTTAATTTTTTAAAGTTGTAAGTCTTGTTTTTTTTTTTATTTATTGCTGCTACAGTTGTGTTTGAAGACTTTGCAAATGATTTTTGCTTCGGTAGTTTCTCGTGTCCCCAGTTACTTAGCTTTAGAAATGTTAAAAACAGTACATACCTTTTCAGGTATTCATTCGGAATCTTCTTTCCAACTAGAAGTAAAGACTGACAGTTTCCTACTTTCCGGATTAATAATGTTGGAATTTTGCACTTGGAAATTTTAATACCATACGTTTCACAACGTTTTGAGTTAAAAGGTAAGAATCTTTATCTTCAGAAGGTACAGAAACATATCTTTCAACTTATAGCTTGTTCACATAGGACATTTTGAAAGAAGAATAAATTTAAAAACAGCAGATCATATCTCTCAATTTAAATAATAAGCTGACAAGGTATTTTCCACTTCCTTTCTGGATGGCTTCGTGGTGTAATAGTAGCACACTCGGCGCGTATTCGACAGTTCCAGGTTCGAATCCCGGCAAGGACATTACCGATTTTTCACATATACTGCTTCAAAATAACATAATGACGTTACAGTGGCGCCCGAACTAAAAATGATGGTGAATGATACTTCTTCCCCACCAGGATTTGTCGAATGGATCGCCTAATCCCCAGTCACCCTTTAAAAGGGAGAGTATATAAGGTATTTTTGCTCCCCTTTCTGTAGCACACGGTAGCACAGTTGGCGTGTATTCGAAAGGCCCAAATTCGAGTCCCGGGGAGAGAATTGCACAATTTTCACATCTCCTGTTTCAAAACAACCTAATGACTCTACAAGCACTAATTGCTGGGGCACTGCGCAATAATTAGTGCTACAACATGCTCGTGTTATTTTAATCAGTGTTTTTTATCTATATTCTTAGCGACGCTATAATAATGCAATCTAACTGCACTCTTCTGCACACATGAGTATTCATGAACTCATCATTCAAGATGTATCTGTATTTATATACAACAGAACTGCCCAACACTAACCTTGGGCTCCAGCTTTCATGTGACTTCATGTACTCCATTTGTCTTTTTGTGCCTTAAGTGACTATGTGTATGTATCTGTTTTATGTGTTCTCTGTTTACGAATTGTGTTTTGTGTATTGTTTGCCTATGTGTTTTTATATCCTTTTATGTGTACGTCTTATTGTATTTTTAGTTTAACTACCTACCATCTGTAACACCTCAGCTTGCCTCTTCAATCTATAATACAATCCTAGTAATGCCCTTGTAAGGCCATGTACTTCCCTTTGACAACCTCAATAATCTCCTGGTGCAGCCTCGTGTGCCTCCAGGGAGCTTTTTCTGTAGTTAGAGGAGGGCGTAGAACACATGCCTGTTTACCTCTGTTAGACACCAGACGTTCCAGTCCTCCATAACCTACCTACCTACCTACAAGCTGTTACCAGGAATTGTTATTTTAAAATATTTGTTTTTTTTAATTCTTTAGCAAACTCTTTCTGAAACTGTGTAAGCAACCTCTGTATTTTAAATTTACTTTTTCAAATTTAATCAAAATGTGTAATTACTTAATAAACAGATAGAATTTTAAATATTAATTTATTGTTATCATTTGGTTTGTCTCAGGTTATCTATAACTTAAATTGGCAGTCACAAACAGTATAAGCAGAATTTCGTTATTTCGCAATTAGACCTTACCTATGTTCTAGCGTTTCAGCTGTACCCCAAAATGATATAACAAGCGATTTACTTATGACTATGGCATTTATGACTGTCTGACCATCACTTGATCTCTTCCTAAAAGAAAGTTTTACTAAAAATCTAGCTTCTTTAATCAAATCTATGTTTGTAAAGTTGAAACATGGGTTACTTTGCACATGTTTGACATAAAAAATTACCTTGTTTTTTCAGCTTTAATCATGGTTATAGTTTCCAGGGCCAAAAGGGAGATTAACATTACTCTGATTCTTCCAATTAAGTAGATATAGTTTTTTCTAAGCATACAAGAGATAAAAGGAAATCTCACTTTAATTTACTCGTTCTGTCTAGTACATACATTCGCAAATGAAAATACATTGAAGGAATAATTAATATATTGTTACGAGTTTTGTGTATATGTAAATAATTTTAATAGAATTATATGTGAAATTGTAGTATCTTTTGTATAATGAAACATGAAAAGTCTGAAGAGAGCTAAGTTTTGCCACAAAAATAACATTACAGGGGCAAGTCTATTTAACATTAACTAAATGGCTATCTTGTTAAATTGGCGAAATATCGCTAAGTTAACCATAGATTTTTGTGAGAAAAATTTATCTCCAAATTTTACGGGACATCTCCAAAAGTTGCCAAACTTGTAGACATTTTAGTCCGATACCTGTGTGACTATAATTGATAATGTAATTGATCCCTATATGTAACTGCAACCTCGCATGGCTCTTTAATGTAACTTTAACCGCTTATGTCTTCCACAAATTTCGGGAAATGGAAGGTGGTAGAGATTTCTTGGCGGCCGGAAGTAGACTGTATAAGATTACCAGGAGAGGGCATCAGTTGTCAGTTTTTAGTTCAGAGTTACATCTCCTTAGTTGCACTTTGCAAGTAAAGAGTTTAACTAAGTCGTTTAAAGTAAGTCTGTTTAACATTCTTAGTAGTTTAACGTGGTAACTACTAATTGTATTCTGTCATACTGAGAAGAGTTTTATGAGTACTTTTGTAGAAAGTTCTAGAGCTGTAACGTGTTTCTTTTGGGAAAATAAATTTTATCAAGCTATCGTCGATTCCGTGTGCATTAAATCCATTTCGAATCCGTGCTCATGCATCATTATAATCTTTTAAATTACTTTGACGAATATGAAAGCCTTAATTTTATGTATTTTGTTCCTTATTTTGTCGCATATATTTTGTAATAGTATTAAGATACTTTAGAATTATTTCAAACAGTGAATTCTCATCCTCTTAAGGCTAGACTGTATTTATAATAGTAGTTCAAAGAGATTAGAGCTCGGACGTTCTAATGGCAGTTTAATACTTAGGATTTTGAAATAGGTTCAGCATAGCTTTGAAATATTTTTGAAAGCTCTCTCCGGTTCTCAGAATTTTTGTGTAAACATATTAAAATATTTTTAATCGTGCATTTATTTACAGGATGTATGTTATTTTGAAGTAAACGTATCCTTTCATCTCATGTAAGTGCGCATCAAATTATTCTGCAACTCCCTAAATGTGTTTCAGGTAATATTACTTCGAATCATTTAGAAACTTAACAAGCTTTTAATATTTAAATTTCTGAAGCGTTAAGCCTGAAATTTAAATGATAAAATAAGATAGATGTCACTGTACAAACAAATCTTCTTAATTAATATAAGCATATTTAATACATTTCATTCGATCCTAAACATGTCTTGTCACAAAAATTTTAATGACAAAAGAGGGTGTTATATATTTAGCGTGTAAAGTAACGATCTTCAGTAATGATTAGAGAGTTTTAATGCTTTAAATTAAAAGCATATATATATATATATTTTATTTTGACGGAAGAAGTCATTAAAGAAGTCCTTTTTTTTAAATTTTATATTTTTTATCTTTTGTAATCAGAATTAATGAGGCTTTTTTTACAAATTTATCTCCTAGATACTGTGAAACCCTTTTGTAACGATGTTTGGCTACGATTTCTTGTTTTCCGAGAATCTGATTTTCTTAAAGAGCTAATGTTAAATATCAAGTCATTTATGTTCCAAGAACCGCTGATTAGTTTCCGAGATAGTGTAGTCTTCTTAGGCAGAAGTATGCAGCAGAAGGGCGTACTATATTTCAACCCATGAATTCCAGAGCGTATTAAGTATATTGATGTTCTTAAATGATTTCGTTTTTTATAATCACGAGCATTTATTTAGTTCATTCATGGTGTTTGTCGCTATGATAAAAAGTGTCTTTGATTTTTAAACTACTTCCTAATGAGCTATTTTTTTAACTTATTGCTGCTCCGCCCTTAGACACTTTACGGAAAGAGAGATGTCCCGTGTAGTCTATTTAAGGAAAACTGGCTCGTTTCTCCGTTACACATGTGGAAAACCACGAAAACACCCATGCAACCAGCCGTTCGCTGGAACTCGAAATCCGGAACGAACTACCAGTGTTCAGCGGTTTTTAACGCTCGGTCTCTGTGAGCCTCCTGATAATCCATCGAGTTCAAAATCTGTGCACACACTGTGTGTGGATGGCAATATAATATGAAGCAATTTTTGAAAATATTTGATTATCATTTTTGAAGTTTAATGTTTAGATGATTTTTCGCACATACAGTGGATGGACAAAAATATGGAAACACATTGTGAAATGCATGTTTGAAAAGAAAGATTGATTTTAATGAAATATGTCGGTGGTGCTGGCGTTTTTGATTACTGACGCCACCTATACAACTTCGTAAATGTGCTAAACAGTTCAGTTGTTGTTGGAGTACTGTTATGTGAGGTTGTCATTGCATTATGTCAGAGTTAACAGACTTCGAACGTGGGCAAATTGTCGGAACACGTATGGTAGGTGCTTCCGTAAGCAAGGTAGCCGAGGTGTTTAGTGTTTCAAGAGGTACTGTATCGAAGATTTATTCCGCATATTTGAAAAGCGGAAAAACATCATCTGCTAAATCACAGCGCGGACGAAAGTGTGTCCTGAGTGGTCGTGACAGACGATCATAAAGGGCAATTGTGACGAAAAATAAGGAGACCACAGCTGCAAAAGTTACTGCTGAAATGAATGTTGTGTTACCGAACCCTGTGAGTACCAAAACAATTAGAAGGGAGCTTCATAAACAGGGAATTGCTGGCCGTGCTGCAATTGAGAAGCCACTCATCAGTGATGCTAGTGCCCGTAACAGGAAAAGGTGGTGTTTAAGTCATAAAGCCTGGACTATAGAGCAGTGGAAATGAGTAATATGGTCTGACGAGTCTTCTTTCACATTGTTTCCCACTTTTGGCGCAGTTTACGTCTGCGGAACGCCATCTCAAGCCTATAATACCGACTGCTTGTTGCCAAGAGTGAAACATGGCGGGGGTTCTGTTATGGTTTGGGCAGCCATATCGTGGTTCTCTGCTAGCCCCATGATAACTGTGTCAGGGCACATGACTGCCAAGACTTATGTGAACATTTTGGCCGATCAAGTTCATCCCATGGTACAAACTTTGTTCCCCGATGGTGATGGTGTCTTCCAAGACGACAAAGCCGCTGTTCACACAGCTCACATTGTCCAGGACTGGTTTTCTGAGCACGAGGATGAGTTGTCCCATCTCCCCTGGCCACCACAGTCACCAGACCTGAATATTATCGAACCTTTGTGGTCTACATTGGAACGGAAAGTGTGTTCTCGTTATCCACCGCCAACATAGTTATCTGAACTTGCCACCGTTTTGCAGGAAGAATGGTATAATATTCCCTTGGCAAACATACAGGAACTGTATTTATCCATTCCGAGAAGACTGCAAGCTGTGTTGGATGCCAACGGGTTTCCTACACCATATTAAGCAAAGAAACATGTTTTTTTAAAGGTGTTTCCATATTTTTGTCCAACACCTGTATCTTATTTAACGAAAAAATTAAAATTACCTAAATTTTACTTATTGCATCATGGATAGACTAGAAAAAATCCTATAAGTGGAGTGAATGCTACATTTTAACATAATTTCTGATTTTTTGGCGAGTTTTCGTAAATTACTCTACTTTTTCGATCATTTGACATAACAGAACTGTTGGAAGTAAAAGAGCCAATTTTGTTGAAAAAGCGGGTTTTTTTAATAGAATTGTTCAATTGATGTATTCATTATCCTTGAGATTAAAAAGATGAAAAATTATATAAAGAGAGTTTCTGTAAAATAAACTTAACAAAGTTATAATCCACTAAAATAAGAAAATTAATTAATCATACAGTTTCATGGGAATGAGATTTTAAATAATTCTCTTTGCGAAATTCATCTACAATTTTATATCACGAATAATAAAAGCGTTGGTGACCAAACAACGAAATCTGTTAATTGAGTTGCTTTGTCAAATGTATAAGCCGTAATCTGTATAAATTTTTCAAGGATGCTTCACACTCAGTAAATTAATTTATTCAAGGATTTTGTGCAGAGAATTCTTAAATTCTTACATTTATGAAATTAGACGATAAATTAATTTCCGTTTTTTAGTTCATTTATTATTTTATAATTTTTATATAAGCAAGACTTTTGCAAAACTTTTTTACCTTATTTTATTTATGGGAAACTGTGTAGAGACATGAATTATTATTTAAAAGCAGGAAAGATGAAAAATGAGCAATGCCCTCGCCGGGAACCGAAGCACGGACCTCTCGAATACGCGCATTCGAGAGGTCCGTGGTTCGAGTCCCGGCCATTACACCACGAAGGCATGCTAAGAAGGTTGGAGAAATACCTTATATACTCCCGTCTTTTAAAGGGCGACTGGGGATTAGAAGTCCCAATCACCCTCATCATCCACTACACCACGAAGGCATGCTAAGTAGGTGGAGAAAATACCTTATAACTGAATAAAAGTTCGAGTGCTGTTGCAAATTATACGTTTCCATGCTTTATTGTTCATACAATTATTTATAGTTTTCCTTTCAGTTTTTTAGAAAGGCAGTTGAAAATCAAAAAAAAAAAAAAAAAAAAAAAAATAATAATAGTTTTTCGACTGAAAAAAAACAATGCAAATGTACTTTTTACATTATAGAAATTAATAGCGCGCAGAAGTCAGATAAAATATATTTATATATTTAGAAAATGCTTTATACCTCCTATGCTTAAGTCGCGGAACCCTAGATTTGTATTTCAATTCATAAACTCATGATTCAAGGAAAATGATTAAAGCACATTTTGATGAGGATGTAAGATTTATCTAACATAAAAGGTTCTCTTAGTTATATGTTTAATATTTGTAATTTCACTCACAAGGGACATTTGAATGAGCAATGCATTCTTCCGCAGAACAAAACTTGGTTTAGAGATGAAGGCTAAGTATGACGTCAATTTCTCTTCAAGCTTGACAGTGTGAGGATATATATCTATAGTGTATATAAAAAGTAGATTTTGCCTTGGAAAGTGACAAAATGTTTAACGGCAGAGAGCTTTTATGCGAAAAACTTTTGCGTGCCCCGATATGTCCGGTCATAGAAGATGGATGGGCGACAACTTCTTGGATGCCTTTTCAGAGAGCTGAGATTTATGGAGCAACAATTCGGAAGCTCCCGTTCGTCTTCCCTTTCAGAATTACTGACACTGTGAAAAAAATTTTGTGCCCATATAGCACACAGGATTTCTTAGATTCTTTTCTTCAACGATTTAATAACTTGTTTCGTCATACTATGAGACTATGAGACAAAACAGGATACATTTCTTCAGAAAAGATACCCTGAGGTACTTACGTTAGAATTCATAAAATACCTTAAATATAAATTTGAGTTTCATTTGGTCAGAACAGCCATATTTTCTCAAAATTTATCTATTTTGTTCTATGACTGAATGAAGATGCATATCGGTAAAAATGCAGAAAGCTAAAAAAATAATGGGTAATGAAATACAACTTTTACCACTTTCAAACTTAAAAACAAGCAACCGATATATATGTTGCTATTGAGTTACTGATGATTCAATTCTATTTTTAGGATCGTTGAAATTCATGACGCTTCATGAAAGATAATTGCAAAAATGGGTTTGGGCAAATATTTCATATTAAATGCAATGCATCTCATTTGTTTAAGATATCATCTTTATTTTATCCTTAATTTAATTTTTGTATTTGCATATATTTTTTTTTTGATTCTAAATGCACAAAATACCTTTCGAAAGTTATGTAAAGGGATACACACAAAATACAGTGTATAAACATACAGACAGAATACAAAATTAGAATCAGAATTTAGACAACAAAAATTGAAAATACAAAGAACAAAAGTTCAAAATAGTATGAAAAATGTCTGATCTGGAGTTTCCCAATATTGCTTAAATAGAGTGTGTGTGATTATGGCAAAGCCTCGAGGGCTATCTGCCTAAGGGGAGAGATGCCTTCGTGGAGGACTTTCTAAGGGAAACTGGCTCGTATACACGTTACACATGGGGAAAACCACGAAAACGTCCATGCAGCCAGCCTGTTCGCGGGATTCGAACCTCGGACCGAACTACCAGTGTTCAGCGACTTTACCGCTCGGCCGCTGGTGGGTTGCTTAAATAGAGAACTCTCTGTTAACTGGACAAAGAAGCAGGTGATCACTATCCGTGAAGCCTGGACTGCAGAAGAGACACTCGGAACTATTAAAACTCTAGTCTTGTTCAAGTGGGCAGTCTAATAGTTACTACATTTGCTACTCGAAACGCAGCTATTGCACTGCCTCGAGAGTAGTCTATAAGTCGAAGGAAGGAACTTTGCTATGAAGAAAATAGAATATATAAAATAATAGTCAGTATCTTTTTCTCTTGACTTTGTTGATTACTAATACATCTCGTATGTAATTTCCTATATTTCATTTCTTTTGTGAATCAGCTGAATACTGGCCAGGAAAAAGAATTATGATTAAAATTGTTTCGGAAAAGCAATTTTCTGGGTTAATTATTCCGCCCGTCTACAAATCGTTCTCCCTTTGCAGACACATTCTCTGATAACATATTTTCAGTCTTTCATGTTCAGGAAAACACTCTGCAGTTGAGAAATTTTACTGAATTTTAATTTTAATTAATTCAAAGTTTCTTTAAAATAATATTTTAATTACTCGATGAATTTAATGATTTTTGATGTGAATATTGTTATATAGGGATTCTGGCTTCAGGGTTCTAATTGTTATGCGATTCCTTGTCAAGAAAGTAAAGTTTAGGTGTATGAGCGACAGACTCCAGGGCGTGAGACTGTCGGAATTTCTAAAAAGATTTGAAATATTTTTAGCCCAAACGGATGTTAATTCAAATATTGTCGAAACGTATATTCATATTTAAATGAAAAAAAAAAACCACTTTGGGCGTAATATAAAATCTGAAAGATTTTAGGTTTTTGCTGTTGTTGCGCTCTGCCTTTCGTTTCTAGCAATTGAGTTTGAAACCACTGCACTATACAAAAAAAAAAAAAAAAAAAAAAAAAAAAAAGATATAAAATATGAAAAATATATGTCTTATATCATAAAAAGATATAAGAAATGAAAAAATTCTACAAAGAACTCAAAGGATGCATGACATCTAAAAAAGGAACTTGCGAACTTACTCAATTAAATCAAAAAAAAAAATTATTCATATGAAGAAACCTTACATTTTATTTAAACAGAATATTACGAATAGTTAAACAGTAGAATTAAACTGACTAATTTTATAATCAATTATTTAATAGTATTTTAGAAAAAAATGCGAAAACATGCAACAATAGCCTAAAAAGAAGTGTTGTATATTTATTAGATGCATAACTTTTATAGATTGAAAACAATTAATGGAAGGTTATATTAAATAATCAATAGAGGTCAAATCGAGAGACTTCATTTTATATTTAAAAGGTAAATTAAATAATGCCAGTTTCCTCTAGTACCCTTTACAATGCCTTGTGAAGTTACATGAAATTAACTGCATCGTGATTCTTTAATGACGTTGTTTATCAAATTGTCCATATCATATTTCCGTAAAGTTTCTGAGTGAAGATGTTCGATGATTAAATTCATATATACTCGTAAATAGATATAATATAATTACTTCCATTGACAAATTAAATCACCTAATGTGTGATGCGACGCCGGATAACGTCGTATTTACTGTAATAGGTTGTATGCAAAAATAAAAAGAATTATAACGGGACCTCCCTCCTTCTCTCCGGCCTCCCCAAAAAGGATCATGAATTATCAGCAAATAAGAGATATTTGTATTTGGCGCGTGCTATACTTTTTCCTTCTTCGCTACCAATCTGATAGGGAAACGGATACGTGCCTTTACTGATCGCGTGAAAGCATTAGTAAATGATCTCGATGGTCAACTTTCTTCAGCCAATACTCGCGCTGATTTGGAGAATTTCACAGTTGTTCTACAGAAGGGTCTTCAACAAATCTGTAATGATCCTTTACCACAACGTCATGCCAAAAAGCTAAATAATATACAATGGTGGAACAGCGAACTTCGTTCCCAGCAGAAGAAATGCCGCGCTTTACGACGGCGAATCAAATATGAGTGACGAATGCATCTACCACCAACTTCGCTCCCTCTATATCAACAGCAGAGAGCAAAATATAAAAGTTCAATTTTACAAGCGAAATTGAATTCCTGGCATGCCTTATGTACCGAATCGCATAATACACATGGGATTCATCATAAGATAATGACAGGCAAATTATTCAAACCTGCTCAATTATTTCTTCCTCTTGGCTCAACAGCCTCACAAGATTTTACCAAAGATACTCTGACTCATATCTTGGATACTGTTTTTGGACCATCTGATCTCTATGAGGGTATTTCCCATCACTCATCGATATCTGAAGAAGAGCTCTCATCCACTGCGTTTCCGGACAAAGAAATTACTTTAAAGGAATTAAAATTCATTGTTGCCCATTTGCCGAAACGGAAAGCTCCAGGCCCGGATGGCATTGACTATGCCATCGTCAAAACTGCCATCTAGGCCTCACCAGTATTTGTTGTTATATTTTTCAACAAGCTATTGGCAACTGGTACTTTTCCTAGGTCTTTTAAAATAGGCCAGGTTGTCTTGTTTTTAAAGAAGGATAGAAACCCGACTGAGGCTACTTCATTTCGACCCATTTGCCTACTTCCAGCGCTTGGGAAAATTTTTGAGAAGATACTGATGACTCGTCTGCGTTTTCATCTACATCAGCACCAAATTATTAGTTCTCGACAATATGGCTTTCGGCCCGATTCATCTACATTACATGTACTGCATGATATCACACAAGACATCCTGAATAATAAATTCTCTGGCTACCACACCGCATTAGTCAGCTTAGATCTTAAAAGCGCATTCGATAGTTTGTGGTGGGTAGCTATTAAGCAAGCTCTGGTAAACTCCAAATGTCCGAGTAATATTTATAAAGTTTTAGAACACTATTTGCAAGACAGACGTCTTATTGCAGTACATCCAGCGGGAATTATCGAAAAAGTACAGACAAGAGGATGCCCGCAAGGTTCTTGCGCAGGTCCTCAACTCTGGAACCTCACTTTTAATAAGATCCTTCAAGCTCGCTGGCCTGATCATACGCATATATATGCGTATGCCGATGATGTGGCTCTTGTTATCCGGGGACATTCTCTCGAAGTTTTACAGCAAAATTGCAATGAGTCTCTTCAACTCTTTCAACAGCATTGTGATGATCTGAAATTGATTATTGCTGAAAACAAATCCAAGGTACTTTTTGTACCTAAGAAAGGAGGTTCCTTGGTCAGGTGACCAAGAATTGTCCTCAATGGCCACAGGTTGCAAATCCTCAGAGAAATCAAATATTTGGGAGTTATCATTGATGATAAGTTAACCTGGATCCCACATATTCTGTCCATTAAAAAACGAACACAGATGATTGCCAAACAGCTTCGTTATCTTCAGGGATATCGGTGGGGATTAAACCACCATATCCAAAAAATTCTATATACCACTGTCACAGAAAAGATTGTTACTTACGCCGCTGCTGTTTGGGCATTCCCCATGCAGGGGAGAAAAGTCAAACATCTTTCAACCATCCAACGCTCTTTTGCCCTGAGTATAACTTGGGCATCTATTACAACTTCTTCGGACTCACTTAAAGTTCTAGCCGGTCTACTTCCTTATCATATTAGAACTGAGGAAGAGGCTGTTCGTCAATTACTTGTGCAACTACGCAGGCCTATCACATTTGATGGAGAACATTATTTGCCTGATGACTATGAAGCAAAACTGAAACCTTTTAGTATTCATCCAGCAGACTATGGGGTTGGAGTTAGGCTCCATATTCCACCATCAGTGTTTCGTAATTCTTCAAGCCATGTGATATATACTGATGGCTCAAAGATAGATGATAACGTAGGAAGCGCTTTTGTTGCTTTTCATGATAATCTTCCTCTAGCTCACTGGAAGGGACATTTATCTATGCAGAATAGTGTTATTAAAGGGGAAGCAGTGGCGATAGCACGCGCTATCCGCTACTTGCTGACTCAGAATATAATACAAACGACAAACAATTCTGATAGCCTTTCTGTCATCCACGCCATTGGCAATCCTGAGCATTCCTCTCCAATTATACGAGACATTCAACAGGACTTACGTGCTTCTCCGCCTTTCACTATTCATATTGCTTGGGTTAAAGCGCATGTGGGAGAATATGGTAACGAACTTGCAGATGCCTATGCAAAGGAGGCGGCTTCTGGTGATGCTGATGAGAATATATCCATTCCTTGGCCACATTCGTTTCTCAAGCGAACTTTACGTCTTCGAGCAATTAGTAAGACGCAAGAGGAATGGGACAATAGCTTCACCGGTCGCCGTACTTTCTACCATCTTTCATATGTGTCGACAGATCGCTGCTGTGGCAATGCCCATCTTTCCCGTTACATTTCGGGGCATGGACCTTTACCTGAATTCTTCGCACGCTTTGGCATTAGTGATACCAACGTCTGCAGTTGTGGTGAACTCGGCTCTCCGGAGCACCATTTAGCCAATTGCCCTCTGACAGAAGGTCTACACATACGATTTCCTACGCAAAATCGCCAGGCATTTTGCAAACTCTTAGTTAAGCAAAGACACCTGATCCGCAAACTAAATTGAGTAATGGAGAAAGTCTCCAGCATTGGGCTTGACCTATGTCAAGTTTAATCTAAATGGTTTTCAGGAAATATATTAACCATGTACTATCTGCTTTTTGTAGCTAGACTGTTAATAACAAATTAAATATAAGTTTGACTGCATCACGTTAGTTTGTGTGTATCGAACTCCATCTATCACCTTTTCAGGTTTGTTAGAAATTTTTATTTTTATTTGTATTTATCTATTTATATACATGTATATGTATATATTTTAAATTCGTAATCGATTTTGTATTATTATTATTATTATTATTAATTTTTTTAAGCTATGCCTTTACATAGTTCTCACGTTGGTTTGATTGTACTGTACTCTTCTATCGATAGTATGCTTTTCTTATTAAGTTTGTAGGGTTTATATTTATTTTAACTAACATTTATTTTAAGTTTAAACTATCTTTCCTGTCAAGCCTTACTTTCCCCTGGAACTGCCAATGCCAGAATATGTAAATTTTAGTAGAACGCGCAAGGATTCAAATTATCAGCGGAAGTATTATGATTTAAATAGAAAGGAAACAAGTTCGGTGTGAGATATTCTTACTTCACGAGCGCGGAGGTAGTTAGCGAGAAATTGAAGAACCCCGCGTTTCGGCCTATATGCTTGGCGGGAAGTAGTGTTAATCGTTCAAGTGAGCTTCAAGTCTGCTGAATTAGCAGCGGTATTGTAAAACGCGGTGAGTTAGTTATTTTAGAGAGCCTCGTAGTTAGAGTCTTGTCTTTAGTTTCTTTTCAGATTATTATTTTTATTTGACCGCCGAGTTGGCGCAGTCTGTGAGCGTCAAGAGCACGCACTTGTAATTTATTACGTTGAATAAAAAGGGACTTAAACCCTTCACAAGACTCTATCTTTTATACAGCTTTCACAGTCACCCCTTGGTTGCGTGCAAGTTGGAGGCGCGCAACGTTACATTGGCGCCCGAACACTTATCGAACTGAAATGGCCGAAAATTGGATGGAAGCCGCTGGATAACACCAAGAAATGACAAGCCAGTTAGAAGGATTTCGATATTTGGTCCAGACTTTGAGAGCGTCAATCAAGCCAAACGTTCATTTCGACGGAAAAAATTCGGTGGCGGTATTTCTAGAAGCTCTAGAAAACCACTTTCAGCTCTACCCTGTTCCTGAAAGACAAAAAGTTGCCATCGCCACATCAGCACTAAGAGGACAGGCCGCGCTATGGTGGAAAAATATAGGCAAATTTTTATTAGGGGAATTTGGAAGCCAGACATATATATTTGAAAATTTCAAAAAATCGTTAGTAAAGGCCTTCCCCATAGTGAAAGATCGCGCACGGCTGGAAGCCGAACTATATAGTTTCTATCAACGGGATATAGCAGAATTGACGGACTTTATTCTACGAAAAATTAAGCTAACGGATATGTTGTATGGGAAGAAACCCGATGCGGAGATTATTGAAATAATATTACCAAGATTGTTACCCGCTGTTCAAGACTACTTTGAAACCAGAAACCCAAGCACATTGCAGGAACTCTTCGAATTGGCGGTGAAGTTTCAAAATCGCAGAATTGCGGAAAAAGCGAGAGGGGAAACATATTCTCAAAGTACCCGAAGGAAATCTTGAAATGAGGAAACCAGAAATGGAAATCGCTCTTATCGGAAAAAGAGCTATCAAGCTAACGCATCGAAACTCGAAGGTCAAGGCCCAAAAAGAAAATTTGAAAATAAACATCCGCGTACCCAGAAGACACAGATTGAAAGGAAAGCTTTAAACGAGTAGAGGGGCCTGTGAAAGGGAGGGTCCAGACCCCGGAAGTTTTAAAAAAACCCTCAAATAGACATTTAAATACGGTCATCGTAAAAAACTCACAGCTACCAATTATACAAGTCTTGGTTGGCGATGTACCAGTAGAAGCCCTCATCGATACAGGAGCAGAAGGAAATTTTATGAGTGAAAATTTCTTCAAAAAGAATGTTTATAGGGTACGATTATTTAAAACCAAAAATACGGAAATTATAGCGGCGCAAGGAAAAGCATGTCACTGCATCGGGAAATTATCATTAAACTTACAGGTAAAAGAGGAAAGTCTCAAAGTATTAATTTTTGTGGTGAAAATCTGCAACATTCTCTTATTTTAGGTATGGAGTTTTTAAGGGCCGCGAGGGCCAAATTAAATTTTCAAGATAGTTCCGTGCTGTTGGAGATGGACCAGAGGGTGGTGGAACCTGTGGAGACACCGCAATTGGACCTTAGCCATCTGAATGACCATGAAAGGAAAGCAATACATCAAGTGGTGAGTAATTTTTCTCATTTGTTTTCAGAAAAACCAGGAAACTGCCAAATAGTTACGCACAAGATTCAATTAAATGCCGAAAAACCTTGTAGGACTAATCCTTATCGGTATGACGAACAAAAAGACGTAATCATCGAAGAACATATTCAGGAGATGTTAAAGAATAAAATAATAACGCCCATAAATAGTGAGTACGCGAGTCCAGTCGTACTATGTAGGAAAAAGAACGAGTTTCCTCCTTCGGATAAAAGGGCTTGGAGGTTTGCTATTGATTACAGAAAACTAAATAGTATTACCAAATTTTCAGTTTACCCTTTGCCGGTTATAGACGAGATCATTAGACAGATCAAATCGACAAGATATATGTCTACTTTGGACTTAACGTCTGGCTACTATCAAATAGCGATGAGACCCGAAGATATACATAAAACCGCGTTTATAACAAAATCGGGCACTTATGTATTTTTACGCATGCCTTTTGGGTTGTGTGGGGCCCCATCAACATTCCAGAGAGCTATGGACATTGTTCTAAAGCCTGTCCTAGGAAAGTCAACTTTAATTTATCTAGATGATATAATTATAACGAGTAGTACGTTGAAACAACACATTAATGATCTAGAACAAGTTTTTAAATTATTAAAAGAGGCCGGTCTTACAATTAACGCCTCAAAATGCAAGTTCGCAACTAAAGAACTTAAATATCTCGGTTATAAAATTTCGCAAAAGGGTATAGAAACGCAAGATTCAAAAATAAAAGCTATTAAGAATTTCCCACCGCCCAACACCGCCAAGAAACTTTCTTCCTTCCTTGGGTTATGTTCTTACTATCGATCTTTCATAAAAGATTTCGCTAATATTGTTGAACCACTCTTAGTAATCAAAAGAAAAAGGGGTAAGTTTACGTGGACAGCGGAAGCTAACACAGCTTTTGAAAGATTAAAAGAAGCGCTCATTAATGCCCCTGTTTTAAAATTCCCGGAGGGGGACGAAAACCTGGAAATTGCAACAGATGCGTCAGACTATGCGGTAGGTGCGGTTCTTATGCAAAATAACCATCCTCTGGCATTTTTTAGTAAAACATTGAATCAGACACAAAGGAATTATACAGCTACAGAAAGAGAAACATTAGCCGTATTAATGGCTGTACACAAATTTCGAGTTTATTTCGGCAAATCGCTAGTAACAGTCTTTTCGGATCATGCGGCTGTTGGTAGACTTTACTCGGGGAAAAACCTAACGCCCAGGTTAATAAGATGGGCTTTAAAACTCCAAGAGTATAATATCACAATAAAATATAAACCGGGTAAGGAAAACAATGTAGCTGACGCACTTTCTCGTATAAAACTGGACGATGAAGGAAATAAACTTAAATGCGCTGTGTTGACTTCAAAAATTTTAGATTCTAGAGATACGGTCATTACTGAACTGAAAGCTGATCCTGAATTTGGAAATATCTATGCTTATTTGAAAGACCCCGAAAGCTTTGAGCACACAGATATCGATGCGATAAGAAATAGAGCAAAAAACTATGAAATAATAGATAATTTATTATTTTATACGAAAACAACAAACGAAAATCTTTAGTATAAACCAGTCATCCCAGCCTCGCTTCGATTAAGCATTTTGAAGGAATTACACGAAGCAAAAACAGCGGGCCATTTAGGGGTCAGAAAGACTTTAAAAAGGGTACGCGAGGCGGTATATTTCCCGCAATTATACAAAATAGTAACGGCGTATGTCAGGTCCTGCAATCAATGTCAGTTAATAAATGATATTAATTACAGCCCGGCCGGGTACTTAAATAGCATTCGCGCTACATTTCCGAATGAAATTTTAGGCATAGATCTTCTTGGTCCCTTCCCCCAGAGCGAGTTAAATAAAAATCGTTTTCTTTTAGTAATAGTAGATCATTTTTCAAAATGGACAGAAATTGTTCCACTTAAACGCGCGTCAGCCAAAACAGTCGCAGATGCATTCTTACACAGATACATTTTAAAATACGGTGCACCGATAAAAGTCATTAGCGATAACGGAAAACAATTCATTAGTCAAATATTTGAAAACATATGCAATGGACTTGGCATACGCCATATCAAAATGGTTCCGTATAGACCACAGGCTAACATAGCAGAAAGAGTTAATAAAAATATAGTAAAAATAATTCGCAGTTACGTGAGCACACATCACAAGCGCTGGGATGGCTACATAAATGAATTAGCTTATGCTTTAAGAACGGCACATCATGATACTACGGGAAAAACTCCAGCAGAATTATTCTTAGGCCGAAAATTAATTACGCCTTTAGATAAATTATTCTTTGTGCAACAAAGAGAGCAGGAGTTTAAACAAAAAGATGTGCAAAAGCTGATTGATCAGGCGCTTAAAAGCTCGGATACGGCAAGAAATAGGCAGAAAATATATTACGATAGAAAACGCCGTGAAGCAGATTTTAAAGTTGGGGATAAAGTATTGAAGCGGAAATTTTCTTTATCAAGTGCCCCAGACAATTTTACGGCAAAGCTAGCTCCAAAGTTTGAAGGCCCCTATGTAATTCAGGAAATCAAAGGAGTAGTATTATATCTTAAGAACGAGAGAGGGAAATCTGTAAAGCAAGTCCCGACCAGGTGAAAAAATACTATAATCCAAATGATTTTGAAATCCTTAAAAGTTTCTTGCAGGAATCAAGTCTAAACGAAATAGAAGGTCCAGAGATAACAACAACTATTCCACCACTCAAGAAACAGAGAACTGAAGAGAGACCTAGCCCTTCTACAACCCGGACGTCGGTATCAAAAAGAAAAAATAATTTTCAAAGTCCAGCGTTTAAGAAAAACAAAAATACAGATGCACCGGGTAAAGAAACCGTGGTAAAGAGAAAAACACCACCTACATAGGATTGCAGGAAAAATTATACATCAAGGAGAACGCGCAGAGGGCCACAGAGTCAGGTGCCAGCAAGGCCGCCGTTCCGGAAACTGAAACGGCAACAGGAGGCACAAAAATACGACGAACAGAAGAAATTCAAGAAGGACTTCAGACCGGAGGACGTCAAGACCAGCCGTCCCAGGGAAAAACGGAAATGCCAACAACCAGACGATTACTCCGCCAAGAGGCCAGCATGTAGAGGACGCAAAAGAAAAAGTAATGTGGACGACACTCGGAGGGCAGTAAGGAGAAGATTAATATCCATGAAACCTCTAACTTGGGACCAATTTTGCCAAAAACGAATGACGGAGTTTCAAGCATCGAAAACTCAAAGATAAGTTAAAACCTTCTATAAATTTTTTTTTCTCTTTTGTTCCGAAATGTTATGCATAAGTACGAAGTTCTATGTTTTGACGAAAGTCAATATGTCTCGGTTGAGACTTAGTTTTGTTTTACTTTATTTAGCTAAGGCAAAAGTATTATTTTCTTTAAGTGTAAAAGCTAAAAACAAGCATTTTCTGTTGGTCGAAAGACTAGTTCTGTTATGTTAAAGCCAAAATTTGGCCGAAGATAAAAATAACTTCGTATTCTTGTATTAATAAGAATTTTAGTTTCAGTGCCGCCAGCTTGGCGAAGAATGAGTAAAGTAAAAATTTATTTTCTCTTATTCATTGTATGGTAAATTGTAAAAATCATATGTATTAAAATTTTGTAAATGTACGTAAATACTTGAATGTTATGTAAAAGTAGAATTTAGTTTAGAAGCATAAAATTGTAGATGCTAAAAGTGAATGCTTAAAAGCAATGAAGTCAAAATTTAAGTATTAAATTGTAGAGAAAGTCATGCTTTAGAGCGAAAGCCTGCATGTTTAAAGATGAATGAGGGGGAAGTTAGAATGAATGTGTTTTGTAGGGTTCTCCACCTACATTTGAATTTTTTAAGAATATTAAAGTAGCTCATTGAGTTGTAGAATGTCGAGTAAGGTGTGTCTATTTGGTCGTTGAATTCTAACAAATCATGGTGGTTAGGGGAAGTGTTGTAAGACTAAAACACGAATATTCCCGTTTGACACCACACATGGTGGAGAGCCAGGGTAAAGTTAAATTAATGCTTGAAAAATTGAATGAATGTGAAGTAAGCAATAACTAAGAAAAACGAATCGTTTAAAAACAAAAATTTATTGTGTCAAGAAAGTGTAAATTATAATGTATTTAGAAAGATACTGATACTTATTCCTTCCAGATGCTGGATGGAAAGACCAAGATTGATTGATGAAGTCCAGGAAAAGTTGCTGTAAGAAGAGAGAGTTAAAACGAGCAACAGAATTTTAGTATACAATTTGTTACATAAGATTTTTTTTGTGTAAACGAGGTTCTCGCCAGTAATTCAGAATTAGAGAAACTAACAACAGGTCGTTTGTAGGACCTGCTTCCAAGTTTTCCAAATTCTGGCAGCGGCAAATGTAGGGTTTATATTTATTTTAACTAACATTTATTTTAAGTTTAAACTATCTTTCCTGTCAAGCCTTACTTTCCCCTGGAACTGCCAATGCCAGAATATGTAAATTTTAGTAAAACGCGCAAGGATTCAAATTATCAGCGGAAGTATTATGATTTAAATAGAAAGGAAACAAGTTCGGTGTGAGATATTCTTACTTCACGAGCGCGGAGGTAGTTAGCGAGAAATTGAAGAACCCCGCGTTTCGGCCTATATGCTTGGCGGGAAGTAGTGTTAATCGTTCAAGTGAGCTTCAAGTCTGCAGAATTAGCAGCGGTATTGTAAAACGCGGTGAGTTAGTTATTTTAGAGAGCCTCGTAGTTAGAGTCTTGTCTTTAGTTTCTTTTCAGGTTATTATTTTTATTTGACCGCCGAGTTGGCGCAGTCTGTGAGCGTCAAGAGCACGCAATTGTAATTTATTACGTTGAATAAAAAGGGACTTAAACCCTTCACAAGACTCTATCTTTTATACAGCTTTCACAGTCACGCCTTGGTTGCGTGCAAGTTGGAGGCGCGCAACGTTACAAGTTGATTGTCTATAAGACAATCATTATCTTAATCATTGTATCATGCTTACAAGTATCTTAATTCAGTATAGTATTATCAGTAAATTATGTTGGTATGTTCTATTGTAATATATAGTGAGCCTTTGTACTATAACATAAATTGTAAATGTTTATTTGATGGCATCATGTTAATCTAATTACATTGAAATCTGTTTCATGTTGTAAAAATCTGTCTACTTTTTATTTAGTACACAATTTCAATATCATTGTTTCTTGTCTCATGTTAGCTAGCTTCATTCTTAAGTCAGCAAGTATAGCATTATCAGTAAACAATTCTAGTCGGTCTGCAAATATCGCATTCAGTCAGTAATATAGTTCTGTCGGTACTATAGCTATTGTTGACAATATGGATAGTTTCAGTCAGCAAGTATAGCTTTTTCCGCAAATTTTCTTTATTTGTAAGCAACTTTCTGCCTTTGTATATGTTTTTGTTTAATTATTGCATATTTTTACAGATGACTTGTTTGTTTGATCCGTACTCTCCTACTGTTCATATGCATTTTTCATTTAGTTACTTTTTTTTTTCTTTTTTTTTATAATAGCAAGCATTATTATTCAGTTAGCAAGTATAGCATTATCCGCATACTATGTTACTAAATTCTATTGTACAATATGTTAGGTCAGCTCTTTAACATACCAGAAACTGTAAATGTTAGTTTGGCATCATGTTAGTTAATTGCATTGTACTATCTATCGCTGTATGAATCTGTCAACTTTTTAATTAAAAAGTAAATATTATATATATTATATAGCATATAGCATTTGTATATGTTCTTGTTTACCTATCGAATTTTGAGCCGAGCATTTATACAGATTTTATGTCGATTTGTTTGCACTGTACTGTATTTTCTACTGTTTTTACTCATTTTTCATTTATCTACTTGTTTATAAGAAAATAATTGTTGTATGATTTTCTTTTTATATTATATTAGCATGCATTATCATCCAGTCAACAAATCTAGCTTTATCAGTACACTATGTTACTATGTTCTATTGTACTATATGTTCAACTGTATTATTTCTGTCAGCTCTTTACCATACCAGAAATTGTAAATGTTAGTTTGATGGTATCATGTTAGTTATTTATTTTGAACTTATTTAATGTAGTAAGAATTTGTCACGTTAGCCTGTATCGGGCTCCCAACTATTTATCCAGTTTGTATTGTACAATTTTTTACTGAATGTAAGAACCTTATCCTACTGAGCCGACTACATCCTACTGACTTGCAAAATCTGCAAATTTGAGCAATATACATGAATTACATAAACAAAATATTTAACTTGCAGACTTTGATCTATAGATTTTGTACTACATCTATAGTATATGGACTATAGACTTTGAACTGTGAATTCTGAATATAGATTTTGAACTATAGACTTTTGTTGGAACTGCAAACTACTTTTCTTCACTACTATTTCTTTTCGTCGCATATTATATTCAAAATTCCGCACATATTTTAAAGAGTTATATCATATATTATGTTAAAAATTTTTGTATTACATTCAAAATTCTGTACGTTTATAATTATGCTATTTTATACATTATGCTTTAATTTTTTTACATTCCAAACTGTGCATCATTGCAAATTATGTATTCATTTCAAATTATGTATTCATTTCAATTATGTATCATTGCAAATTTTGTATTCATTTCAAATTATGTATCTGTTTGCTAATATCAATAAACGGCTGGGATCACGTAGTGGGGAGACGGCGCTAAACCAATTAACCAAATGGTAAAGGCGTGGTGCCCGTCTTCCCCGTTCCTAAATCCTAAATCCTATTCCATATTGCATTACGTAGGTACTAGACACCACTATTTTGATCTATTCGTTACTTGAACTTTGGAATGCGTAATGTTTCACAAAATAGTTTTCTGATACGATTAAAATGACAATTTCAGTTATACTTATGAAATACTTATGAAATTACTTATGAAAACTTATGCAAGAAAAATATAATAGTGTTATGGGAAGTATATTCTCTTTTCATTGTACTACCAACTGTAATGCATATTTACATATGTATATACTATATTAGAAAAGGCGAAGAGGAAAAACATTTGCCTGACGTGGACGAACTCAGCTGAGCAATTTATTGTTCATTACTACGCAAAAGTTGAGTTAAGTCATAAAATGAAACAATAAAATAATTGATCAACTTTCCTTCAATCTATATTTCATATTATTTATATCGTATCTAATTTCTTTAATCTTTATTTAATCCTATCGGCAAGTCTCAATATATATATATAAATAAACTTCAAGCATCTAAAGTTAAATGTAAATTGAAGTCAAAGCAAAGCGATTTCTCAACAATATTAATAACTGCATCCTTGTAAAGGGGTTAAACATAAAATTAAAACATTTCAAAATAAAAATGATCATAGTAGAAAAAACTCGAAAACTAAAAATGCAAAAAGGGAAAATATATACAAAATAAAAAGAAAATACAAAATTAATCTCTCTTTATTGAAACTTTAATTCAGAACTCATCAGAAGAAAATGAATTAAAGCTTCATAAACGTTGATTAATATATTTCGAAAAACGTGTTTCGTTCCCCCGGTAAATTTGAGATCAAAAACTGGGAAAAGAAACAAATTTATATTACATAAAAACTCATATAAAACCAAAAAAAGTGAATCTCTAATGTACCAGGATTTCTCCTACACGCCTTCGAAACACTTGGAATAAAGAATAAAACATAACATTGTTTCAAATTGACTACAAAAAAAAAAAAAAAAAAAAAAAAAAAAACCCGAAACATTACATATTGTAAAATGATCATTCGAAAAAACCAAACTGGTAAAAATCTAAAAACATTATATGCAAATCCGAAATTCATATTCAAATATAAAGATAAATCGCAATATAAGTATACTTTAAATAAAATGGACATTTAAACAATATCTTAAAAAGGGGCGGTCCCATATTATGTTTAACTAAACTTTTAGTTCCAAGAAAACGAGTAACTTTTCATAGAGATTGCAAAAATAATAAAAACAAAGCAGAACCTATTTCGGCAAAAGCGGAAAGAGTAATAAAAACAAAATTGAAAGAACCTATGAAATACAAAATTGAAAAAAACGCAAACTTATTGAAATCATTTTTTGCTTCTTATTAAGTTTCTTTATATATATATATATATATATATATAATTTTAAATTTGGTTTTAGTCTTTTCTTTTAATTTGCTTAGAATCATCCTCATACAATTCACACCATAACGACGTTAAACTGAAATCATATGAATAAAAAAAAAAAATTTGATGTGTACACCACATGACACATCAAATATTAAATTATACGCATTTTCGTAACGGAATATTAAATTATACGCATTTTCTCTTGCATTTCATTTAAACTTAATTGGATTGAGTTAAATACACTTCGCCGACAGCGCATAAACCACAATAGAATAAATGCATTCTTTAAAATTCACTCTAGTATTTGTTTACCATAGCGACACTCTGGCGCTAGATTCACTTAACAGTATTACATTTCGTTCATATTATAACTCATAATGCACAAAATTTATATCATTTAAAGAATAGAATTATCTAATCGTTGCCACATGTTCTATTCAAATACTATAATAAAGCTAGAATGATCTATAAAAGAAATTAAGCAAACAAAACAAAAAAGAAACAGTTTTTCACAGACGATTGAGTATTTCTCATTCAATTAATTCAGTTCTCACTTCGCGAGAAGGCAAAAATACATAAAAACTCAAAATATCTATATTAAAAATTACGAAGTAAATTTTAATATAGATATTTATAAATTTTAATATAGATATTCCAGAAAGGATTAAGCATGATTTAATTGGCAATAATAAATGAAGGCGTTATCTTTGTTGTTGCGAAGCTAAGTTACTCTAGATTGACAACAAATCCACTAGTCTGCTGTTTCAAATGTTGCCAATCTAGAGAAACATAGCTTCGCAACAACAAAGATAACGCCTTCATTAATTATTGCGAATTAAATCATGCTTAATCCTTTCTTGAATTTTTTCGAGGAAATATGCGTTTAAGATTTCTTTCGTAATTTTTAATAGAGATATTTTGAGTTTTTATGTATTTTTGCCTTGTGGCGAAGTGAGAACTGAATTAATTGAATGAGAAATACTCAATCGTCTGTGAAAAACTGTTTCTTTTTGTTTTGTTTCCTTAATTTCTTTTATACATCGTTCTAGCTTTATTATAGTATTTGAATAGAACATGTGGCAACGATTAGATAATTCTTTAAATGATGTAAATTTTGTGCATTCTGAGTTATAATATGAACGAAATATAATACTGTTGAGTAAACCTAGCGCCAGAATGTTGCTATGGTACACAAATAGAGTGAATTTTAAAGAATACAATTATTCTACTGTGGTTTATGCGCTGTCGGCGAAGTAGATTTAATTCAATCCAATACGTTTAAATGAAATGCAAGAAAAAATGCGTATAATATAATATTCCGTACAAGGAAGTCATGTGGTGTACACATCACATTTTTTACTAAAGGCAGCTATCACATTAATAATACTGTAGAAAAAAAGGGTTCTTAAGCAGAAAGGAATTCCTTTTGAGAGGAATCATATTTCCGCTAAATATTTAGTTTTAGTTTATGAATATAAAATATTATTGTTACTAAAGTTTTGGTATTTATCAATAGGTTTTATGCTTTTCCTTGTTTAATTTATAAAACACATTAAAAAATAAACCAAATTTAAATAAATATGTATTATGCATTTTTTGAGTTTTGGAAAGGGGCGATTATCGTACAACCATGGTGAAAGGCAAATAAAGGTAGAGGAGTTGAGAACCACTGTTCTAAAACAATTGATACACAAATTGTTGAGGTCCACAAAAAGGACAGTATCATGTGGAACTGAAATTAAGTTAATATAACAAATACTATGAACATAAAAAATCGTAAACTTATAATAAACTATAAAACGATAAAAATTTCGTCGGTAAACATAATCTGGGTTTACACTCTGATCAACCGGGTTTCGCTATGAAGACACAACTTTTCCAAAACTATCATGAGAAAGAATAATTTTCTTCATTTTTAACTAAAACGCCCCTGGTACTTTATACCTGGATAAGTTTAATATCTTGCCTTAAATTACTGATTTAATATATTGCCTTAATTTAATATTTTAAGATACACGTATATATAAGTTCTTACAGACATCAGAAAAAACATTATAAGCCGTATATATACGGATTTACTCGTCAGAGGGAAGTTAAATAACTATACCTTATAAGGCATTTCTCCCGACTTCCTGGCTTGTCTTCGTGGTGTAGTGGTTCTGCGCGCTGGGTCGGTATTCAAAGGTCCGCGGTTCAATACCCAGCAAAGGCGTTTGCTAATTTTTCATCTCTCCGGCTTTTCCAAAAAATTACCTAATGTCTCTACAGTGGCGCCCGAACTAAGAAGGGTGTTGGATGATGATTCTCCTCACGCAGGATTTGGCGATTGGGTCCCCTAAAAACCCCAGTCGCCCTTTAAATGTAGGAGTATATAAGGTATTTCTCCCGCCTTGCTGGAGTGCCTTCGTGGAGTAGCGGTTCTGCACCATGGGCTGGTATTCCAGAGGTCCGCGGTTCGATTCCCGGCGAAGACGTCTGCTAATTTTTCATCTTTCTTGCTTCCAAAAATTACCTAATATCTCTACAGCCTAATTAAACTTAAAATATGAAAGATACTTAAGTAGACTTAGTGTACTCTAATTAGATAAGAATTGCAGATTATAAATTAAAATATTGACAGAAACTGGAAAATGAACTTTTTTCAATATTTCAATTGAAAAAGAAAGAGAAATAAATTAAAATCATAGGTACACTCAAACATAATGGAATCTATAAAATATTATAATTTTGTGGAGCTCTTTTGCTGTGACCAGAACAAAGTTATACGTCCATATACATACATTCATATATATATATATATATATATATATATATATATATATATAATTTATTTACTAAAATAATATTGATTATGTTATAGTATAATTACTAAATATAGTTATATTACTTTAGCAAATAAATTATTATTATCTTACTTTACATCTATTGGCAAGTATTAGGAAATTTATTTCAATTTCAATAAATTTCAATTTATATATATGCCTGGTATGGTTGGGTATATATATATATATATATATATACATAGATATGTGTACACCCAACCATTGACACCCAATCACACAAAGTATAACAGTGTAGGACATTTTGAACACATGCTAAAATACTTAGTTCTGCTATTGGACACTTTGAACCTTATCGCATACTTCCAAGCACTACAAAATTTCGGTTTCTCCAAAGTAGTTTGAATTCTACTTTCTTTAGCAAGAACATAGTTTGGTCATCTTTAGAATTCAGTTAAATTACGCATAGAAGGTCGAGTTAAGATTTGAGTAAGTTTGAGTTTTTCGATTTTTTTCAATTATTGTTTCAAATAAGTTTTCACTTTTTAGCTGCTTAGGGTTCAGATTTGTAGCATATATTGGTTTTAGACCAATTTGTGTTTTTCAATTTCAATGTACGCAATGTAAAGTTCTATGGCGTTTTAATCGTCATTTTGACAAAATGTTTTGTTTTATTCTTTTTACCAAGTGTTTCGAAAATGTGTAGGGAAAATTCTGGTACATTTGAGATTCGAGTTTTAGGTTTTATATGAATTTTAAAGTCTTTAATAAAAATTTGACGAAATCATTTTACGGTGCAGCGGATTATTCAGAGATAAGTAAATTGTGTGTGCGGTCTCTGCAATTCACCGCTCCCAGCATTTACGATGCGACACACGACATCGCATGTTTTTGACATCACAGAGAAATGACTTCATATCTAGTATCAGGAGATTTTAACGTTCTGCACCGTGTCTGTCGTCAAAGCCTCTCGATTTCAGGAAGGGTGACGAACCAATCATCTTACGTTTCCCCCGATGTCGTTCCAGATATAACGAATCAGAGGATGTGAAATGCTACTGTAAAATTAAGGAGGCGTGGCTAATTCAGTCAGAAGATTTTCACCGTCGTTTTAACATCAAGATAACGCTCCTGAACTCTTGAATAGAGCGACCTACAATGCTCTTGAGCTTCCGACTAGAGAGATCTTCGTTAGCAGATTCCTCATACTATGAGGATTATATTTTATTTAAATACTTATCTATGTCATATGTTAATTATATATATGTGTGTGTAAAGAGTTTCTGGTAAATGAATAAATATGTTTGAGTTTAAAATGCAGTAGGAGTATGCAACCTCGCAACCTGACTCAATCATTATAAGGAGTCAGATATGCTACCTGCCGCCACTCAACACAGGGTAAGCTGATAGTCACTCCCACAGTAGTGACCAAAAACCCCCCAACGGGTTTTGATCTCAAATGAAACAGAAGAACCAAGTACATTTTCGAAACATATTAATCGACTTTTATGAACCTTTAATTCATTTTCCGCTGATAAGTTCTGAATTGGAGTTTCAATGAAAAGAGATTAATTTTTATTTGTATAATTTTGTATATTTTCCCTTACGCATTTTTATTTTTCGAGTTTGTTCCACTAAGAATTCTTTCTTTAAGTGGACTTGTTTTGATGCTGTGTTAAACCTCTTTTACACGATTGAAATTATTATATTATAAAGGATTTGCCTTGTTTTTATTCCAATTTAATAATAAATTCAGATGCTTTAAGTTTATTTGAATTCAATCTTTCAGCTATAGGGCAAGACGGGTTTAAAATTATTTTTAATTCTAATTTATAGCCTATTTTTATATTTCTTTATATATAAGAAAATGCCGAAGGATTTGCGTTTATAACTGCAACAGATCTGTATATTTCATATCTAATCAATTTCCATTTTGTTTTATCTTTTAGTTGCATTTCTGGGGTTATTTCTTAAAACATACAGTTTATTTATGTTGAGGTAATAAAGCATAAAACATCATAAATGAACCCATAAATCTATTCAAATAAATCAACTTCATTTATTACGCGTATTTTATGTTTACAAAACAAAAAACATAAATGCTCGCAGTCGAACAAAAATAGATTTCCCGAATTCTACTTATCGTACTAACATCAGATTAAATTAACATTTTGAGGATAAGGAAGTATTTGGATTTAAAATAAATTCTAATTAAATGCTTATTGTCTGACATCCAAACAGTTTGTATTTTTGGGTTTTGTTTTCTGATATACTTTTGGGATAAATCTTAATGTATTCACAGCAGTTGAGCAAACATCTCTCAGGATGCCACATGAAGGCTAAACAGGCAGACGATGAAGAGTATTTAAGCATTTAAGCATTACTACAGCATAGCATAAACAACAATCAAATGATATCAGCATTTTTCTCCATTTATATTTACTTTATGTACCCACGAACTTTTTTTTTTTTTTTGAGGGGGGATGAGCAGAAGATAAAAAATAGAGGAGCAACAGGGAAGCTAATCTAGAAATTTAAATGATTAGAAAAATCAAAAAATTAATTTTCAAACATTAAGCGTTAAAAGAAAAACGTTTCCAGAGAACTGAATAATCAGTCATTTTTTAAACATTTTAGACAATGAATTTTGTTAGTTTTAAAATGAGGTGTGATATAAAAAGCTCTCATTTTATTTCACAGGATTTTCCTCCAGCTGAAAAATTTAGGATCTGAAAGATCCGAGAGCGGAATCACTAAAGCGATAGGCAGGTTAAAATCCTCTTCACACCTTTAACTTTTTCAGTGACGACGCTTTCAGCGCTCTTCAGATTGATGAAGAAGATTTATTTATTTTTTCCTTCTTCCAACCATTTTTTCTTAGCCTGCCCTTTCACTATACGCGTCTCCAAATTTCCTTTTTTATCCTCAACTGCTTTCGCACTCTCTTTTTATTCCCCCCTTCCTCCTGGCAGAAAGGAATCGAGTTTAGAAACCCGTTGACAAAATGCTTTATATGGACACAAACATCAATCTTTTCGAAACTCCCCCAACCTTTTTTTTCACTCTTTTCCTCGCTTTCCTTATGTGTTTCTCGCTTGACTGCACAAAACGCAGGTATTTCGCAAGACAAATGCAACGAGATTTTTGTCTCAAGGGGGAAGAAGAAGAAGGACACAAATTCCGATAAAATGTTTGGGCGAGTAAGTCCAAAATAGAAAAAACAAATTTTTGCTGCACTGTGATAAATGATCCAGTGCGGTTGGTCACACTTGAAGACTAAGTAATCTCTTAAGGCCCGTCCACACGAGTACGCTCGAAACGTAGCTGACGAACGCGCTTTTACGTTACCAGCGTAAAAGCGTCCAAACGAGTACGCTTGCGAAGAGTGCGTTTAACCAATAGAATTATTTTGCGCAAAAATCACGTGACGCTGTAATATAGCGTCAACAGAGCTGTATCTTATTACTTCGCGTGCTTCTGTATATTTGCAAGTTGTCCGAATCAGATGATTTTTTTAATAGCTGAAATTTTACTATTAAGTGCAATTATTAAGCAGAGGCAAAACCGCAAAAAATGGCAAGAATGAGTCCGAAAGATTTATTTAGAGCGACATGTTCAAAGAGATTTTAGATTTTTTTACTGCCTCGTTTGCGAAATGAATATCCGGAATTATTAAATTCCTACTATTATCTCACACTCTCCCTATATCTTGTTCAAGTTTTCAGTACATAAAATGCTTTTTATTCATCCACTCAAGTTCAAATACAATTTTTTAAACTTGTAGTGAATGACACTTGATGTTAATACAGCTTTTTCGCATATTAAAATTTTTTAAATTTTTAATTTAAAAAAAATCTGTTTCTATTTTTATTTATTTATTTATTTGTATTTTTTAAATTTTTCTTTGTAAACCTAAGTAGGAATTGACTTATTTTTTTTTATTTATTTCTTTTTATATTACTTGTTTTTTAATTACTTCAGGATGAGTATCGACCAGTTTGACAGACTTGCAGATTCTATATTGTATGAAAATTAGGATTTATAAAATTGGTTTGGAATACAGTATATAAAGAGAATTAAATTACTTAATTCTCTTTATATACACCATCCACCATATAATAAAACCACTTCATATTTTTTTAACTCCCCCTCCCTTGGTCTTTTGTTTTTCTTTTTATTTATTTTTGAATTTAGAATGAGGTTCAAACTTTGTACAGTTTATGAGAAATTATGTGCATAATAAAATATGCAATGAAGTAAAAATAAAGAGAATTTATAGATGATATATGATAAAGAGATGCAGATATATTATTACATAACGATTTCTATTTGCAATGCACATTTTTAAACTAAATTAAAAACAATAATAATAATGAATAAAATAAGAAATGAAAACAATGATAATAGGTAAAATAAGAATATAATGATTCATGAATAAATATAAGAAACACGTTTCCAAATGTGAAAAGCTATGTGAATTTATGTACTGGCTACGGGTGAGGTTCGAACTCGCAACCTTTCTATTCGCAAAGCAGAGCGCTGACCACTCAGCTATCTGTGAAAGCAGTGCTTATGAAAAATAATGTAACAAGTAGAAGTCGATGCAAAGGTAATTTAATTAAATTTCAATAAATGATTGTTGTATGACACAAGTTGTAACTTTCCTCCAAAATTTCGTAATTGTATTTTATTGAATACTCTTTCACAGTCAACTGCTTTATTTTAGAAGTTGTTACGAGTATATTGCTGAAGTTAGTTTTTGGTGTATTTAATATTGGGATATTTATAGAGCTTCTTATTACACATGATATAGCCAATATTTATAATAATTAAGGATAATTTTGTAAGGCAGAAACTTTGATTTCGTAGAAACTGTAATTTATTTAGGTTTCTATTACTTACGGTGTTATAAATAGGTGAAGCATATGGATATACTGGTTGGATCATTGCTTTATAAATATACAGTTTCCCCTTTAATGAGAATTGTAAATGTATACCAATATGTACGGTTTGAGAAATCTGAAGATGGCGTGAACAATGCTGATTATTTTATTGCTGTATACAGTTATATTTGTAAGCAAAAACTCATCTCTGTGTGGTTCTGACGGCATATTGAAACGGGTAAGCAAGAAGGTTTTCTGATTATGACACATGATAAGAACTCGTTCGGCTATTGGCTATACGCGCGCGTCGCGGGCGAAAAAGCTGAACAGGAGCGTACTCAGTTTTACGTCTTCTGCGTCATGCGAATTTACGCCGGCGTCAAAAAAGTTGCGTCAACTACGTCCGGAGCGTCCTCGTGTGGACGGGCCTTTACTCATGTCCAAGGGATATTTTCATTACAATATACAGTAAAGTTGAACTGTCTTGCATAAGAACAGAAACATAAGTAATTTTATATAAGACTCTTCAGTATTTTGTTTCTGGAAGCAAGATAAGCTATAAGGATGTCTAAGTTTTGAAAACTGGTAAAAAATTGTCAGTAAAATTTAGAATCTAAAAGGGATCCTGTGTAATTTTAACATTTGGAATTTAGCAGTAGGTTATAATTATGAAATGTGTCCAGCAAGTTAAATATACAATTTACATAACCCATTAAACTGAATGATGCAGAAGATAATGAAATAAAATGATTCTCAGAAGAAACTAATGCATGTCGTTAAAAAAAAACACTGCTTAATATATGAAGAAAACATATGTATAAACAAGGTACTAAGATAAAATTATTCGTATCATAAAATTCTTAGTAAAGACCTTGTAATATCTTTGGATTTAGATAGCTCTTTCCTCATGTTTAATTTTGATGTTAATTTCACGGTAATTAATTTCCTCGTGTTAACGGTAATTAATTCATGGTAATTCACGGTTTCCTCATGTTAAAGGTAACTAATTTCCTCATGTTCACGGTGATTAATTTCCTCATGTTAATTTTCACGGTAAGACATCAAGGCATAACAATTGCATTGGAACAACTTGTTCCAATTGTTATGCCTTATAACTGTTATAATTGTTGCATTTATTCATAATTTTATGAGGGGAGCACTTTTCTTCCATAATGCAGAAAGATTTTATAAAAACAATTCCAGGTGTTTATTGAATATCTTACAAATTAAAATTTTTGAAGTGTAATTTCAACTGTAGGCATATAATCTGGATATATTTTGTTAGCCAAAATTATGATGATAATATTTTTCAGGATAATAAGCGCTTTTTTTCAGCATCATTCAAGATGATTCAAATTTCCATAAAACGTTCATTTTTTTGAAGCAAGGATATTTTTTCCAGTGAAAGTAATTTCCTTCATCTTATCTCCTACTCTTCTTCATTTGTCTTTAAAGCTGTTAGCACACTTTTTTTGTCAAGGTCTTCATAAATTGTTTTATGAGTTTCAATTTTATACAAAGCAATAATAACAGAATTTTTACTTTGTTAGCAAAGTTGTTGAATCATTATCGTCAACTTGAATCATCATGAATGATGCTCAAAAAAGCGCATCTTTTGTACTATTAGCAAGGGTAAATATATTTTGAGCCACATTGGAGAGATTTTTGTAGTAGATAATATTTTCTCAGCTGTTGCTGATTTTAGCGTATTAGTCCAACACAAGAAACGAAATTACGAATTGATATTCTAAGGTCCTGATATATCATTAATTACTGATCGTTGTACTTTGATCTGGATAAGGAATTATTTTATTAGTGTCCTCATTACGATTCTCTCTCATATGCGTGTAGTCGTTAGCGGACAGCAATTATTTTCTGCAACTCATTTCAAGCAAAATCAGACTTCATTCGTAGGATTTTCATGAAAGGAAACACATTAATCGGAAATGAAGCAGAGAGAAAATTACGGGAATCAACTTTCGTCCTAAGCTGTCGTTATCAAGGTTACGACGCAATCAGAGAGACGGAAAATAACCCTGAAGTGTCTATTCTAAAGTAACGGATGATAGACTATAGAATTGGTTAAAAATAAATAAGGAAAAGCAACATGCAGCTGCTTTTTTTCGAACCATATAAGGAATGATTAATTTTCCATTAATATTTATAATATAAATAGTATATGTCAGATACTGCAGGTAGATATATATATCGCTAATAGATTTAATATTGCATAGTACAAACTCTTTAAAGTGTGCTGTACTGTATTACCATTGTGCGTCATTAAGTCAATGAGAAAGTTTAAAACAAGCTTAATTTCACTTATTTTTGGCACTATTCTTCACATTTGGAGCTCCAGTTAAATAGAGCTGGAAGTGTTAGGAATTCAGATAACTGGAATCCTACTAATATCTGTCTCATTATTTAAATAAATATGGTTAATAAGATAACCACATCTCGGTAGCATTTTATATCTTGACTTTAAATTAAATGCTAATTTGAAATGGAACTTAATCTCCTGAGATCTCCGCGAGTCTGAAGTGTTGTATATATAAAACAGTGTTCAAACTATAAATTCAAATGTTGTGTGAGGAACACGATGTCGATTTTTTTAAGTTCATGGCTTGTAAAAGAACGTGTGAATTTTAAATTTCCTAGAAGAGCAATTTCGGAGCTCTCTTTCTTTCGGAAATGTATTTTACTCCTTGAGAATCCAAACTGCTTCTTCACTTTTCTAGAATCCAAAAGCGTGAGAGGCAGACAAAGAAATTCGATTTCAAAACTTTCTCGTCATGCTCCGCAGGACATATAAATCATTCCTATTATTCTGCTCGTGTTCAAACACGTCTCGGAAATGTGCTCTCTCCTCTTACAACTTTCGCAATTCTTTTGTGATTTTGTATACTTTGACTCTCTCGGAAGCTTGTGTTAACACATTTTTCTCACTCGTTGCAATTGTATCGACAACAATCCGTAGCATTCAAACTTCAAAACATGGTAGGACAAAATACCTTTGAATAGCTGATATGTCAAGACAATTAAGCAACGGGATAGTGATTATTTTTCAGTATCAGGAATATGAAATGAAGCACTTAAAGCGCACGTTCTAACCGTATAGTGAAATTAAAAATGTAGCGTCTATTAACGAACTAATATTCTTTTAGTTCTATTATCCTCAATCCTTCTTTTCATTTCAGTTTACATCACGATATATATGCAGTTTTAATTATAATTTAGCGAAGTGATTCCCAACGGAGCCAGTACATCCCCTGGAGGGTCGATGAAGTTTTAAAGGCAGTCAATCATGGTCAAGGGCGATTGGGGGTAGATAGCCGAATATGCACCAGCAATTGAGCGACATAATCAAGATCCTATTGCTTAAAAACTAACTATTCATAAAATTGATTATAATATTCTAGTTAAGTAGTACAAGTATTTGGTAGCTAGAACACTTATGAACCGTGTAGCGAATTATCGCTGAGTTCAAGTGGAACAGACAGGCCCAAAGAAGGGTTAAACTTTATTTCAGCTCAATAATAATTCACACTCTGGGGCTTACAGGAAGCCCCCACTTGGGCTTTAACTTAAGGCAGAAAATTAGAAATTAATCTAATGAAAACTAAACTAAAACTAGCTAAAGATATACAGAAATACTAACAGAGTTGGCCCTTATTCAAGCTCACCGGGGAATATTAGCAGGTGCGTAACAATACGGCTGAACGTAGTAAGATTTGGCTTAAAGCAACAAAGTGGCCAGACGGCAGAACAAGCTCTACTAAGAACTTCTAAGCTCTTCTACTAAATGACGGACTCTTCCAACTTAAATACTGGTTCAACCTGATTTACTTAAATGCGAACATTAAAACACATTCTGGCAACGAATAGTAAGTGGGAAACAAGAGAATAAAGGAAAGCTGAACAAAATTAAAAATAACTAATAGGAAATTAAAATAAACCCATACATGATAATTAATTGTTTATTGATATAAAGCAGCTATAGCTTTATATAAAGTAGCTTATTATATCCCACAGTAAGGAAGAAATCATATAATTTAAATCTGAAGGAAAAATATACAAAACATATGAAGCAAGCAAGAGATGAAGACATTGAAGGAAGATGTTCAGGCACAAGTATTATTCAAAACATAAGTGTAAGCTTAGTTTCGGAATTTAAAATTCATCCGAGAGAAATACCCCCAAATAAATGTTGTTACCAAACCAACGTCATTGACTTCTCTCTCTTCTTACTCAGTAGAAACAGGCTTTAGTCAAGTTAATAAATTTTAGAGAAAACATGAAACAGGTCAAATAATTTTAAACGAGTCAATCTGAAAATTAATTTAAGCAACTGTGTACTAAATATTAAGAATCTAATCTTGTGTACTAAATATTAAGCTCTGTCATCACATCATTTAACACTGGAAGTTTGAAAAATTAGAATCTGTGACTTTTGTATCTGAAATCTTTTTTAAAATTATTAATAAAATTAATAATAATAATAATACAAAAAAAAAAAAAAAAAAAAAAAAAAAGAATTAAACAATGTTAATGCACCAAGTTTTTCAAAATTTTCATTATGTTTTTAGTCTAATTGTTATAAACTCAATTTTTTTAAGGCGTTAATGCACAAAAATTTTTGGGAAATTCCTGGTTTAGACAAACAACTATAATGGAGTTTTACTTTCCCCTCTACTTGCTTTAGAAGTATAAATGTTTAAATGTCATTATACCTCAAGGTTTGTGAATTGCCCCTCAAGATGAATCCCTAAGCGTTCATTTGACTCATAATCTGGTTCAAATACCCTACTTCAATAAATCCTCTTACATCGGTTGTAAAAGATACTTCGAAACTAAAGGAAAAATTTATTAAATCTTTAAATATTTAAATGTTCACGCTTCAGCCAAACTATTTAAATACAATCTTTCAATTAGGAGTTAAAAATAATAAAAAACTAAAAATTTAATTTAAAATTTCAATACATCTTTAGTATTCTTATATTCAAATTTTCATTACTTTCCAATTCCTTTGAAGACGAACTACATTTTGAAATGCTGATTTTTCTCATTCTTGTTATGGTTCTTGTTTTAAAAATAAATATAGCGATGATTGGAAGTACTTAGCATACTTAAAATCCAATTTGTTTTGTTAAAATTCAAGTTATATTCTTTTATTTGTAAGACTTCCTTTCCTTGAAATTCGTTGAAAATTTCTTCAAAAGCGCAGTTTTCATTCACTCTTTTGTAAGGTGCACAAGACCTCCTGCGTTGATTACTCTAATGCTACTTGATATAAAAATCCAAATGTTTTTTACTTTCGTTTCGACGAAGAAAACAGAGTAGAAATTTTAATTTTTATGCTATGTATCTAGCGACGTAACGCAAAGGAAGCAGCATTGGGAATAGCTGTTTACGCTTTCTACCACCACTTCGTCTTTTACTAAGAAATCAATATTCTGAAGCATATTAAAAGCTTTTATAAAATAAGCTTTTTAATTAAAATTCAAAAAGTAATTAATGAACTAATAGGAGAAAAGTAATTTATCATTTGGAGTGGGCTTACATTTGTGATCACGAGGCTGTTTTGATAACATTAAACGATGAGGAAAAATAAATGCCTTTAATTAAGTTAATACAAACATAACCAGAAACATATAAATATTTTCAAAGCATTTTAATTACGAAAAGGCAAAAATTTGTTTATCAACTATCCATAATGATTTTAAAGCGAATTTTTGTTTATGAACTGTTAATAACGTTTATGGAAATTATTTGAGCAATGTTTAGCTCCTAACCGTAATATCGAGAAAACATCCGTTATTGAAACAGAGCATGATAATGTAAAATTAAAAACTAGGCAAAACATCGCAGCCTTGGCAGATGTTTTCATGGACCAGGAAGCAAGGAAATGAAAGGAGCAAGGAAAAGCGAACAGAAATCTAGAAATTTTTTTTTTTTTTTTTTTGCTTCTGAAAGAGATGGACTTGTGTCTGACCTCCCTAAAAATCGATAGAGATATTCAATATCTACATCAAACTAAGATTGTTGCTTTTATTTTTGCTAAATTTAAATGGTTGATTAAATTCGAAATCAAGCTATTTGGTGACATAATCCCTTATTTGGCGACACATCTTCTATCACTTTGTAGTCTTGATAATCTATTGCGACTTCAAAAAATCTTAAGTTTCTGCAGTCTTAAAACTTATGTTTTAAAAAATACTATATAATATTTTGATCATATTAACCGAATTCGTGATCTAAAAAAGCAAGGTATTTTCCTTGTTTTCTCATACAAACGGGGGAACTCAAGCTTCGGGAACTTCTCAACAAACGGGAGAACTCAACTTCGCCAATTCAATAACAATATCCGAATAATAACTTTAACCGCAATCATAGTAAGCAGCGCGAACTGTAATCG
Organism: Stegodyphus dumicola; assembly: GCF_044657685.1. Taxonomy (NCBI): domain Eukaryota; kingdom Metazoa; phylum Arthropoda; class Arachnida; order Araneae; family Eresidae; genus Stegodyphus; species Stegodyphus dumicola. Next base: position 83,176,088 of record NC_140779.1, on the reverse strand, counting down.
GAAGTAAAGTAAATTCTCGTTACAAAATTCATCTAAAATTTTATATCACAAATAATAAAAACAAAATGTGTCCCTGAACGTTTTTTATACTTTTGGAGATGCAATTCGACTAACGTTTTTAGTATTTGGGGATCTGCGGAATTGTCATCTGAGTTTTTAAATAAACATATGGCTTTCGAATTATAATCTTTAAAGAAATTATACAGGCATTATTTTTTGAAATTCATGCAATTAGCTCAGTACGTAATAACATAAATGCATAGCTTGGTGCAAAAATGTTTGAAAGAATACCTTTGGCATATTTTAATTTCCTTTTAATTCGTATTTTGTGTAATCTATGATATCTTTCTAAACGTATCTTCTGAAGAAAAACATTTTCCGGAGATTATTTTTAAATTTTAAACTATTCAGATTTTTTTTATTATTTGGGCACATTTACGTTTTAAATTTTAAACTATTCAGATTTTTTTTTATTATTTGGGCACATTTACTGACGATTTTCCATCTTCTTTTAACATTTTGAAATATTCTTTAAAGCTCATTTTGAAAATCTCATTGCGAAAGAAAAAATGGGCGTATTTTCCTCTTCTATCCAAGCTCATCTGCACGTTTGCTCAATTAATCTCGCATACATTATATATTCTGAATACTTAAATCATATTTATTATTTATAGTTGGATAAAATGTTAAGCGTTTGACTAATTTAATTAGTCCAAAGGGGCTTTGTCCCTGAGGAACTATTGTTTTCCTTTTGCGATTTTGCGTCGAATCATTCTGAATGTCCGGTTCACATTTCAAACCATTGCCACCAAATATTATCACTCTGTATTATATTTGAAGAAATTAAATAATGAAGAATTTACATAAATGTATGTATGTTTCTCGCACTGTGATAAAACAACGGTACCTGGAGCCATTCAATTTTGAATAGCGTAATGCTATTGCTAATATGGGCATCTGGAAGCCCAAATTTGAATTTTGAATTTTGTTTTATTATCGATTTCATATTTTGTAAAACTTTGATGAATTTGTGCTTAACAAACTCAAGGATTTCAAAGAGAGCAATGGCAATGTTGTACAGAAAAAACATTTTTATCTCCAGCGTGTGAGACTGTGTATCGGGGATTCTGAAGATATGTTCAATTTAAAATTAATTTTGCGATATTGCTCTTGAGCTGAATTTTATCGTTTAACCTTTTCGCGACGGCGCACCTTTTTTTAAGACGCTCGTGCGGGACGGAAGGGAATCGAAGGCAGTCACCGTACAGGACGGAGGTTTTGCATCGCTAAGCCTAATTTTATAAAAAAAATCAGGAAAACAAAAATTTCGTTTCTAGCATCGTAAATTTTGGTATCATTTTAGATTATTACTTGAGCTCTTATATATGTCAAAATTAGCACTTAATAACGTTTTCTTTATTTTACACGAAAATATACTTAAAAAATTGCTTATCTTGTAAAACAATTTTCGGTAGCGCTATTCAAATTATGCCAAAGTTTTAGTTGGTAAAATCCATCAATAAAGTTTAAAATTGAATTTAAATGAAATTAAATTTAAATGAAGACTGTGGTAAATCTCGAAGCACGGAGAAGTATCACTTCTAACTCTTAGAAAAAGTATCACTTTCTAACTCTTTAGAAAATGAATCATCTCCCTCATGTGCGTTAATAAATGGTTCACTGACCATACGAGGTATTCTTCCTCTAAAAATGGCGCCTCTCCGCCATGATAGACTGGAGGTGAGGTTTTCCGAAATAAAAAGAGAAGAAACGAAAATATATCTGAAAGCAATGTGAAACGTAACAATTCTCCACATACTAACCCTAAAAGACCGTACATAGTAAAGGAATAAAAAAAGAATAAAAAAAGGAATTGGATATAAATCAGACATGCGAATGTTTTCATTAGCACGCAGCGATTTAAAGAGCTCACCTCTGTTTACGAGCCCACCAGCGGCCGAGCGGTAAAGTCGTTGAACACTGGTAGTTCGGTCCGAGGTTCGAATCCCGCGAACGGGCTGGCTGCATGGGCGTTTTCGTTGTTTTCCCCATGTGTAACGTGTATACGAGCCAGTTTCCCTTAGAAAGTCCTCCACGAAAGGCATCCCTCCCCTTAGGCAAATAGCCCTCGTGTGCTTTGCCATAATTAAATACACACACCTCTGTTTACGCTTTCCCTCTCCCCACCCTCGCCTGAGCTGATGAGAGTAAAATACCAAAGTCAAGCAGAATATATCTAATTCAAGGTCAGGAACCTAAAACTGTGTTCATTTCAAAAGTAATGGACATAGGATACCATCTAGTGGCCTTCAGAAAAACGTTCCATCTTAAAATGCGTATACGCATCACCCGTCCTCTGAATGCAATCTCTAGCGATGCGTGGATGGGACGCCCGGCTGTAAGAGACGTTTTTAGGAAATGCGTATATGGGACACCCATCCAGTGCGAAGAACATAATATTTAATAAATAAAGGTAACACAAAAAGGCTGAAAAAACGCTCCGTTGGACGTAATTTAAAATCTGAAACCTTTCAAATTTTCTTTTTTTATATTAAACTAGTATTTTTTACTAGTAAACTAGTAATTTTTCTTTTCCAGCGATTTTATGAAAGAATAACATCTTTGTTATTTACGATAAAAATAAAATGGGGTTTATCTATCTTTAAATCAGTATATAAATGTATTTAGACCGAATTACTAGGCACATAACGTTTTTTAAAACATCATATTGCATATCAATTACATCTTAATAAAGGTAAATTTGTAAACCCTTGTATCCTTTGCTAGCATAAACGACTAAGGTGAAAGTTCGATTAGCTACTTATCATTTAAACTAGAAGATGAATACAACAGGAAAAGGGTGTAAAAGGCCTTTTATTGAAATCAATTATATTTACAGACGGCACGGATTTACTTTACTTGCTTATAATTTCACCAGCCACTTGTGGCGATAAAGTTAAAGATAACAGTAGCGAACTAAATTAGAAGGTAACGTGGTAGCTCAAGACTAGGCAAACCAATTTATACTAGCAGGTTGACTCAGAAACCTATACCGGCGAGATACTAACTTCGATGATAAGAATGCGAAGCTGAGATTCAAAAGTCAAACACCTGGTAGAAGAAACATCTTGCGCACTCAATAGTGAAAACAGTCTCTGACTAACCTTTTCACAACTTCAGTTTAAATACACTTTTGCTCACCCTACCTCATTTACATATTGGCGAGAAAACGCGAGGGAAACCAGAAAGGACAGGAAAGGCTAATTAGTTGTATCCTAGGTTTTTAACAGTTATCTTTAGTTGAGGCTTCTTTCCTAGCTTTCCTAATTTCAGCTTACAATTTCCCACAAGAATGTAATCGTGATTAATGCAAATGAGGAACAGCGGCATTTAAGTCGATGTTCCACTGACTTAGAGAGCCAGAGATTCTGACTAGCGCGCGTTTGCCATTTGGCTACACTCTGTCTAAGCTATTACTACGTTCGACCGTATTTCAGGCCTTCAATAGCTTCGCCAGTTTAGTGGATATTTAGTGGCCAATTACTTAGAATTTTGATAGCTTCGGCTATACCGTTTTAGTTAAGCATTAATTAAGTTTTATTTCTTAGAACTCTTGAGTTCAAGCCCAACTGGAGGCTTTTCCGTACTTTTTCCTATAGCAGAAATGAAATAACTCTAGAAATAGTGCGCATGCCTTAAAAACTAGAACATTTGAGAACATTTGAGAAAGTATAAATATTGCCCCTAAAACAGCCAAAATGTAGGGGAATAAAGCTCATACCTCTGTATTTTGATTTTAAGATGAAGATGAATTGGTATTCATCTTCAACTCGTTTGATAGGTTTGTGTAAGTTATAAGATATTTTCTCTCTCCCTTCTGCATGCCGTCGTGTTGTAATGGTAGCACACTCGGCGCGTGTTCAAGAGGTTCAGGTTCGAGTCCCGGCGAAGTCACTGCTCATTTTTCACTTCTCCAACATTAAAAAAAAAATTATGACTCCACATTGTCGCCCGAACTAAAAAGGTAGTAGATATTGATTCTTCACCAGCAGGATTTGGCGACTGAATCCGCTAGTCCCCAGTCACCCTTTAAAAGGCGATGTATATAAGGTATTTTCTTCCTGCTTTCTGCATGCCTTCGTGGCGTAACGGTAGGACGCTCGCTGCGTATCCCAGAGGTCCAGGTACGAGTCCGGCGGGGAGTGCACATTTTACCTTTGCCATCATAAAAAAAAACCCTAATAACTCTACAAATTTAGGCGACCATTTATTATCTCTTTTGGCAGTACATACATAAATAGATATACAGGGTTATTTTAAATTCGACTATATATTTGTTTTCAGTTTTAAGCAAATTTTTTTTGGCAGAATCTTTCCGATAGGCTTATAATCAAAACGTCTTATATTTGGAAATATAAGGTAATATCATGCTTATGTTCCAAAAACAGCATACTGTTAAGATTTGAAAGGTGCATCAAAGATTTCACTTCGTAATTTAAGATTCAAAATTACCAATCAAGTAACTTTATTTCTTCTCGCTTTTGTAAGCGTGAAAAGTTGGGAAAGATTCTCAATTGATTATTTTAATTACATATAAAGCAGATTGTTTAATTTAAGATGTAATTCTTATTGTTGCCCATGATGTTTTGTTTTAAAATGCGGTTGTTATTGTTGCCCATGAAATTTCATTTAAAATGTAATTCTTATTGCTGCCCATTCATATTTTAGTAGGAAAATTTCAACTTAAAGGGAACATCACTTAAAGGATGAAGCTTACTGTCAATTAGAAAATAATCGAAATATCTTAGATTATTGATACAAATTTGAAAGGTAAATATGCAAGAATTTATCCTCATACACTTGAACGAAACCATCTAGCATTCTTACTAAATGACAGGTCGAAGCAAATAATTACTTGAAATCAGAGCTGAATACAATCATAAACTCTAATTACTTACATACTATCAATACGTCATTGAATATATCTCAACACTAGTCATAAAAGTTCTTTGAATTCAATGAAATTATATTGCATTTTAATTATTATAGCCTTAAGTGAAAAATTTGCACTAGTCGATAAATTTAATCTTTCCTCTCATTAACAAGGGCAAAAAAGGACATGTAATCTTACAGCTTTAAACGCGTCAGCTAAATTATATATTTTTTAATTACATCCAATAAAATAATTAACTCCTCGTGAATCTTTCCAGTTTTATTCTGCATAAATTGCAAAATTTATTAAGGTGCAAGACATATTACATCACCTTTCTTTATTTTGTCATTTCAATATCCTAAAGTAATTTGACGCGAATATGAAACCATCAACAAAAAAAAAAAAAAAGTTTACAGGAAACGAAATTAAGACACGTTTTTCCCTTCCACATGCATGTCTATTATAGGTAGATTGAGATAAGAAATAACTAACTACCCATTCAAGGCTGGTGCTTGTCTGAATACATGTTACCAATTAAGTTAGAAGGAGTATGCGAGATAAAGCAAGGCAGCTTTGATCAGCGTTTAATGGGATGGCCAATAATTAAGTGGCTCATCATTAGACGACTTCAAACATCTTCTTTCCTTCGGCAGAACGAATTTTGGCTTTTAAGATAATTTCCGTCATCGGTAATTGCTTTTTCTTTTTATTTCAGCGATAAAGCTCATTTTTTATTCTCGCTTATTTTTTTCTTTTTTTAGCATTTTTTAATTCACGAAGTTGTTCGCAGCAATTTATGTCGTTACATATTAGCAGCTCCTAACGATTAGGAAGTAATAAGAAAATAAAAAGAAGAAAATAAGTTTAAATGAACTAGCAGATGGTGCGTAAAAGGTGGTGAGTTGTTATTAATAAGTTAGGAAGTAAATGTAGACGTCATCGGAATTTTTGCTTCAAAAAAAGGTAAAAACTAAGTGCGAATTTGGTCAGTAAAAAAGAACAAAATTAGTTCCTTTTTATTTCAGTTAATTGGTAAAATTTAATCCTTCTTTGGAGCTAATTGTAAATGAAAAGTCTGAATGCTTTCTGAGAAGCATAACGACAATTTTTTATTTTTTTGAAAAAGGTAAAATATCATACATATATATTCAAGGCTTTAGTTAATACGTACACATAAAATTTTTATGAACTTGCATTATGTGAGTGCAAGTTCGCTAATTATTCGAATTAAAGTTGGTATATATATTTCTTTAATCTTTCATTATTATTGCTATTATTTTTGTTGTAATCTTCGAGAAGGCTTTTACAATAAATTAAAAGTATGAATCTTTCTATTTACATTTAAATTTTTGTTATTCGTAGATTTTTAAAATTAATAAAATTTACCATTCTTAATTCTTAAAAATTGAGAAAACTCAAAATGGTTAGCATATTGTATTATTAATTTAAAACGAAAAAAAGGAAAGCATCATTGTGTAAAAACTAGGTATGAAAATGTCAGTTGCAAATTGAGATACAAAAATAATTGTACTTTCTGCTTAGAAAAGTAGAATTTAATGCTTAGAAATGTTAAATCTTTGTCTTTACAAGTTTCTTTGACATAAATTTAAATTTTCAACCACTAATTTAAATTTAGTAATTTCTTTTTTATATTTATTCGTTATGAAATTTGCATTATATGCAAAGAGATTACTTTTATTATTGTGTTACTTTTACTATTAATTTTCAGTTAAGCACATTTTAGCTAACTTGCATATAATAAAAGATCATAAATTCGAAATGTGGTTTTTCTCAAAATATAGCTTCTTCCCAACTAAACACTTGACAGGCTAAGTACATTTATTCACTGCAATGTACATAGAAAGAAAAAACCGTGTCTTCAGCACAGCAACTTTAATGAAAGATTTCTTTAGAGTATATGACTCAGATTCACATAACGTAAATCATGAAATAACATCATTGGCATTTTAAAATATTGAACAAAGCATGAAATTACTAGCGTGAACACGAGCAAAGGGATGTAAAAAAGTGTTAATTGTTAATTTCCATGTTTTTATGTGCTTACCTTCTAAGTTAAAGAAAACAAATTTGTAACTTTTATCTAAAGAACTGATTACTTCAGAAATTCACAAGGGCCCAGAAAAAGATCTCATATGCTCAAGCGAGACACGGGCCATCAATTGATTATCATTAATCTAATATATAAGAATATTTTGTTAATCAATTTTAAGAATTTTACTTAATATGTATTTCTTAGTTTGATGAGAAGACTACAGAGAAGAGAAAGATTTAGACCAGCGGTTCTTAACCAGTGGTACGCGTACCACTGGTTAAGAATTATAGTATAAAACGATATAAAGATATCTTATAAAAAGATAATAGTATCGTATTATTTTAGATCTGAGCGATTTATTACAATGTCTGTACTTTATATCGCCATCATTTCCGGGCTCATATTGCTGCTCTATTTTCAATTAAAAGCATTTTTATGTCGATTTTCTCTCTCTAACAGCCGGTATTTTGTCTTCTTGTTGCTTTGGATTCCTTACTCATCTACGCGATTTAAGAATATCGTCGTTTGTTTTTTAAGAAATCGTAATATATTGTGCATTTAAATATTTTTGGAAAAATAATAAAACAAACCTATATTTTCAAAAGGGGAAAATGGCTAGGACTGACGAAGAGGAAAAGTGAAGATTCACAGGTGATGGATCCAGGACAATCCACTAGCATTAAAGAATATTGAAAAGGGAAAAAAAACTGTTTATAAAAATTAATGAAATTATTTCATCATTTGGGGTTTCTCGGAATGAATATGAAATGGACCCTCAACCTCAGTGTGTTGTTTTCTGTTAACTATCATCCAATCAAAGTATTAAACCTTTGTTAAAAAGACATCTTGAATCTACGCATGCCAATTTAAAGGATACATCTGAAAAATATTTTACTAAGAAATCAGCGGAGTTCAAAAATAGTAAACAAGTAATGAGAGGTTTTCTTACTTCAAGTGAAAAGCTTTGGAAGCTAGTTATCCAGTAAGCCTAAGTATTGCCAAGACTGGACAGGCTAACACTGTTGGAGAAAACGTTATATTACCAGCAGCTAAAGATATCGTTTTAACATTATTTAGTGAAAAGTGGCTGGCGAACTTAAGAATATTCTGTTATCAAATAATAAAGTAAGTCGACAAATTCATGAAATGGCAAATTCTGTACAAGAGTATTCAAAAAGGAAAACACAGTAAGTATTTCGCATTGCAATCGGATTGAAACGCTGGTATAGTGATAGTGATAATGACGGAGGACGTGGCCACCACCCCTTTACTATTAAGTTAATTAGCATATAGGGCCACGTCAGCCCTTATATAGAGTAAAGCCAGAGAGGCCACATGGGAGGCTTGCACAAGGCGCCCAAACCCAACGCCTGGACCATCCAGTTGGCAGTTCCGCGAACCAAATGCCACCGGGTAGACACCCGTCCAAAGTGCCCTGGTCCAGTGATTTTGAATCTTCAAGAATAGCATTGTACTTGGCTAAACAAGGGCAGATATACGTTAGTAGTTATTTACATGCTTCTGTTAATACATATTTGCTGACATGCAATCCAGCACTGTTACATACATATACTTTCTAAATACCTACATGACATTACCTTAATTTGCTACATGACATTACCTTAATTTGGAATAATAAGACATAGCTAGTATATACACTTAGCACAATAAAAATAATAATAATAATAATAATAATAATAATAATAATAATAATAATAATAATAATAATAATAATAATAACATACATTAGGACACGCTTGCCCACACTATATACACACATCGCAGACATACCTAGATTACTTATGCTTGAATGATACTGATTTACATTGAAATTTGCTGACATACTGACCTGTTATATTTACACATGGCATAAGTCTGGACCCATGTCCATTAGCTTATCAAGTATATGAGTAATTTTGTTGGTCTGGTGTCGCTGCTTGACCATAAATCTGTTGAATGCCTCCCTGTTCGTCTGCGGGAACGGAATGTGCATTCTCTCCGTGAGAGGACATACATGAACGTAGTGTTCTGCTGTGCCCAGATCGCCGCAGCAGCACTGATCCGAATTGGAGATTCCAAATCTCTCAAAATATACTGGAAAGGGCCCATGCCCTGTGATGTAATACACCATTTGTGGCCGTACAACCAGTAGTTCCCTATCTACTTTAGGCAGAAATGTATGCGCTCGGCGGCCTGTGTCTTCGTTGTCCCACGCAGCCTGCCAGAGTGCTAGAGCTGTGGCGCGCAGATTCCGTTTTAAATGAGAAACCGGCCATGGGATTTGTACTGGGACTGCTTAGACGTTATGGGCTGCTTCTTTTGCAAGCCGATCTGCAGTCTCATTACCATGATTCCCGATATGGGCTTTCGTCCATTCTGGATTAATTTTTAATTCTTTATGAGCACGGAGGTATTCCTGAATAGCTGCTATTATTGGAGAACTGTGGGTGGGGTTAAGGATGGCGCATAGCGTAGACAGGCTGTCTGTTATTATGTAACTATTGTATAGCCTCTGCTGAATTATCGCTTGCAGTGCATAGCTTATAGCTGTGGCCTCGCTTTGGAAGACATTATTGTGCGCTTCCAGATGCCCCTTCCATTGGCTTACTATTCTACCCTCTTTAAGTGCTGCATATGCACAGCCCACACTGTCGTCTATTTTAGATCCATCCGTATAATAGGTAACATCTATGTTCGTGGATCTTGTGGTCTGCTTTAGGTTGACATTAACACCCCGTCCTTGCAAAGACGGGTGCCTGTCAAGGCTGATGACTGCTCTTTCGAGGTTATCCGCAGTAAACACCTCTTCTCCAAATTGCGTTGTTTGGCCGAGTTGCTTGACTATCTGGTACGTAGCTTTCTTCTCGACACTAATGGACAAGGGTAGTATGCCAGCCAGGACTGCCAGTGTATTGGTCGGGGAAGTTCTGAATGCTCTCGTGATATTTAATAAAAACGGCCGTTGGATGCTTTGCAAATGCTTTACTTTTCTGCCCTGCATCGGTAAGGCCCAGACAGCTGCTCCATACGTCACGATCTTCTCAGTGACGGTGTTATAGATGATCTTGAGGATATGGGGGTTGAGACCCCAGCGATATCCTTTCATCATCTTGAGCTGCTGAGCTTGCTGTGCGCTGTTTAGGGAGAGCACATGCGCTATCCAATTCAGTTTGTCATCAAATATTATTCCCAAGTATTTGAGTTCTCGCTTGATTGCAAGTCATTTCCCATTGAGCGTGATGCGTGGTTGTCGCGTTAGGGAGCCTCCCTTTTTTTGGAATCAATAAAACTTGGGATTTTTCTTCGGCAATCTTCACCTTCAGCGTTGCACATCGCTCCTGAAAGAGGTCGCAGGATTCTTGGCAGTTTCTCAGCAATTGCTCTCTAGTGGGGCCTTGTACTATGAGTGCCGTGTCATCGGCATATGCAACTATTTTCGTGTGACTTGGCCACGACTGTGTAAGTATATTATTGTACGTTAAGTTCCATAGGAAGGGTCCCGCGCAGGAACCCTGCGGACATCCCCTTGTTTGATTAATTTGTAGTATGGAAACGCTGGTATAACGAAATTTGTTCAATTATTAGTTTATATGCCTTTTGAAGAAGATAAACGAATTGCCGAAGGTTATTTCTCAAATAAAGAAAGTCGCACCTGACACCCCGAAAACCTGAAAATCGTTTTGAATCAAGTTGTGAAAATTGTTAATTTTATTAAAAGCCGATCTTTAGATTCAAGAATATTTACGATTTTATACCAAGAGATGGGCAGTGAACATAAAACACTTTCATAACATACCGAAGTAATGTGGTTATCCAGAGGCAAAGTTTTAAATAGTCTTTTTGAACTTCCATCAGAAATTCAAATTTTCCTCTGTGATTAAATATTTAAATGGCAAAAATGTTTATTCAGGAAATTATGGTTGGCGCGTTCAGAATACTTAGCTGATTTATAGTACGAAAAATGAAATAAATTTAGGATTACAAGGACAAAGTGTTAATTTGTTTACCATTAGAAACAAAATAAATGCAATTATATAAAACAACTTGAGCTTATAATCAAAGAATTGGATAATAATATTTTAAACTTTTCACCACTTTTAAAAAGCTTTTTTACAGAAAATAATTTGAAAATAAAAGAAGAATTAGCATCCGACATTAAAAATCATTATTTTTCATTGATAAATAATTTCAACATGTACTCTTCCGAGTATTATGAAAAAAAAAAATATTAAAAATCCGTTTTGTTCAAATGTATCTGAAATTTTATCTCGTGAAAAAAAAGAATTGATGGAAATTTCCTGTGATCGAACTCTGACTGAAGATTTCAAAAATAACACACTTGCAAACTTTTGGCTTAACCGAAAAAAAGAATTTAAAGGCATTTCAAATAAAACTATTAAATTTTTTGTAGCCTTTTTGCACAACCTATTTGTGTGAACAAGAATTTTTCTTTTAAGTCATATTTAAAAAATAAATACATAACAAAATTAAAAGTGGATCCTAATTTACGGTTAAAACTAAGTGAAATGAGAACAGACATAAAGAAATTGTTCTCTCTTAGACAGGTCCAAATTTCACACTAAATTTTAGAATTAAAGTATTATAAATAAAATTAAAATCTTAAAGATAATTAAATAGTTATCAATTTTTAATCTAATATTTTTTATGTTTCATGTTGCTTTATGTGTGCATTTTTAATTCAAATAGCCAATAGGTTACGCAAATGGCAAAATATATATTTTTTAAATAGTATTTCTAATGTGAAATTGAAAAATAATCATTGTAAAATATAGTGATGATACTAAAATTTAAAAAAAAATTTTTTAGATGGTACGAGTTAGTTAAAAGGTTAAGAACGGCTGCTTTAGACTAAATAAGATTGGGAATATTAGCAATGTACTAGATGTTGTGTAGAGAATTTGTCTGATAGCGTTTTAAAAACTAGGTGAATGATTTTCTGATTTATGGAAATCTTAATTTTATTTGATTCTGAATTATTTATTTTAATGCTTTAATTTTGGGGAAAAACAGATGCTTCTGGGAATATTATTTAGTTTAAAAGAATATTATTTATTTTTCTTTTATTTGCAATTTTTGTACAAGCTTTGATTCATTGTGAAAAGAAGCAGGGAAAGGGAGGCAATTTTTGCTAAGTCATGATTTCGCGCGCCTTGTCCTTTAGAATGTTCTAGAAGGAATTTCATTGTGTAGTTGACCTTAAGACAGGAAGTACGTGACAAAAGGGTCAAAGGTTGCTACTTGACTTTCAATGTAAGTCATTCAGGTTTTTGGCGATTGAGGGTCCGGTTGTTGGCTAAGTGAAGAAGGGTGCGCATGCGCGATCACCCCTATTTCCGCATTCAGGGGTTGAAAACGCAAATTTTGCCAAAATAAAGGGGGCGATAATTGAAGCCATAGTGGGAGCCCGCGTTTGTGAAGGAGACGAAGAAAATTTGAGTTGAATCACTCTCTGGCTGGATGGACTTACTTTAGGACGTTAAGGCCCGTTTCCACTACTGCGTATGCGTTGCGGTGCGCATGCGTTTCTCCAATCAGCGAGCGAATTCACTTTGATTGACATCTGCAATCCGGTCGGTGTGCGGTGACGGATGACATACGGATGGAGTTCAACAATGTTCAACTTCTATCCGTATGTCTGCGGTTGCGTTGGGGTCACGTGGTGAAAAAGGAGCAATCAGGTGCAGTGACTAAAAATTAATGGCGGCAGAAGTAGCGATGAACACTCGCTAATAGGGAAAGAATGTTTTGCTAAAAAATACTTATTTCTGAATTAACATTATAGCGAGAAATCTGCGTGCTGAAAATGACAGCAATCAGCTGAATTTAGTTTAAAATGATAAGAAAAACAAGATAACTGCAACTACAGTACTTGTTCATTCAAGAAAATCAGCGGCAAAAATTATCATTCCAAGTCCATGAAATAGCAAAATTTGTTCTGATAATCATTTTTTAGTTCTGCATACTCATTTAGCTTTAATGAAAATGAATGTCTCACTATATCAAACTGCTATAGCAAATTAGATATGATTAAAAGATTTGCTATTTTTTTCTTTTGAAACAGGTAAAAACTAAAAACGTTAATTATAAATTCAATTTGATAGCCTTTTAAATACTCCAGTTCATTGAAGAGTATGTTAAATTTGTATTTCCCTTTATAAATATATCTTTTTGGATAACATATATTTGTAAGCACATGAAATATATTTTTAGCAGCCCGTTTAACTTCAATCGGAACGCCACTTTAAAAGATAATGATTTTTCCAAAAAATGTACTAGAAGCTGAAGAACAAACTCTGGTGAATTTTTCAGACAATAGCAAAGTGAAATAGGACCAAAAAACTTAAGTTTTAAGAATTGATTTACTTGATGATGTATATAACCCAAAATATGCATACGACTTACGTGTAATCCTAGCTTAGTGGTAAAGCTGATGGTAACGATGTCCACCTTTTTGGAGTCGTGAGTTCGAATCCCATACGCTTTTTGCACCATGTCTGCAACTTTCTTACCTTTTTATTCCAATTTGATCTATATTCGTGTTTTATAATTTATTTCTATTATTATATGCATTAAATATATTGTTTTATTTATGCTCTTATTTATTTAAATTTTTCCCGCAAAAAAGTTTGAAAATTATATAATACTAATTTAAAGCATATCCTGTACATATATATTTGAATTTAACAAACATTCTCTATTCGTAAAAAGCAAATTTAAAGTTAATTAAATTTAAATGAAATTTAATGCAAACAAAGAAATGATTAATTATTGCTGTGCAAGTATCAAAATCCATGAATAAATATATAATTCCAAAAATTTATTAATCCTTAAAAAATTTATAAAAATGCATAAGTGAATAATGGGATAGATTATTAATCCTAAAAAAATTATAAAAATGCATAAGTGAATAATAGGATAGATTATTAATCCTAAAAAAATTATAAAAATGCATAATTGAATAATAGGATAGATTTAATCCTAAAAAACTTATAAAAATGCATAACTGAATAATAGGATAAATAAATTTTTGGAATTATATATTTATTCATGGATTTTGATACTTGCACTTGATTTACATATGCTCTCAGAATTTAAATGATATTGTATATTAGTTCGCAGCAATAATTAATCCTTTATTTGTTTGCATTAAATTTCATTTAAATTTAATTAACTTTTAATTTTTACGAATAGAAAATGTTTGTTAAATTCAAATTTCATTCCTTGCAGCAATGGCGCAAGAGAATTATTTAAATTTAATTTATTTTGAAACCCTGCAGATATATATATATATATTTTCGTTTCACTTTTATGTGAATGTATATACATGTGCTCAGACTTTGGGATGTTTACGACTCTAAACTTTCATTCCAATTAACATGAGACAGTATTAATGCCCTAAACATTTTTTTAACAAAAAATTACTATAATAATTGCTTTTAAATTCAGTCCTCTCCTGCAGAAGCGCAGGAAATTATTAATTAAATATTTCCATTTTCTTTACCTAATGTGTGTATATATAAAGAGAAAAATCTTATTTTTATAACTTCTTGTATAAAAAGAGATATGAATTAAAAATGTTTAAATTAAAAATAATATTTTATGGATTATGTATAAAATATAACTGTCCATAGTGCATTTTAAAACAAACGAGATTTCTAATAAATTATCCAGCTATGACCCTGAAGTCAGCGGTATACAAGCATAGCAAATTTTGCTTAAATATTGTGAACCTTTCCTTACAGTTGCTCTGTACTTTTAAAGTACCAACTATTTTTTAATCCCTTTAACTTTTTTATTTTAAGTTATTTATTTGTTTACTTTTTCACTAACAGTACATTTTAGTTTTAATAATATATATATTATTTCATAATATTTAAGGCTTCTAGAAACACAATTTTTTTTTTAAAATTTAGTTCAGCTTCTATGGAATTCGTGATGTTCATAATATGCATTATAACCTTACTTATCTAAAATTCCATATCAAATCCAAAACAAACAATACTCGCTTAAGCGGGAAAAATTCAGATGTTCAGCGTCGTAACTTGCGAACTGCTTGCGCCAAAATATTACAGTGACACCTAGCGGCGGAAAATGAAAATATTTTACGCATACGCAGCAGTGGAAACGCTTGTACGGATGCCGTAGGCGTGTCTTCAATTGACGCAACGCGTTCGTACGCAGTAGTGGAAACGAGCCTTTACTCTTGAAAACGGGCTTGAAAGCGATAGACAAGATGTAATTTACGAAGAGAGATGTTTTCCGGCGGGGAGCGGCAAATATGCTCCCCGGCCGCGTTTTGGTTAAGAGGCGAGACTTACTGGTTTGCTGAACTTACTTTTGGAGGTTACTCTTGAAACTTGCTTGAAAAAGATGTAATTTACGAAGAGAGATGCTCCCCTGCCGCGTTCTGGAAAAAGGCGAAATTGAACTGGGCGAGTGACTTAAGACTTTCAAGACCAGGCGAATAGCCGTGCTGGGCAGTAGTGCTCCTGTTTCTGTTTTCCGGAGTTAAAATAGCTTCGTCGTTATGAAAACCAGTTACCTGCGTGTGTGTTTCGTCAATAGTGCCAGGACAGGACGATGTCTTCTGAAACTTCCATTTGTGACCGTAAAAATGAGCCCGCCGACGTCAACGCTTATTAGGATACGAGTCCTCCACTTCAAGACGTCCTTCCAGATAAGTCATTTTTTTGTGTTTGAACTTTAAGTAAGGTTTCAACGATTTCCTTGGAATGTAAAATAACAACGTTGAATCTTAATTTAATTCACAGGCTTTCGATTGTTTCCCTTTCCCCTTTTAAATTACCAAGACAAACCTTAAAGTTTTTTTATATGAATTTAAATGTAAAAAAAAGTAAATGACAAATTGAAGAATTCCCCCTTAGACTCTCTGATGAGGATAAGATTTTATTTTATTGTGATGAATTGGAATAAACTGATATTTAATCTGGAAACCTATTACAGTATGTTTCTTTATATATTTAATATGTTTTTCCTATATATCTTGTATATGTTTTCTTATGTTTACGATCCTCTCACGGCGCGGTCCCGGGATGCATTTTTCACAACGCAAATGCATTACCGTTTTACCTATACGATCACTAAAAGTTTGGTAATTAGCAAATTCTTAAGAGTTTAGTTTCCTCCCTAAGAGGAAGTAGAAACCTCTCATGGCAAGTAGCTATTTAACAATGGTGCCGTGAGGTAAGCTTCATAACAATGGTGCCGTGATATAAGCGATATAACATAGATAAGCGATCGACATTTCCGTTGATCACCATTCAAACAATTCACTCTTTATCAGAAAATATAAAGATTTAGAAAACAGCAATTTTTACTGAAGGTTAGGTTTATTTATTGCAGGTCTGCATATTACGAACTTAATTTAAGACCGCAGCAAGTTTCTTGTCCTTTGTTTAAACGGTATTGTCAAAACAGAATTTGGAATTCTACCTTTCATTTGTGAACTGAATGAAATTCTGTCTCCCTAAGCATTTTAATTTTATAATTAAGAATATTTTAAAATGAATATATGTATTTAGATTTTTAATCTGTATTTCATGTGTGTTTAAGTTTGGCGGGCTTCATTGAATTTATCTAACAGTTAATTTTTATTTTAAAGCAGCTTTCCTTTGATACTCGTTTTCAACCCATGCTTTCTTGCTAGAATGTTACTAAGCTATCGTGTGTGCATTCAAATGAGGTAGAAAGAAGGGTGCGCTAAGGAGTGCAGAATCGCCCACTCATTAGCGCGTTTTTCAAAATCGTCAACTTTTCGCGCTCTCGCGTCTTGTGTCCTGGATTTGCAACGCCTCCAGAAGACACTACGCAAGGCGCATTTACGATGGCGAACGGGTAAAATAAATACAAAATAAAAGTTGAAGCAAAATGTTGAAAACTGAAAATCTTTTAAAAACAAAATAATACTTTAAAAAACAAACATGGTTAAGAAAACATAGTAAACTTCAAAAACTTAAAATTTTTACAAAAGCCGGAAGAATTAAAATACATTCACCTATAAAAAATTGGGGAAAGTGAAGAATCATCCACGGCTTGACGCGTTTTTAAGAATTGCCCAAACTCGGTATCCATGTACACATCGACCTATCTTCACTTAAAAAGTCAAAGAAAATTGACAAAAATTCAATTCGGAACTACTCTTAATTGCGCCCTCAGGTGGCCAAATTTCTCGCCAAACATTTTTGGCGAGAAACTCCACGGTGCCATGTTACTATCTAAATTTTGTGTCTTAGCTACCACCTACTACCTTCATTTTAAAGATTCAATGATCTATTTGACAAAAGAAATATTTAAAATATAGTAACAAGTTCCAAATTTTTATTTTTACAACTTTAGTTATCAGGTTCAATGTTCCGCCTTACTTTCTTTGGGAACATGCACAGACCTGACTCGGAACAGGGAGCTTACTAAAGCTATGTTCAATAACTGTGGGAAGTAGACAAGATACACAGGAAGGGTATACAAAACCCTTTATTTTTCACTCTTTACAATAATTTCCGTACTTCGGAATACAGAGACCAACTACTTGTGGTCTGAACGTAAGAATATAAAAATATAACTAAACTCTAACTTAACTTATAAACGTGGAATAATAAACGTGGAAGATTGGCCTTATATTAAAAGGAAGCCGTATGTAGTACAGAGAACTGTTAACACTACAATACGTTTAAAACTTATCACGAGGATTAAACCTCTGGCCTGGAAGGCAACCAGCAACCGAGTAAAACTTCTAAGGCAAGCGGCCTGCTTCGACTAACTCCTTCCTCTCTCTCGCTTGGCAAAAAGCCACAACTTAAGTACTTGGCGTTCGCCAGACAAATTTTGCATAAATAAGTTAACGCTTTTAATTCTGGCCGGAAGTAGAAAATAAGAAGTGATAGTAAAGATTTAAAATAAAATAAACGTTAGTAAAACTTAAGATCCTTACATACTTCCCGCCAGAGTTAATTAGTTTGAAACTGAGGTCTAAAACGACCTTGTTGAAAACTTTTAGCTCTAGAATCTAACGCGAGGCCAATCTTTTACAAACATTTCTCACTAGAAACTAGAAATTTAAAAAAAAAAAAAAAAAATTTTTACAATAGCAGCTGCATGGACACCCAATTTTTCATCTGTACTGCATCTAAACAGGAGCTTTTATTCAAATCTGGTTCCTTCCAGAAATCTGGAAGGAAAACTAGTTTAATGAAATGTTACACAATGAAATGGCAAGTAACATGCATATTTATATTTCTCTTAACAATCTTATTTCATTCATGACTATTTTAATTATCTCCCCCCGTGCTCTCTCACATGTGTTGTAAAACGAATGTGTTTATGTATACGTGTTCAACACTGCCTCCTACAATCAAAACACTAACGTGTTAAAATTCAACATGACAAGACCTCGTAACACACCCTATCTTCAACTCTAAACCCTGAGGTACTATTCTGAAAGTGGCTAACTCTGAAGTGACGCGTCAGAAAGCCTAACTCATTCATTCAACCTTTAACACATATTCACCATAATTTGGTCTTTTTACAGTCACACGAAAAAAAATTTTTTTTTCATTACTTTCACTTATACCATATCATAGTATTTCTTAACATTTAAAATAACAGTTCACATTGTATATAAGAACATATTAACATGCCGTTAATTTTACGCATTTTAAAACATACATTAGTAGTACATTGTTAACTTCTATTCTTTTCCAAGCAAGTGCCAATTCTTCTACATTGAAATACTACATTTCCAAAAGTCTTTCAGACT
Organism: Stegodyphus dumicola; assembly: GCF_044657685.1. Taxonomy (NCBI): domain Eukaryota; kingdom Metazoa; phylum Arthropoda; class Arachnida; order Araneae; family Eresidae; genus Stegodyphus; species Stegodyphus dumicola. The sequence continues at coordinate 83,157,308 of NC_140779.1, read as the reverse complement.
AAAACTTCTTTCTTGCCAGAATGTTTTAAATAAAATTTATACAATAACGTTTACAATATTTAAGTATTTACATATTTCTATTACACAACAACTTTAGTTTTACGCGCGAGTAATTGAAAAACATAATACCAAAATCGGTAACAACTCATTTCTCGCCTTTTTGGCGATAAAGGTAGACCTCACATGAGGTAAAACTTCTTGAAATCTACCACTTGCAGTAAGAATGAAAGATTAACTTAAGTTTGCAAAGTAATATAAAATTTTACTTATCTTTGTGATATTCGGACATTCTTTTCTGAGCCCAGTCCCGGAAGGTAGCGCAGATTCTGGTTTGATTTATCCTCCTTCTTGTGCGGGCTCGCCCTTCAGTGCTTTCCTCTAGAAGCTTTCTTTTTCCTCCAGTTCGGTCACCCTTGAATACCTTCTTTTTCGCCTCTGCCTGTGGTCTTGGCCGTTTGATGGCAGCTGGTCTTGGCGGAACCGGGACACTTCTTTCGCGTTCCTGCTTGGACCTCGTTGCTGGCCGTTCAAATTTTCCTTGTAACGTTTCCTCCGCCGCTGATGGCCCTTCCGCAGTTCGGCGACTTTTGCTGCGGAGAGTTCTGTCGGATGAGTCAGTCTTCCGTTTCACAGCCGGGTTATAGTTGCCGTCCTTTCTCCCGGTCCTTTCCACATACGTCGTCCTTCTCCCTTCTTCATTCTGGGGATGTTCGTGAACTCTGTTTTCTGGACGGTGGAACGGCTTCTTTTTCTTTTTACCTTCAGTTTTTCCGCGGGGCAATTTTCTTTTCACTTGCTTCTGTCTCTCATTGGCTTGCCCTTGTACTTGTCGTTTTCCCACCTCTGGAACTTGTACCTGCGGTGTCTGCCGTACCGGATCCTGCAAAAGATCTGAAAAGATTTTCATTTTATTACGATCGAAGTAGGGTTTAATTTGATCCATATTTGCGGAACAGGTTTCACCATTTCTTGCCTTTAACACTACAACAGCGCGAGTTATTTTTTCTATAACATATGGTCCTTCAAAGCGTGGAAAAAATTTGGCAGTTTTATCTTCTGGTGCTGAAGAAAGTGAATGCTTAATTTTTAAAACTTCATCCCCTACTTTATAAGTTACTCCCCGTCGTTTCAGATCATAGTATAACTTCTGTTTTCTTTGTGCTACTTCCGTATTCTTTTTTGCTTCTTTTATTAGTTTTTCTATATCACCCATTTTAAATTCTGGGGCTCTTTGTTGCACATAAAATAATTTATCTAACGGCGTTATAATCTTTCTGCCTAAAAATAACTCAGCAGGAGTTTTGCCCGTTGTATCATGTTTTGCGGTCCTAAGGGCGAAAGCAAATTCATTGACATAGTTATCCCAGCTTTTATGAAAATTTTTAACATAACTACGGATAATTTTCACTATATTTCTATTGACCCGTTCCGCTATATTTGATTGCGGCCGATACGGGACAATTTTTAAATGACGTATGCCCAGTTTTTGGCACATGTCTTCAAATACATTACTTACAAATTGAGGACCATTATCCGATATAACTTTTACGGGCGCCTCGTATTTTAAAATATATTTATTTAAAATAGAATCAGTAACTAATTTCGCGGAGGCTCGTTTTAAGGGAACAATTTTGGTCCACTTACTAAAATCATCAACCATAACAAGGAGATAGCGACTTTTATTTAACTGACTTTTTGGGAAAGGGCCCAATAAATCGATGCCAATTATTTCATTTGGAAATTCGGATTTAATACTATTTAGAAACCCGGCCGGGCGGAAATTAATATAATTAACTGCTTGACATGTTGGGCAGGACTGGACATCCGCTCTTGTTAACTTTTGCAGTTCAGGAAAATAGACTGCCTCACGTACGCGTTGTATAGTTTTTCGAATACCAGCATGAGAAGCTAAAGGGCTGTCATGCAACTCCTGCAGGATATTTAATCTAAGACTAGCTGGGATAACAGGTCGAAATTCGTTGTTGGAATTTGTAGTTTTTGTATAAAATAATAGACCATCTATTAGTTCGTAATGGGCCGCCCTATTTCTTATCGCCACAATATCTTGGTGGCTAAAATTTTCAGGATCCTTTAAATACTCATAAATGCTTCCAAACTCAGGATCCTTACCCAGTTCGGTTATTACAGTTTCTCGGGAATTTATTGTACATGCTGTGAGCATTGCCACCTTTACAGTATTACCTTCTTCATCTATTTTAATTCTGGATAGGGCATCTGCTACGATATTTTCCTTTCCGGGGGTATGCTTGATTACCAGATTATATTTTTGTAGCTTGAGTGCCCAACTTATTAACCTTGGGGATAAGTTTTTCCCTGAGTACAATCTAGTTACCGCCGCACGATAAGAGTACACTGTTATTGGCGCCTTTCCAAAATAGACTCGGAACGTTTGCACTGCTAACAGAACTGCAAGTGCCTCTCTCTCGTTCGCGGAATAGTTTCTTTGTGTTTGATTTAAAATTCGGCTAAAAAATGCCACGGGCCGCTGATTATGTGAAAGTGCCGCTCCTACCGCATAATCCGAAGCATCCGCTGAAATTTCTAAATTCTCATCCTTTTCAGGAAATTTCAACACAGGGGCTTGCGTTAATGCTTGTTTTAATTTTTCGAAAGCACGGACGGCTTCGGCCGTCCACGAGAATCTTGCCTTTTTTCTTTTTAATTTTAACAATGGTTCAGCAATAGCTTCAAAATCTTTTATAAAGGACCTATAATATGAACAAAGTCCTAGAAAAGAAGAGAGCTTCTTCGCCGTGTTTGGAGTCGGATACTTTTGTACAGCAATTATTTTTGATTCGTCTGTCTCGATTCCTTTCTGAGATATCTTGTAACCTAAATATTTTAATTCAGGGGCTGCAAATTTGCACATTTCGACATTAACTTTTAGACCGGCCTCATTTAATAAAGAAAACACCTGTCTTAAATCCTGTACATGTTGGTCTAGATTATCACTAGTAATAATGATATCGTCTAAATAGATAAATGTGGACTTTCCGAGAACAGGTCTTAACACAATGTCCATGCATCGCTGAAATGTTGCCGGTGCCCCTGAAAGGCCAAACGGCATATGCAGAAATGCATATGTGCCAGACTTGGTTATAAAAGCAGTCTTAGGCACGTCCTCAGGTCTAAGCCCTATTTGAAAATAACCAGTCGTTAAGTCGTCATTTTGTAGACGTTATGTTCCTTAGAATTTCTTCAATAATAGGTAACGGATATACCGGATATTTAGTTATGGAGTTTAATTTACGGTAGTCAATAGTGAATCGCCACATTTTTGGATGTGTCAATGGATAGTCATTATTTTTCTTACATAAAACCACCGGGCTAGCATAACTACTTGAGATGGGCTTTATGATCTTTTTACGTAGAATATCTGTGATATGCCATTCTATAATTTTTTCCTTATTCTTATCATACCGGTATGCTTTGTGGCGAACTGGCATTGAATCTCCGGTGTCAATACTATGGTTAGTAACCTGAGTAAATCCTGGAATATCACTAAATAACGAAGCAAATTCACTTACCACTTGTCGGATTCTTCGTTGCTCTTCATTAGGCAGGTGGTCAAGGTTTAACATCGGCGGTTCAGCCTTTTCTTCTCGAACTGGTTTCATCGTCAGCTTAAGGGACGCTTCATTAAAATCCAGCGTTGCTTGTGCCTCTGTCCTAAGATAATATGTGTTTGCAGATTCTTTACTATGAAAAACATAACCTTTACTTGTTCGTCCTTGATACGGATGTATAGCGGTAATTTACCTATGCACTTACATCTTTCTCCTTGCGCAGCTAACACTGTCGTATTATCCGGATTATATATGCGATATTTACGAAAATACTTCCTAAAAAAATCTTCTGCCACACAGGAACACTGCGCGCCTGTATCCAGGAGTGCGGTGGCTGGGATATTGTTCACCAACACTTCAATCTTCGCAAGAGTCAAATTTTTCACCATTACTGTATTTAACTTCAAGGAAGAGGGGTTTTCTTGGCCTTCGGATTTCCGCACCCTCCCGTCAGCAGAAATCCGTTTTAGTTTAAATCATTTTTCATTTCCATGCTTTCCTTCTTTTTCCACTGGCCTTGATACTTTTTTCCTGGATTGCTATTGAACTGCCGACGTTCGCCGGCTGTTTTTGAATGCTCGGGTTTCCTTGCCCACTGATTCGCTTTGCTTCCGTAGCCGAGTGCTTGACTTTGCTGTGGTCTTGGCGCACCAAATTGGTTTCGTTGTTGATATTGGCGTCTTCTTTCAATGTCCGCCGTTCTTCTACTTTCAAACTGGATTGCTAGCTCAAATAACTTTTCCAATGTAGTCGGATTTCTTAATTCAATAAAGTCTTGCACTTGGGGAAGTAACCTCGGCAAAATCACTTGAATTATCTCAGGATCCGGACGGTTTCCATACAAGAGTTTGAAGACGTGAATTTTTCTTAAAATAAAGCTTGAGAGATTTTCGATTCTTTGCTGATATATGCTGAAAAGTTCCGTTTCTAATTTCGCACGATCCCTTACGACAGGGAAGGCTTTTACTAGGGCAGTCTTGAAATTCTCGTAAGTATAGGTGGGACTTCCTGCTTGACCCAAGAGACTTCTGCCTATACATTTGAACCAGTTAAGCGCTTGGCCCCTCAAAGCGCTGGTAGCTAAGGTAACTTTTTGAAACTCGTGCACGGGGTAGAGCATGAAGCGGTCATCCAATTTTTCCAAAAAACTGGTTACCGGTGAGTTTCCATTAAATGTTGCTTCTGGTTTCATCGAATAGCGCATGGTCTGGACGATGTAACCAAATCCTTCCAGGGCGGCAGCTGGCATTTCTGGATTCTGAGCCGCTTCTGCAGGCAGCACAGGTTCTTCTTGAAACTCGGCCATGGTTATTCTTCTTCGTTGGGCGCCACTATCAGGTTCAATGTTCCGCCTTACTTTCTTTGGGAACATGCACAGACCTGACTCGGAACAGGGAGCTTACTAAAGCTATGTTCATTAACTGTGGGAAGTAGACAAGATACACAGGAAGGGTATACGAAACCCTTTATTTTTCACTCTTTACAATAATTTCCGTACTTCGGAATACAGAGACCAACTACTTGTGCTTTGGAATAATAAACGTGGAAGATTGGCCTTATATTAACAGGAAGCCGTATGTAGTACAGAGAACTGTTAACACTACAATACGTTTAAAATTATCACGAGGATTAAACCTCTGGCCTGGAAGGCAACCAGCAACCGAGTAAAACTTCTAAGGCAAGCGGCCTGCTTCGACTAACTCCTTCCTCTCTCTCGCTTGGCAAAAAGCCACAACTTAAGTACTTGGCGTTCGCCAGACAAATTTTGCATAAATAAGTTAACGCTTTTAATTCTGGCCGGAAGTAGAAAATAAGAAGTGATAGTAAAGATTTAAAATAAAATAAACGTTAGTAAAATTTAAGATCCTTACATAGTGACATATTGCATGTAAAATATAAATTGCATGTAAATTTTTCCATTCTGAATCACATATATAGTAGGCAGTATATTGTATAGTACCAACCCACGAAGATATTGCATAGTGAAGATAGTGTATCTTGACGACAATGTAGTGTCAGATAATGAATGTGTGAAAATGCATAGAGAATATAGTCACTGATTATGGCTTTGCCGAATTGTAAAGGGATCATCCTAAATTCACAGCATAGTAAGATTATAAAGGTAAGAATTGTGAACTTAGTGGAAGAAGATAATAAAAGATGTAGCGCCCAGTTTTCATAGACAACATCGGACTGGTTCTTTAACAGTGCGTGCTGTGTATGTTAGCAATTCAAGCTTCAATGCCTTGATATGGCTGTTTTTTCCTTTTTAGGTTAGGGGGAATGTGATTGCTAGCCCTCACATTTTTCAGTCCGAATTCCATTTCGACAGTGGTAACGAATCTTCGCTTAAGAAATTATAAATAGATCGGGTTGAAAGTCACTCTCCCCCTCGCGTCACTTTTCAGCGTATTCCGAGGAAGCGAGAATGAGGCCTACAAGACATGTCCGTAATTTTTCTCCTCTTGCTTTATCATAAAATATTTCTTTCGTGCCGGTGGTCGAACATGAACTATCTCTTACTTGGGGGGGGGGAGATATTTTATAAAAATCATTTTGTCATTAGTAATACATGAAAGTAACTTCGAAGTTTAAATATTTTTTGCTTGAATTTGCTTGCATTGATACCAATCTCTTATATTCAGCTTTTTAAGAAAGATGAAGTTTTCAGGACAGAATAAAAACATTCTAGTGCTCATATTCTTTGATTTTAATTCTCTTGCCTTATTATTCTCTTTTAGGATAAAAATATTCCGGTTATTACCAGATATGATTTTCTATAATCTTCTAAACCTTTCTATAAGCTTCTATGTCTTTCTGTAAACTGTTTCCTTTTCTCTGTTTTAAAATGCGATCATAACGTCTAAGAACTATAAAATTCGTCTAGAGGAAAAAGGAAGTAACCGTTTCAGTTTTGACATCAAACCAGAAACTAATACAAGGAAGCGAAAATAATTTATTCGGGAAAGGAAAATTACAAGATATATTTTTGATAATTAACAAGGAAAAACTAAAATTCATAAAAAAAGGACAGAGAAAGGGTGGGGAAAAAATAGAAAATTAAGTATTAAATTACTATCATTTTGAAAAGCATCCAAATATTGTTATCTGAAAGACCTAAAACATAAATTAACAAAACGTATTTTTTAACTTCATTATATACAGAACAATTAATTTCTGGGAATTCTTTCGAAATGTCTTGCGCAGTTGTGAAACAATCCAAAAGGAATATTTTTTCTTGCTTTTGTGTCGGAAGCCTAAACTACTAAATCAAGGCGGCTTTAGTTGTCTTCTAAGGTATACTCTTCAATCCAACCATTTGATCCTCATAAGCTCAGTGGTTAATTAGGAAAAGGTTTTATGAGGCAACTGAAAAGCAAAACAATGGATTTTGTTAAGCGCCTGGTACTTCAAGTGATATCTAGTGATTCAGTCTTAAACGCCATGATTTTAATATCAATTTCTGTTAAAAACTGATGGAAAACGCTTACTTGAGATGCTAAAAATCTTTCTGGGCAACATAATCCGAAGGGTTATTCTACCTCGTATCCACAAAAATCTTTAAATGGCCTTTATTTTCACAACCGTTGGTCGTAGACATTACAAAAATATTTCAAACCAAGCAAATATTTATGTTTTTGGTATTTTTAAATTAAAAAATTAATTTTGTAAAAATTAGAAAAGTTAACTTTTATACTTTCCTTCAGTCCCTACATTTATATATAGGAAAATTTTATACTTATTATTAAGAAAAATTGACTGACGCGTACAAAAATTGGCCCTGATATTTCACTTTAAAGTTAGAAATTATATTGGGGGGTTGTTCAAAAATTTAACAGAGAAGTGTTTTCATTTACATGTAACAAAAATTAAATTACCAGATTATAGAAATATTTCTGATTAAATGACGAGCATTTCTATGTAGGTTTTCATTAAAAGACTTGATCAGTATAATTTTGTTCAACAAAGAAATTTTATTCATAAAAGTTTATAGAATTCGTGTTATAAAGAACACGACCAGGCTTCAGTATTTGCACATAGCTAACTCGTAACATTAATTGCAGGAATTAAAATGCTGAATGTTTCTATTTTAATGAATTTTGTGTATAATTAATAGATGATGATTCAAAAGTAATAAAATTTCATTATTTTAGTTTTTAAAACATACATACCATTTGTACCGAAATTGTAAATTAAAGAATTTTACAGGATAATAAATCACAAAATAATATGGCATTTAATGGAGTAAAAAATTGCTCCTCGAATTATTCTAATTAAATTATTAACCTACCTGTAAAGATCGTGACTTGTAAAGATCATGACTTATAAAGATCGTGACTTAAAGAGAACGTGAAATATAAATAATAGGACAAGAACTTGCATTTTACGGTGTGGCAACAAGAAGAGGATTCGGAAGATTTATATATACATTTTTGTTTAGAGAGTTTAATGTTTTAATATTTTAATAGTTATAAGAGTTTTAACTGTAGTAGTTAAGAGTTTAAAATTTTGAAAGTTAAAAGCTGCAACATTTATTTTTTTTTTTTGGTTCTGTTTTAAAATTCAAATAAAAGTATTTTGTTCATTCTGAAAACTTAGCTTTATTCTTCCTACAAGATTCAATATCCGTTATATTAAAATAAGGAAAGGGATCTTTACTGGCGCAGTCGACAGGATCGGGATTTCCCCGCATATAATTACGAACCAAAATAACTCAGGTGAGAGCTCAATTTACCTTGTTAACGTAAAATAATTAATTAAGATTATGAAAAGTTAATTATTGTTTCCATCATGGAATATTAGTTTATTTACTTGTCAAAGTAATGAATACGCCAGTGTTCAAATGTAATTTCGTTTGACTCGCCAGAGTAAGTGAACAACACATTAAGTATTGATTCCACTGATTGATTTTCGTGCCGAATAAAATTAAATTCATTGTGAATTATATTTAAATAGAAAATAAGAAAGAATTTTTTTTTTTTTTTTTTTTAACTAAGAGTCTATTGGCTGAATAAAATCGAGACATGGCTTTTATGGGACGTGGAAAAAAAGAGGATTTGCTAGTTTTAGCTGCTGAATTAGAAATTCAAGTAGATCCAAGTATGAAAATCGTGGCGATAAAAAATGAAATAATTCAAAGTGATACATATGATGAAGCATTTGCTAAAGAAGTGTTTTTAACGATTATTGAAGAGAGGAAAAGAAAAGAAGAGGAACAGCGAAGAAAGGAGAAAGAAGAGATTGAGGAACAGCGAAGAAAGGAAAAAGAAGAGATTGAGGAACAGCGAAGAAAGGAGAAAGAAGAGCTTGAGGAAAGGCGAAGGAAAGAATATATTGAGGAACAGCGAAGAAAGGAGAAAGAAGAGATTGAGGAACAGCGAAGAAAGGAAAAAGAAGAGATTGAGGAACAGCGAAGAAAGGAGAAAGAAGAGCTTGAGGAAAGGCGAAGGAAAGAATATATTGAGGAACAGCGAAGAAAGGAGAAAGAAGAATTAGAAGCACAACAGAAAAGAGAGCAAATGGGGTTTGAATTGAGGAAACTCGAAATTGAATCTCGTGTTCGACTAACACAAACTCCACCAACAAATGAAAATGGACATCACAATTTTGATTTAATTAAGCTTATTCCCAAATTCAATTTAAGACACGATGATATTGTGATTTATTTATCCTTATTTGAAAGACAAGCTAAAAGGACGAAGATTGATCCTAAAGATTGGGTTTCATGTTTATTGACTTTAATGCCATCTGAAATCATTCAATTAATTGGTAGGGAATCTGAAGAAAATTTTGAAGATTATGAGTACATTAAGGCCATTTTATTGAAGAGATTTAAATTAAATCCTGAAAGCTTTAGAAAAAAATTTGTGATGCACCAAAAGAGCGCTGAAAAATCATGGAGAGATTTTTGCTACGAAATTACAAGTTATTTTGAAGAATGGATCAATGGTCTTGAAATCACAAATTTTGCCGCGTTAAAAGACTTGATTATTACTGACCAAATTAAGAAAAGAGTACCCTATGAAGTAAGAGACCATCTTCTTGACGACTGGGCGAAGTTCGTTTCTCCAACCAAATTAGCTGATAAACTTGACGAATATGACAGTGTTCGTAATATCTCAAAACGGACTGGTGGTAATCCATCAGCAGACAGAACTAATAAAAAATGGCAACCTCATTCTCCACTTCCAGAAAGAGCTTTCAGAAATAAATCGCTGTCCGCTGAAAACACGCCAAGAGTGTACCCATTCCGTAAGAGTGACGAACCACAAAAGCCTAGTTTCAAACTAACTTGCTATAATTGTGGAAAAGAAGGTCATACATCTAAGTTATGTACCAAAAATCGGATAACAAGAAGTGCTTCTGCAACAGCACAAAACAACTTAATACAAACACAAGCACCCCTTACAGAAAAAGAAAAACCAGGAGTGCTAACTGCCAAGATCTCTATTCCTGTCTCAAAATCAGTGGACGTGTCTAGAAACATAGACGAATTAAAACTTGTCAAAGTTAAATGTGGAGGTATTATTCTAAATGGAATCGTAGACACGGGAGCACAAATTTCAGTAGTCCGTGAGAAATTGGTTGACAACATACCTTGCGAAGGAGAAAGTAAAATAGAGATATCTTCTGCTTTTGGTGAAAACGAAATTACTCCACTAAAGATTTTCCAGATGAAAATTGACGATGATTTTCACGGTAGAGTGTCCATTACGTGTGCTGTTTCAAAAAAGCTAGTTACCGATTTGCTATTGAGTTCTTCAGCTTATGAAACACTCTGTGGAAATATCAAACTGTGGAACAGTGATCGTCATTGGGATACATCCCCCTTAGAGTACAAAGAGACAGATGATAAACCGTTACCAGTTGAAGAAAATACTACAAATTTGGCTGTTGTTAATCAGCTTTCCCATAAAACATAGAGTCTGGGAAAACAACGAATAGAGTAAGACTAGAATTCAAGACACGTCAAGAACAAGACGAAACTCTGAAAAAATGCTTTGAATGGGCAAATAAAAATCAAAATTCATATACTTTCGATGATGGCATATTATTTCATTCCGAATATATCTGTGGTGAAAACATTAAGCAAGTTGTGTTACCTTTAGAAAAAAGAAGGGAAGTCCTAAGAATGGCACACGAAATCCCTCTTGCCGGCCACCTCGGTGAGAAAAAGACAATTCAACGAATCAAGTACTCATTCTTTTGGCCTACTATTAAGCAAGATGTTAAAAAATTCTGTGAAAGTTGTAAAGAATGCCAATTGAGGAGAACAGTTACGTACAAAGATCGAATTCCAATTCAACCTATTGTTAGACCGGAAACACCCTTTGAAGTATGGAGCGTGGATTGTATCGGGCCATTAGAACCTCTATCCAGGAGGGGTCATCGGTTTGTGATATGTGCAGTTGACCTATGCACCAGATGGGCAGAAGCCACCCCCGTCAAAGACATAAGTGCGAAAACAACATGCAACGTTTTGATGAGGTTTTTTACTCAAACTGGATTTCCAAAAGTGATTTGTTCCGACCAGGGAACTAATTTCACAGCCAAACTCACCCGAGCCTTTGAAAACTTACTTGGTGTGTCTCCACGATTCTCCACTCCAGGACACCCCGAGAGTATGGGTGCCGTCGAGCGTTGGAATAGAACCTTAAAAGAGATGATGAACAAAAATATCCAAGAACATGGGAGAAACTGGGATTTGAATCTTCCCTATCTCCTGTTTGCCTACAGAGAAGTGCCACATAGCACCACTGGTTTGTCTCCCTTCCAGATGGTATATGGAAGAATACCACCAGGACCATTATCTTTGCTGAAAGAGATATGGACAGGTGAACGTAGCATTCCAGTTACAGCTTCCCGTTCAATTGAAAATTATCTACAGGATCTTTTAGAAAAATTAAGAAAAGCTCATGACATTGCATCAGCAAATTCCAAAATATCTCAAGAAGAGTACACTTCAAGATACAATTTACGTTCTCAAGAAAAGACTTTCAATGTTGGGGACAAAGTCCTCGTGTTAATGCCATCATCATCACATAAATTGCTCAACACGTGGCAAGGACCAGCTACCGTGATCAAACTTACCAGGCCACACTCTGCCAAAATCGAAATGGAAAACGGAAGTATTAGAGAAGTCCATATAAATAAGTTAAGGCCATATATTGCTCGTGCAGATCACGTTGGTATCATTTTTGACCAAGATGAAGAGTTTGGAGATATCCACTATGCACCAGCAGATCTTATGAATAAATCTGCTGATAATATCTGGACCCATTTACAAAATTTGAAAGGCGACTTAAAATATTACCAACGGGAAGGACTATTTAAAGTACTAAAATCTTATGTAGATGTTTTCAGTAGCAAACCTGGTCAAGCCAGTGTTGATGGTCATGACATCAAGGTTACAGAAGGATGTAATCCGAAATATTGAGGCCCTACCGTGTTCCTGTTTCACTTCAAGAGGAAGTCGATCGTCAAGTTAAAGAACTGTTAGAATGGGATCTTATAGAACCCAGTGACAGTAACTGGGCACATCCTATAGTATGTGTTGCAAAAAAGAATGGCGGCGTTAGACTGTGCATAGACTTCAGGCTTTTAAATAGCTTCACAATTCCGGACGCCTATCCGATGAAGATTGCTAAAAATTTACTATTCGAAATAGGAAAGCCAAATTCATAACAGTTCTCGATTTAACCAAGGGATATTGGCAAATTCCTACGAAAGAAAAAGCTAAACCCTACACAGCATTTATCACTCATTCCGGACATTACCAATGGAAAGTTCTCCCTTTCGGTTTGAAAAATGCTGGAAGTACCTCCCAAAAATCGATGGATAAGGTGCTTGCAAACCATAAGAACTACTGCCGTTCATATATTGATGATGTGGCAATATTTTCTGAAACTTGGGATGGCCACCTCTATCACATCGACCAAGTGTTTCAGACACTGAACGCAGGTCTAACCGCAAATCTAGAAAAGTGTGATTTCGGAAAGAGTCACGTGAAGTTTCTAAGACATGTAATAGGTTCTGGCACTCACTCTCCAGATCCTGAGAAGGTAGAAGTCATCAGAAATCTGTCTAAGCCTACCACTAAAAAAGAAGTCAGGAGTCTTTTAGGGCTAGCAAGCTACTATAGGGATTATATCCCAAATTTTTCTGAGATAGTTTTACCTCTAACAAACCTTACAAAGAAGAGTGTTCCAAATAATATTCCATGGGACTTTGAAAAAGAAGCAGCTTTCAACAAACTTAAAGAAGAGTTGATTAAAATGCCATCTCTGCATACTCCGGACATAAGCAAGCCCTTTCAACTCTATACGGATGCATCTGCTTTCGCAATTGGAGCGTGTTTATCTCAAAACGACGAACATGGCAAAGAAATGCCCATAGCATTTTTCAGCAAGAAATTAACGCCCTGTCAACAACGATGGTCAACCATCGAACGAGAAGCATTTTGTGTCATCGAAGCCTTGAAAAAATTTGACACATAGATTTTCGGTGCCAAAGTGCAGATTGTGTCTGATCACAATCCCCTCACCTACTTGACCCAAAGCGCCCCTCATGGTGCTAAACTGTCTCGTTGGGCTTTAGCGTCACAACGGTATAACATGACTGTGACATACCGCAAAGGAAGTTCACATGGGAATGCTGATGCTTTGTCAAGGTTAGCTGTTAACTCTTTCTCTCTCAATGAACTCTGAGCAACATTGTCTCTACGGTGACGAATGTGCTTCTTGTGGGGGGACTTGTAAAGATCGTGACTTGTAAAGATCATGACTTATAAAGATCGTGACTTAAAGAGAACGTGAAATATAAATAATAGGACAAGAACTTGCATTTTACGGTGTGGCAACAAGAAGAGGATTCGGAAGATTTTTATATATATTTTTGTTTAGAGAGTTTAATGTTTTAATATTTTAATAGTTATAAGAGTTTTAACTGTAGTAGTTAAGAGTTTAAAATTTTGAAAGTTCAAAGCTGCAACATTTATTTTTTTGGTTCTATTTTAAAATTCAAATAAAAGTATTTTGTTCATTCTGAAAATTTAGCTTTATTCTTCCTACAAGATTCAATATCCGTTATATTAAAATAAGGAAGGGATTTTTACTCTATCCAACAGTGCAAGTTGGAAATGACGTCAAATATAAAATTGTGAAATTAAATATCTTTGACGATTTTTATTATATGTAAATAAAATTGTTGCATTTTTCTAATAGGTATGAAATATTTTCCTGTACACAGTCAGAGACCATATAAAAAGTTAGATTTCTAAATTTTTTATTAAGTTGATTGTTTTAAATTTAGAAATATTATATTTCAAATACTGGCGTTATTTAAAACATTTTGTTTATCTGTAAGTATATGTACATGACCAACGTTAAACAAAATAAATTCACACCATGCTTTTGTGCGGGCCTTTTGTGGACGCTGTATAGCATAGCTACATTTTCATATAATAGGTAATATCAATGAACATATAGGATATTTTTTGGTACTTACGTATTAACGCAACTACCTTGGCACAATTTGGCGATTTTTTATAGATGAGAAATTAAAAGTTGCTTGTCGGGTGCAAGTTCGTAGTTTGCCCACCTTTTCTTAGAAAGATTCCCAAACTTTCGATATTCATCGTGAATCGAAAAATATTATGAACTATGGAAAGAAAACATACTTTAGAAATTATGGGTTAGATTAAAAAATAAAAAAATTACTTTCTTCTTCAAATCTTTCTGTAATTTTTTTGCGCTGTTCTTCTTCCGAAGTACGCAGCGATCTGCTTTTGCTTAAAAAAACTTCACAGAATTGCGGTGACTCTGCTTCATGTAATTCACGGCAGCAGCACCTGTCTAAAAAATACATTTCATGATTGTTCCCTTTAGAAAATGTTTAACAAAATTCTGTATTCTTGCCGAAATTTTACCAAGGTTTCTTCCATCGCTAGTACATTCAACAAAATCAAATTTTAAAACTAATTTTAAGTCTAAAAATATCGCGATTTATTTATAAAACCGTTGGAAACTGGAATACAACAAAAACGAACGCATACGAAAATGGCGGCGTTGCTTGAGCCAAAGCCGTGGAATGAGTTATGAGGATGGTTGCCGGAAGAATTCCTTTCTTTGCCAGGGTTTGGCACATTCTAAAAAAAATGGCGATTTCTACTAATGTGGTTGCGTTGATGCATAAGTACCAATATTTCTATACACTCTTGATTTTACGTAGGTCAAAATACTATAGGCCTGAACTCCAGTGGGTACCTGCTCACCCCGGAACACTGGGTAATGAAATTGCAGAAGCAATAGCCAAAAGAGCAGCAACTGACCCCCATGTTCGCACACTTTGACGTGCCTCTCCCAGGCTCGTTCTTAAAAGCTGAGCTTGAGAAAGAATTACTCAAACGTTGGCAACATCTGTGGGAGACAGAGACCACCGGCAGAAGAGTTCACAGATTTTTTCCAAAAGTCTGCCGGCTTCTAAAAAGTGGCTCGTCTCACTTCACTCAGTTTCTAACAGGACATGGTCCCTTCTTGACTTACTTGCATCGCTTCAGACGACGCGAAAACGACCATTGCTTATGCGGGATGGTAGGAGATCCGGACCACTATCTGTCCGCTTGCAGAGAGACCGCCAAATATCATCTTAGGCAACTAGTAGCAAACCACATCCATGCATGGGCCGAAGCTACTTCGAAAAATCGCAATGCATTGAAACGCATATGCGATTGCATAAATATTGCACGCAAAATCTCAGACAGGCTGGAGTAATTCTCAGCTGCCATCCTCGTCACCAGCACAGTCCCTGTATACTCTGTACCTGTAATGAACTAATTTTATCTTAAGTTAGCTTATTCGGCTTTTCTTATTCCCTGTATATACTTATCTTCTTAAACTGTAAAACCTGACTTATGAACCTTGAATTATGTATTTTGCCTTATTTTATGTATTGTTTTCACTGTTTTGCCTTTTTTATTTTATGTATTATTTCGCTTTTTAGTATTTTACTTCTTATTATTTTTGTATTGGTATTTAGTATTTAGCCCTATTATAGATATCATTTTTACTGTTTATCAGTCACTTTGTTAATTGCTCGCACATTGCACTGTACTCATTTATTGTTCACGTTGTGGATGTCTTTTGTAACCACCTATCCATAACTCTGCAAATATGTAACTGAAATTGTTTTTCTCACCCGCAATGCACCCTTCTTCAATCACTGCACTATCGTCTCGTCCAAAATTTGTTTGCACTGCCCCCAGCACTCGTCTTGAGCACAATATGTATATATAAGTGTGTTATGTTGATCTAGTTATTTCCGTCAGCGGGGCTACCTGGCCGATATGCTAACTACCCAGCGGACCGGCTGCCTCGCTGTCGGTGGAAAGAAAGAAAGAAAGAAAGGTCAAGTTTGTACAGTTTACATTATGTGTGAATCATTCATGTTTTGATTTTATTTCAAACATTAGAATCCACAAGAGATTAAAATGTTTATAATGTTCTGCCTAGAGAAAGTGGTTAGTGATGCTGCTACCATACTGGAACGTCTGAGTTCGAATGTCAGAGAAATTACAGATGCTTGTAAATATATAATGTATGTCTGTGTAGTATGGGGGGCACTGAAAATATCCAGTGAACCAAAAGTTCTCTCGAGTAGCTTGGTAGCAGAAGCTGAGGGGTGGAAGACCTTCGCATTTGTTATCTGGGATACTTTCCTTCAAAAGAGTGGGCGGATTAGTCGAGCTGTCACTCATATGATAGGTTGGGCATATTGTGTCTTCCGTCATAATACTCTATATAAAACCTGGCAAATCAGATTAAATATAACAAAGTATTAAGCAGAATTATTATCAATCAAGGAAGCACTAACTTTTGCAAATCAACTTCAAGAAAGTATTGTTATAATTACCGATAGCTTTTCCAATTTTCAAGCAATTACCAGCTTCAACCGATCACCAATAGTCAAGGACATTCAAACAATACTATTGAGCTTCCCAAAGAGACTAATACCAAAGTTACATTGGACTAAAGCACACATTGGCATCCATGGCCATCCATTGTGATTATCTCAAAAGCACTTAGTCATCACTCTGGATAACTTCAAGACTTACTGAATGTACAGAAATCTTGTAAACGTTTTCATATTTCTCAACTAATGATACCTAGTATATGTTGATGTAAAACATTTTCTGGAATTTTTGTATGTATATGTAATATGTTTACGTAAATTTTCCAAATTGCAACCTGTTTATGTAAAATATCTAAATTGTAAAAATTGAATATTTGAAATAATTGGCAGCTTGGGGTCAGTCCCTCTCTTAATAGCCGGTAGTAGTTAGCCTCACATGATAGACAATCAATCGATATACCTAAGTGTTGGTACAGTTGTCTATGCTGTGGTTCCCTGATTTGTCACTCATGTGGTGCTGGAAGCTCATGCCTGATATACGATATCGTGCACACCTTGTGACGATACAATTCGTGAACTCGTTCTGATTAAGTGAGACAACTGAGATTAGCCATTAAAACAACGTTCAAATCTACAGTCAAAAACAAGAGTAGAAGAACTGTCTGCTGACTAATAATGCCTCCACCATACCATTAATTGAATTAGGTGATATATTGAAGCAATTGGTGATATATTGGACAATACCGAAATAAATCCCAGCTTAAGGAGATATAATTTATAGTTATTACTTTTATCAAAAGTCGCCTTGCAACTTCATGTTTGCATTCTGAACAAGCATGGATGTTTACTGATTTACTTTTGATTTCCATGAATCTGGTTTTAGTCGGTTCAACACTAATTTTATACATAACGGAATGAGATATGAAATGCTAGTTATTTAGCAAAATATGTGCATTGAAAACTACAAGCTTCGTCTACTCAGTGTATTTTCATCTTAAGTTTTCTCTGTACAGCTTTCCTTGCTATATTTTCTACAGAAAAAGAAGTTAATTTGATATTTCTTTTGGATCATATAATAATACATTAAAAAATTCCATGTGGTTTTAAATAAACAGTAGATCGAGATTTGTTCTAGTTACTTATATTTATCTGAAGAAGATAAAGGGTAGAGAGTACAAAAGTAGGAGAAATGAAGTACAAAATTTACGGCTGAATTTGTTTGAATGATGCGCCAGAATTTCAAGCTCACGTTTGCATCTTATTGATTTCAGATCTAATTGAATTATGACGAAAATTCGATTCTTAAGTTTCTTTAAAACATTGCATCAATCAGAACTTTTCTTTTACAGATACACAAGACATGTTCTATATGTTGATATCAGAAATAAATATATAGATAAAGGGATGCATTACTCAAACTCAGCAACGTTGTCAGAGAATCAGATTTAGCAAACTTCAGCGTAACCTAGTCTTTTAATAACTGCATTATAAGGAGATATCTGGACAACTAGCGTAGATTGTTTTCCCCCAGTTTAAGATTTGTTACAGGTTTACGTGAATGCAAACATCTACAACGTATAGTTATAGATTATGAAGAAATCGGAGAAAAGAGTCAAATATGATAGCGGTTTTTATAAACTAATCCTCCGTTTCTCAAACACTCCGAAGAAACAGTTCTAGTATACAAAATATTTTTATTTACAGAATTTTTAAACTTCACTACAGCATACAGTGAACCATGAAACCTGAAATGCAGTTTTTAAACTCAAAATCCTATCTTTTACAAAAACAAATGAGTTTATGAGAAATTCTCCCCTTTCCCATTGCGTGTTATTGGGGTGAAAGTGGGTCACACCAACAATGGCACTCGGAGGACCCAGAGTTCGAATCCGATGAGGACATAGCTGTTAGTTTTATGCTCCTCACTTCAAATAATATATTTCCAGCTTTATAATGGTGCCCGACTAAATGTGAAAGATCATAATTCTTCATTACCTCTATTTGGACTACTGTGTCTACCTTATCGGTTGCCCTTTAAGTCAGGGAGAATATATGGAATTTTCATCATCTTCATAATTATTGTTTGGTTAAGTTATTTGAATGTGGGGAAGCTACGAGGGCATCTGCCTAACAGGAGGGATGTCTTCGCGGAAGACTTTCTGACGGAAGCTGAATCCTATTTACCTTTATTCACAGGGAGATCCACAAAACCCTATCATGCAGGTAGCCCGTTCACTTGTAAGTAAAATCAAACCAGGTCTAACTATCAGTATTCAGCAGTTTTAACGACTCAGCCGCCGGTGGGATCCCCGTACGTTTGGGAGTCAGAAGATCCGAAGTTTGATTCCTATTGAGGCTCAGGTAATTTTTCATGTTTCCTGTTCTAAATAAATACCTAATAGTTCTACAAGTTAAAAAGCATTATTGATCAAATTTTAATAGAGCAATAATTATATTTTTCATCATATCGATCAGTTTAGAAAAGAATCATTGTTTATAATTCAGCTCTTTGAAACTACGACATAAAGCCATTATATTTCAATAACTTTCTTTATAGTGAAACATATAAATAAAATAACATTTCCTTCGTTTCCTAAAATTATGAATATCTTTCTTTAGTACATTATAGTTACTAAGTTAAAATTCTCAGAATACATACAGTTTAGGAACTGAAACTGTTTATGGTAATAAGAAATGTAACTGTTATTAAATTTTCAGTTACAGTCACTTACTATAGCAAATAGAGTGTTTTTTACTTTTTCAGGATGGAATAATAGAACACCAGTACATTCAGAATGCTCCGCAGAGAATTTGTAGAATGTGCTGTAAATTGAAAAAGACGTGCTTGGGAAACATTTGTAAGAATTTAATTCAGCTGTTTGCTTATAGAATGTTATGGATGCATTAATTTATTATCATTGAAAAAAATTGCATTAGTTTATTAGATAGTCTCGTATATCTAGCTAAGCAAATATCAGAGGTAAAGACACGTTCTTCATGAATGGAATTTGCCAGAAAAATATAAATGCGTTTTGTTAAACTGTTGGATGAAGAAAAAATATTTACTGAACGTGCCTCAGTACATTATTCCTCGGGTGATGTGAAAAGGAAGTGTGTTTCACTATACAGAAAGGCCTTCATTTTCTTCTACCACAATTTTAGCCACAGTATATGGATATGTAAAATAAGATGGTAAGAAATAGTGCATAGAACTATAAAAAATTGAAGATAAAAAATAAACAAACACAGTTTTCTAAAAGGGAAAACGTATGTGAATCTAGAATTTTCTTTTTTATCCTACCTACAACCTCCACCTATGTTACATGCTGCATCGAATCTTGGTAAAATGAAACGACAGGAGAGAAACTAAGCAAAAAATGTTTCCACGCTGCTTTTCATCAAACCTGTTATTTTCTTCGAAAGTTACACGTTTTTCACATTTTTTACTCCTTTTTTATAATCCGGTATTTTGGAAGATGCGATGATGTTGATGCATTTAAAGAGAAGGTGGGGAAGTAGAGGAATGGATTTTAGCCATCTTCTGATTTAAAGACGTTAAAGTGGCATTTTAAAAGAACTCGATGAAAAATGGATGCATTTTCTTTTCTTTCCACAGAGCACGTGAGAATAGTGTGTTCAATACAGAATCAAGTTCATTTCTTTCCTTTTTAAAATGAAGGATATTTTTTTAGTATTTTATTTTAAATATTTTGTGCACGATGGTAAAAAAGATAGTTGTTGCAGACCGGTTAAAAGAAAATGAAACTACATCAAGTAGACGCAGTTTGTTATAACAAAAGTGCACTTCATGTCTGTTCAGATTGCTACTTTTTCCCTAGTTAGATTAGCTTCAAAAAGCACAAGTTATGAATTTTAGACTTATGCATTTTACCTAATAGAAGATATTATTCAAGACACTGTTTCCTAGGCAATTTTCTGATATGATAAATGTTAATTTTTCCTGTGAGGATTTAACTTTTCGGCTTTAAAATCTCTATATATTCACATACTTCTTTTCATTCAACGACTGTACAGACATTTCTCTCTGTCAGTCAAAACTATTTAATATTTTATACAAGATTCCTCAGATTGCGAAATAGAAATAAAAGAATGTTTACAGTTAGCTTGAAAACATATATAGTTCAAAACAAAAATTTACATTTATGTTCAGGAAAATAATAATTTTTTGACTTATATTACAAAAGTGTTCGGTAGAGCAAGAATATTTTCTATTGGCTTCAGTGAAAGAAAAATATTTCAATACATGGAAAACTGACTGGATCCATTTGAGTTCAGAATAAAATTAGAGTTTGAATATCTGTTTCTCATGAAGTGACAAATTAAACATGTGTTTAAAACAGGCATAATTCTCACTGCTTTCGTAATGAAACATTGAGTTTACACAAAATCTTTTATTTACTAAATCATTCTTTGTGTGTTTTTTCTTATTTATTCATCTTTCATAAGTCATTTCAACTCTACTCGTTTCATTTTTACTCACGCTAATAGTAAAATGATCTTTCAGTTTTATGATACAAAACTTTGGCAATACATTGTTATTTTTTTGACTTTTTTATAACCTTTTTTTTTTCACTGCTTTGAATTTTTTTCGAAAATCATACCTCTCTCTCTCTGTTTTTTTTATTAAGTTTTTGAGAGTTACAGATGGGGATAGAATGGGTTTAGAAGAACTAACACGTAAAATATCGTAGACTAGTAAAAGTTCTGATAGATAAAAAAGTGTGCTTGGAAGAATGTAATGGGCAAAAAACTATCTGCAGACAGAACGGGTTTTGTTACAGGAGAAATTTCATTCTCTTGCCTCTTGGTAAAACGTTTCGACTGTATTGCTATTAGTCTTTTAAACTGTTCTTTAAATATTACTTGCAGCTAAAATGGGTAGAAAATACAAAAAGATGAAACTGAAATTTTAAAAAAGATGAAAAAATAGAGGATTGATAAAAACAGAATTGGCCCGGGACTGTCTCGATGACAAATCAACGCCTGCAGAAAAAAACAGATCCAAATATCAGCAGTTTAGGCAGAAGCGCACTTTTGTCTGGTGATGTGATATTTAGATTTCATGCAACGGTTGACATTCAAGATAAGTTACTAACTCCAAAGATTCAAAGGCATTCAAATGGTAGATAAACGAGCTAAAGCCGGGATTAGCCACAATGGTCCGGCTGTGATAAGAACATTGAGTTTCAGCCCACCTGACAAGTGACAAGTGACGGTGGACGTGGGCACTGTCACTTTACCATAACAGTGAATCAGTACAGCCCCACATCCACCATTATCTAGAGTAGGACATATGGTATGGCCACACGTGAGCCTCGCACATGGGCTAAACAACGAGAGATGTCACACCCACTACTCCACACAACGTAGCCAAAGTCTCAACTGAGCAAATTCATGTATTAGAGCCTCAGCCACCAACGCGATATCAAAGCCCAGGGATCGTGATCATGTAGGTTTATTTATAATGACCAATCCCGTCCTCTAATATCGTATTAAAAATGCTGCCAGCGGGGAATGCTGTGGTGGCCTCTATGACCAATCAACACTAGCACGAGGAATCAGATTTAAATATCTACAACGCAGATAGAACTTGGTATTAGATGTGGTGTGATGACTGAAACTGCAGTCTGTTTTTAGCTGGAGAAACGATGTTCTGTTTCTAAGCGGTGGATACAAATTTACCCCCAAGGCTATTTACCAATTTTGGCGACTTACGTGATACTCACTTGCCATATTTACTAATAGATGACTCAGGGAGAGAGTGACAGCTAAGTAAATAACGTCTGAAATTAAGTCATTTTACAGCATCTCTTAAAAACTACATTAGTATGACAAGTACTCATTAAAGGAGCTCTTCGCAAGCACTGCATTATCCTAAGTGTAAAGGGCACACATATACTACTAATTCATTCTTACAATTTTACTAGAGCACTGATGCTGGAAAAGTACTGAACTCTGAAAATAAATTTAATTCATAGAATATTACAATTGAAAGGCTGTATCTGTTGATCCTACGGTAAAGCTCTGGTGTCTCTCCTCCTTTTAACTGTCCATTAATTATTCATTCAAGTCGTATGTAGCTTTTTTCATGCCATCATCTGAAGGAAGCCAATGACATTCTTTGCTCGTTTTTTAAGTATCAAAGATAAAATATTTCTTTTGCACTATCAAGAATGTTGAGCCAAATTTTCCTTTTAAAGACATCTAACTTACTTCTATGATACTGGTAACATTGTAGAGTCATTAGGTTAGTTTGAAGCTGGAGAAAGCATAGATGTTTGTATATGTATAGTGCCCGTGCGGTAGGGGGCACTCCAAATATGCGGTGAGGCAAAAGTTCTCTGGAGAGGTTGAAGGTAGGAAAAGAGGGCTGCGAAACACTCTTATCAGTCCCTCGGGGTTTACGTTCCCCTTTTACAATTGGGGGCAGTACTGAAGTGTTACTATCACTTCAGCTCTTGTCGTTGACAAGTGCCTTCAGCACTTGTTGACAAGAGCTGAAGGCACTTGTCAACGACAAGAGCAATATTGCTCTCCTTGCCACGATGAAATTCGTGGGCTTGTTCTGATGTTTTTGTCAAACAAGCGAAATACGTCACAACAAGAAAACATGCATTAGATGAAGACTTTTCATAGGAAAATAACAAATTGAAGCTGTACGGGGCTCGAGGGAATGTTATCTCCAGCGTTAATGTTAAATAATTGTGTTTAATTTAAATTGAGCTAAGCATTATTGTTTGTTGATATAAAGTAATAAAATTAAAGAATTAATTTATTCTCATTATTTAATCTAAATTTAGTTGTTAAATTAAGAAAAGAAAACGGAAATAAATTAACTCTAAAACTAAATTCTATTTGACCAAGTAAGAACACGCGATGACAGAAAGAAGATCACACAAAACGCAGGTAATTGGAGATATGCATCATTGAATTTTTCTATACGTGTAGAAAACAAATGAAATACAATAACAACCAAAGCATGTATTATCGTAAAGGTATGAAATTTCATAATAGTTTAACCAAAAAAGTCAAACAAAAATGATTAAGTGTCAATTAACAGTTAAAATCATCGAAATTTTAAATTACTGAATATATTTCCTTTATTTACTTGGAAGCAATTTTTTTATTTAAATAACTCTTTTGTCTTTCTGATATTACTCATTTTAAAAAATCGATAAAAGCAAAATTCATTAGGGATTCTTTTTCATTTCTTTCATACAAATGTACTTAACTTCGAAATGTCAAAATGATCTGTAACAGTTTCCGTCCATCACCTTATTCAATTCCGTTCCAAATCACCAAGAGGTTTATGATTACAACCATCAGAACATTCTGCCACTTTTTGGCACAGATTTGGCACCAGTGTACGTAAACATTCATAAATATGAAGCATCCTCTTTCACATATCCATAATACAAGAAACCCATTTGATGCTTTTAGGGTTATTATCAACCATTCCTAAAGCAAGGTTCGTCATTAATAAGTCAAGAAGCAGTCCTTTGATATCGGCGGGAAAACTCGGGATTTTTCTATCTAGATAAAGGGATTTTCTTGTCGCTGCCTTTGTACACAAAGGCATGCAATGTTCTCGAGAGAATAAATAGTTTTTCTTGACAGCTGTGAGGAATTCTGAGAATGTTTTGGAGAGGATTTTGTTTTCGTATCTTCTCGCTTCCCGTTTTAAATATATTAAATGATTTGTTAAATTGAGACGTGCGCAAAAATACTTTCCAATTTATTTTGCATGAAAATATATATGTTTGTTTGTATCTTATTTTTGCTTTGAGTTTCTCAGCGTGATTAAATTAATTTAGACAGTTCGCATTAATCAACATGTAGCGGAATGTTTCCGACATCATATTTAATTTCTCAGTTACAGAACTTTCAAACTTTGTGCTCACAAATTCAATAACGTCAAGAGATTTGGCTTTCACAGAAATTCCTTAAATAACAAATATAAGCGTAGATGATATCTAGACAATTACAACATAACTAGAAAAATAAAGATATATTTCGAAAATCGATCTTCATAAATTGCGTGTGAAAATAGTTCATTAAAATAAAAGATATATTTATGCTAGCACATCATTTATTATCCTAACATAAATGCATGGAAAATCAAATATTTAAATTTGCTAAAATTTGAGCTGACACATGTCCAAGAAGATTCTTGAAAAGTCTGGGAAAACTGTCTTTCCCTTTTATTTTCAAGACAGTAAGCTAATGACTAATACACATCTTAAATTACTATATATACCTGTTTATATCAACCATTCTTTGCGGCCACCAAAGGCTGAGCAAGTGAGGCCAGTGAACGTTGGTAGTTTGACTTGGGTTTTCATATCGACGAATTGATTGGCTGCATAGCGAGTTTTGGGATTTTTCGCATAAATGCAGCGAACTTAAGTCAGTTTCTCTGAAATGTCTCCACGAAGACATTCCTTCCTTTAAGCGGAAAACACTTTCAAACTTTCTTTTTCCACATTCGAATAAACAAACGAAATCTCCTACTCGACCAACACTTTTCTGGTTCCAGAATGTATTTCCTATTAGTCCAAAAGGACCGTTAGCCCAGAAAGATTATTGGTCTCAAAAGGGGATTTTGCGTTGAATCATTACAAAAGTCTGAATCATTTTTCAAATTGTTGCCACCAAATATTATCTCCTTGTATTATATTTAAAGAAATCAAATAATAAAGAATTTGCATGAATGTATGCATGTTTTTCGTATTGAGAAAAACAACCTAGAGCCAACCAAATTTGAATAGCGTAGTTCTCCAGAAAAATACCTGGAAACCCTAATTTTGAATTTAGAATTAGATTTATTGTGCATATCATATTTTGTAAAACTTTAACGAATTCTTTATTCACAAACTCAATGATGTCAAATAGAGCAATGACAACACTGTATGGGAAAAAACATTTTTATCTCCAGCGCGCGATATTTTCTATCGGGAATTCTAAAGTTAAGCTGTTTTTAAATATTTTTAGCACAAAGAAACATTAGGCCAAATGCTTTCGAAACATGTATTTGTATGTCAATGAAAGTATAGCACCTTTGGGTGTAATATAAAATCTGAAAGCTTTCAGATTTTTTAAATTTCTCATTATTATTTACTTTGCTTATCTGAGAGCTATTATTGCTAATTAAAGTATCTTAGGCTATAGAACTGCATTTTCAAAGAAAGACAAATTAGGTTAAAATTATTTAGATAAACTGGAAAGGGAAGTGTGTTTCATATCATAACGCAAAAGAATATGAAATTGCAACCATTTGATACGAGTGAAGCTTTTTTTTTTTTTTTTTTTTGAGGGGTTTTTCTACTAAGAAGAAGAATTTAATATAAAAAAAGGATTTAATGCTACAAGTCTAATCTTCAGCTGCTGAAATTATTTATTTATTTATCTAATTGTAATCATTATCATTATCGCTACTACTATTAATTGAGTTTAAATCAATTACCTGAACTTATTTAAATCACATGCGGATAACCAAAGTTGTATTGTGTTATGTTTTAGATAAATAGATAATTTTGATTAAGAATAATGCAGAAATAAAATTACTCAAGATCACCAGATAAGAGAAATCTTTTTAGAAGAGAAGTTTAGAGAAGTGTTTTGCCAGATAAGAGAAGTTTTTTTAAATTTTAGGTTTCGCTTCTACTATATACTGCATAATTTTTTAACATGACCTATTTATTATGAATCTACGAAGATATTTCTAAAAGAGATATTTTATTTCTGTATATATTGTCACATATGTTTTACCAAATACAGGTTTGAATAATTTATTTCAATATTTAAAACAATTTATGGGTTTTAACATTAATGGAAAGCTGTGAAACAAATTCTGTATTAAATCTTTAGCTGCTACGGATGAACCGCAGTGGAGAAAGAAGCGTAGAATTTAGCTTAGTTTAGCGGATGGTTACATAGAAAATTATGCGAGACTGGTTCATGTTGTACCTAAATTATAAGTTGGTATAAATGTAGGCGACGCTTGAAAATGAAAAACTAATTTGTCAGATGTAACAGACGGAACTGAAAATGGTAAATGAACTCTTTTTCATAAAATACTTAATATTTATTCAGTTATATTTTATTACCCTAATAAAACCAATATCAATAAATACTAATGTGTAATAAATACTGTTAATATTATATTGTACTGGTAATAAGGTAGTAGAGTTGCTGTGATATTTAATTCACTATTACCTCGTACTCTGAGAAGTAAAAAGAAGTCTGCTAAAGATCTAGCCTCAGCCAAAATTGTGAGTAGGGGAATTTGAAGACTAGGACATTTGTTATATAACAGGGGTGGCCAAAGTGCGGCTCGCGAACCTGATACGGCTCTCGCAGGCAATTTGTGAGGCTCATGCATATAAAATATATGTATGAAATATGGTAAACTTAAACTATTCAGTGTCCAAAAGGAAGTAATTAATTAGTTTAGACTCTTTTGAAAAAGTTATCAGGGATTTCTTTCTATTTAAAACCTCCTCCACTGCTTCTACAATGATGTAAATATGAACTTATGGCTTTTAGAAAATCTAGATGAGGCTCTCGAACATTCCTGAATTCAAACGTGCGGCTCTTACTGACATGAAGTTTGGCCAACCCTGTTATATAATCTTTGTGCTGCTGGTTACAGTTACATCTTACATTTAATAGCAATTATATCTGCATTATGTCTTTGCGTTTGACTAATTTTAAATGCGCATAAAGGCTCTACCATTTTTATGTATTAAGTTATATTTCACTCCCCTTATAATCAAATAGAGAGTTGCAATTTACGCATGTATGTTTACTTTTCTCATTGACTTACCGATAATAATACTGACTGTTCAGAAACAGTGAGAGACATATACAAAATATTCTTAACAAGTAAATAGGTAGATGGAATAATTCGCAGTGTTAGAGCATTCTTCACTTTTATTAGTGCGAATCTGATTACCTGTATTACTTATGCCATACGTTATAAATGTTTCATTGACTAGGAGGCACTTTGACAAGTGCAGATGAACATTTGCAACAAATTCAACTCTTTTGCTTTGCAGTTAATGATGCATGAAATCTTTGATTTACGACCGGTATTACATAAATATGTCATTCTCACTTGTATAATGAAAACAAATTTAAACATTTAAATGTCAGAAATGCGCTTCCTAATAAAATTTACTATAAGTATTAATTTAAACACGAAAATGATAAAAATATGTTGCTCTTAACCTATATTATATCTACAGAAAAATTTCTGATTACCCTTCTGCTATGCATCACCATTAGATTTGATTCCGATCAAATCTAATGGTGATGAGATTAATTTTTATAGTTACGTACAGACTGAAATTGTCTCTACGCTACTACTAATGTCTACACTTATTTATTTTTCAAACGTTAATGTTCACCTTTTAAAGTTTCAATGTTAAGACAGATTGCAACATTTTAAAATTGCCCCAGTAACTCTTTCCTGATATTAGACCCGAGAGTGCTATACTCGGTTTTATGAAGGTTGTAGAGATATTAGGAATTTTCGGAAGCAAGACAGATTGAAAAATTAGCAGCGCCTTCACTGGGAATCAAACCACGGACCTCTGAAATACCGGCTGAGTGTGCTGACCATTACACCACGAAGGCACGCTACACTGTAAAAAAAAATCTGTAAGGTTACTAAGAAAACTCATGGAAATTGGGATGCCATGTGTTATTTGAATAACAGAAACAGGTGTTTTCTTTGTAACATTACAAGAGTTTTGCCTGTAATGGTTACAGATCTTTTTCTTGTAATATCACAGCATATAGTTATGTAAGCATATAGTTATGTAAGTAGAACATATTTTTCTCATGTAAATTCCCAAACGATATATCTGTAATGGTTACAGATTATTTGCGTGTAATATTACAGCAAATAATTATGTAAAAATAACATGTTTTTCTCATGTAAAATCTCAACAGATATATCTGTAACCGTTACAGGTTATTTGCTTGTATTATTATAGCAAATTATTATGTGAGTAGAAGATACTTTTCTTACGTAAAATTCCAATGGTTGTATATGTAAAGGTTTCAGATTATTTCCTTCTAATATCCCATTAAGTAATTATGTGTGTAGAATATATATTTCATAGATAATACTAAAGGATATGTCTATAAAAGTAATAGATTTTTTTGTCTAAAATGATGCTTATTATAATAAAATATATTGAAATCAAGATGTTTTGAGTAAAACAATATCTGCATGTGTATATCATTATACAGATATATGCAAGTGAAGCATAATAGTTTGGCTTTTTAAATTAGTCAATTTGACCTCAGAATAGCATTAATTTAAAAGATGTGCTTTCAACAGCAATGTTCTTTTTTCAAAAAGTAACATTAGTCTGTTGCAGAGTATTTTTGTTTTATGAAGAGAAACTTATGTCTGATATTATTGAAAGGCCTTTCATATTATCATTTTGATTAATTTAAAAGTTCAAATTGATATGCTACTCCTTATATTTGCCCTGTAAAATAGCTGAAAAAAATAGTATGTTTTATTTGCATGTTTTAGTGTCAGTTAATAAGATATGTTCTAGAACTTTCTTTTTAGTAATTTTAGCTAAAATAGACACATGTTGCTTTAGATTTAACTTATATGAGTAAACGTGTTGCATGTTGATATGATCATATTATTACAGTAAAATACATTTTGTGAAATATTTCTATGAAGAACTCAGAACAGCTGTTCTTCATATTTCAAAAATATATTCTCTCCTTCTAAAAAATGACATTTTCAGTAAATTAAAGAATTCAACATAGCAATGAACTTCATTTTGTTACTACAAGGAATTCAAATTTTGTTCATACGCTTGAATTACAACGTCTAACTAATTTTTTTATTCTTATCTGCACTCAGTGTTTGTCAACAGTCTGCTATTGTTTGAAATAATGAATAACTTTTTTACTTACCTTCAAATAATTTCCTTTGAATTAACAGATAGAAGTCTTTCATTAAAAACCTAATGTCATGCTTTTTGAATAAGCATAAAACTTTGCCAACTGACCTTAATTTTTAAAGCCTTGTTTCCCTTAAAATTCTTAATACAATTATGCCTTTAAGAAATTTATTTCTAAAATTAATACTTCAGTTTAGCTTCAAATTTAATGAATTTTAATTTTACCTATAATTTTTATAAACATAATATGTAATAAATCTAAGCTTAATATTTACCATTTCAAAAGTGATACTAAAAAGTATTCCTAGTTATTATAAATTTCGAGATTCGCATACAAAATTGTGAAATAAACATGTGACAACAGAAAATAAACTTTATGCTCTCTCTATATTACAGCATGTTAATTAAGAAGTTTATTGAATTTATAATTTTATTGTGAAACACTATGAAGCAAATAATATGCTAATTAAAATACAGAAGTAAAAATAATTTATTACTTAATTCATAAACTTTACATAAAACCTGAAAAAAAGAATTAATTAAAAAATAACATAATATAATTTAATAAACATTTCATAAAAATTCGTTGCGACTGCTTGGAAAAAATGAATGGTTTTTCTCCTCTTTGTAAACCATGTCTCCTAAATAAAGAAAAAAAAATTCTTTTAAAATAATAATCATGCTCTTAAAAATCTTATAAAAATTATTTTAATAGATGTTTTAAACATGTGCTTATATAACACTTTTAATCATATTTCTTTATAATATCTTAATTAATTAAGAACAGCTTAAATTCTTTAAAAAATTGGATTACAGTGAACCGTCTCATTACGACAAGCTACCTCAGTCAATCACTTTTTAAATTTAGCCAGCATTCCTCATAAAATAACTAAGTAGTAAACATAACTTCTCTAGGATTCCCACTTAGCACAGGATTCTGAATATGTTTTAAAGTTTTAGGTAATGTTTGTCTTCCTTAAGACGCTCACAAAACAAGTTACCTAAATGTTTTGTCCGCATAGTCGTCATTTTCATCTTACTAACTGATTTGCTAGTGGATTTTGGGTGCATGGCCTATCATTGATGAAACAATAATAGTGAACAGCTTCAAGAAAATGGGGATATCTAATGCTCTTGATGCCATATTCCCACTTATTTTTACTAATTTTATCTTCCGAAAATTAAGAGGGAAAAATTAAACGAATAATTTAATTTCCAAAGGACACATTAACAGTAGGAATATAACAAATGAAAAGTAATCATGGATAAACTACTACTCTCACAATATTATTTATTTAAAAGAAGCCTCTATTTCAATAAGAATACACATAATTGCAACATCTAATAAGTTATCTCATTTCTTCTTTATAATTTGAACTTCTGTCATTCTCATTGTTGTTCTTGCAAATCCTTAGGCCTCAAATCATACATAAATAATTAGAGAAGGTTGTGGTCCGATGCTTGCTAGGGTGAACATTCAGCTGATATGGCAAAATTGCACAGTGAATGGCAGTTGGTATTTGCTTTCACTATCATAGATCATTGTTTGTATTAGGCTGACATAATATTCAACAGTTAGAAGAGAAAGATTCAACGGGGCCTTAAGTGTGCAAAAGTTTGCCTTTGTTAGTATGACGAAAACAATCATTATGTTGATAAATCCATTTTAAAATCTTGGGATATTCATTTTCTGAATGCATTTAAAAGGGGGGAAATTATGTAAATATTTTTTTAATTTTCAGAATCTGGTTCTAAAGCTGGGTGGGGTGGAATAAGCAACGCAATACGGTAATTCTGAAGATCATTGCTCGTGGCAGTACAAACTAAACGGTGATAACTTGCATGCTGTAGAAGAAGACACAAATTGCAGTTCCAGATGCATTAAATGCTTTGAGGTCTAGGGAGTAGCAGTGGGCAATACTAAGAGTGAAATTCAAGGTATAGGGAAGTAGGAATGAAAATTACTTTTATCAGATAACTTAAATGGTTATGTTACTAAGCGTTCTTATTGGAATGTAGGTTTCTTTTAAATAATAATACTATGATAGTTACCAGTAGTTCATTCATGAATATTTTTGATTGGTTATGATCTTATTGTAATCACATCCTTCAAAATTAAATCGATTGCTTAGTTTCCCCCTTGATTTTCATACTATAATATTAGTAAAAAGGAAGAAAAAAGGCTGCAAGTAAACATAACTCCTCTTTCTCCCTCTCTCTCTCTCTATATATATATAGGTATGTATCTTCATGTGCAACTAAGCAAACCAAATGTGACTTTTTCTTCTTTAAAAAAGTTGTGTAAATAAATAGAATTAAGTTCATTTCAAAGACTTATGACATATGAAATATACATGATCAAAATAAATTAGAAAATTAAGTTCAAATAAATTTTAAGCTAAATTACGTGTTGCAGTGTAAGTTGCAATAATTCAGTTGTAATAATTAATAGTAACAAAACCAAAAATCATATTCCCATTCTGCAAAGTATAAAAATTCTTCTGCAAAACTGAAAAAATGACCAACACTTTGGCTTATTTGATAACTTTCAAATTCACTCCTTTGTTTGCATTTAGAATTTATAACTTTAATTTTCCACAGAAATTTGTTTTTGATTTTAAAAAATTTCACTGGCATAATTTCATTCACTTCAGCATATATTAATAGATGCAGAAGGTTTTTGTACCTTACATAATTTTAAATCTTATGTAAACTAACGTAATTAATAACAAAATCAAAACATAGAAACAGCATAAAATTTAATTAATAATTACTACTAGTGTCACACAAAATGCTATGAAATTAATTAATAAAATAAGAATGAGATAAAATATATAGAATTAATATTCCACATGTGTGAAGTTTGGAAGTTTTACGTTAAATATTTTTTTTTAATTAAGTTTTTTTAAAAATGACCCCTTAAAGCATGGGACCTTTCGTAATTAGAACTTGCAAATCCACTTCGCTAGTCTTTCATAACATTGCTTTTCTTTTGTTAACAAGAAATATTGCATTCAGTTATTTAATTTAAGATATCAAAAATATTGCTACTGAAAGGCATGAATACTTACTTAAATTTGAAATTAATTTGGTTGACTTAAAATAATATTTAAAAAAATAAATCTTCATATATACGTCTAAAAATCAGACCTTATTAATTTTCTTTTATTTGAACGATATCTGAATTCTGCCTTAGTTTGGACTAGTAAATCATTGGACAATTAAATGCCAAGCTATAAGAGAACTAATGTAGTTTACAAATGCACTGAATTTTATTTCCGGTATTAACTTTCAAAGAAAGTAAAATTTTCTGCATATTTGCATCATTTGGATTGATAGAATATGGCAAAGCATGCAAAAGGCTATCAGCCTAAAGGGAAGTATATATTCATGGGCGGTTTTGTAAGGAAAAGTAGCTTGCATTTCCATTTATTCATGTGTGTGTATATATATATATATATTTACATTGTTAATGCTAAAATCAATGCTTCATTAAAAATTCATTATTATTTTATTTTTAATACAACATACAGATACAGAATTGTTTTAAATTCCAATAAACAATAATAATTTATTTTTAAGAAAACTTATTTTATGATTTATATATTATATTACATGAATAAGAGAAACATTTGTCAAGAAATGTATTAAACTTGTATTAGCAGATTCATGCTATCCTAGTAACAAGACTATCATACTTCAAAACTGTATTAAAACTGGGCAAAATAAAATCAACATAAATTCTACATTAAATGTTTAAAAACTTATAAGTATGCAATGGTAGTTATATATACAATATAATATATGTTGTCATTTATAAAATATTAATGAAATGATATTTTTGGAAATAATGCACAAAATTTTAGTTTTGTTTTATAATTAGTTTAACGAATTGTTAGAAAAATATTTTAGGTCATTTCCATTTTTCCCCTGTTGATATTGCTATATTAAAATATATGGAATAATTAAGTTGCATCTAGTTAGTAAAACAAAACATCACGAAAAGTATGATACGGCATATTTTTAATCAATATAATTACTTCATTTTGGAATTATAATATTTTCGTAAATTAATACCACTGAAAAAAATATTATTACACTAAAGGAATAAACGAGATTCTCGACCGCGTTGTTCAAGTTTTTGTAATTTTACTTCATAACACACTCGTACATAAACATATTAGACTGAATTATAAACCAGGTATAACTAATTAGATAATCCTAGAAAAAGAATAAACTAAACCTAGTAAGCAAAAAAAAAATATATACATTACATTCAGAATTCTAAATGTTTATATAAACGTTTCTCGCAAGGCCGGCCGGGAAAAAGATGTCAAACGTTCTTTGGTCAGACGATTGGAAAAGAACGCTAAAATGATAAGTTTTGTTTTCAACAACCACATTACCATTTCAATTATATACCACAAACAGTGATTAAATTTTGGAATATTTAGTTTTAAATAATAATACGGGCAATTTAAGGCGTAATTTATCGGATGCACAATGACAAAATACTACTATTAGATCTGCATTTGGAATAAATATTTTGCACTCTTTCAACTCATTAGACATTACGAACACTGATATTAATTAATCGCAAAGCTTAAATGTTTAAATACTTACTGACTACATATAACAGTGCAAAGTGCATGAGAATAATCTGCATAAAATGAACAAAAAATATTTCAAGCAGTAATTGTAAACATTTTCTTACTTACCTGCGTTATACAACCAACATGCATTCAGCCATGTTTTTTTCTGCAACTAGCTTTCAAACACTTTTCTCCTGATTGGCTAATTTCCAGTCAGTCACGTGATTCTTCCGCGCGGCTACTGAAACATTATCTGTAATGTTACAAGCAAATCAGCTGTTACCGCTACAACTTTGCTTTCAACCTGTTACCATTACAAGAAATTCTTCTGTAACTTTTTGATTTCTGTAACTTTACAAAACTTTTGCCTGTAAAGAGCGAACTTTTTTTTTACCGTGTAGGAAGGCGCGAGAAATACCTTATAAGTCACTTATCGATATGTCTGAACTTACAGTTAGCAACTATGGATATCAGCATGTGATTAGACGAAGTGGTAGCACATTATGTCGTAGTAAGAGAAGAAGAGATATCTGTGAATATACAGTATCCAGACGACCCAATTTTGTTCAAAACTTGGAAAATAAAAATTAACGAACCTTTTGAAATGTCACAATATGCATATGAGGATAAAATATTTAGCCGAAATTTAGTATTTCAGGGATGGAACACGTGAATGGCACCTTCCCAAGTAGCACAGCAACGTTGTAACGACGTTGCAAAAACATTGCAATATGTCGTCTTTAAGACGCCCAGATGTTCGCGAACATCCACTGTTTTGCAACCGTTGCAAAGACGTCTTTATTACGTCTTTGAAGATAAGGTTTTCTCGCATAGACGTCGTTATTGCGTCTTTTGCAGGTGATATTTTGGTTGTGAAAGCATCGTATCACGACGTCTTAAAGACGCCTAAATGTTCGCCAAATTCCATCTTTTTTGCAACAGTTGTGAAAATGTCGTTATTATGTCGTTGTGTTACATATTGATTTATGCAGAAAAATAAGCTTAATAATTAATATATTTTCCTTCTTTTTTAAAATTTTGTATTCCTTGTATTTATCTAAAGTTTAAATATTTTATTATTTCCTGAAAAACCAGAAGATAATACAATTTTTTCCCTTTAGACTAAATATGCATAATTAATGATAGCCTTAAATATTTTCAGTACTTAACTATATTTTTTAAATAACTTAAATTCTAAATTACGATTATTTAAGATTTCATAATTTTTTCCTTAAGTGATAGTAATTATAAAAGTGGTTATTATAAATATATAACATTAATAGTAGATTTTAAGTAAATAAAACTCAATTAGACATAAATAAAAGTAAAGATGTATATGTGGGTAAAAAAAGAGCGTTTCTGGTAACAGCATTATCACATTTATTTCTGTTTAATCTCAGAGGCATTCAAAATTGCCCCTGTCATTATAAATTAGGAAGAGGTTCTTAAAGTAACATAATCAGTATTTTACCTGAAGTATAAATTTATTCGCATTTCACAGTAAAAATTGTAGCCATTAACTTCTATATCTCCAAGATATGAAAATGAAAGACAGTATAAAGTTGTTAATAAGTGTGATAAATAATATTTTATAAAAAAATATAAAATCTAATAAATTCCCATACTCATATCTAATATGAAATAATAATCTAACAAACAACATACATGACAGCCCTATTTAAGAAAAAACATGAACTAGTAGTGTTTGAAAATATAAATAGAAGGAGGAAGGTAACGGAACTAAACTTTCCAATTAATAAAACATATTTATGTTTTTTAAATAGTAAGCAATTAAAAGTGCAATAATTATGGACTGCAGTACTTACTAGTAATACTGATGTTTCTTAACACCATTTCTTTCGATCATATGTTAATGTATTTACTTATTTTTAGTTTCTACGTTTTATAATAGTGGTAGATTACAATGATTATTTCATGCACTTTTTATAATTAATAACTTTCCTTTTGTTACTGTACAGAACTAATTTAAATAATATAGTATACGATAGTAAGCTAAGTACGTTAAAATAAGCTCTTCGATAAATAGCACACAATGAAACTTCTTGTTCCTATTTGTTATGAATTTCTTTGTTATCACAAGTACATAAAACGTAAGCGAAGAAAATAGAATATACTTAAATTTAATAAAAAATAAAATCTGATATCCAACATTTATTCATTGAGATAATCTAATAAATATACATAACGGCGATATTAAAAAAAAAAACGCGAATTACACAGTGTTTGGAAGAATAGATACCAAACGAAAAGTAATAAAATTGAAATTTGCAATCAATAAAAAATAATTAGTGATTTTAATATTACATAATTAAATACCACATAATTATAGATTATAACCTAACGCAAAATGGCAGCAGTCAACAAAAATTTAAACATCTAACATCTGAACCGTTAGTTAAAGAGATTCGACAGATTTTTGCATGGACATAACTTTTCCTTTTATCCAAGGGTAATTGCTTTATGTTACCTTTATTACTTTTGACATGTAATTCTTCCATGTAGTGTTTTTGTTATAATTATAATTCTTTCTTATTTGCTTAGTTAAATGTAAAGTTTACATGGCCCTCTGGTTATAAACTAGCAGCCCAACAGTGGGCCCGAAACCTCAAAAATTTAAAACTTATTACCGAAAGCGGAGCGCAATTTTTTTCTTCGAGTTCTTCTTGCGTTAAAAGAAGAAAATAACCACCCTGGTGATATGGAAAATTTTGATTTTTAACAATCTGGAAATTAACAGCCAGCCTAGGAGTGAAGGATTAATCCAATGTCCTTGCGCTTATTGTAAAGCAATCATGTAGTAAGTAGGAATTGTATTTTATGTAAAGTTAAATTGATTATGATAGTTTAACATAGAATGAAAGGATGTTTAATTTTTTAAATAAAAATAAATAATATTTGAGAATAAAAATGAAATGAATCAACAGAAGGAAATGACTGAAAATATGTCATTAAAAGTCAAAGCTACTGGAACGGATGAACCAAAGAATAAATGTGGAAATTCTTCAGATCCTAAATTCAATCTTATTAGTCTCAGTTATCATTGGTTAGAGAAGAAACCTAAAACTCTATTTGAAAATTTGCGAAATAATGGAGCAACGCATCATAGGCTTGGAAGAAGAAAAATAAAACCTTGAAGATGAAGTGGAGAAAATGGTTTAAAAACTGAAAGACGCTGGTCTTACAACAGATCATTGTTCTAGTGAACTTTTTAATATTCTCATAGAATTAGGAGAATTTAAGAAACAAAATTCAAATTTAGAAAAGAAAAATCAATGCATCCAAAATGTGTTGCATTAAGAACAGTCGTCTAGCAAAATTAATAAAGATAAACAAAATAGTAATTCCACATGTGCGGTCAAGTTGCCTTCGAGCAATTCTGCAATTTCAAAATTTTTTCTTTCAAAGT
Organism: Stegodyphus dumicola; assembly: GCF_044657685.1. Lineage (NCBI taxonomy): Eukaryota > Metazoa > Arthropoda > Arachnida > Araneae > Eresidae > Stegodyphus > Stegodyphus dumicola. The sequence continues at coordinate 83,119,837 of NC_140779.1, read as the reverse complement.
TCCTTTTACAGTAGGATGGATCTGATATTGTGATTTGGAAGGCAGAAAGCTTACTTTTAGAATTCGAGAGTCGCTTCAAACCAGGAGGAGATCCAACCCCATATAATGAACTTTTCAAGAACTGATTCTATGTTAAGTGAATCATTCCGATTCAGTGATGTTTCAGGGAATCATCCCGATTCAGTGATGTTTCAAGGAATCATCCCGATTCCATGTTAAATGAATCATCCCGATTCATTGATGTTTTGGAGAATCATCCTGATTCTGTGCAGTTAAATTAGTAATTTCAAACTCGTCATCAAAAGATTCCCGGTTTACTCTTCATAGAGATGAATGTGAAATATCTTGCGGACTCTTCGTCGAGACGTTATCAGAGCCCGAGGGGGAGTATATAACCTAACGCAAAATGGCAACAGTCAACAAAATTTGAAACATCTAACATCTGAAGCGTTAGTTAAAGAGATTCGACAGATTTTTGCATGGACATAACTTCTCCTCTTATCCAAGAGTAATTGCTTTATGTTACCTTTATTACTTTTGACATGTAATTCTTCCATGTAGTGTTTTTTCTTATAATTATAATTCTTTCTTATTTGCTTGGTTAAATGTAAAGTTTACATGGCCCTCTGGTTATAAGATTACAATATTTCATTGAAATACTATTGTTTCCCTGACACTAGATTTCGATCCTACATTTCATACACTGTTTAAAATCATTAACCATTTCTGCATTCTGTCAAAAGACAATATACTATAGAATGTGCATTATTATTAATTTTAATAAGTAATTAATTGCTTATATTTTTCATATATCTAATTTATCTTCAGCAGTCATATTAAGTACTGGTACCAGTTAAATAATTTTTTTGTATTTTGAAAATAATGAACATACCATAACAGCTTGAATTACTGTTGCTTCTGTATTGATTGCATTTTCAGCAAAACCAGAAAATGTCTTACCATTGTATGTTATTTTTGGTTTTACATGAATTAATTCTGAACACCAACACAATAATCGTTTAATATGAATGATATACGATATAGGACTTAGGACATTATAACCGAATCGCTAATCCGTGAATCCAAATATTGGAAAACACCAACTACGCTGGAAACAATGAAGATTGGAGAACACCAACTACGGAAACACATAAAACACCAAAACAGAACACTATTCCACGAACATTATATTCACCATTAGCATCGTAGCACGTTGCTTTTAATATTTTCTAAATGATTTATCCAAACTTTTAATGTCTTCTTATACAACAGATATTCAGAAACAAAATAAGCACAAATACAGCATTTCTACGATGATTTATCCTCAATTCAGAGGCTTCTAAACAGGAGATCACAGCAATGCAAATTCACTTACTGAAGGCAGTTTAAGTAAGTAGATACAGAACAATGAGAAGATTTCCAATGCGTTCTTTGATTGACAGTACATTCATTACATTTACTTTTAATATAAGCAATATTATTTCAGTCATTGCTTGATTCAATTTCAAACATGCAATCAGTCTTTTCAAACGCCTTACAGAAGGCATCTTTACCAAATTACTTGAAAGAACTGCTAGTATCTGAATCAATTGCGCAGTTCCTTGTTCGAATTTGGCAGCTAGGAAAAGCGAGCAAATCTCGAGGTGTTCGTTTATATATACATCCAGTAAATAATGTAGAGGAGTTTTCCGTTATATTGGACAGCCCTTATTTCAAAAATAAGAAATAAAGTCATATTTCAGTAGTGAAATAATTGCTAACATGTGATTTGCATTGATTTCGGAAATATGATTTTTTAAAGTATATAAAATGCATAACTTAATAACTTACTTTATAGATTAGTTTCATTTTTAAATATTTTCTATAATATTTATAAAAATATTTTAAGTATTAATTATTTTAACACAATTTTAAACAATTATTTAGCAAGAAATTTTAATACTAATTAAATTAATAAATCAAAAGTATTTATATTAAATTCACATTTCATTAGATGAATCTACCTTAGATTAATATATTCAGATGAAATAAAGTAATGAAACATTGCAAAGTAAATCTTATGCGGACTTCAGATACTTGAAAGGGCAGATTTAGTCTCTTCTCATTCTAAAAGTAATGCTAATGAACTAAAAATAATGCTAAAAGGACCACGTCTAAAAGCGGCCATATTATGATGTTTCAGAGATGTCGACAAATTGCCAAGATGCAACGGCAAATATTTTGCGTCTTCCCAACGTTGTAAAGACGTCGTGAAAGTTACCACGACCACTTTGCAATCTCTCGGACCAGTTTGCAACGTCGTTTCAACGTCATGTGCTACTTAGGTTCTAGCCGACCATCCACTGTGGTTGTAAATAACCACATTGTCAGCCAGTGGGAGGACCGTCAACGGCGACTCATTAAACTTCCTTCTAACATATATGATTGAAGATGAACCAGGACAAGAAAAACCATATACTTCCACGGAGTTACTCCAGAAACATTCCAAGCTATAAATTGTTGTCGCTTAGCAGGACAATTTGGATTCGACGAGAAAGAGAATTATAATATCTTTCATTATACTGCAAAAGTTGTTCCAGGTGACTGGAAATTATGAATGCTAAAAACAGAAGTGAGCAGAAACAAGTGTTCTTCATAACAGGAAGTAAAAAAAAGAGTATGGCTGTTAAAAAGGATATAAAAAAACTGTTCTTTTTTGTTAGCGAAATGTTCATAAGAGGTTGTAAAGAGTAGACGTGTGAAGATTCTATCTGGCTAAATAATTTAAGGCCTTATAGAGTCATATAATCCTTAATAAAAGTGTTGTGTAGCGAATTTAATTTAATTAAGTGATTCATAAAAATCAAAATTTTAATTTGTAATTATTCAAAATTTGTTACAAGTTTGGTTATATTCTTTTTGGCTTATTAATTCTAGTGTAATCCATTTCGGCTATTCGAGTTTACGCGAACTGCGTCTTCAATCTTGCACACGCAGACAATGGATTTAGGTGAACTTTTCCTATAATAAACTCAGTTTTTCATGTCAAAATTAATTTGATTTCTTAGTATTTAATATCATTAGTTGCAGAAAAATTAGCTCTTTAATTTGACATAACTTTCGTTTTTCTAACTTTAATTGCATTTCAGTTATGAGCTTTAATTAGTAGATTTTTTCCGTTTTGCATTGTGATTTCTCTTGTGGGGGATGAAATGCCCTTTTTGCGGTAGAAATAGTCACTTTTTTTGGAGTTTCAGCTTTCTTTCGTTGGGACTGTTTACAGGGTTGTTGAAATTCCAAGTTTCCCCTTTCCACGAGGCGTGGTTATTTTGGCGGCGGTTGGGGTTCCGTTGGGGTTTCAAAGTGGTGGATTTGGCGAGTTTGCTAACATGAGGGAATACTGTAGTTGCAACTGTTTTAACTTTTGGCGAAGAGTGAGTGGTGCCAACTTGGCAGTCCGGCACCCTCCTTTTTAACGGGATGTTTTGGGGGACGAGGTCACTTTTGACACCTTCTGATTTTTTCGCTTATCACACTTTTGAGCGCGAATTAAGCTGCGGCGCGTGCTCTGAGAGCCGGCTAATAGGAAGAAATGGCGGAGTTTCTCCAGCGTCATCTACGGGGCTTTTGCCCGCGAAAGAAAAGGGCTACAGCAGATTAGTTTCATCAGCCCTATTTTCTTCTACATTAAATTTCTTTTTCTCCTCGGCGTTTATCATCTGTAAGTTTCCCAAATGTTCTTTCGGCTGTGAATACTCGCTTGAAATAGCTTATAACAACGGCTTATGTCCAACACTGAGTGATCTACAGACAAAAACAAAACAACAACAACAACAAAAAAAAAAAAAAAACTCGTCAAAACTGATGACCTGTCGCAGAGCCATCTTCAAGGATGTCTATTGCTGAAAATTATAGATAACATGCTCCAGTCCCAGTCATATGGAGTCAAGAATGCATCCAACTAAAACTTTCTTCAAGCCGTCTGGGTATGGTTTCCTGGAACTTTTTTCTACAAGACTTCAATAATTTCCATAGAATTTTCTTCAAGCCGTCTGGGTATGGTTTCCTGGAACTTTTTTTGTTCTTCATCACCTCAGGGTTTTTAGTTGTGACCTGTTAAATTAAGAAAATTATTATTTGACCACCTCACCAACCACTCCTCCTAGGAGTCACAGATAAGTGATTTATATATATATATATATTTTCAATAGTTAATGGTTGATTTATCTCTTCTGTACTTAAGGAATTTTTTTTTCTTTCTTGTTATAGATAACTTGATTAAAACGGCTAGGGAAATATATTATTAGTTAAATAATTTAATTAAGGCAAATTTTTTTTTATCGTTAATATATTTATATCCGGTGCAATTAATTGGGTTTCATCACTACGCAGTTGGAATAAGTTGTCTATTAAGTTGTAAAACCTGATTTTCTTTTTTTAAATATTTTACCCGGTTTATTTTCTCATCTCATAACTCAAAAAATTATAATGTGCAATTAGGAATTTGTATCATTCCGGTTTATTTTCTCATCTCAAAACTCGAAGGTCATAATGTGCAATAAGAAATTAGTAACATTTTGTTTTTGTAATTAAGTTCATATATGCTTATTCTGTGTGGAATGCGCTTGCAAAGTGTAAATTGTTAAATATTATTATTTTCTTTTTCTCCACGGGGAGGGTATGTTATTCTTTCTTACATTGAAACTGATTATGCTTACCAGTATGAACCCCCCGGGGGTCGACGTAGAGAATTCTGCGAAGCTACTGGCTAGGATCTGTACCTAGGCAGTCTCGGCCACGGGGGTATAAAATTTATGAACTTGGTGGTTCTGAAGGCTCTGGGAAAGGTCATTTATTGGCCGGCCCCGGAGTCTGGCACGTCCTAGCGCGGCGTGGTACTAGTAACCCGGGGGTCTCCGCCGGGGTCGCTGGGTAATGTCCCGCTGCGACGGGCTCGCCCAAGCGACTGGTAGGAGCATTAGACGACCGGTGCTGCCTGGGGTACTTCCCCAGGTGGTGCGCTGCTCTTCTGGAGGGTAATAGTGGAGGTTGAACCACCACGATGTGCCCAAAGGGGGAGTGGACCCGGAATGAGATTGAGTTCTCGATACGGGGAATGCCCAAATCTTCTTCTTCTTGCCAGTATGAATTCAATATACTGTTTGATATTGCAGCATGTTTTGAAGGGAAATTGTGAGTTTATTCTGTTAAAGTATACCTTTTATTTTATTCAATTATTTCTCCCTAACTGGTTAGAATTTTCTAAAATATAAATTGCTTAAGAGTAAAAATAAATAAGTTTTTCTAGATCAATCAATGGTTAAATTTATTTTGTGTGCTCATGATTTTTACCAGTCTTTTAGGGTTAATCCGGAAGAAACACAACGCAAAAATGTTAATTTTTATAGGTACTAGTATCTTATTGTTGAATTGAGTTTTATTTAATTTGTTGTGGTCATTTAGTAGGGTACCTTTTGGTAAAAATTACAATTTCAAAAAAAAAAAAAAAAAAAAAAAAAAAAAAAAAAACATAACAAAAGAAGTAATTTCAATGTTTTTCATTTACCCTACGTATTTTTCTGTTTATATCATTATTTTTCTCTAAACAAATTGGTAAAAAATATCGGATGTTTTAATATCAGTACTATAGTTTTAAGTTTAGTTTTAGTTTTATTTGAAATCTGAAATTTAAACAGTAAAGCCTTAGCTGCAAGTGTTGGCATTAATTATGAGTTTTGGGTAAGAAAAAACGCGGAAGCTTTGAGTAATTTTTTATTTTTTATATTTAAAAACTTTTAATGATAATTTTCCATCAATATTTATTATTTAAATATATAAATTAATCAATTCTGTGAATTTTCAAATTAGGTATTAAGTTTTTTATGGACATTACAATGGGATTGATACTAGACAAACAGATAGATTCATGGTTGGTTTTCGCTAGTTTCCCTGTGTATAACAAGAATACGAAAAAGTTACCTTTAGAAGTCCTGCATAAAGGCATCCCTCCCCTTATACAGATAGTCTTTGTAGGCTTTCTATTCAAATAACCAAACCCTAAATCAAAAGAAGGCATTACAAAGCATCATAAAAATATCATGGTAACTCAAAATTGAGCAAAATTGACTTCTAAGCTGACATTTGTTTAATGACATAACACTGTGATGTTCAAAGAAAACAGGTAAAAGTTTCATTTTCTTCACTGTTAAAAGCCAGAAATACTCGTTTCAAATACCTGAAAGAAAATAAATAAAAGTTGAAGAGGAAATACAGGACCATCTAAATGGCGCAAACGGAAAACAAAATCCTGAGATAAGGCTTTAAAAGCTTTGTGTGTGAGGGGGCGGGGAAGGATAATCACTGAAGTGTCGCAGGGAAAACACATTTAGAACCAGAAAGAACTTTAAAAATGAACGGATAAATTTTAATGATATATTAAACATATTGTTATTTACTAAACGGAAGAATTCTTTGTTTTTGGAGGAAGAAGTGTTGGGAGGAGGAAATTTCGAAAGAAAAATCAGGAGTAAAAGATGTTTTACTGGTGTTTTCCACGAAGTTTTACTGAAAGTACAGGACGAAAGAAAGCATAATTTTGCAGTTTATAAATCTACGTTAATTAAAATCCTAAATATCCTACTTTCTCTTACTGTAATGCATATACCCCCCAATTTAACAAGCTACCCAACAGAAGAAATTTAAGAAATTTCTTAGACGTTCGTATTTGTCATGACAATAAGATATTGGATAAGAATATTTTCAGCTCTATATAGAATTATTTTGCCGCCCAACTGAGGTAGTTGTTAACTACGCTGACTGCTGTACCAAAGGGCACAGGTTTGAATCCCGGAGCAGGCATGGATGTTTAAAAGTGCATAGAGTCTGTGCAGAATGGCGGCACTCTGCTGAGAAATTATGCTGGGAACCGAAAGTTTTCTCGAGCGGCTGTTGGTAGAAACAATAATGTTTCTGTATTCAGAGACAATGAGTCATTTTTTAGCACTTTTCCGCATGCTATAGATTTAAATGTATTAAAAAGTAAAACATTTTTTTTTTTTTTTTTTTTTTAGGAATTGTAGTTGTTTTGGTCTTATGGATTTAAAATAAAATGTAGGCTAACAGTGGCGGATTTTAAACTGTTAGTACGAAATTCAAATGAGCTAAATGCAATCAATCATATTATTTATGGTAACTTTTGTTTCCTGAATATACCGTCATGGCATAAATACATTTTTGATCATTTATGACATAAAATATTACGAAAGCTAAAACCAAATTTTTACGTTTTTGTGTAAACGATTAATTCAATAATTAATTTTACATTTATTGTAAATGAATAAAAATAATATTTTGATATGTTTTTTGTGAATTAACAGTTAACATTTTATTATGTTTCTCATTTTTAGAACACTTCGTGGAATACCAACGAATAGCTAAACATGTGAAACGAATGTTTCGAATTCTCGAATCCTAAACCCTTACATGCATCACTTTTCTCTGATCGGTACCAGTGACATATTTACATCCTTTTTTCTTGCTTATATGGGGCATTATCTACAAATCTGACATATAGATATGTCATTTACCCTACCAGTTATTTCTTCCCCATCGGTCAGAAGAAAATCCCTTCTTTTGAGGGAAAACCCCTTATCATTCTGAAGAACTCTTCCAGTTCTGTGCGGAATAGTAAATTGGAAAGACTGATGGAAAAATCAATGCTAATGGTGAAAAAGTTCTTTCTCTTTCGATATTTCCTTCCTTCCTTCCCTTTTTTAATGGAGTGTCGCACGCGGATTATGTAAACATTTTCAGAGAAGACGTATTTAACTTGATTCGTTTGCGAAGACCTTTCCTTACATTTGTAAAACGAAAGTTTCCACTCTTCACGCAAACAAACAAAACCCTTCAGAGTATGTTTGCGCATCCAGAATGTTCGAGTAATTCTACGCATTGCCCCCTTCTGTCTATTTTGAAGAGGCCCGACAGAAGAAAAATAGAATTGTTTAATGATCGCTTTGAAATCGTTTTTATTGGAATTGCATTCGTTTTATCCATTTCTTTCAAATTATTACAAAATGAATCGGAGAGGAACTTATCTCTAAGTGATTTGGACTATTATAAATAATGATGTGAGTTTTCTTTCTTCGGTGCCATTGGACGAATAATTTGGATTCAAAATACATCCGAAATGCGATCATTGTTTGTTAATTTTACGAAATTGTTTTCGGTATCGAGTAAATGATACTATTTTGATTTCAACTAAGAAAATAAATTACTTTTTTATAAGCCACTGCTGTATTTTAATGAGTTTTTCTGTTGTAAATGTGGCTGGTGTATTTCAACTCATTAAAATTATTATTCTGAAATCAAAATCGTATTCCTTATTTTATTTTTTAATGCTTCATTATAACAATGATTTATTTCTGGAGATGTACACATGCATTTACAAATGCTGTCTAGCAATTACTTGTATCCAAGTTTGTTTTCGCTGTTCTGCATTAGCCCTCTGACTGCTCAATTTGTAGACCGAAATCGCTTCCAAAATTGTGTATTTTTTTTTTTTTTTTTTTTTTTTTTTTTTTGCGTATTTTAAATCTATTAATATTGGAGAATTGAAAAATGCACTTTTTCTTTCTAGAAAATACTTTTATATAGATTTTTATCATGAGAAACTAAGTTACCAGAAAAACCAATTTCAGATGTCATCACCAAAAAAAAAAATTTTTTTTTAAATAAATTTCAGTCAGTTAATTTCTATTTATTTATTTCTATTCAGTTAATTTCTATTTATTGCATAATATAAAAAAGTAAAATGTATAAAATTTAAGAAAATATAAAGCGCTGAGAGGAAAATACCTTAGAAATCCAGTTTAGCATGATAGAGTTCAAAACAGTGTTTAAGGCAAAGTCCATCTTCACAATCTTTGCACCAGATTAAAAAAATCTAATTAATTATCAATATAATTATTAATCTAATTAATAATTCAATAATTTAATTAAATAATCAAAATAATCGCTGAACGTTTTCTAGCAGCCATTCCTATATGAAAAATGCGGCAAAAAGTGAAGTACCACGTGCCTTCAAATGCCGCAATTTAGAGGACGACTGACTATATTTTTTAGCCAAAACGTAAACTAAACGCCTAATACTGTTTATAATTTATTCCAATCGTTAAACGGAAAAAAAAAAAACGGGATCCGCTGCTTAATAAAGGAAGAAAAACATATGCCCGCGGAAATCGCGGAATGAGCAAATTTTGCTACATTTGAGTTGCCCGTGAAAATCGTGGGATGATCATCCAGAGGGTTATTCGTCACCATATTTCAAAATACAATGGCATGATTAAAATACAAATTTGAATTAACATACTTTAACAAACTTCCGAATTTCGCCTTACCAAAATAAATCTTTTTATTGTGTATAATGGTGTATAAATATAATATGGAGTATGATTCTCACAAATATTTATTTTCAAGTTAAATACACTAATGTTTGTAAAAACTGCAACACCATGAAGGAATTACGCAAATTAAGACAAACTTACAGAAAATGTAAAGTGAGGACATACTTTTGATTGTATATAAAGAACCTTAAGCACCATACAATTGACAGTACGACTCCCACCCCCAATTCACTCAGTTCCACTCCCAATTTTCATGGACAGCACTCCGGGGGAAAGGGTCCGAGTGTCTCCCACCCTCTTCCCCTACCAAAAGCTCTCGAAAGGACTTTCGCGTCACCATATATTTAGAGTGCTCCCCATGTCGCAAAGACACTATACATTTACAAGTATCCTTGCCTTGTCCGTGATTCAAGCCCGGTTCCGGGCACTTCGGTACCGCAGCAGGCGCGTCTTACCACTATACCGTTTATACCACCTGGGCGGCTTGAAAATATTTAAACGTTTCAGTTTACCTTTAGAAAAATTTATTCGAAGCTTTGTAATATTTTGCTTACCAATAGAAAGCATAATTAAGATTTTAGTGAAATTATTAGATTTGTCTTAAATATGTATATTTATGAGTATTTGCTGCTGCGTTCTGAACTTGCTGTTTTTGATAATAATTAATAATGAGCCAAATGGATTACAAATTTTTAAGTACAAATTCATGTACAAGAATATTTAAAAGTTAAAAGTGCATTTTAAGACAGTATATGTATCGATTTCTCGTAATCGATTAACGTTAATATAGCATACGAAAGAAGAAAATATAAACAACTGTGTATTACATTAAATAATGCGACAGATAAATACCAAAAGTATTTTTTTTCAAAAAGTATTTTTAATCTATTTAATTATTATAATTATATTGTTTATAAACATGTAGTAACGTATTCCTGTTTATACATATGTTTTACAGTTTTTTTTAAGAACGTTGTAGGTCTCACTCTTTTAGGTAACATTCACTAAGAACTAAGCACTTAGAACTAAGCGACTTATCGCTATGTCTAGATAACAAGCAGAACGTAAGAAGGATGTAAAACACCCAATTATTAAAAACTCAAATAGCTGAACAGAAGACACTCTTGTTGCTTACAAGATCAGGCAGAATTTATGGCGTAAACTCAAGAGTGTGTGTCCCACCAACTGTGCGAGCAAGTCATCGACCAATGAAATTCCAGACATGCATAATGGGCGACATATCTGCCGAATAAACAGGCTTTGGAAGAATCGAAACCTCTTGTGCCCTAACAAAGGCTTGTGCAGTGTGAGAAACATATGCAAGAGCATTGTCCTGCTGAAATACAGCGCTCGGAATACACCGAAAATGGGGAAAACATCTGGCTCCATAATTTCCCTTATGTAACGGTTACTGTTTAAGTTGCGCGCAATCTGCATGAGATGCGATCGGCAATTATGCCCAATAGCTCCCCACATACATGATGCCAGGCATTTGTGCGGTATGACGCTGGATAACATATTGTGGGGGAAGACGTTCCCCTCTGTAACGTCTAGAGTGTACTCTTCCATCATTGTAATCCAGACTGTAGCGAGATTAATTGGAGAAAACAACTTGTTGCCACTGAGCACGCCACGCAACTGTGTTGCCGTGCCATTTGAAATCGGAGGCATCTGTGATTCAGCGACAGAAAAATACTACTGTAAGGAACTCTTGCACGCAGTTCATGCTGCAGCAGACGACGCTGAACCTTAGAGTAGATAACACACGACCTGTAGCCGTGCTCCAAAGTTGTGCTAACACACGAGAAGATGCTTTACGATCCGTTGCTGCCATGTGGATAAGGTGTCTGTCGTCCCATGCCGTTGTCCTATTGCTTGCTCCAATGCCAGGATTTCGCCTTATTTAATTCTCCTCTGTCTATTTCTTCTAAACCCGCATCACTGTTATGACATTATGTGGGCTGCGGTTGCTCGATACGGATGTCCACCCTCTCGCATACTGATGATGTGGCGTCGTTCGAACTTCGTTAGTTGCTGATATGGCCCCCTACGCTGTTGACGAGGCATATTGACCATTAATTAAACATTCACCGCAGACAGAAGACGATAAAAAGATTTCAGCGCGACTTTTCAACTGTATGGTGCATAAGGTTCTTGCCAACGGCAGGTGTAATCTTGCTGTCCTTGCCCTGATGAACTCCGTAGGATTGCTCTGATGCTACTGGCAGACAAGTGAGATAAGTTACACAAAATCAACGAATATTTTCAATTTGTAGAGTGCCATAAAAAGGAAATAATTCGTGTTTTTAAAATATTCTTCTATTAGTCTAGTTTTAATTTGCTATAACTAAAAATTCATCAATATGTAGACAAAAGTGCTAGATTAGCAGATGTTTTCAAAAATTTAACTCTCCCGATATGTAGCATTTTTATTACATCTAATTTAACCCGCAGATAGCTCTCGAGTGCTTTGCCGTCACCAGATAAACCAAATCGAAGAAAACCTAATTTATCTTACATTAACAGAAAATGAAAAAAGAAAATCTCACCCTGTTCATATTCTGCTTAATGAAGGCCTGAATTAGTGATTCGGAAAAACATGATGTCAAAATTGAGTTTAAATTTTCCACATTACAATAGATAAATAGGTATTAAATATTATTAAAAATCCTCTGACGTTTTTAGCTATTTTGCAATTAAGTGATACTAAATTATATGAAGATTGAATAAAACGAGGAGTAAATCTAAAAAGAATTTTCAGTAAAATTAAACACCGTAAAGATAAATAAGTATACATTGCACTGCAGGTACCATAAATGCTTTAATTTTCTAAAATATTTTAAATTATAATTCAAATGTTAACACTGACTAGTTGCTTGTGTAAAATATATCTTAAACTTGCAAATGACCTGCTTATAAAATTTTTATTAAATATGTAACACAGATTTTCAAAGTGATTATGGAGTTTTTAGAATCTACTTCCCGTTTTAAAATCTGGTATTGAAAAATACATGAACTACTGTAAAAATTAAAGCCAAAGGGGAAAACATGGTTCAAATAATTAGACTGCTCACCTGTTGATAGAACACGTGTTACCATGCTCGATTCTTTCTGAAATTCATCGTGGTAAGAAGAGCAAGATTGCACCTGCCAATGGCAAGAGCTCTGATCACCATACAGGTAGGTGACAGTACGACTTCTCACAGTTCCGCCACCAGTTTTGATGGAGAGCAACGCCGGGGAGGGGGCTCTGAAAGTCTCTCACTCCTCTTCTCCTAACAGCAATCTAAAGACATTTGGCTCTGGGCATTCGGCTCGCCATATATTTAGAATGTCGCAAAGACACTAAACATTTACAAACATCCTTGCCTTCTCCGGGATTCGAACCGGGCACTTCAGTACCACAGTAGGCTCCCCAAACTATTATACCGTCTGGGCAGCTGAATGACTCTTTAATGCATTAATAGTCTAGTGTTTTTTAATTCAATACTCTTTCCTTTACTTTTGAACACCTGAGCATTCTTTCTCAATTCCTTCGCACAATCCAAACGCCTTTACTTAGAATATGCCCTCTTAGAAGCACTTGGCTTTTGTTTTTGATGACGGATTTAAAATTTTAAAACTTTATGTACCAATTAATTTTCATCAACCTGTATATGCATAACATTAAGTTCTAAAGTGTACCAGTTCGTTTAGTACTGTCAAAAGTGATAATAAAAAAACTTGAGAAAATTATGTTGACTAAAATAAAATTTAGCTCACAAGTACCTTTTACCTTTTTAATTTACTAACCAGTTTGATCCAAACCATTTATTTCAATCTGTTACTAAAATCCGTTCAAAAAGTGATATTAGCTATTAAACTTTCGCCTTTTCAACACACATCAACTTCATTGGAAACTTTCTTCGAGGAACTTATTTTCAAAACCGCAAGCGCAGTAGGAATTTTTCATTCCCTGCTAAAACTCATATGCGGTGTTGGCGGATAAATAAAAAAAAAAATGTGCGATAAAATTTGAATATTTGAGGCAAGTATATTCTGCTTCACGGAATTTAAGCCATCAGATTTGGCAGGGAAAAACTTTCCTTAAAAATCTGTTCTTAAAATGCCTATTTCATGAGGTGAGGTATTTCATGTAAGCTCTCGATATTGGTTCCTTGCAACGCTTACTTACCACCAACAAAAGGAGCTTTTTGTTGGGAAAACTTATCACTCAGCGTTTTGTACCCCGATAAACTGAATAACAGGACGAGATTGGAAAGAGGAGAGGGAAGTGACCCAATATTCCTTTCTCTCTCTCTCTTTTTCACTAATGTTCTCTTTTATTGCTTTTCCTTCGGTAAATGTCTGCAATTTTAAAGGCGCTTGAAAAATAGCTTCTCTTATTAAAGAGGTTTCTCCGTTTAATGATTTAGGTTAAATTGCCACTACTTTGTTGTTATTGTTGCTCAACATTTTGCCGATTTATTTTTGAAAAGAAATTATAATCTACGTTAAGAGCCCAGTGGTTTGTTCAAAGAGAAATGTTTTTGAGGGCTCATCAGATTTTTATTGGGGAGGATCTTTTAGTATAGTGTTATCGTAAATTACGATTTATTTATTTAAGTAGCAAGTTTGGAAGCAATATAAATTTAAGAGGTTGAATAAGGTTTTTGATGAGCCGGTTGTATAATCCTGTTATATGGATAGATAAAATATTAGAAGATAAAAACGCAGAAAATAAACTAACCTATCTTATAATGATATATATGCCGTATTTGGGCAATTTATAGTTTCAGATTAAGGTTATAGGAGATTAAGAATACATGGAATTTCCAATAAGCCATTAGAAACCTAATGTTTCTGAAATTTAATATCAAATACAACATATCAAACAAAATCATAATTAGATTTTGACTGTTTCTGGATGGCGAGTAGTGTTTCCAATAAATAGATAATAATATAAAGTTAATTTATGTGCTCAAAGTGAATTTATGATGAAAAGTGAATTTAGTTTTTATAACAAAGAATGTACGTTAGGTATTTAGAATTGAAAAGAACAGTCCATATGTTACATGAATTACGGAGGGAGAAAATGCCTTACAAAAATAACTCTGAAGACTTAGGGAATCAGTTGGCAGCTCCGCATAACGTTGGGACATATAAATCATATTATAGAACGTATTTCTCATTATTTGTATGTGTTTAAATATACAACACCTACAAATTTTGATCTGACAAAGTATCCTGTCCAACTTCTATGCAGATCAGTGAATGCTATATTTTAAAAGAAGGAATTGAACACATCTTTATAAATTCATCTGTATTATTATAATCAGGTTAAATGCGCAGTTTTAAATGTAAACTATTACTATGATGAAATCTTCATATAAAACTTATTATTATTATTGATTGACGTCTTCAGAAATCAGCGACTCATTTAAACTAAATTAGTCAGCTTTGGTAATGAGTTTTTTATCTTTAAGCCTCATATACCTGCGCAAAAAAAATGGGACATTTTTATATCTCCCGTTCTACCGGGACAATTGACGAAATTCAAATTGCGTTTTTCATGTCTCGAAAGCGCGACTTATGATATATATTAGATTTATATATAGCAATCATTCTAACCTAGGTGTTGGGACACAAAAAACAGACTTTTTCTGAAATGGCATGCCAATGTCTTTCCATATTCCATTTTACGACTCAAATTATAGCTAAAAATTACATTTTATAATTTTTGGTGAGAAATTAAAAAATTTATCTTGTCGCACATTTTTCAATCTGCGCCATGAATAATTCACATGGTGAATTTCTTAATTTATAGCAACCTATTTTAACTTCCTTTTTTCATTGTGAACGAGCGGGAAAAAGTCATCGTTCATAATTTCAAATAATTCTAATAAAGTGCGTAAACCACATTTGGCGTCGTTATCGCTCAAAAAAGAGATGCCAAATTTCAAAATGCTCCAATATGTAAATTCATGTATTTCTTAGAATGTTTTGAATAAAAAAACTCTAAATTTTTGCAGGCGTCCCTAGAAACACATCTACTTTAAGATAATGTTTAAAATTTTATAGGTTAAAACACAAACATATTCTCAAAAAAATTACAAAAAGTATTTAAAAATACAAATTTTAAAAATAAATCATAAAAAAGTGCCAGTTATATTTGGATTAAACCTAAATTTTTGATTCTGGAAGAAGGAATCAAGTACGTTTAATAAAAGAAAGAGATATAAATCAATATATATCAAATTGAATTAACATTCAAGAGCTAAAATTTTGAGAGCTAATTTTTTAAGAACTACTCGGGCGATTTTTATGAAACTTGGCAGTTTGGCATAATTTGAGTCGTAGAATCGAAGCATGGAAACAATTGCCATGCCATTTCCGAAAAAGTTCGATTTTGTGTCCGAATACCTATATTAGAACAATGCTATATATAAATCTAAAACATATCCTAAGTCGCGCTTTCGAGATATGAAAAACGCAAGTTGAATTTCGTCAATCTTTCCAGTAGAACTAGAGATACAGAACTGTCACATTTTTTTTCGCAGTGTACATATTAACACAATGAAATAGATTTCATGCAATTTTTAATAAATGTAGATTTTAGCAAAAATTAAATTTGTATTGGAAAATAAAATGTATATGCAAATGGGATTAACGCATTTTCTCTTTAAACTTCGGAAAAAAAGAATATGAAATTTCAGCAAGATATTTAGATTTTATATTTATACCTAGTACAAAATTGAGGAAAATATACTTTGAGTATCGAAATATTTAAAGGACTGAAGAAATAATTTCAGTATTTATTTGCGGATTTTGTCTCAACGGACATTTTATGGCAACTCGAAAAAATTGCAAACACGCTATTTAAAAAATAATGAAAGCGAAAAGAAAATATCTATTTTTCTGTAAAAGAAAGAATGAAACTAAACACATCTCTGTTAATGTAAATGAAAACAGAGAAGCATACAGAATGTAGAGTTTGTTAATTTTAAACAATTATGCAATTCCTTCTTTAAAATACTTATTTGTCATTATCGAATCATAATTTAACGCCTTCAAATATTGTTTTTACAGCAATACGCGGTAAAATAAATTCTAAAATATTATTGTTGTCTTTCAATAAAAGAAAGTTAAGTGAATTCAAAATTTGAATGACTTACATTAAATGCCACAAAGTTAACACACCGCATATATCATCTCCAGTCATTCTTTGTCATAGTGTCAGAAGATTCGAAGATCAAGATTGATACAATTTCTGATATATTGCTGGATGTCATACTCTTACACTACTTGTCAAGAAGTCTCGAAATTGTTAAAAGTGATATATGAGATTTAACAAAAGCGATTCAAAATTTCTGTCGCCATCATGCTTCTTAAATCTTTTAGGCTGGTTCATCTATTTTTTGAAACATTAAAAAACAATTTGGAACATACTTTAAGATTTATTTTAGAGCTCAAGAGCTACTTACCAAGACATGTTTTGCTATTATACTGCAGTGATGGAGTTATGAATTTTCTTCTTAAGTATTGTTTTCGAACTGCGGACCAATCAGTTTAAAAAATTAAGAATTCTGAATAAATCAATAATTCGGCGTAACATGAATAAATATGAAGTACTGTGATTCCTAATGTTAAACAGAATCTTCTTCATTAGCTGACAGAGAGAAATGAAAAGAACGAACTATATATAATCAATACGTGAGATCAACAAAGAGAAATTCGAAAATCTTCCAGTTAAATTATATAAAATGAAGCCTCTGATGCTATCACAGACAAGTGTAACAAGCGACCGAAAAATAATTAAGAGAAAAGTTCTTCGAAAGCACAGAATAAAGAGAAACTAGAATTGTGACTTTTAAAAATAGGAAAAAAGTATCAGGAAAGTTAATTTGCTAGCTGAAGTTGTTTTGAATAATACTGGCTGCAGTGGATTAGAAAATGTGATTGTTTGACTATCAATAATCAGCGATGGCGGATTTAACTTCTTTTTAGCCCAAAGGGGCTGTAACCCAGAAGAGCTATTAGTCTTAAAACGGTATTTTGTGACATTTCGGTATAAACACCTTCCCTTTCTAAATTGTTGCCATTAAATATTATCGCCCTTTATTATATTGCTGCGTGCGTACGGGCTCGCAATAGACTGAATGTACAAGTCTGATAAAAAGTTAATAAAATTTATTCCTTTCAAAAGAAATACAGCGGAACGCTGGAACTTTCCTCACAGACAAGTGTAACAAATGTCAAGTACTTGTTACACTTGTCTTACACTTGTCTTTGTTCACCGTATCACGTAATGTAATCATTCGTTATACTTTAAACTACTTATTAGATACGACAGTAAATGTACGCCATTTTGTCCATTTATCAACTCATTTCTACCTAAATAATCTCTGTGAGAATTTAAACACAACCAAACAAGTTTATTCTATCAAAATAACAATGATTACAGCTGTTGCCACTGAAAGCAAAACTAAAAGGAAATTAATATTACACTGTTTGAATGTAGATGAACAATGCTATACTTTACACTACTAAAAACGTTAGAAATATAACGCAATGCAAAGACAGAGCTAATCCAGATATCTCAGTTTACGCGGAACAAAACTCGCAATAGCAGTAATTAAGCAACGGAACTGAGACACTCTTTCTTCGTCCTTAAATGATTTTCAACCGGCCGCGCGAGATCTTTCTAATAATTTCCGCTTCTAGAGATTTCGGGAAAGCAAAAAGAGAGGAATTACGGTTACGCTAACATAGTATTCAATTATATTTATTCAATTTAAATATGAGTGATCGAGATAAACGTTTACTCAATATTAAATGCAGGTGCCACCGTATTTTTACTTTTCCGGTATAGTTTTCTCTTAAAATTTGTCTCACACTGCATTGCATGGAGAAATACAACAATTTTATAAAAAAATTAAATAATGAAGTATCTGCATGAATGTATGTATATTTACCGCATTGTGAAGAAACGGCGGTACCTAGAGTCATCACATTTTGAATAACTTAGTCCTTTTTCCGAACATGGGTACCTAGAAGCTCGAATTTTGAATTTGGTTTGTTATCTATTTCATATTTTCTAAAACTTTAGCGAATTTTTCATTAACAAACTCAACGATTTCAAAGCAAGCAATTGTAACACTGTACCGAAAAATATTATCTTCAAGAGAATGTCTATTGAAAATTCTAAAGCTACGCTGTTTTTAAATATTTTGTGATATTGCTGTTGAATTAAATTTTTTGTGGTTTAAATGCAAAGAACATGATATTTAATAAGTAAAGGTAACAAACCAAATGTTAAAAAAGGGTTTTTTGAGCGCTAATATAAATTCTGAAAGCTTTCAGATTTTTATTTGCTTTTTATATTAATTTTTGTTGTTGTTTCTTTTTCCCTTTTTTCATAAATTTCATACGTTTTGAAAAGAACTTTCAAGGTTCTTATTTATTGGCCAATTAACAATATTTGGAGGAAATACAGATAACCCAGATGCAATTTTGGAATAGAACGTTTGAACTTGTGAAGATGAATTTTTTTTAGCAGGAGTAAAAGGACACAAAAATTTATTTTATGTAAAATCTGTTCCATTTTATGATTAGTCAATGAAAATAATGGAATAGTTATCTAATTTTTATAATCGGTTGAAATGAAAGAATGTTCTTACTTGAGATGACATAAAGGAAGTTTTAATCGCTTGGTTACTGCTATGAAAAGAGAAAGTTAACTACAATTTCTTTTAAATAGTTGAGTTCTTGATCAAGATTTGACTCGGAGCAGCAAATCGTGAGTGCACGGAAGAGGATGAATAAATTGAAACCGACACTTATTTTGCATAAAGACAGAATTTAAGGTACGAGGAGAAGCAAACTTCTGTAAGTCTGCAGTGTACTGTAGAACTGAAGTTAGTGTCATAGCGTGTCACAGGAACATTCTGGAGCAGAAGGAAATTTGATGTCTCGAGTTTAAAAGAGAACTGAACAGAAGTATGAACTGAATTCATTATTGAAAGAAACTTAACTAAATCTTATTTGTTACTATCAAATAGATAAAAATATAAATATAGCAAACAACAAACGGGAAAATGCAATATATTAAACATTTTCTATTCAAAATAATGCATACAAATACTAACAAAAATAGGTGAAAATTTTTCAAGTGGCTCATATTCAAAAGTGAAAATTAATTTAGAAAACGAAACATATTTGAGTAAAACAAAAATGAGTCACGGATATTTACACAGCAATTTTGATAAATGAGAAATTGAAGTTCAGAAGTCAGACTTCACTACTGAAAAGTTAGAACGTACGTAGAGGTGGCAAGGATTGTTACGAAAGCTTTTCGGACTACTTCAAATGATGCCCTTTTACTCTTTTGCACTGACGATTTGTATTTCTGGAAAGAAAGTTTTCTGACCGCCATAAGACATGTAAGAAGCTTTTTAGGTATTTCCTGCCTTCTTTCGGCATCTCTTCGTGGTGTAACTGGAAGTACGTTTGATGTGTATTCGAGAGATCCGGAGTTTAAATCCCGGCGACGGCATGCGCTTTTGTTTAGTTTCCTAAGGTCGAAAAATTCTGATTGTCTCTGCGAGTGGCGCCCGAACTAAAACCGGTGGTAGATGATAATTTATCACGCGAACCTAGAAATTCGCTCGACGTGTGTTCGAGAGGTCTGGAGTTCAAATCCCGTCGAGAGCATTGCACATCTTTAAAGTTCTACATTAATGTAACCTAAAGACTCAACAAAAGTATAGTACTTTTTCGTCAGTTTTCAAAATTTAAATTAGTTAAAGTTTTTAGTTTTTAAAATGTTAGCGACATAAGACCCAACAGTACGTTTAGAACTTAAGACTTTTATGCAAACATAAAATCCTAGAGGGCTTTTTAAAACTCATTTTAAAGAAAAACAATGATGAAAATCAAATGTGTTTTTAGATATTCAGATGATTTGTCTAAATACTATTGAACTTAATCATTCCTCCCTTTTTCTTCATATTTTAAGGCCAATTTCTAAACCTAATGGCTTTCTTAGCATTCCTTATTCTATGGCATTGAATACTGTTAGTTTCGGATATCTTCTGCATCTTGGTTAGATGTTTACATTTACAAGCTTCATGTTAAGAGTGTTGAAAGATCTATTGCTCCAAAGAATTCTCCTATTAGCTACTTGTTTTCCAAATTAAACTGCTTTTGGCCAAATCAAATCAAACTGGTTTTGTTGGCTAGTAAACGCTATAAATTTTGCTTCACATACACGTAATTGCTGTTGATGATCCTGCTCTAAAGATTATGATCAGATAGATACTCCGGCTTTTGCAAATAAGAACAGATCAGCAACTAATCAACATGTTCAACAGGTTGAAGTGTCCTGTATTATCTTGCATTGAATCTTTCAGTATCACAAGTATGTTAAATTTTAGTGGGTTTTAATTTTTTTCCCCACGGGCTGTTTACTAAAGCTTCTACTATTATTGCGGATCTTGAGCTACAGATGCTGCAAAGAATTTTTCCAGATGATCCCGTTTTCTGAATGTTTGCTGTTGTAACTATCATTTTTTTCCCTGACCTCCTTATAATAATGCATTCATGCTACATTAAAATCATATTTCACTAGTCTAATTACCTTATATCCCATTCTGTAAAACAGAATTAATAATGGCATGTTTAGAGTCATCTTGGATAATGATAGAGACATGGTTCTTATTTAAAATACATAGATTGATAGGATATTTTCTTTGAATAAGGCAATAATGCTATGTTGAAATTATATTCTACCTGTCTTATTACCTCACAATCATTCTGGTATGTAATATACCATTCTGCAAAAAAAAATAGTTATCACATGATCAGCGTCATCTTGGATTATGATGTAAATTCAGACACATAGTTCTTATTTAAAATATATAAATTAACTGTACACTTCAAATACAAGCGAATTTTCAATACCATTTCTCTCAGCAATGGACAACAGCACACTAAACTTATTTCAAAAGCACAGCCATGCGTCTTATCGTTTACTTTACAAATAATTTTGTAATAAATTCGAATAAAAATCATTTATAAATATCCTAATCTAATAACTTATGTAGAAAATTAAATAACTTTGTGAACCTATACCGTATGAAAAACTGGTCATTTGCATTGCCCTTGTGTGTTCACGCAGCAGCTATACAATAGAAACATCTTCATCTTTATATATAGCTCAATTTCTTTTCCTCTGGGACGAAATACCACGAACGTTATTGACGATAAGGAAAAAGTTCTTTCTAATTTTGGCTTGAAACGCCTCCTCTCTTCAAATCGACCAAAGGGATGAAGCAGAAGAGATATATTGTTACACTACTCTACCCCCCACTAAGCACTGATAGAATTCTTGTTGCAAGCGGATGCTTCTGGTCAGCGCCGATAAAACAACCCCTCCACACACCCTTTACAACGTCATCAACATCTCCCTCCTCTCTCAACCGCAAGATAACAGCGTTCAAGAGAAAAAGGGGAGATACAACATCCGTTATTAGAAGCTCTCGATTATTTGGCGAAGATTTGGCTCCCTGAGAGCCTCTTGGCGATTGCTCTTATTTACTCAAGCAATATTTACCTTTGGGTTTATTTTTATTTGCGTTGTTTTCGGAATGATATGTGTAACAGAATAAGATCAGCTACAGCTGGTAAATAAATATTGCATTACGATCTAGATTGCAAAGTTGATTTTTCTGGGATTTATGCCGGAGATTCTGGATTACATATTTTTCCTCAAACGGGGCACGGGGCACTTAAGTAAACGCTGGTATACCAGATGATATTCTTTTTACTCGTCTAGATAATAAGGAAATAAGGATTTTCCAAAGAAAGTTTGACACAGGCATATAAATTTCCTTATTTTCAGAGAAAACTCTTATCATCAAACGGTAGAAAATAGCAGAAAAGAAAAGTTAACCTTTTTTTAAATATTATTTCCGTGTTTTGATAACAGAATTGAATGTAGCTTATCCGAAATTAAATCACTTTCCCAGCTGAATCCTTCATTTTGCCGTCAAGGCTTGCCATTTCGCAACACATAAGATTTTATTGATCATCTGTTTGTAAATTGCTAGTTGGTTGAGCTATTAAGCTAGATGTAACAAAAGTTCTTTAATTTAACTTTCAAATTAAAACTTTTTATTGCTTAATTATTCAAGGCATTAAAAAACTATCAAAATAATTATATAATGCATCTAATTCATGCTATATGTAATATACATAGTTGATAATTTTCATAAATGTTAGCACTAATACCATAATTGGCAAAAACCTATATCGTCTAGAATGCTTAAGAAGCATACTCCAGCGAATTCTAAAAACACGGTCGAAGTGTATAAGACCCATTTATTCAAACACAAAGATTTTCACAGACGGCCTGACTTTTGCTTACGTTAACCAACACTTCTGGCTTAATTTAAATAAGTAATGTTGAGCTGAAATCAAATGTAGTTAGATTAGCCTGATGGCTTAGAGGATAAGGTAATGCGCAGGAAGGCTCTGGTTTGTAGAAAACCGGCTAGACAAGCCTAATGGTTAGAAGAACTCAACGCCACAGAATCAAATCGCTATTTAGTGGCCTCAAATAGGCAGGACACGCTTTCTTATCAACTTTCGAAACATTTGCTTAACTAGCACTTCTACTTGTATCGTAATCTTTATACTTCAGTCACTGCATATAATTATTGCTTTGGTACATGGTCTAAAGAAACAGTATAATATCACTGTATTGCATCATTACATTATTTATAATATTCAGTGTGCAAGGTAAAACTGTACAGTACATAATTTATAATTAATTGCTTTCAAATAACATCTAGTATCATTGCTGTAATGATTAATTAATGGTGTAATTTAAATGTTTGTGTCACTTGAGTAGTGAGGTTTATAATATAAATGGTATTTTTATTAATTTGAGCAATAATATTGAAATTTTGAATAATTATATAGATTTTTGTTCTAATAAGCGCATAGAATTGTTGTATTGAATCATTGCATTTGAATAATCGTATAGAATCATAATATTGAATTATTCATGAGTAATCGTACGGAATCATTGTATTGAATTATTTATTTGTATAGTATTTCCAATGTGCAAGTAAAATTGTACTGTACATATCTTATTTTTGAATTGCTTGCTAGTAATATGTAACATCATTTCAGTAATAAGCACCTGTATGAAAAAAATATTATTTTGATGTCAACATGGCGTATATGATTAATAATATGAATAGTATTATCATTAATTTAAGTAATAGTATTGAATCATTGTATATTTAATAGTGAATCATTGTTCTAATATTCGCATATAATCATTGTTTTGAATCATTGCATTTTAGAAATTGTAAAGAATTAATGTTTTTATAGTGTATTTATAGTCTAAGTGCAATTATTCATTTAACTGTATTAATATCCAATTTTAATATAATAACTGTGTCTTTAGTAGTAAGCTGTAATATAAAAGTTAACAATGACATTCAGAATATTAGAGACTTATGTGAGATCTAAGTATTTTTATACTTCTCCACTATAAATTTAAGTTGGCCAATGTATGAAATATAAGCATTTGTATGTTCTTGGGCTTTTGTATACTGAGTTTAAATGTTGAAGTTTGCATTAGTAAATTCATGTTGACAATGTCGTCACTTATCAATCACAACAGTATAATATAATCATTATGTATGATATATCTTCTTTATGTATTGAATTGTAAACTTTATATGTAACTTGCTAAAATTACTTGCTAGGGTATTGAATTGTAATCTTATGTGTCACTTGCTAAAGTTTTGTTCATAAGTACTGTGTTCACACAGATGTAACCATTTTGAATATCTATGTTTTGTAACACTAATCAATGTGCCCTATGAGTGGATCTCGTGTGGCTCTAACATGAGTCAGCTTTAGATAAGGGTGGACGTGGCGCTAAACCAATTAACCATAATGGTAAAGGGGTGATGCCCACGTCCTCCGTCACTAAACTAAACTAACTAGCACTTCTTTCTACCTCAGTCTGAATAAACGGGCACTATTTCATTTACATTCTGGCATGAAAAGTTTAAGTGAAAAGGAGGGAGACAGGAAAGTTATTTAACTCAAAATTAACTATTTATCAAAAATAAATAGATAAATCCTCACAAGTTATACAAATTGCATATAAGTTATTCTTTGGTTCAGAATAACCGTTTATGTCTCAGATTTTCCATTGATTTAAATAATATTTAAAAGTATTACAGTGCAGTACATATTTTAAGTGGCAATTTCATGAATTTTGATTGATGTACTTATGTGAAATTACTAGAGCTAAAACGGGGCAGGTTTATTCGGCAATAATATAGAATACAAATAGCATTTCTGTATTATACATAGGCTTACAGTTCTTTAATACTTTGCGAATCGTTGTATAAAGTAATAAATCGTTGTATAAAATTTCTTTACTAAAAGAACTAATTGACGCTATGTGTCAACTCTTACTCTCCAACTAAATAAATTTTTATCATGTGTATGTAATATAATTTTGTCTATTTCTTTCCTGCTATTGTTGTATGCACGTATAGGTAAAGGTAAAAGTATGGGAGATACCAGGGATGTACCATGGTAAGGCCTTCCCATACTAACTCTTATTTTTTCTTTCTTTTGCAAGCTTTATGAGAGTTTACAAAGAAAGGTTGAGGAGATGAGCAAACGAAGCTTTCCAAAGGATCTAGAATTCTAGAATTTACCTAGTATGGTCCATTTTATTTTGATCATGTGTGCAAAATGTACGTGTGTCCATATATCTAGTCCATATATTTAGATTCTGCTGTATGATATAAAGGCTTTAAACTAAATTTAGAAGTAATGAGAAACTACTATCTACAAGCTAAAATATTAATCATTTCCCTACAAAATTCAAAGAAACAATTAATTAAAAAAACAAAGAGAGAGATAAGCATTTTATTTTTGACTTCTGAAATACCGGCTTAGTTTGCTGACCACTACACCACGAAGGCACGCTAGAAAGGCGGGAGAAATACCTTAGAAGATGATGCTAGAAATATATTCAGGATAGGTTGTCAGTATTATTATTTTATAAATCACGAATTGATTGGAAAGTCATATGGTCACATGGATACCGTAATAAAAGTCCACTTTTAATTGCTTAGGTTTTTCTCAATAATTTTTTTCTTTCGTAAAAGAGATCCTTAATTAATAATTAATTTAATCGCTGTGAACAGTGGTATACTTTTATGCTGATTTTGTTCAAATTTTATTTTTGTACAATGTTTTTTTTCTTACATGTGATAATCTTCCAGTTTTCAATAACACCAAGCTTAATGAATCGAATGCACACAGAGCCGATGATAGCTTGAGAAAATTTATTTTCCGAAAAGAAATACTGTGCAGTTCTGGAACTTTCCACAAAAGTTCTCGTACCGCTTTTCTCAGTAGGAAAGAGCACAACAATGACTTACCATTTCAGACTACTGAGAATGTTAACCACAATGGAATGCAAAGCGTATCTAAGGAGCGAAGTTCGTACGGAGATCCTTCAATCCTCCGAAGTCAACTCGTAATAAAAAAAAATAATAATAAAAAAAAAACCAGAATTGATGCCTTCTACAATACATAGTTTTTCCCTGACCGCCTAGGAATTTACAGTATCTTCCATTTCTCGAAATTACTGGAAGGTATTTTTATTCATTTATTATTATTCCTCCTGCTTCACCTCTCAATGGGTACTACAGGTAAGTCATGTTATTTTGATCGTTGCGCCAGCAACCATTTTTTTTTGGTTGTTTATCTTCCCAACCTTGTTATTAATAATAAGATTTAACATTAGTGTATTACTTTCGTTAGATGCTCCAACTTATAATGATTTGGGTATGTTAGTGTAAAATTAGCAAAAAGGGTTAGTTAGTTTAGAGATATTTACATATATACATGAATAGAGGCTTGCTGCCTTTACATTTCATCAGACCTGGTCATGTGCTATGATTATGTTTCTCTTAGAATAGACATGTTTTATAGTGGTTCTGACGCCCCACTGTCCGTAGTAATTCTGAAGAAGGCCTTTAAGGCTATGTGATCCCTGAAGCTGAGGAAGAGAAGCTCTGATGGAAGAAGTGAGTGGACAGTCGTGGATATAAAGGATGAGATGTCTGTTGAAAAAGCTGAATCAACGCAGGCGCATTTGACGTTTTGATGGCAAATCCTGCTGAGGTACACGGGAAATCCTCCGTGTGAAAGCTTGTTGTAGATAGAAGTCTGTTTTGAGCCTCTTGGTGGAGACCACGGGAAAGATGGAGTAGGTGTGTCGACCGGTGTTGTACTATTAAAGTTATATTTCTTGGAAATAGTTGGCTAATAGCCAGCGAGGTGTGACGTCATCAACCACTAGCATAGCGCAGTTCGCAGAGCAGTAGAGGCGAGAATACGAAGTTTAGAGTTGGAAGGGGATGGATAGTAGTGTTCAGCATTAGTTTGCAGGTAATTGAATTTTCTGCCAGAGATGATTGACTGCAAGAATTGCATGGAACTATCCTATGAACTGAGCAAGGACTGACCTTAGTTGTGGGGTTACCAACTATAATATTCACTTTCATCATTTATCTTTTTTTTCATATCACTCATTAGTTCATTCATACATTAGTAAATTCATAAATGAAGTATACTAGTATTTAACTCTTGCTCCATGTGCTCTTTATGAGTGTATAACTCTACATATATAAGGGTTGAATGCGGTTACAATTACATATAGGGATCAGACCAAATACAGTTATACAAAGATTGGACCAAAATGTCGTCAAATGAGACTAGAAGAGAAACACGCTAATGTGACAATCAAAATCGTAAAAACAACCTTGTATTTAGCGTAAGTATATTGAAACACTCAATCGATTTCCAGGGCAGCTCAAAATCTGAACCTGAGCGTGAAGGTGCAGGTGTCCCTCGCTCCCTAATTTTAACTTCGCTAATTTTTCTTGCCATTTGTGTTACATGTTTGATCAGATAGCCTGGCTCAGTAAAAGTAGGCGGCCAGTGTAACTCTGATTAAACATCCGGTTATAACCACGTGCAGTGCTGATAAGGACCACGTGTTTCTGAGACTCCTTCCCCTTTATTTTTCTTCTTACTGTGCATTTCTTTCTCCTGATGAGGAGGGACCTTTAGCTGCCCTCGAAATCGATTGTTTCAATATACTTACGCTAAATACAAGGTTGTTTTTATTATTTTGATTGTCGTCAAATAGTTGCCAACTTTGCAAACTTTCGGCAATTTCTCGTCAAATTTGGCAACAATAACTACTCTCCAAAATCATCGTCGGATTGACAATATAGCGAGGTAGCCATTTACACCAATGTTAAATAGACTTGCCCCTGTAATCTTGTTTTTCTGAAAAGGCTTCGATTTTCTTTAAGTGGCCATTCGTGTTGCATTACATGAAATTCGTAACAATAATATTGTGCTTTAACGTCTCAATATGTTAAAAATGTAATCTAAACTAAAATTTTTGAAATTATTGTTAATATTATGGTTCTTAACAAAAAATCATTTATGATGATTCATTTTTAATGTATCAATATCGTAATTAAAATAAACATTAATATTAATAATTTAAAATCAATATTTCTCGACATACTAAAAATGCTTTCTTTTAATATTAGTATTCGTAGTTTGAGAATCATATGTCAACTATTTTATAACATTTTCAACTTTTATTTGTTAAACATAGCAAATTTCATGTCATTTTTTAGTGAACCTACGTTTGGTAACTACAGAGGCTTGAAAGTACAATTAATCGGATCATTAATCATTTTCATTTTAAGCACACTCGAGTTGCGCACGTTTCTTGAGCAAAAAAATCTGTAAAATAATAGTTATTAAACTTATAAATATAATTTTGGATTCGCTGTTTCCATCTGATAACTGCACTTCTGTTATTTTACAATGTGTTGAAACACATTAAAGATTTTACATCTAAGTAATTCATTTATTTATTATATATCTTATGTTCCTAAATATTATAATTTTAGTAAAAGTATGTATTTTATACTGCTTATTACTCACATCAGTGTTTCATGTGTTTTACATCCTAGATATGTGTAAATCCGATCTAAAATTGATTTGAAGCTTAAGCTCTTCCCATGAAATTGTATTTTAGCTATATATTACAGCTTCGGTTTCAAAAATAGATAATATTCAAAGAAATAGAATTATTGGTACTATTTAATACTTTATAGGCTTTAAAATTAAATTTTAATTATTATGCCAATACCTACAAATAAAAAATTAGCTCATTCATTAAAAATAAAAAAAGCTGTCTTTAGTACTACTTCTATAGAAATTAAGAAATTAGAGAAGATTACAAAGAATGTAAGACAAAGAATACTTTTCCCTAAATTTAAGCATTATCAGTTCTATCACTGATTGCTAGTCATAACATTATATTCATTATAATTGTTATCTCATCATATATGCTTTTACAACTGAACAGAATTGTAAGTTTATCAGCTACCATTTTCATATTTATATAACCTAATATTGTTGCTCTGCACTGAATAGTATTAAAAATAAAAAAAGCTGTCTTTAGTACTACTTCTATAGAAATTAAGAAATTAGAGAAGATTACAAAGAATGTAAGACAAAGAATACTTTTCCCTAAATTTAAGCATTATCAGTTCTATCACTGATTGCTAGTCATAACATTATATTCATTATAATTGTTATCTCATCATATATGCTTTTACAACTGAACAGAATTGTAAGTTTATCAGCTACCATTTTCATATTTATATAACCTAATATTGTTGCTCTGCACTGAATAGTATTAAAAATAAAAAAAGCTGTCTTTAGTACTACTTCTATAGAAATTAAGAAATTAGAGAAGATTACAAAGAATGTAAGACAAAGAATACTTTTCCCTAAATTTAAGCATTATCAGTTCTATCACTGATTGCTAGTCATAACATTATATTCATTATAATTGTTATCTCATCATATATGCTTTTACAACTGAACAGAATTGTAAGTTTATCAGCTACCATTTTCATATTTATATAACCTAATATTGTTGCTCTGCACTGAATAGTATTAAAAATAAAAAAAGCTGTCTTTAGTACTACTTCTATAGAAATTAAGAAATTAGAGAAGATTACAAAGAATGTAAGACAAAGAATACTTTTCCCTAAATTTAAGCATTATCAGTTCTATCACTGATTGCTAGTCATAACATTATATTCATTATAATTGTTATCTCATCATATATGCTTTTACAACTGAACAGAATTGTAAGTTTATCAGCTACCATTTTCATATTTATATAACCTAATATTGTTGCTCTGCACTGAATAGTATTAAAAATAAAAAAAGCTGTCTTTAGTACTACTTCTATAGAAATTAAGAAATTAGAGAAGATTACAAAGAATGTAAGACAAAGAATACTTTTCCCTAAATTTAAGCATTATCAGTTCTATCACTGATTGCTAGTCATAACATTATATTCATTATAATTGTTATCTCATCATATATGCTTTTACAACTGAACAGAATTGTAAGTTTATCAGCTACCATTTTCATATTTATATAACCTAATATTGTTGCTCTGCACTGAATAGTATTAAAAATAAAAAAAGCTGTCTTTAGTACTACTTCTATAGAAATTAAGAAATTAGAGAAGATTACAAAGAATGTAAGACAAAGAATACTTTTCCCTAAATTTAAGCATTATCAGTTCTATCACTGATTGCTAGTCATAACATTATATTCATTATAATTGTTATCTCATCATATATGCTTTTACAACTGAACAGAATTGTAAGTTTATCAGCTACCATTTTCATATTTATATAACCTAATATTGTTGCTCTGCACTGAATAGTATTAAAAATAAAAAAAGCTGTCTTTAGTACTACTTCTATAGAAATTAAGAAATTAGAGAAGATTACAAAGAATGTAAGACAAAGAATACTTTTCCCTAAATTTAAGCATTATCAGTTCTATCACTGATTGCTAGTCATAACATTATATTCATTATAATTGTTATCTCATCATATATGCTTTTACAACTGAACAGAATTGTAAGTTTATCAGCTACCATTTTCATATTTATATAACCTAATATTGTTGCTCTGCACTGAATAGTATTAAAAATAAAAAAAGCTGTCTTTAGTACTACTTCTATAGAAATTAAGAAATTAGAGAAGATTACAAAGAATGTAAGACAAAGAATACTTTTCCCTAAATTTAAGCATTATCAGTTCTATCACTGATTGCTAGTCATAACATTATATTCATTATAATTGTTATCTCATCATATATGCTTTTACAACTGAACAGAATTGTAAGTTTATCAGCTACCATTTTCATATTTATATAACCTAATATTGTTGCTCTGCACTGAATAGTATTAAAAATAAAAAAAGCTGTCTTTAGTACTACTTCTATAGAAATTAAGAAATTAGAGAAGATTACAAAGAATGTAAGACAAAGAATACTTTTCCCTAAATTTAAGCATTATCAGTTCTATCACTGATTGCTAGTCATAACATTATATTCATTATAATTGTTATCTCATCATATATGCTTTTACAACTGAACAGAATTGTAAGTTTATCAGCTACCATTTTCATATTTATATAACCTAATATTGTTGCTCTGCACTGAATAGTATTAAAAATAAAAAAAGCTGTCTTTAGTACTACTTCTATAGAAATTAAGAAATTAGAGAAGATTACAAAGAATGTAAGACAAAGAATACTTTTCCCTAAATTTAAGCATTATCAGTTCTATCACTGATTGCTAGTCATAACATTATATTCATTATAATTGTTATCTCATCATATATGCTTTTACAACTGAACAGAATTGTAAGTTTATCAGCTACCATTTTCATATTTATATAACCTAATATTGTTGCTCTGCACTGAATAGTATTAAAAATAAAAAAAGCTGTCTTTAGTACTACTTCTATAGAAATTAAGAAATTAGAGAAGATTACAAAGAATGTAAGACAAAGAATACTTTTCCCTAAATTTAAGCATTATCAGTTCTATCACTGATTGCTAGTCATAACATTATATTCATTATAATTGTTATCTCATCATATATGCTTTTACAACTGAACAGAATTGTAAGTTTATCAGCTACCATTTTCATATTTATATAACCTAATATTGTTGCTCTGCACTGAATAGTATTAAAAATAAAAAAAGCTGTCTTTAGTACTACTTCTATAGAAATTAAGAAATTAGAGAAGATTACAAAGAATGTAAGACAAAGAATACTTTTCCCTAAATTTAAGCATTATCAGTTCTATCACTGATTGCTAGTCATAACATTATATTCATTATAATTGTTATCTCATCATATATGCTTTTACAACTGAACAGAATTGTAAGTTTATCAGCTACCATTTTCATATTTATATAACCTAATATTGTTGCTCTGCACTGAATAGTATTAAAAATAAAAAAAGCTGTCTTTAGTACTACTTCTATAGAAATTAAGAAATTAGAGAAGATTACAAAGAATGTAAGACAAAGAATACTTTTCCCTAAATTTAAGCATTATCAGTTCTATCACTGATTGCTAGTCATAACATTATATTCATTATAATTGTTATCTCATCATATATGCTTTTACAACTGAACAGAATTGTAAGTTTATCAGCTACCATTTTCATATTTATATAACCTAATATTGTTGCTCTGCACTGAATAGTATTAAAAATAAAAAAAGCTGTCTTTAGTACTACTTCTATAGAAATTAAGAAATTAGAGAAGATTACAAAGAATGTAAGACAAAGAATACTTTTCCCTAAATTTAAGCATTATCAGTTCTATCACTGATTGCTAGTCATAACATTATATTCATTATAATTGTTATCTCATCATATATGCTTTTACAACTGAACAGAATTGTAAGTTTATCAGCTACCATTTTCATATTTATATAACCTAATATTGTTGCTCTGCACTGAATAGTATTAAAAATAAAAAAAGCTGTCTTTAGTACTACTTCTATAGAAATTAAGAAATTAGAGAAGATTACAAAGAATGTAAGACAAAGAATACTTTTCCCTAAATTTAAGCATTATCAGTTCTATCACTGATTGCTAGTCATAACATTATATTCATTATAATTGTTATCTCATCATATATGCTTTTACAACTGAACAGAATTGTAAGTTTATCAGCTACCATTTTCATATTTATATAACCTAATATTGTTGCTCTGCACTGAATAGTATTAAAAATAAAAAAAGCTGTCTTTAGTACTACTTCTATAGAAATTAAGAAATTAGAGAAGATTACAAAGAATGTAAGACAAAGAATACTTTTCCCTAAATTTAAGCATTATCAGTTCTATCACTGATTGCTAGTCATAACATTATATTCATTATAATTGTTATCTCATCATATATGCTTTTACAACTGAACAGAATTGTAAGTTTATCAGCTACCATTTTCATATTTATATAACCTAATATTGTTGCTCTGCACTGAATAGTATTAAAAATAAAAAAAGCTGTCTTTAGTACTACTTCTATAGAAATTAAGAAATTAGAGAAGATTACAAAGAATGTAAGACAAAGAATACTTTTCCCTAAATTTAAGCATTATCAGTTCTATCACTGATTGCTAGTCATAACATTATATTCATTATAATTGTTATCTCATCATATATGCTTTTACAACTGAACAGAATTGTAAGTTTATCAGCTACCATTTTCATATTTATATAACCTAATATTGTTGCTCTGCACTGAATAGTATTAAAAATAAAAAAAGCTGTCTTTAGTACTACTTCTATAGAAATTAAGAAATTAGAGAAGATTACAAAGAATGTAAGACAAAGAATACTTTTCCCTAAATTTAAGCATTATCAGTTCTATCACTGATTGCTAGTCATAACATTATATTCATTATAATTGTTATCTCATCATATATGCTTTTACAACTGAACAGAATTGTAAGTTTATCAGCTACCATTTTCATATTTATATAACCTAATATTGTTGCTCTGCACTGAATAGTATTAAAAATAAAAAAAGCTGTCTTTAGTACTACTTCTATAGAAATTAAGAAATTAGAGAAGATTACAAAGAATGTAAGACAAAGAATACTTTTCCCTAAATTTAAGCATTATCAGTTCTATCACTGATTGCTAGTCATAACATTATATTCATTATAATTGTTATCTCATCATATATGCTTTTACAACTGAACAGAATTGTAAGTTTATCAGCTACCATTTTCATATTTATATAACCTAATATTGTTGCTCTGCACTGAATAGTATTAAAAATAAAAAAAGCTGTCTTTAGTACTACTTCTATAGAAATTAAGAAATTAGAGAAGATTACAAAGAATGTAAGACAAAGAATACTTTTCCCTAAATTTAAGCATTATCAGTTCTATCACTGATTGCTAGTCATAACATTATATTCATTATAATTGTTATCTCATCATATATGCTTTTACAACTGAACAGAATTGTAAGTTTATCAGCTACCATTTTCATATTTATATAACCTAATATTGTTGCTCTGCACTGAATAGTATTAAAAATAAAAAAAGCTGTCTTTAGTACTACTTCTATAGAAATTAAGAAATTAGAGAAGATTACAAAGAATGTAAGACAAAGAATACTTTTCCCTAAATTTAAGCATTATCAGTTCTATCACTGATTGCTAGTCATAACATTATATTCATTATAATTGTTATCTCATCATATATGCTTTTACAACTGAACAGAATTGTAAGTTTATCAGCTACCATTTTCATATTTATATAACCTAATATTGTTGCTCTGCACTGAATAGTATTAAAAATAAAAAAAGCTGTCTTTAGTACTACTTCTATAGAAATTAAGAAATTAGAGAAGATTACAAAGAATGTAAGACAAAGAATACTTTTCCCTAAATTTAAGCATTATCAGTTCTATCACTGATTGCTAGTCATAACATTATATTCATTATAATTGTTATCTCATCATATATGCTTTTACAACTGAACAGAATTGTAAGTTTATCAGCTACCATTTTCATATTTATATAACCTAATATTGTTGCTCTGCACTGAATAGTATTAAAAATAAAAAAAGCTGTCTTTAGTACTACTTCTATAGAAATTAAGAAATTAGAGAAGATTACAAAGAATGTAAGACAAAGAATACTTTTCCCTAAATTTAAGCATTATCAGTTCTATCACTGATTGCTAGTCATAACATTATATTCATTATAATTGTTATCTCATCATATATGCTTTTACAACTGAACAGAATTGTAAGTTTATCAGCTACCATTTTCATATTTATATAACCTAATATTGTTGCTCTGCACTGAATAGTATTAAAAATAAAAAAAGCTGTCTTTAGTACTACTTCTATAGAAATTAAGAAATTAGAGAAGATTACAAAGAATGTAAGACAAAGAATACTTTTCCCTAAATTTAAGCATTATCAGTTCTATCACTGATTGCTAGTCATAACATTATATTCATTATAATTGTTATCTCATCATATATGCTTTTACAACTGAACAGAATTGTAAGTTTATCAGCTACCATTTTCATATTTATATAACCTAATATTGTTGCTCTGCACTGAATAGTATTAAAAATAAAAAAAGCTGTCTTTAGTACTACTTCTATAGAAATTAAGAAATTAGAGAAGATTACAAAGAATGTAAGACAAAGAATACTTTTCCCTAAATTTAAGCATTATCAGTTCTATCACTGATTGCTAGTCATAACATTATATTCATTATAATTGTTATCTCATCATATATGCTTTTACAACTGAACAGAATTGTAAGTTTATCAGCTACCATTTTCATATTTATATAACCTAATATTGTTGCTCTGCACTGAATAGTATTAAAAATAAAAAAAGCTGTCTTTAGTACTACTTCTATAGAAATTAAGAAATTAGAGAAGATTACAAAGAATGTAAGACAAAGAATACTTTTCCCTAAATTTAAGCATTATCAGTTCTATCACTGATTGCTAGTCATAACATTATATTCATTATAATTGTTATCTCATCATATATGCTTTTACAACTGAACAGAATTGTAAGTTTATCAGCTACCATTTTCATATTTATATAACCTAATATTGTTGCTCTGCACTGAATAGTATTAAAAATAAAAAAAGCTGTCTTTAGTACTACTTCTATAGAAATTAAGAAATTAGAGAAGATTACAAAGAATGTAAGACAAAGAATACTTTTCCCTAAATTTAAGCATTATCAGTTCTATCACTGATTGCTAGTCATAACATTATATTCATTATAATTGTTATCTCATCATATATGCTTTTACAACTGAACAGAATTGTAAGTTTATCAGCTACCATTTTCATATTTATATAACCTAATATTGTTGCTCTGCACTGAATAGTATTAAAAATAAAAAAAGCTGTCTTTAGTACTACTTCTATAGAAATTAAGAAATTAGAGAAGATTACAAAGAATGTAAGACAAAGAATACTTTTCCCTAAATTTAAGCATTATCAGTTCTATCACTGATTGCTAGTCATAACATTATATTCATTATAATTGTTATCTCATCATATATGCTTTTACAACTGAACAGAATTGTAAGTTTATCAGCTACCATTTTCATATTTATATAACCTAATATTGTTGCTCTGCACTGAATAGTATTAAAAATAAAAAAAGCTGTCTTTAGTACTACTTCTATAGAAATTAAGAAATTAGAGAAGATTACAAAGAATGTAAGACAAAGAATACTTTTCCCTAAATTTAAGCATTATCAGTTCTATCACTGATTGCTAGTCATAACATTATATTCATTATAATTGTTATCTCATCATATATGCTTTTACAACTGAACAGAATTGTAAGTTTATCAGCTACCATTTTCATATTTATATAACCTAATATTGTTGCTCTGCACTGAATAGTATTAAAAATAAAAAAAGCTGTCTTTGGTACTACTTCTATAGAAATTAAGAAATTAGAGAAGATTACAAAGAATGTAAGACAAAGAATACTTTTCCCTAAATTTAAGCATTATCAGTTCTATCACTGATTGCTAGTCATAACATTATATTCATTATAATTGTTATCTCATCATATATGCTTTTACAACTGAACAGAATTGTAAGTTTATCAGCTACCATTTTCATATTTATATAACCTAATATTGTTGCTCTGCACTGAATAGTATTACATAAACAATGGAAAAGCAATGGAATGCAAATTTCTTAACGTATTGTTTGCCTAATGTTATTTGAAAATTTAATGTCAGAAATTTGAATCTGGTATAATTATAAAGAACAGAATTAACTTCCAACGGAATTTCGAACAAGTTTTAGAACTAGAACGAAAGCTAAGAACAAGGCTACCATTAAGTTGCGCAAGGTGCTTTATACTGATATTTAATTGAGTTACATTACTGAACCATTTTCATTATAAATGATCTGTCACACATTTAATTTGAGGACCAGTTTTGAGTTACCAGCAAAATTGTCAAAATTTGAATTCATCTGTATTATATGAATATATACAAAATGCATTTATTGTCAAAGTTTCAAACACAGCGGGTAATCTTCAGTTCGTGATTAAACATTTAAATGACAGCAGGATTCAGAACCATGCTGGGAATTCATTAAACATTCATTATTTTCACCAGGAGGTCCGAAATTGCATTTAGAGTATTCAATAAAATTTAATGGTTGGATGCGAGAGCTTGCTGATGTAAACTAAAAATCTGTTAGATAATAAGAAGTAAATAATTAAGCAAGCTAGATTTCGTCTCTTATATCACTTTCATTTACGTAAAATAATATTACTTAATTTTGAACATGGAGAATTTTTATTTTATTAAAGTATGCATTCTTTTCTCAGATGATAGGCTATGTTGCAATCACACATGTTCAGAAACACCATATGTGGACATTTCTGCTTCTAACAGGCGTCCATCCAGAAGTAAAACATAAGGGATTAGATATTAATCAACGAAATATATGTAATTATGCAATTCGGAAATTACAAACTTTGTTTACTGACATTTTGTAAACCCGAGCATGAATTACTAATCTATAATGCTCCTTTTTTATAGTTGCAAGTATCTAGCAGTATATTTTTGACGCCGTACATTGTACCTATACTCAGTTGGATATCAGCAGAAAAGGCATTGTCAAAAGATCCTTAATGCTTCATTTGACAGACGCTCACAAATAAGAACAAAATTCCTTTCAATGTTTTTATTACATGTATTTAGCAAAATCTTAAATGGAACTGTAATTAATTAAAGTACGATTTGTAAATGTTTTAATGTAGTACGCTGTAACTCACCGCTTAAGTTTCAGTATACAAATCAATCGTGTCAAGATTCAGAAGGCCCTTAAATAATTGGTTATCATTTGAAGATGAAAGCCTCAGTTAGCTACCAACATACAAAAATGCACCTGGCAAGGAGTAATGCACCGCCCATAAGGGACAAAATCAACTTTCTGTTGAAAATAAAAACTCCTCAAAATACTACAATAAAATTCAACTCTTCCTTTTTTCTTTGCATCAGAGTATACAGAAGCTACTAAAGTACTTTCTCTGTATCCAAATATACAGCCAGAACTCTGCTAAATTTGTCGAGCACTAAAACAATCTAATTTGAAATCACGAAGAGGGCATTCGCTACAAATTTATTAAGTTTGTAAATCAACGCAAGAATTCAATAGCTGGCATTTTCGTGCAAAGTGCATGGTGAACACCCTGCATATTCAAGCGCATCCGGCTACTTATGATTACTCAAGCCTCAAGAGAAAAAATATGCATTCATATTGACAGTTCATACATCAC
The DNA here is from genome assembly GCF_044657685.1 of Stegodyphus dumicola. Classification (NCBI taxonomy): domain Eukaryota; kingdom Metazoa; phylum Arthropoda; class Arachnida; order Araneae; family Eresidae; genus Stegodyphus; species Stegodyphus dumicola. Next base: position 83,081,636 of record NC_140779.1, on the reverse strand, counting down.
GTTAAGGCACCGGCAAACCTTTTATATATACAGAGGGAAGCAAATTCTCCATTCATAGTCTCAAAACTCAAGAAATTAAATTCTGCAGATCAAGCGAAGCTGTTTGCCATTTAAGATGGCTTCAAGAGGAGCTCTAAGAAATAATAGTTGTGGTGAAAAGGTTGTAATACACCAGATTCGTATTCTGGTCATGCCACCAATCGTGATAAAAACAGAGTATTGGCGTGGTGTCTGGGTAGCTGGTGAAATAATAATAAAGAAAATGCCTTACAGAATCCTGGTCAGTCTTTGCCATAATAAAAAATCAACAGTCCATAAAATAAAGACACTATATATTCTTTATTATGCGTATTTAGTCATTAATTATAGTTAGATGTAGCTCCATACAAGTTAGTCGATAAATGGCAATATAGAATCTATCACAATCTTCACACAAGACACAATCGGGAAATCAGCTTCCACGATTGTTCCCGATCCACAATTGACGATGGCTCAATAGCCTCCGTCATCCAACAATGCATCACTTTTTCAGTAAAGCAAAAGGTATCAGGGAGTTCAAATTAAGAGAAAAACAGAGGCTCCGAAGTTCCTATTCCAGCTTTTATTTCCTCCTATAATTAAAGCTAACAGTTACACTTTTCAGCCAATAATAAAATTCTACAGTGGGGGAATTTAAACCAACCGAAACATTCCTCTTGCCTACTAGAAGAAAATGAATTAAAAGGAGTTCTTCTCTGACTCGCTAGATTTATTTATCAGGTTGGCGAGAAAAACTGTCATCAAAATAATCTGATGTTGATCTCTAAGCTATTATCAAAATATTATACAAATAATCTATGGAACTCCAGTGGTAAATTAAATTAATGTGATCGATTTGTCGCAAAGGTTCGGTTATAATCTATGCAAATATTAAATCAAGCACACTGGCGATCTGGGAGGAGGGTATCTGAAAAGGCATCAGTGGATGACATTAGGTCTCATCTCGCCAAAAGCATACGCACGATATACCTAATGTGAGTTAAAATTCAATTTGCAGTCGAAGGTAAAAAAATAGCGAACATACAAAGCTACTATGAAGGATAGAAGATTAATGTCTTTCCCAGACCCAGTCCTGCAGATAAAACAACTAATTAAGAGACAAATAAATGGCTGCTGTGCCAAAAATATAGGACACATGCAATGCCGGGAGACTCACCTACGATTATTCTCTAAAAATATCCACGTATATAAACAACAAAGTTTATGTATTACGGAGTTGTATCTCAAGGATTGTTCAACATTAGCTTATTTAAATACATTTAGCTCATTTCACCAGCAGTAAAACAGGAGATTTTCCCCACTATTTCAGTAAATATTCACTCCCGAAATAATTTAATTATTTCCTCCTAAGTTCTCTATGACAGTCTTACAAGAAATTACACTACTATATCGAAATAGTAGAATACATCATAGAGAGCTACAGGCTAATAAATACATCAAATATCAACGTGCATTCCAATGCTTTTTAATGGATTGATTAAACATTCCTATTTAATATGAATATTCTTATTTTCGTATTTATTCTAAACAAGCACGTATTATTGCTACAAATGGCTTGTTAATTTAGGCTAATAGAAATATAAAAGCCGCCGTCAGCCCTATAACGCCATCGTCATCGGTACCATCTTCATTAATTTTCATTCCTCTAAAATGGCAGATTATCAGTCTAGTAATAGTCTTTGTAATTCCTCTGTTTGCCTCAATATCACATTGATGATGCTTTTTCTTAATAGATTTTTCTTCGAGTCTAAATCTGGCAATAACATTAGCATCTTCAAGAGTGACGGGAATTGAGTTGTTGAGTTTTTTGCCTTTTTAGCCAGTTCAGTTTTATATTTTCTAGTATAAACCATTACTTTTACATGGAAACAAGATTCCAAATGAATACCCGAAAAAGATAAATATTGTTTCTAGTGTTCTTAAAGTTAAATATTGTTTCTAGTGTTCTTAAAGTTAAATCATTAGTGACAAGAGAAAATCCTATGATTCCTAAAGTAGCAAATTTCTATAAATATATCTGTAGCAAAAATGAACAAAACAATAAACCAAGACTCACAATCTAAAAAAGCTAAAATATTTAATGATCACAAGCTTGTACTCGACATGTGACTCAACGCAGAACAATTTGTAGAACACTCTACGAAAACCATTTAGCTGAAGAAAAATATAAAAACATTGTGCCCTTTAATGACGCATAGCTTTAACAACATGATTGCAACAAAAAAATAAAGTTCTTTTTATTATCAAAAACGAAGAGAAAAAGTGTATAAACATGGTTCCAACAATACAATCAACATTTCAATAAGAGATCTATGACTGTGGTTGGATTCTTTCGCAATGGGAAATCAAATATAAGAAGAAGGCAAACGTACTATCAATACAATGTTAAGTGCGATATTTGCAGAAGAAGTTCCATTTCCGTATCGTGATGGCTTCCAAAGAGTGAAACTTCATCATGACAAACAACAAGCCATACTTCGAAAAAAGTGCCACTTCATTCCTTGAAAAAAAAATTAAGACTGATACAGGTATTGTATTTATCCCTTTTTAAAGTAGTTCTGCAATATATCTTGATGTTAAACGATCGTTCACGGACTATCGTGCTTTCTGTTTCTTGAAAAGAACACTTTCTAAGCGCAAAGCCACTACGATTGATAGACTCTGTAAAGTAATGGAAAAAGAGCGGAAATCAGTACCCCTAGAAATTTTACGAAAAGCCTTTCTATCATGAAACTAGCGATGTAGACGTATTCTCCAGAAAAAACATTATCACATCAAACATTAAACAATACTCAGTGCATTTTAAACATTAATTAAATAGCCCACAAGTCATTCTAAAAATGAGTATTTCATTACACTCTTTGTATTTCATGAATTATATTCACTGGCGAGGAAGTGCACGGTGTATTTCTAATGGCAAATACCTTGCATACTCCTGCATTTTCTGTCTTGTTGCTGATTCTATTTGAAATACATTGTGCCAACGCTCCATGAATACTTTACATGTTTTAGTAAATTTTTTATCACTTTGACAGTATATGAAAAAAAAACCCAGCTTCTATACCCATCGATTATAAAACTACCAGTTAAAACTAATTGGTAAGATAGCAGAAATAATAACTTCTTAATGATTACATTGTGTGAGTTTTTTTATACCAAAAGGGGTGATAGCCCCCCTGAAGGGCTATTAGTTTTGAAACGGCATTTTGCGGTGTTTCACTATAAATGTCTGTATAAATCTCCAACTTAAATGACTATAAAGGTGCAAGTGTTTTCTGAAATATAACTGAAATTCTAATCCTGCAATTGAAATGACTAACTCAAATACGAAATCTTTATAAAAAAGTATTTCATTTGCCAAGACTGGTATTAAATATTACAATTTAATGATTTAACCCACTGAGTAGCACGATATTTTGAACCAGCTTATTTAAAGAGTATTTTCCTTTCAATAAAAGAATATTTTAATTAGAGAGATTGATTAAAAGAGCATTTTGATTTTATTTGATATTAAAGGAGTTTTTGATTTAAAGAATATTTTGCTTGAATAATTGAATATTTTATTTTCTGTTTTATTAAATTTTCATTCATTAAGATAATATTTAAATAATTACGGAAAATAACGAAGTAAAATATTTTAAATAATAAAATAATGTGCACCAAATTATAAAAAGTCTGACTGCTTTTCTTTGATTCGGACGCAGGCATTTATGCCACTCAGAAGTTAAATGCTAACTCTGAAGTCCCTAACATGCTACTAGTATTGTCCAAAATTTTGAATTCCTAAGCTTCATTCTGCAAGCTGCAGCTCCTAAATTTTGAAGGCATATCAAAATGTTATTTACAGTATTTTTACTTTTAACATTAGTAGTCAACTAGGTGCATATGTATTTGACTAACACCTTTTCATATATTAACGTATTATAGAAGGAAATAAATAAGGTAATTTCGAAGTAAAGGTAATTAGTTACACGTGTTAAACCCTGCAAAATACTATATGTTCTGTAATTGCTTACGAACATCAAGAAAGCATAACTAGGGATATCAGTCGTTTGTTTTCGTCATTTAAGCACGTATATAAAAGGAAAACTACCCAAATCAAGCTTTTTTCCAACTGACTTTCTAACTACCATAATATCTTTTTCGGCTCATATCGTAAGAAAAGAAACACTCGTGTGAAATTGAACGTAAGAAAGAGGTAACTAAACAAAAAAGTAAATAAATAACGCACAAAAAATAGCATACGAAGAAAATAAAAGGCGACTTATTCTTTCTTGGCATAGTGAAGGTAATCAATTTTGTTATCAGAACTTCTCGAAAGAAGAGAGGACTGGAGTCCTGATTACCGGTCGACGCTAAAAGAAAATCATCGGTGCCTCAGCGAATGTCTTCGATAAATCAATAGATTCATCGATATTGTCATCGATGAAAAAGAGCGGTTTCGCCATATCGACTTTTATCCTTTGATCTTCTCAGAACTGAGTCCTGCGGTCGATCCCCCTTATTTCAGATAAGACAGAATTCAATGACTGTGGGAAAAATTATTTCTATCCTCATCAAGAAGGGATTATTTCTTTATTACCAGTGATACAGGAACTCCTTTCCCAGCGAAATATTATCAGATATGCAGAACATGGGAGTCATTCATCACGTTTCTTCCAATACGGTTTAGAAGTTTATTTTCAATACATAAATTTGAAAACGAACACTTGGGATAGATAATTACATCTACAGTTCAAAACAAAGGACTGCCAGTGAACGATGATGACGTAAACGAGATTTTGTACGATTTGTCTTAAAGAGTTTTTAACTGCAGTTCTATCTGAATATTAAACGCTTTCTGTAGAAGATCATTCCCAGGTTAATAATTGGTCTGCTTAAAATAGCATTTGAAACGATTTATATGCTTTAAATTAAGCCTGAAATATTAACGTTGTGTGGAAGAAAGCATTTACATTCATAATGAAGAGTCTTAATTACCATTTTTACAGTTTTATTTATATGAATTAAATTCCCAAATCGTGCATATCGAACAATTTATGCTGTATAATTAAGTTATTAGTTTACATTTTAACTTGGTTTCAATACAAAAGCAATATAAATGAAAAACATAATAATAATACTAAATCTTATGTCATTATAATTACCTTGGGAGTTGCAAAAGAATAATTCGTCGCATATTCTTAAGTTTCCATTTGTATATCATATTAACAATGCTCAATAAAACTAACAAAAGCAGAAAGTGGATTACACATTTTTCGTATACGAATATTTTGAACATGTGGTATAAATTTAGACATTAACTGCTTTTAATCTAAAAATGAAATTTGGCAGTTTACGTAACTAATCTAAACACAAGAACGGAAAGTGTGAAACCTTCATCAAAGATGTTTCGTAATGGTCAGTACTCGATCTAAATAAATGTTCTGTTTCTTTGAAAGAGCAAGATTATGATTAGTCCTGCATGGATGTTCTAGTGTTGTACTGTAAAATTTTATCAATTTGAGAATTTATTTTAATATTTTATTTCCCCAAAAAAGGAATTTACAAAATTTTTCTATTTCAGTTTCACAAGAAATGAAATTACCAATCAACATTAGCTATGAGAGTATGCACTGGAAATGAAATGAAGAGTTATACACTGGAAATTCTAATATAATAAAATTTATATTTGTATTAGAATACAAATAAATTGTTGGAAAGAAGATAAATTGAATTACTTCATATTTAATATTTCTCATTTAAGTATTTGTCAGTAAGAATTTTTTTTGTTCTGAAAAATATGGTAAAACCACTTAAATAATACAAGCTGTTGTTTTCTTGTCTATGTATTTCACGGAAGAATGGTTGCCAGAGCCTCAAGGAGGATGGACTTCTAATTCCACCCCAGTTTTAAGAGAGATCTTCTCGGGGTATGGTCCGAGTGTCTCCTACCCCTCCCCCTACCACCAAACCACACGAGAGGACTTTTAGCTCGTCATATATTTAGAGTGCCGCCATGCCGCTACATAGACACTATAGACACTATACATACATACAGACACTATATATTTACAAATATCCATGCCTTCTCCGGAATTCGAACTCGAGCCTTTCAATATCGTATTAGGTTCCCCTAATCACTACTCCATCTGGGCGGCAAATAATATAAGTAAATTAAAAAGATGAAAACCATAATTTGAGTTAGAAATCAAATTTGAATACTCTCTATTCCTTTGGTCGTTTTAAAACGAATACTCTCGAGCCGTCTGATGGTTAAAACTGGTGGTATGAGCGCTGATTGTTTCTTTCTATTTACATGTGAAATTTTCAGCCTTACTTATTAAATAGAGAGCTATTTTTATACAATATATTTAATATTCGTTAGAACCTTCAAAGACATTTTTATAATGATGCTATTGCATCAAATTTCGTATTTTGGATAATAGGAAAGTAGATTTTGCTACTATTGTTACTATACTAGTTGGACGCTTATTAACAATTCATGTGAGAATTCATGTAAGTTTTCCATTATGAAACTCGCTACTCAAACCTTACGGTCCACAATGTTATGTTGTTCGCTAGCCGGCCTACTTTAGTAGTTTATTTGAAACAGGAAAAGCAGAAAATTCTGACTAAATATTTTTCGTATTATTTTCTAGCCATTCTGATTAAATATTTTTTAAATTTTAATTATTTTTTTTTTCATTTTCAAAGATTCAAATTAAAATTTGCTCAATATATTTTTTATAGTTTTTAATACCTTTTGTACGATTTTTATGATGCTTTTCATATCATTTTATGCAGTTCACATAATTTTTATCAATTTAAATAACTGAAATTTTGGCAACTTATTGAGATTCTAAAAATTTTTTATATGATCATTTTGTTTTATAATTTGAATTCAACTAAGAAATAAAAATTGCTTTCTAAGTTTTCTCATTTGAAAAGGGCATATCATTCTATTCTTCAATGATTTTAAGTTCAGTGGTGAAAATCAACTCATGTATTTCTTAAATTCCTTCTCAGTCATTGCCTTAATTTACTGAGTGGTGAGTGAGAGTCTTATCTAAAGTTTAAAAATTTGATTGCTAAGCTGAAACAAAATAACCGTTTTCTGTTTCAATTCTGTTCCAAAGTATACGCGCTAGAAACATATTTTATCAGTTATAATTATGATTCAAATATAATCAGTCAAACAAATTGCTCTTTTGGTCATCAATGTATAGTTTTAATTGAAAGACGAATTCAAGATCCATATTCAAAAGCAAGATCTTTGAAAGCATTTATAGGACAGTGGACAATAAATTAAAGATTCTTGCCGTGTGGAAAGGCGAAAGGTATTAGACCTTGTGTCATTTGGTGAATGAATAGACAAGCAATAAAAAATAATTGCTTCATGTTCACTATCATATTTAATTTTCCAATTTTTGGTTACTAAACCATGAGTTATTTTGTGCAATATTACGAAATTATCGTCAAGAACCAATAAAAAGTTCTTTTGAAATACATCGCTTTGATGCGTTTTGACATCCTTTCATTTCCTCATGTGAAGCATAATCATATTGTGATAATTTTACATTGTTTGGTGAAAATAGGTATGATGTAACAGATTTTAAATCGTAAATAAAAACCACCAATAAAAGTTTTCTTCCTGTCATTTAGGTGGAATAGAAAAACAATTCCATTATTATCCTTCTTGCACTAATTTTGAGGTCCCTTTGGGAAAACCACTTTCAAAATTCCTGAAAAGAAATTTAAAAAAAAATCTGAAAGGGTTCAGATTTTAATGATTGCCCAAAAGGATTTTTTAAGGTTTCTACACTTTCGCTGACTTCGCATTCTACCAGTATGCTGTTGTACTCACTCCTCTCAGCCTTATTACCTGTTGCACTCACTCTCCCTAGCTTTATTGCAAAGTCAGTAGAGCTCCTAGCTCTTCTCACTTCCGCCATATACAATTCAACAGCAAAATTACAAAAAAATTTAAAAGAAGCATAGGAACATACGCTTAGAATTCCCGATGCAATGTTTAGTGTTGGCATACTTTTTTATGTTTTTTTTTTTTTTTCAGTCTTTCCTCAGTTCATCATATCAATGTTCAGGTTTCTCAGTAAGAGGGCTTATAAAACTTTTTTTTATTATTATTAACGTTTTTGTTTCTTAATTTTGCTTATTAGGTATTACGTTCTTCAAACTTACGAGATATGAACTTCGATTCAACAGCAAAATCACAAATATGTAAATGCAGCATATCTTTAGAATCTCCAACAGGCAGTCTTGTGCTGGCGATAAAAATATTTTATTCCGTGCAAAGTTACCATTAAGTGCTTCAAATAGTTTAGCGTGTTAATCAAAAATTCATTAAAGCTTTATAAATAGGAAATGTAAAATTCGAAGTTCAAAATTCGGACTTCGAGGTCCACATATTCGGCTGGAGGATTACATTATTCAAAATTTAATGGCTCTAGGTACCATCACCTTTTCCCGATGCGAGAAACATACAAGCATACATATATTTAGATTTTTTATTATTTAATTTCCTTAAAGCTAATACAGGGGGACAGTATTCATTGGCAACAATGTGAAAAGGGATTCACCGTTTATAGAGGACAACGCAAAATCCCATTTCAAGACTAATAGCCCATTCGTGCTAACGCCCTTTAGTACTAATTATCTACCAATCGCTTCGCAACTGTATCATAATCTGTCTTATACGCACTCATTTTTGACATGAAAATATTCGTTGAAGAAATTCTTTCATTTCTAGTCGCCTAAAAATCTCTGAATGAAGAACTCATATTGAGCATTTCTTAATTCATAATTTCTTAAGGGAGTCATTTCATAACTCATATGTCATTTCTTAAGGGAGTTATCACATAAAATATGCGTAACGTCAAGAGAAAAGTTTTCAAAAAATGGGGTTTTTCGATTTCACTTTGGATAACAGGTCCTATCCGAAACATTTGCGCTAGATGATAACGTGTAGGTACATATATGGGACAATTTATAAAGCATGAGAAAATGCTTCGCTTGCAACTCTGTCTCGCGTAAATATTCGCCAAAATGACTGGTTTTCGCACAAATCAACGAATCAAACACCATGCAAGTCAAGATTCCCGAAAGAGTAGTTGAGAATAGCTAGTACATCTAATGGAGATTTTTAAGATATTATTCTGTAAAGCCAGCAGCAAATTCTTTGGGTTTTATTGTAGCACTTAGCCAAGCAAGAAACACAGTATAAAATATTAGATATTTAAAATGAGGGACAAATTTTTCTGTAAAGTTCGAACCAAAATATGTTCTTTTCTGTAATTTGAAAAACAGTAGAATGTTTAACTATAAAAGGCCTGAATTTGCTAAGAAAAATTATCCGTTTACGTCAGTCATGTATGTGGTTATAACGAAAGCTTTCCACCAAAATACGCTGATAATAATGTTAGAAAAAAAAACAGATCAATTTCATTTCGGACGTCCTATAGAGAATGGAAGATAGCACCAGCAAGATGTAGCTGCAGGTGTGAAAAAAGCTGGAAGAGGCAATCTCAGGGGTGCTTGTAGCAAAAGATCCCATTAGAGTCCGTACATTGTCCAGCCAGTGAATGCGGACACACGTGGTCTTGCATCATCTTGATGAAACATTAACGTTTTGCCTCGGAACTCAGTTCGACGTTTTTCCTTAATAGCAGCGTCAACGCGGACTAGCATCCCTCTGTACAACTTACTGTCGAAGGTTTTACCTTTCTCCATATACTCTTTGTGGATAATACCACTACAACCCCACTAGATAAAAAAACATGATCTTTTTGTTAGACAAATTGCGCTTTGCGACGCTGCCGATGAGCTCACCGGGAGAAGACCAACCCCGTTTTCGACCTGTGTTGTTGAAGTAAATCCACTTTTCATGACAAGTCACAATCCGGTCCAGAACTTTGTCCCTGCGTTGATATTCGAGCAGAATAGTGCAAGTCCGAACACGCGTGTCCTTATCTGCTTGAGTCAGCTCATGCGGCACTTAGCGATTGAATGTGTACATCAACTTGGGCAACTAGTGCGACGCATAGCGCGATTAATGGATATGGAGCTAAGGTCTAAATCCTCAGCAAGCTCTCGAGTGGTTGCATACTGATCTTCTTCCGCAAGTTCTTGCAGGTCGGCCTCGTCAAAATCAGTAGGCCGGCCAGAGCGCTCTGCTTCTTGAATGTCATGGTCCTTGTTTTTGAGCTTTCGTTACCAAACCTTCACAGTGTCATATGATACAACATTAGTACCTAGAGCTGTACTCGTGACTTAATGAAATTATGTAGCTGACATTTTGCAACAGAACTGGAAGTAAATGATGGTTTTAATCCTGGAAAATCAGGCCAAATATGGATTTTCTTGTAAATATCACATCCAATTTCTTATCTAAGGAAAAGAACTTCGATTTTAGTTCTGAATTTCTTTTTTATATGGAAGGATATATTTACAAAATTATATTATAATTCTTTATCAGATAGTGCTAAAATAAAAAAAAATTTGACTATGATTGAATATGAATAAGTAAAATTAAATATGATTTCCTATTTTATATTAAAATGTAAATGTAATATTTCAAAATTATTGCAGGGAGATTGGAACTTTTGAAAACATTTTATTTGATAGAGAAACTAGCTTCTTGCTAAAACTAAACAGAAACACAATTTACAAAAATGGGGGAAAATAGCACGTAAAAGGTTGTTGTTGCGGCAAAGCCAGCGAACTATTAAAAATAACATTACTCTTTTTGTGAATGGCATCACTTACGTTTTTTTTTATTTATAAATGTCCTTTTGCTTGTTCTATACTTCATGTTTATGTTAGGAAATAAATAAGTATAAAATACTATCTCCTAATATCTGGTGCCGAAAACACCATTTCCGAAACAGGACCTTGAATTTATACTTCCTACTGTTGAATTATTCTTGCTGAAATATTTTACTTCCGACATTAAAACTTAGTTTTGTTTTTGTTCTTTTCTACTACTCGGGCAATGGCGCCGACCGGTGAAGCTGTAGACAAAATGACGCAACTGAAACGAAAGCGGAAAGCCGTGCGAAGTAATGTTTCTCGCTTTTCTACTGAAATTGAAGCATACGGTAGAATCCTAGTGCCAAAAATTATTCGTGCATTCCTCAATGATATTTGTTGCCGCTGGATTATCTATGCCAAACGTGAAAAACTAAACGAAGGTAATATTACTAGATTGATGCAGTTCTTGGCAGAAGAAGTGGAAGGTGTAGTTGCAGCACAAAGAGTTAAAGGTATGTCTTTTTCTGATCACACCGTAAAGTGCACTGTAGAAAATTTTAATATCAATTCCAAAACAGTAAACAAACGTAAGAAAATTTCACCATTTTGTTCATTTTGTGATACTACAGGACATTTGCCTCAATATTGTGAAACTGTTACAGACTATGATACTCGTGTTCAGAAACTTAAAACTTCAAATCGCTGCTTTCTGTGTACTAACCGTGGTCATAGAGTTTCAAACTGCCCAAGAAAAAATACTGCACGGTGCACTAAATGCAAGAAAATGCATCATGTTTCTATTTGTCTTCCTGTTGAAAACAATCAACTGCGGATAACTAACAGTGCTGTAAATCACATAACCTTTCCTAAAACAATTTTCACACATTTGCAAACTGCTCGTGTGTACGTTACTGGCCCCACAGGCATTACTAAATTAACACGTTGCATTTTAGATGGTGGTAGCCAAGCAAGTTTTGTTCACACAAACCTCATTGAAAAACTGAAGCTTAAAGTTGTCAGTTCTGCTTCACTTTCAGTTCAAGCATTTGAATCTTTTACTTCACAAGAACAACGTAGATGTGTTCAACTGTCACTTTCAAGTTTGTGGAGCAACCAAGCATTTTTGATCTCCGCATTTGAAAGCTCCAATTCCTATACTACACATCCTACTGCTCCACTAGATATAGTTCACTTTGCTCAGAAGAAAAGATTGAGAATTGCTGATCCTCCGGATGACTCTTCACTGCCCATAGAAATACTTATTGGTGGTGATCATTATTGGGAAATTGTTTCCACAGAAGCTCCAATCAAGCTTTCAGAATCTTTTGTTTGGTACCGTCAGTGTTTGGATGGGTTCTTAGTGGAACAAGAACACATACTACAATCGCTGAGAAGACTTCTGTCCATCAAGTTTGTGTGCAAGTTAAAACTGATTGTTTAAATGATCAGGTACGTCGCTTCTGGGAATTAGACTCCATAGGGATACAATATGCGCAGAAACAAAAAATGACTACTCGAGATGAAGAAATTTTATCAGAATTTTACAAAACTTATAACACTGAAGACAATCGAAGAATTGTGTCTCTGCCTAGAAAACCATTGGTCACACTTTTGCCTACAAACAAAATTATAGCGGAAAACAGATTTCATTCTGTTAAAAAAAGACTTGCATCTAGTGATGTGTTAAAGACACAATATGACAACTGCATGCTGAATTACATTGAACAAAAGCATGTTGAAGTTTGTTCCATAGATGAATCCAATGAGAAGCCAGTATATTACCTTCCTCATCATGCTGAAAGAAAGAAAACACAATCTAAACCAAGTGGAGAATTGTGTTTGATGCTTCCTCGCATGCTCCAGGAATGATTTCACTGAACGATACCTTGGAAGCTGGCCCGAATCTTCTTCCTGAATCTATTGGTTGTCTACTAAGATTTCGATTGCATGAATTCGCTGTTACATGTGATGGTAAGCAAGCTTTTTTACAGTTGTCACTACATAAAGAAGATAGGGACGTCACAAAATTTTTCTGGTACAAATTAAAATCTGATTCATGTCAATCTGCTACTTTTACAGATGAAATAACTGTTTACAGATTTACTCGTTTACCATTTGGCCTTACTTGCAGTCCGTTTTTACTCTGTGCTGCGACACGAGAATTGGCTGCAAAACATATCGCAGAATTTCCAATTGCTGCACCAATGATAGATAAACATCTCTATATGGATGACTTTCTTGCTAGTATGGAAATTGAATCACGCATCATAATGCTATATCACGAGATCAAGAATTTAATGTCTCTAATAAAATTGCCTATGGAAAAATGGGCTACAAACTCTTTGAAACTCAAAGATGTACTACAAACTCATGAAGAATCTCACAAAACGGAAACAACTGTCTTAGGTATTGGCTGGAGTACAACTTCTGATACTTTGAAGTATGCATTCAAGACTTCCCTCTGTGTTTTTACAGACAAACCACTTACAAAGAGATGGTTACTCCGCTGCATTGCTAGTTTGTATGATCCCTTAGGCCTTTTTTCACCGTTTACTATTCTTGGGAAAATCTTATTCCAAGATACATGGATTCTTGGAATCAAGTGGGAAGAATTATTACCTGCTAATTTATCAACTTTATGGTATGCAGCTGTGAAAGAACTTGATGACATTTGCTCCCTTCAAATTCCTCGATGCATAGGCATCATTTCATCACATGTCCCTTTTGCTATTCATGTGTTTTGTGACGCATATGAACATGCCTATGGTTCAGTTCTGTACATTGTTACCTTTTAAGGTGACCAATCGAATGTGAATTTAGTGTGTAGTCGCAACAAACTAGCTCCTATAAAGAAAGTTACCTTACCTCGTTTGGAGCTCTTGGCCGCCCTGATGGGAGCACGATTGTTGCAATATTTCTGTGCTGAAACAAACATCTGTTCGTCAAATGCAACATTGTGGAGTGATTCTCAAGTTGTCTTAGGGTGGATACGCAGTGACCCCAACAAATGGAAAACTTTTGTTAGCAACAGAGTAACAGAAATTATTTCCTATGCCAATCCTTCACAATGGAGACACTGCCCTGGCAAAGACAATCCAGCTGACAAACTTTCTCGAGGTCTTTCACCATCAACACTAAAAAACCTAGAAATTTGGTGGAACGGCCCTCCATGGTTAGTCAAATCTCTAGAATATTGGCCTCATTCTGATACTATTTCTCAAGATTACAGTCATAACTTCGAGGCAAAGAAAGAAAAAGTTCAGACCCTTCACATCCTATCTACTCAACCAATCATAAAGGCTGGAAACTACAGTTCTTACGTTCGATTGTTACGTGTAACATCTTGGATTCTTCGCTTTATTCACAACTGTAGGAAACAAAAAAAGTTAGTGGGTGAGTTACATGCCACAGAACTGAATCAAGCTCGTATTTATTGGATACAGACCGTTCAGAAAGAATCCTTTCCTTCATAATATGAAGCTCTGTTGACAGGAAAATCACTCCCTAAGAAATCAAGGATAAAACAATTTAACCCTTTCTTCAAGAAGAATATTATACTTCTTGGTGGTCGACTACAATTTTCTGATTTATCTCATGCTGAAAAACATCCCATATTATTGGAAGGTTCTCATCCTTTTACAAGCCTACTGATACGCCAAACACATTTACGAATGCATCATCTCGGTGTTCGGATTGTACTTTCTCAGCTTCGTTCAGAATATTGGATATTAAGAGCAAGACAAGCCATTAAAAAAGTGATAAAGACTTGCCTTCCATTTAAAGTACTGAAACAAAAGAGAAGTGAACAGATAGAAGCTCCACTACCAGCTGAGCGAATTCAAAAGTCATCTCCTTTCGAAACTACCGGAATTGATTTTGCTGGACCACTCTACGTAAAAAATAATAACTCCGTTACAAAAGCCTACATTGTCATCTTCACATGTGCTACAATTCGAGCTATCCACTTAGAATTAGTTTCCGATCTGCGTACTGACGTCTTCCTACTTGCATTACAACGTTTTGTCTCTAGACGTTCACTTCCTCATACAGTGTACACTGATAATGCCACAAGTTTCTGCGCTGCGGACAAAGAGCTGAAGTTATTGTGGGATACTATATCCTCTGCCAAGGCACAACAGTTTTATGCCCACCACAACATCAAATGGAAATTCATCGCCCCCCAAGCGGCTTGGTGGGGAGGATGGTGGGAAAGAATGATTGGCTCAATTAAGCGATGCCTTCGGAAAACATTAGGTAAGGCTCTTTTGGATGACGCTGGTTTGATCACTGTATTATGTGATATTGAAGCCGCTCTTAACAGTAGACCGATTGTCCACGAATATGGAATAAAAGATGACTCCATGATGAATAAAAGATGATGATGAGGAAGCTTTAACACCCTCGGACTTCCTCATAGGAAAGAAATTAACCACTATTCCTTCCAGCCCCACAAATCCTGAAACAAATTTAAATCATATGTGGAAAAATCGTCAACATTTGATGGACTTTCGTACATTTCATAAAGTGCGGAATCCATCCGAAACAAATAAAATACGGAAAGGGGACATTGTCCTACTACAAGAACATGTTAGACCTCGCCACACCTGGAAGAAGGCCCGTGTTGAGGAGCTAATCCTTGGCCGCGACAAAAGAGTCCGTACTTGTGTTCTGCGCACCAATGGACATACCATTACCCGACCTGTGCAGCTGGTCATCCCCCTGGAGGTTGACCAGGGTGGGGAGGATGTTGCGGCAAAGCCAGCGAACTATTAAAAATAACCTTACCCTTTTTGTGAATGGCATCACTTACGTTTTTTATTTACAAATGTCCTTTTGCTTGTTCTATACTTCATGTTTATGTTAGGAAATAAATAAGTATAAAATACTATCTCCTAATAGTTGTAGAGTCATCAGGATATTTTGAAACACAGGACATGAAAAATGAGCAATATTCTCGCAGAGACTCGAATCTTGACCTCTAGAAGGAATGTTGAACCAAGAAGGCATGTTGGAAGGAAGAAGAAAATTAAGAAAGAGGGCTGTAAAGCTTATACCTTATATATTGCCCCTTTGAAAGGGCGGCTGGGGATTAGGTGACCCAATCGCCTGGTGGGGACGAAATATTGACCACCACCTTTTAGTTCGGGCACCACTATAGAGTCATTAGTTTTTTTTCGGGGGGGGAGGGGAACCTTGTGCCGCTCCCTTCCCAGGGTTCGAAGCTCAACCTGCGGGTGTGCTACCCTTACATTACGAAGGCATGCTAGAAGGTGGGAGAAAATACCTTATAAGGTATTTAATGCTATTCATAAATCTGCAAGTCAGCAGAAAATAAAAGTCTTTTATTTAGAGATTCTAGTTTATATAATTATTTAGTTAACACCTAAGTGAAGTGATATGCTAGATATTGGTATTTATATATTGCACCTTTTATAGCAATTATTACAAACGATGTTTGTAGAATTACTAGGTTTATTTCGGTGTAGGAAACATAAAACATCAGCAAAGCCCTCATCAGTATTCGAACTCAGGACCTTCAAAATGTTAGCCAGAAGTGCTTCCAATTAAGCCACGAAAGCATGCGGTAAGGTAAAACGAAATTTCTGCCATTCTCTCTCATTTAACGAGTGAAAGAGAAGGAGGGGACGTAACCGACAAATCCTGGTGCTTACGAAGTATGTTCACTATATTATTTCGGATGCGAGTATGTTTATTTTGAAAAAGAAACATAAAAAAAATCAGCAGTGTCCTCGCCGGTATTTTATTTCCTAAATTCCGACTTCCAGCCGGACGTGCTTTCAATTATACCACTAAGGAAAACCGGAAGGAATGAGAAATTATCGCATTGTAAATATTTATATATTTTGCTAAATTATGTAAGAGGTAATGCATTAAAAATTCATTAAACCGAAAGTCTCATTTAATATGCGATTATCAATTTTTGGATATTTTAGAGACAGAAAAGTTTTTAAAAAATTTAAATTATTTAAATATTTTAAGTATTCTTTAAAAATATTTTATAGCGCTGCATATAAAATGAAAAATTTGCAATCTGTTTTGAAGTTAAAACAAATTTATATGTCAAGGAATTGAAAAAAAAAAAAAAAAAAAAAAACAGAAAAAAGTTTTAAAAAATATATAGTTATTATAAAAATATAGTTAACTTATGTATATTTTATAAGCAGAGCTATAAGACTCAAAAACGTAGCTACTTAATTATCGATTGCAAAAGCGTGTTTTAAGCTTGCTTTTCCTTACAGAAAAAAATATTCGTTGAGTGACATACATCTAAATTAATCGAATGAATTAATTAGTTACTGAATTTCTTAGTTATCAAACAAGATTATTCCTTATAATAAAAAAAAATAAAAACATTTCAATATTTTACTCCACAGTCACATGAGATCTCATGACTGTGAAGGAAAATATATCTTCTGAGCACCATCGTAGGAAAATGACTGAAATAAGTACAGATTTCATGTCCTTTTTGAGTGGATATTTAATGATCACTCATTTGGAAGAAGATTTTTTTAATCCTTAAAACTACAACTTTAATTAACGAACTTATATTTAAGTACATATATGTTCATATTTTTGTCTAATTGCACCACGTTGCTGAGTATAATAATTTTCTTAGCCTCTAGGGAATTAATTTGTAAATACGAGGTAAAATAACAAGCGATTCTTATTTTTCAAAGAGAAGATTAGGTTAAAAGAGATTAGATTAGGTTTTAAAGAGAGATTGGGTTAAATAAAAAGATTATATTAAGGCTATATACTAATCGGAAGGAATAATTTCTTGTAGAATGTTTTAAGGTACACTGGCTAGTATTCATCTCACAGATGAGAAAATCCATAAAACCTCCCATGGAACCAGCTCATTTGCCAGGATTTAGGCCAAAATCAAACAGTCCTTGTTTATTAATTTTACAACTTGGCCATTGGTGAAACGCTGATAGAAATTTTGCAGTCTTATCTACTTACATCTTATTTTACCTACTTTTACTGTGTACCCTACAGTGAAAGTTTTTATTTATTTATTTATTTTTTTTTTTATTTCTTGCTATAAGTAGATTTTTATCCAATTTTTGCAACTGACAAAGAAACATTGCACTCTTGGACAGAAGGAAACGCAAGTATTTGATAATTTATGTGACATTTTATGAAGAAATAAGTAAATTAATGAAACATATATGAAGTTTTTTTACAGAATAGATATAGATTATAGATGAAATAAACAAAGCGTGTTCTGTAGAGTAAAGTAAAAACGACACAATAACAGTATTCAGTGCTCTATTAATTTTGCTTTAGTTTCATTTTATACTGACTATTAATAACTTAATGAAAAATTAAAATGTTTTCTGAAGTTACACATTTATTTAAATCTACTAAAAGTGAAACGTAATTTTTAGTTATCACGATATTCTAGGTCGTATTTTATTAAAATTAAAGTCGTTAGATTATTCGCAATGCAGGATTTGAAAGCAAAACTATCGAAGAAACGTTTAAATAAACTGAATGCATTCATTCATATATTTATATGCATGTCAAGTTTATGCTAGCATTTCAAGTATTATTTAAAATTCTATCATGATGTCAGTGTATTGTTCTTATGAGCGTCTCAAAATTTTATTTTTAGTAGCATATAACCAAAACTGCTGTGAAAGCCATCATTTTTGCTTCCTTGTACGAAATTAAGGAAGTATTGTAATCATAAAAAATTCCGAGTACGATATTTTATTAGGTACTTCTCCTGCCTTCGTGGTGTAGTGGTTCTGCACACTGGGCCGATTGTTCCAGAGGTCCGTGGTTCGATTCCAGGCGAAGGCGTTCCCTCATTTTTCATCTTTCCTGTTTCCAATTAACCTAATGTCTCTACAGTGGCGCCCGAACTAAAAGGGTGTTGGATGATGATTTTCCTCACCCAGGATTTGGCGACTATGTCCCCTAAAATCCCCAATCGCCCTTTAAAAGGGAGAGTATATAAGGTATTTCCCACGCCTTCCTAGCGTGCCTTCGTGGTGTAGTGGTTCTGCATACTGGGCCAGTATTCCAGAGATCCGTGGTTCGATTCTCGGCGAAGACGTTCGCTTATTTTTCATCTTTCCTGTTCCCAGTTAACCTAATGTCTCTACAATTTCAATGAAAACACCCATTTTGACCGCTACCAAAGAGAATTTAACAACGTTTTTGCTTGACATCTGTACATAAGGACATAATTAAGGACGGTTTACCCCCAAACGAATCATGATACTGATTTTAAATGGATTCAGAAGAGACTTTTTTTTACCGTGGCGTCTGTACGTACGTATGTATTTATCTCGCCTAACTTAAAAACGAATAGCCTCAGAACGTTGAGAATTTTTATGTGGGACTACTATAACATGTAGATGTGCACTTCTCATTTTGGTTGCAATCGGCCTAAAATTCATTTAGTTCGAAAACAAGTGTTTCTAATACTTGCGCAATAGCTGCAAAGTAAGATAATAATAATTTATTTACTAAAGAAATATTGATTATATTATCTCCTAATATAAGTTTAGTAGAAGTATCAAAAAAGAGGGAACCCATATGTAGGAAGTTGAATTCCGAAAATTGTGTTTTAAAGTAACTTGAATGTAAATTATAAAAAAAAAGTTGTATGGGGACTTGAATTTAAATCATGCATAAAAAAATTTCAAACTTTGAAAAAGAAATTAAAAATTAAAAACAAGTAATTATCTCTATTTATCGGAAATTAGTTGATTTTTCAAGGGGAACAAACCAACTCTCGTTCAATGATTTTTTGCATTGAAAATAATTGAATTATGTTGTTCTTATCTTCCGGTTAAGGTTTGTATGTCTTTAGGTTACTCGCATGATATACTTGTATAATTATCTGCAATTTAAAAGTTGTTTAAGTGCCTAATTTTGTTGGTCATAGGCTCCATAATTGTTTACATTTGAAAGTTAGTGGAATAGTGGATTTATTGCCAATCTAGAGAAACTAAGCTTCGCAACAACAAATTAATGTCTTATTATTGCGAATTAATTGTGCTTAATCCATTTTGGAATTGTCATTTCAGTTATTAGACTCAGCATAGCGTCCATAATAAATTAAGGTAGTTTCTACGTCTTCAGTGTCTTTTTGTCGAGCGAAATCACAAGTAAGCTTCCAGTTTTGTGCGCCTAAAAATTTGCCTTCTTGTCTGCTGGCCGAATTGCTTGTTTTTGCGTAGAAACTGTAATTTTAATTGTAAAAACAGTTTAAAATTGTTTTATGTTTTTCTATCTCTTTCAAATTTAATATAGATATTTTGAGTTTTTATGTATTTTTGCCTTGTCGCGAAGTGAGAACTGAATTAATAGAATGAGAAATAGTACACATCGAATGAAATTCGAGGAAATAAGTTTAAATGAAATCCATCAAAAAGTGCGTATAATTTAATATTCCCTAGAAGGAGGTCAATTCTTTTTATAGTGTTTGCATTCACTGGTTCACATCTTGCAAATACAAGATTTTTTTTAAAACGAATCTGGATGAGATCAGTTTTTATTACTTATTAGTGGCACACGTTACGTGTATACGAAACGTTGCGCATATGATGAAGTGTCAGTACTAGAACACAAAGAATACAATCATACTATTTATTTTCATAGCAACTTTTAATGAAAGGAAATCTATAGATTTACATATTTTCTTAGCATATGCAACTGTAGAAAGAATATTGGATAAATGGGATTTTTAAATAGTTATTTAATAAAAATCATTTTAGCTTTAAATTATCATTTTAACCTAGATAAGGCAAGTACAAAACTCAAACGTGAGTGCTTAAGAAAGCTAATAACTTTCCCATTATCAAATTCAGTTGCATTCATGGAAGAATTTATAAAAGTGCCAAATCTTTTCGTCATTTGCTTGAACTGACGGAAGTTATTATGCGTTTCATAATGGAGGAAGAGAGCGTCGTTTTTCATCTCTCCCGGGCAAAAAGAAACTTAAAAATAACCACAAAGCAAACTTATTATATTCTTCTATCCCTATTTAACGAGGCTTTGACAACAGTAAAAATGCCACCTTCAGAAACTTTGGAAACCAAACACAATAATTGTATGGAAAATTTGTTTTTTTTTTTTTTCTCACTTTCTCTTCTTTACCTGTTATGTACTTTCTACAGGCCAAAAATTGCAAACCCAGAATTAAAACTTTCCTTTTCAGAACTGGAGGACACAGAGGAAGCTTAATGCAGAATCGATAACCATCAAGCTGGGAAAGCGAGAGACTTTAAATTCACTGCTTTGGGCTGTCTATTTATCAAATGTAATTTTCACAACCCTGTCCCATTGCTGGAGGGCTACATTGGTAGATAATAACCACCACCGATGTTTTGGAATTTCTTCTTACGAGAGATAATGAAGACATATGGATAGTCATGTAAAAGCGATGCCGAAAGTTTGTTTTATTTTAATGACGTGTCGGATGAAACTATGACGTTTGTTTTATAGTTTCGGAAGGTTGTTTTTGATATTGAACGCCTGTACCGCTCGGAGCTATTAAGAATCGAAAGTGCGAATGGGGTTTAGAGGATTACGGTGAAAGAGAAAATTTTTATAGTATGTTCTGAAGAAAAGTGAGATAAATTCTTTCGATCTTCTCTCGAGAAGATGAATGTAAAATAAATTTTACGAAATTAGATAGTTAGAAACTGTAGAAATTTAAATGTAAATTAGAATTTTTAATTGTGCATAAAGCGACTATGAGCTGGAGCCTAGAACAGCGACCGCCAAATGGTGGTCCGCGAATATGTTTTGGTGGTTCGCAGAAAAATTGGGACATTATTTATATTTTTATGAAAATTCAGCTTAAAAAATGTTGAGTAACAAAACCTATTATGGAATATTGATTATACTTTTTTAAAAAATTTTAGCTGCTGCTTTTAGCGAAATTCCATCTGAATTTAGCGAATTTTTAGCTACTTTTGCAGGTGTATCTAGCGACATTTGATAGGGGGATTTGGCATCCATAGATATCCTGCTGTGATCAATAATAGCTCGAACTGGAATTCTCTTTCCTTTTGAACTACAAACATATGCAATTGTAGAGTTTTTCTCCAATGTGTCAGTAGGCAACTTGATGGATATTTATAAGAACCATCTGCATTCTTGTTTATAATTGCATAACTGGAAGTTTCCGTTTTTGTTTTGTCTAACTGCTCATCGACGGCGCCATTGCTGATTATTATGTTTACAATAATTAAAAACTGGCTGTTTAACACCTTCAGTTCATTGATATTGCTTTGCGTTTGCCGGTTTGTTTTTGCTTTTCGTGAAGTTCCTTTTCAGTAATATGGAAATGTGAAGCTTTTTGTACAAGATGGAGAGATTTTTCTAATTTTCATATAATTTACCAGTGTGAACGAAATATGTGTAGTTTGCTGATTATTATTTTATAAATGTATTTACCACTTTTAATTCATATTAATGGTCCGCTAAATATAAAATTATGTATGTAGTGGTCCGTGAAGTTCTAAGGGTTGACGACCACTGTCCTAGAACACGCAAGGTGAAATTTATGTGATTTTCCACGCATGTGAGGCTCAATCAAAGGACTCTCCTGAAGTTCTGTTTTTTTTTTATTTTTCATCTGCTGGATTCTATTATACAAACGGTATTCAAAAATATAAAATTGCTTACAGATTTGTAGTAACAGAAATTGGAAATAAAAAAATAGAAATGGTCAAACTTGATTACTCTGAAAATAAATGAGTTTTGAGTTAGTAACTTATGAAATCTTTCATTATTTTCTCTGAAGCTAATAAACAAAATATTTTGTTTTGTCTGTTACATTCATTAAGAAAAGCAGAAAAATGCTTAAAACTTCTTGACACCTTGAATTGATTATTTTATTCATTATTATGAGCAACGGAGAGTTTTTTTTTTCAGTCGGTACTATATAGTATTTTATTAGTGACAATCGCAAATGAGATTTATAAGAAACATTTATTCGAATTTGAAACTTGACTGATTCCCATATTCTTAATGTTAAAAATAAACGGTTATCCGAAACTCACTAACCATTCAACACTTTTATATATTAAGGACTTTGCAGTATTTAATTACATGAAAATTTAGGTTTAATTATCTTAAACAAATGAAGCTTCGTCTAAAAAGATAACATAAAATTTGATTAAAAAGGTTTCTAAAAGGAAGCAAAGAGTTATGTACAAAATGCTTAACGAGAACGTAGTCATCTTACATATGATAAGGTTTACTTTGTTATTAATTGAAATCTAGAATTTTATAATGAATTTTGGTTGCCTTTAATGCACTGATTGTAAAGGTTTCGAGATTTTGTTTTCAGTCTAAAGGAGCGTTAGCTCAGAAGGGCTATTAATTTCCTTTTGGCATTTTGCGTCGATTCACTTTCCGCGTTGATTCACTTTTCAAACTGGCGCCACCAAATACTACAGTTTTGTATTATATTTAAAGACATTAAATAATCAAGAATCTACATAAATGTATACATGTTTCTCGCACTGTGATAAAGCAACTGTACCTAGAGCCATCCAATTTTGAATTACGAAATCCTGCAGCGAATATGGATATCTGGAAGCCCTAATTTGAAATTTGGAATTTGTTTTATTATCGATTGCATATTTTGTCTAGGTAACTCAAAGGTTTTAAAACGATGAATGGCAACACTGTACGGAAAAAAAAAAAAAAAAAAAAAAAAAAAACATTTTTATCTCCAGCGCGCGAGACTGTGTATCGGAAATTCTAAAGGTATGCTCATTTTAAAATTATTTTGCGATACTGCTGTTGAACTGAATGTTATGGTTTAAGTGCGAAAACCATGATATCTAATAAATAATGGTAACACACAAAACGTTAAAAACACAAAGAATCCAATTATTGGGGAGCTGGGTGACTGATTGATAACTAGAAAATTCAATAGAAAACACTTTTAGCAGTTAATGGAAAATAAATGACAGTAGTAAACAATCATTTTTAGAATAAAGGATACTTTTATATCATATAAAAATTTACCTAACATAAAAAGACAAAAAAATATATGATGAAAGCTATTTAACATTTGACTGTACATGGATAGGATAAGAGAATAATTTTGTGGTGAATGTCGTTAATATTAGTATTTTAAATACTGCGAAATTAAAATGAACATAAACTCCAATATAATTCCTATTTATGTGATAAAATTAATGAATAATTTCAGTGTGTATGTTAGGAATAAAGAAGTGCGTTCCAAGATTCTACCAATGTAGCATCTCTTGAATCTTGTTTTCCAGTTAATTATCGAATTTGAAAAACAGAAAACATGAACAATGTAAAAATGCTGAAAAGTTAATGAAGCCATGTGTTAAAGATGCAATATTTCATAAGTTTGACAAAAAGTTCGCTAAAGCTATTGCACGTACACTGCTTGACTCTTGCTAGGGACGAATGTCAGACTGCAATATATAACATTTAGCGCGTGTGGAAGCTAAGCAGGATAAATTATTGCCCCATTGTTCAGACATTAGAACAAAGGACATTTATTGTTCGGGAAAACAGAGAAGATTCTGAAACATCCAAACGCAAAAAAGTGCTCTTTTGATGTTGTGGAAGGAGACATGGTAAAATGCATATGTTTGACAGCAGAAAGTTATCAACGCAGAAATGCTCACTGTGGAGTTCGATGCAACTTCTCTTGAGCGTCGTACGTTTTATGTGTTTTTGTAGTAACTGGTTACCTCAGATTGCAGTTTACAGAAATAAATATTTTAGTGAGTTATGAGTTATAACTTCCTTTTATATTCCAGGTTTCGTTTGAAGTATTCACGTTATTTATTACACATGGGAAGAATAAAGGCATCCTTGCAGCGAGGCTATTTGACGGAATAAGGACCAGGTCAAATTACCAGTGTTCGGCGGTCTCATCCATTAAGGAAAATTAGCTAACTGTTTTTAAATTGTGATTATACTAAGTAATGTAATTATACTATTATTAAGTCATTTCTGGAAAAGATATAACGAAATATCATAATCTCCTCTGAAAAATTTAATTTTTTCCCTCCCCGCCGAAAAATGAAATACATAAACATATTATGCAAAACATCTTATTTGTATACACTTTATTACCCCCCCCCCAAAATGTAAAAAATAGCTTCAAAACTCAAAATGTAAAAATCAGTTTGAAATTGCCACATTAAGCTATCAATAGAGATTAGATTCAAACATTAACACAATAAACAAATATTCAAAAAAAAAATTATTTTCTGCTTTTCCCATATCTTTGTTTCCATAACGCAAATTAAATGTATTTGCACTTTTATATAGGTAGCAGATTTGAAAATTCTGATCAAATTAAAATTTTTATAATCATTTATCTGATCTAATTAAATTTTTTATAATTATTTCGAACTCATTTATTTATGAAAGCAACAATGCTGATTACTCAAGTAGTTCTCTACAGAGATCTGCCAATGAAAGCGATGCTCGGGTATATGAATTTTTTAAATGTTCTAAAACAAAAATATTTTTTCCTTAAAAGTCTTATTTACAAAGGATAACAAAATTCTTTTTCCTCATATCCTAAGAGAATAAGTATCAATAATATCTTTATAAATGACGGCCATAAAATATAAAATCAAACCAATGAATAATTCAAACATTAATAGGTGTGGCAAGCTTTAATGATAAACGTCCTTCCAGTAAAACTGTTACAAGTGAAATATGTTGTTTAATTAAAAGGTAAGGTTTATCATGGAGATATCAATTTGATCAAGATATACATATATCAAGAGTATACGGATTTGATCTATGTTATTTAATTAAAATACACAGCAAAGGAAGAGACAGATGAAGAGAAAATTATCGGGCCTCCCAGTCGCTGAAATAATTAAGTACTTGCGTGTCTAGGATAAAATATACTCTCTAGTGCTATAACTTAAATGGACTGGTGAGGAACATTTTCAGAGATAGCATCTATTAAATGAAGTAAGAAAAGTAAGTGAAGTAAAGTGAAGTAAGAAATAAAAGTCTAGGTTTATTTTCAAATATTGTTCAAATATATGTTGATGCAAGCATACCTATATTACATAGTGGACAAATGGAGCCGTAATACATACTGAAGAATATATATTTGATGTCGCCCAACCGGGATAGTGGTTAGTGACTCTGAATGCCGTACCGAAGAGACCAGGTTCGAATCCAGGAGAAGGTATAGATGTCTGTACATGTATTGTCTCTGCGGCATGGCGGTAATCTAAATAAGCGGTGAGAGAAAGACTTCTCGAGAGGTTGCTGGGAGGGGAAGAGGGATGGGAAACTCTCGAACCCGTCCCCCAAAGGGATGCTATCTCTGAAAATTGTGAGTGGAACTGAGCTAAAGTCAGGCTATTACCTACATGGTGCTCAAGGTTCTTGCCTACCCGCTGTTAACTTCTCGATACAGGTTGAAGCTTTTGGAGATAATAATTTTGCTTTGACTAAAAGAGCAGATGCGCACAAATTTGAGTCGCTTAATACATCAAAGACTTCACTTGAGCGTTCTGGAAGAAAGGTCCAACGATTTGAAACCATGCGATAAAACACTTGCATTTATGAGAGGTTTCACTGAAGGTTTCAAAGCAAATAAGTTAATTTTTTCCATAACCTCTTAACTTAATTGAATTCTGTAAACAGACGACAGCAAATGATTAAAAAATGTAAACACTTATCTTCATTGACTAACCTACAAGGGAAAAAAAAAGAAAGAAGAGAGCAACAGATACGAAATATATAGCTTTAGAAACCTCTTTTATTAATTGTAATAATGTATTTTGTTTCATTTTGATTTATATCAAATGCATATATCATTACCCCCTACCAGAAGGATAGTAGAAGCGCCATTTATCATAACTTCCCGCCGGGTCTGAATCCCAGAGAGAGCACTGATACTTGAAAGCGAATAATATATTTGGAAGGACTTGAAATACTTGTGGTGTACTCGTAGTGGCCAAAACCGCTACTCAAACCCTGCGTTGTGACACAGGGTTGAAATGAACTTCAAACTCAAGTTTTAACAATAACACGAATTTTAATAAGATGAAAACCTTAACAGTTGAATCTTGACAACATGGGATTTGGATATATTTAGACCCGTAATTTGAGAATTTTGTTACAGGAAAAATGCACTAATGCATTTATACACGAGTAATGATCGTTTTTAGCAGGCCAACATGCCCATAACTCTTAACAGGAAAGTTTTTTTTCCTCTTCTCCATCTTATATATCTCCCTGTGTTTACTTGCTCTAAACTCTCGAGGGGGAATCATTTTTTCAGTCATTCATAATAAAGTGTCCATCTCCTGACCCTGCTGAAAAGACTTCTTCTACCTCTTTGTCCGTGGGAGTGACCCTCGAAGCTGCAACCGGAATCATGAACAAAGGCACAGGATTTCACCACTGATGAAAATTATTGCACTCTGAAATCACTCATTCTAGAGAAAGAACCTTTATGTCATCTTATCACATACGGTTGATATAAAAATCCGGTTAATGGAGGGAAATGGAGAGTAGGGGACTGTTGCATCTATCTCACTGGGGTTTTCTTCATTAAAACTGAGATACAACTGAGCAAACTTATACTGTTGAGCACAACCGTTTTAATTCTTGGTCATTTCGAAATTCGTGGATTGTAACTAGCTGAAGTTCAGATTCAGAAGAACATTAAAAACAGCAAGGGATATACTATTAAAAATCAATAAGAGGTATTAAACTATTCACAAATGCGTTAATTGATTTTAAATCTCTGAGTGACTCAGGAAGCACTTAATTGTCATTTTTAAGCTCGTGGCAACGGTACTGTGGACGCTCTGGCAAAGGTTGCTGCTTTAGAGATTTCCTAGTCAGATATGTTTTGCACCTATACTGAGGTCTCCGAGTGTAAGAAATCACTTAAGAATCTCTGGAGTGTCCCTCCAGTACATTGCTGGTACTCGAGAATTCGTCCTTGTGGCGCCCTACTTTGGGGAACCATAGAAGCTAGCAGACTTGCATATCTTGTTTTGCCAGTGAACAAGGGCGGAAATGTTTTAAGACCTGCACCAAACGTTTGCATCACCTGATCACACTTTATTTTGTCTTCATTTTACCTCGGACAAGGTTTTTTCGAAACCTCTTTTTAGACATTTTAGAGTTACTTGGATTGATAAATTGATCTAAATGTTTGACCACTTTGGGGATTAGAAATAACAAGAAATCTCTTAGTTTATTAGGCAGCTATTCACTGCTTAAATACAAAGGATAAATTAAAATTATTACGTTTTGCAAATAGCAATACCTGATCAAACTGGTTATGTGTGAAGCCTGTTGAAGATAAATGGAAGACTTATGTTCCCTTCAGTGCAACAATTGCTAAATCTAGTGGATGATGTATCCTTTTTAGTGTAATAGTATAATAGTAGACAATTTTAAAAATTGGAAACATAGAATTTTGAAAAGACTCTAATAAGGACGTTTCTAACATTAAAGCTGCCAACTGCACGCACTGTGCCTTTATTGAAACTGCATCAGCCAGAGTACTGAGAGGAAAACTAAAGCTTTATATTATTTATTGAGAATGTTTACTATTTTTAAATGTCCTACCCTTTTGTAGCAGCCATAGGCCAATTACGTTTTGAAGCTAAGAATCGCAACTTCTGCCGAATGGCAACAGTGTGAGTGTTGGGTATATCGGCTTGCGAGCTAAATAACAGATTTCAAGTTTTTCGTACTGGAAATATTTGTCAAGGACTGATAACATATCGTAACATCATAGCCCAGTGTAATGCGTAACGTAACGTAACGTAATGGTTAAAATTATGTATTAAGGGCGTTTCTACGTCAAAAGTAGAAGTAATTAGTCTTGGAGAAATCACCTTCCTCGTGTTATTTACGTTTCAGCTCATTTTAGCCTTATCTACTGGTGAAGGCTTCGATATTTAGAAAGCAGTCTTGTTCCCCTCCTTATTCGTTCTCGTAATATTATTTCTCTTGTGAACTGTAGTCAAGATTTATTTATGTGAAACGCCTTTGTAGATTTGCACTGTAACTGAGGCGGCCAAGTCGCGCTTACCGTCAGATATCAGCTCAATATCCATCAGATATTATTATGTCAGTATTAGTATGTAACCTTATAGTAATGTAGTTTTCTTTTAAAGAAATAATATTGTGATAGTTAGCAATAGCTTATTCGTGACTACTTCTCATTTGATATGTTTTTACTTTAATCACACTCGAGAAATAATAAAATCGTAATGTATGAAATGAAATCACTCGCATAATTTCCTCTCTCGATTTTCGGACGATAAAATTCCTTAGAAAAAGATAAAAATACGCAAAAAAATGTGGCATTATTAAAGAGTCTTTAAAAATGTGCATATCAAATACTGGAATAAATATATAGTTGCTTTAGAAATATTAGTGTTGTAAGAAATACCATTTCCAGTTTGCTGAAACGGTGCATTATCATTTATAGGTAATCATAAGCTTCTTTAGCAACAATAATTATAATAGCTCTAAAATAAATTTACTCTGCACAAAGACACAACCGCAAAATTAAAAGCAAATTAGGTACTAATAATATACTTCTGTTATGTCGCTCTAAGTTTCTAGCTCAAAAGCCAGTGTTTAATTATTTATAAGTTGTGAACGCCGATGTTCGAAACTATACATCCCTACTTCCCTCGAGACTTAAATATTTATGTGAGACTGTAAAAGTGTTAGTATCCTATGACTAATTAGCTCGGAGCATCATAGAATTTAGTTATTATACATATACCTTATTAAATGTATTACTTTACTGAGAAACCCTCCTTTTCCTCAGGCGAAACTCATACAGCTGCTTCTAAGACTGCTTAATTACTCTTTCTCGTACAAAAATCATGGAACTTAGTCTGCGACATAATACGAACTTATTAATAATCTTTGGGACAGCCAAAATAAATTCGGCAATAAATAAGGCGCCGATCGAACGAGCAAAGTTCGAAACAAATCCCTAGAAAAATCGGCGCGTCAAAATATTTTGAAGGAAAGTCTGATAAATGGAAGCCTTCCGCTTCTCATTTAGCAACCATTAATATTGCCGGAGTTTGTCTCGGAATTAACTTATCGACCATGCCAATCAATAATAGCCACGTGTGACTTAAAATTCTCCAGAAGATACAAGCTAAATGGAAAGAGCTTGTCTTGTAATATAAATAAGAAGGCATACTTAAATACAGCAAAATATCGGAGCTAGTCTTATTACCTTCTGTTGTCGGTACCTTCAGGGAGCATGTTCACAACGGCACTAAAACATGCAAGCAATTACTAGCGATGTTACGTGCCCAATTGCCATTCCCTATACTCATTAAAAGGACACAGAGATTCGATATCAACAGGTTTCAACTGACATATTGTCTCCTGTTTAAATAATAGCCCTGAAACACCAAAGCCATGGTATGCCACATATTTGGCCACTTAACAAATTTTAAAAGCATGCTTTTCTAAATTTGTAAATTGCACAGCATCTACGATTTTTTAACTTTGGCATTTTCATAATAATTCTAATGTAATGTAATCTGTATCTATATCTATATCTATATATATACTATTTTTGTGAGGTTGGAGTTTGCTCAGAATTTCGTGTTATACCTCGAATAATAAGAAAAAAATACCAGCAAGTGTCAGCATTCGATGGAGGCAGGATCGTTGCCTATTGTAAGTGTGGATTATCATTCCGTGATATCGCCAGTCGCACTGGTCGATATCCAACCACTGTCATGCGAATATGGAATAAATGGATTGCTGAGGGTCATACTGAACGGCATGCAGGGTCTCCAGGTCCTTGCATGATAAAGGCATGAGAAGACTGAATTATTGTGAGGTTCGTCCTATAAAACCCTACTACTATATCACGGACAATTAGTAAGGAAATGGGCATGTTTGTAGCGCGCCCAGTATCAGCTTGTACGGTGCGTCGGTCCGGTTTAATACCGAAGCTCCATTTTTTGTTTTACTTAATGCGTTAATTATATATGCATATATTTACATTATGTTTATTTTCTTAATTTACATTATATATAATTTAGGTAAACGATATGAGCAATTTTGTATGCTGTTATCACTTGGAAAACATACGATAAGATCTTTACCTTAGTAGCAGTATCCCGTTTAAGTTTCCGATTTTGGTAAGAAGCTAAAATGTAGTGTGTAATTAAATGTGCAGTTATATTATGCAATTGTAACAGTTCGTCGTAAAACATTAAAACCAAGTATACTTTTCACTTTCAAACAGTATGCAAATATTGTAAAAAGTCAGTTTCTTTCAGAAGACTGTATTCAAACGCGCTAAAACTACTGTTGTTTTACGGTCTTTATCGCTTACCACTGGTTGGGCTTGCTTATGATGAGTACGTTTTGCTTATAATGACCGATAACAATAATTAAAAATCAAGTTACATTGCAGAAGCCTAATATTCGTATGAACTCACTTAAAAATCAGTGCTTAAACGATGAAATGTTTTGATAAAAACTTCATCAAATACTTAATTACATCGAACAAAGTGTTACGATCTAAAACATGTAGTTAAAGCAACATGTTTCAGATCGTAACACCTCGTAAACAGAGTTCTTAAAACATATATTAAGCAGAAATTTTCAAAAATGTAAGAAGTTAGTATTTGGACCAAAGTATACTCAATTTTATGTAACGCAAAAACAAACTGAAATGAATAAATAAATTTTAAATTTTACGACAGCAACGAAGGTTTTCGGTTCTACATATTTATGGTTCTACATCTTTCTACATATTTTGAGATCATATTCTCAACCTGTTGCATAATAATATATATTTTAAATAAATTCTAAAGCAGTGGTCTCAAACAGGCAGCCGCCGTAACAATTTTGTGCGACCCGGAAGACATTTGAATTATGAATTTGTTACAAATAGAATGCTACAAAGGTTTCAAAATTTAAATTATTTGAAGTCCGAGTTTACATTATTTGCATTACCACTAATATCTAACTTGAATAGTGCATCAGAAAATCTATAAATAGAGCTAACTAATTTACAGAGTGATATCAATTTTATTGAAAGATTTGAAGATAGAAACTTTATTAACTTTTATTCGTACTTGTCAAAAATAAATAAATAAGTTACGAATTTTTGTATTAAGAATAATCCTTTTTGGATGATCATCTACAATCTCTGATGAAAAGGGTTTCTAGTAATTTCTTTCCAAGACTGCTGACTTTATCAGAATCGAAACTCTCAAGTCTTAGGATGTAGTAAGAAGTAAAGGAAGTTTTATAATTATGCACAGACAAGCATATTGTTATGAATTTTACATGATATAACGTGAATGGCCTCAAGGAAACGAAGCTTTGCCGGAAAAGTAAGATTACTGAGACAAGTCTATTAAACTTTGAGGTAAATGGCTATCTCGCTGACGAGGTATCGCCAAGTTGGTGATGGCTTCGAGCTTTTTTTTTTTCGAGCTTTTTTTTTTACTAAAAACCACATGTTGGACATTAACCAGGCAATATAATATAAAACACATTGCGTATTTTACAATTTTATACCTTACAGTTACTTTCACTTTGTTCTGAGATTTATTATAATTCACTGATATTCAAAATTAAGAGAATTTTCATATTTGAGAAATTATATACAAATCTGATGGGCAGATTTTAATGAAATTACATACGAACGTAAGTTGCTATAAATTAGAAATACATATTTTACAATAGTGATGGTACACACGCATGATCTTGCGAAAGAATAATCGGCGCAGGAAAATCTAAAACAGACATTTGTCAAGAAGGAACAGAAAAGGAAGCCGATAAGGAGTATAATTCTCTCTAACAACCATGCAGCTTTCGCATGACGTGAGATCATTCTGGATTTGAGGCAGTTTATGAGTTCTGTGGGAATCGGTCTCACTTCTGAAATAATATTCTCTTCAAGTGATCCTTTATGGCTCTGTAAACGGGAAGGTGATTATCTGCCTAGAACGTTCTATACGTATTTCACAGGGTCTGTAGGTCCGCTTGTCTGGCTGGACAATCAAACTGATACATATCTTCTCTTTTCAAAAGAGCATCAAGCAAGTAGCTCTTTGTACACAAGCATTGCAATCCATAAAAATGATTTGAAGGCCAACTATGTAAAATCGAACGTACGCCTAAAATCTCTTCTCTATAATCACAGCAGACACAGAGTTTGCCTGTACAGTGGATTTTCGCTGCCCTACTGGCTGCGTTTTGCGATGCCAAAGAACAGGTAGCGAGTTGCTGGTTCTCTCCAAGAGAAAGTATCCCTAGAATCAATGATTTGAATGAATCAAAACTCATCTATAAAAATAACAGTTACTCCCTGTTGCCCAAAGTCGTGTTCTCTGCACTAAACTTACTTTCTTACTTACGCATAGAAGGTACGAGACGCAAACACCGGAACTTTTTTTTATGTGTTCTGCCTTATGCACTACACAGAAAAGGAGGGATGTGGAGGTCTCTATAAGGGAAACTGGTCGGTATCCACGTTACGCACGTTGAAAAACATGAAAACGCCCATGCAGCTACCCTGTTTGCCGAGATTTGAACTCCGGACCGAGCTAACAGTGTTTACCATTTCTTTTACCTCTCAGCTACTGATGGGAAAATGCCAGATATTGAAAAACAATCTCTCTCATGTAACGTTTTGGAAACAGTAACCCTTTAAATGTGGCTTTTTGTGGCCGCATAGAGGTACGGAAAGATCTGGAAAGCTGTTACACGAGTTACCCTTCGATGAAAGAGAAAACACATTAAACTTCATTTTGCGTTCTGACTCTTAGGTGAGCTTTCGTAGGCCATTCTCTCTGTGGATTAGATAGCTTTTAACTGTTTACATAAGATAACATTCTCTTAATTTTGAATATCAATGTAATTTATTGTTTCCTTACATAAATTAAATTAATCAGGAATTAGTTTTAATACCTAAATAATGTATTAAAACAGAACATATTTCTGAAACAATTTTATCGAATGTTTTGTAAACTAAAAGCCCACAGATGTAAAGAGAAAGAAAAAAGGCTCATGGATTAAAAATTAGTCATTAAAACTGAGACATGTTTCAAACGTTTTGCTATAATTAAGACACATAATAGGCTATTATAAGGCAATGTGAGCCATATTGTGGCCCCAGAGATTTGCATCAATCACGAAACACCATAGTGAAAATAATTCAAAAACATAATCTCGTTGCATGACAGGAAAACACTAAGGATCATTTTTAAGGGAATGTTTCCATAAATATGAGACACTTAAATATTGGAGACACTATGATTACATGACTTTCCATTCTACAAAGATACTGAAATAAGAAATCTGATTTGATCATAAGAGACATTTTGCAGTTCCTTATAATTTGAGCATACGAAACTACAGTGAGTTTTCGCAAAAAAATTCGTTTCTATCTACAACATTTAAAAACAAATTCAGCAGATGTTTTAACAGTACTTTTCAGGAACGTGTGATTGATTTTTGTCTATTACGTATGCATTTATTTTGTATTAAATGCCATTTCTTGTCTATTTTCTTGATTTCATTAGTGGTTCTTAACTTTCTCTTTAGTTTGATTGCGTAGAAACTCAGTTATTTTGCTTTTGTAGATTCATATTCTTCCATTTCATCACCACATTTTCTTTTGATTTTGTTTTAAAAGGCAAATTGTGGTGAAATGCTGCAACTTCTGTGATTTTATTATGTTTACTTCCCGTATAACATAGTAGTTTATCTTTACGTAAAGGACGAAAAAAATTTTCTCATGCAGTGAGCTCGATTTATTTCGACAGCAACATTATGCTCTTTGTAATGAAATTCTAAGGCAATAATCTGTTCAGCTTAGCTTTTCTCTGTATGTTCTTAATTTATGTGTCTAATATACCGACTGATTAATGGTATCCGTTGTTCTAGTGTTTAAAAAAATGTTTAATTACATTTTCAACTTTGAAAACATCATAGCAAATGTTTAAAACATAACATTTCTAGCAACGTATGCAGCTCCTTTTACCCTAAAAACATCATTTAAAAACATGCCTGCACTTAATTCCCGCTTCCTTGTTATAAAATATCAAAGATTTCTCAAAAGCTGGTAAGAATTTATTATCATCATTTTCTGGTGGTATTTAAATCAACAAAACATATTATACCCTCTGCTTCCTTAATGAGGATTCCCATTTATCCACAATGTTCGGTTTCATGGTAAATTATTTTTTTGAATTGGAATAAAATCTGTTTTGATCTATGATAGATCCTCTTATTTTTAATACTGACTTTATGTAAAAACACTTTTATTTTGGTTATAATTCTTGGCTACTTCGTGAATTCGACTTACATATATTTCTACAACTGTTGAAAACACAACTTTCATTTTTATCCTTTGGTTTGTTGAATTTCATACTTTCCTTTTATTTCAGACAAAGGCATAGCTGACATACTGTTTCAATGGATATTTCTTTGTATAGCACACGATCAAATCAAAATGAATAATTAAGTTTCCTCCTTTATTTTATAAGGTATTTCTCCCACTTTCCTAGCCTGCTTTCGTGGTGTAGTGGTCAGCACGCTGAGCTGGTATTCCAGAGGTCCGTGGTTTGATTCCCGACGAAGGCGTTTGCTAATTTTTCATCTTGCATGCTTCCAAAAATATCCTAATGCCTCTACAATTTAGTTAAAATATAAATGCAGATCACCTATTGCTACCAAAAAAGCCAAGTCAAATATATAATTTTTAGAATATTCCAGAAATATACGTAACGTGACAAACATTCTTTGACACGCTTTTTCTCTTAAATTGTAAACTTTCTTTTAAACTCATAAACTAAGTTTATGTATTCGAAAATGGCAACATACAGCCATATTTATATACTTCAATATATCTTAGTATGTATTCCAGTTATGTCATTTTTAAAATTCAGCTATCTCATTTTTTGGGGAATGTTACTGATTTATTTGAGGTAGTTCTAAAAAGACAACTAACTTGTTATCTATTATGTCAGAGATTTTAACTACAGTCTTGGGCGTATCAGTTCTTCAGAGAGAGCAAGTCTTGGTCGATATCCTAAAAATCAGACTCAAAGGCAAATAACTGCTAATAGCACTAAAAGTTCCAAAGCAAGTTTTAAACGTTTAAGTGACTGAAGCTTTAGAGTTTAGAGCTTTTATATAAAAAGAAGCTTTAGATGTAAGTATGTCAGTTATTTTCATATTTGGATTTATTCAAAAATACTATCAAAATAAAACATACAAGTATGTGAGTTAGTTTTTAAAAAAGGTCTAAGCAGGTATTTCTTTGGTAATAATATTTATTGCCATTTTTTAGAATAAGAATGATGTTTGTCGAAGTTTGTAGTTACCGAAATAAGAAAACAGATTTATATACTTTTTTTAACCAAGTTTAATGCTGATTATTAACATTTCTCAAAAAATAAATCTTTTATATATATATATATAGTTTCCAAAACCGTGCAACCTAATGAGAGGTACTAGGAAAAGCCGAATTGCACTGTAGGCACTTAAAATCTTATTGTAGGTTTAACAGACAGTTGTAACGAGACATAAAGTACTTACCTTTCTGTAGCAGTAAAGTTTCAGGGCATTGCTTCTATCGCGAGTTACTACAGAAAATCAGACAAGGATCGTGATATTCTAGAAGTTGTTTTTCATAAACAGTCTTATTTTTTAGCGGAAAACAAGTATAGTTACAAGACCATATGTAAAGAAATATATAGTTCATAGTTTGAAAGTACTGTTGTTATGTTACCATCGTCTTTCAGTAGGCAGTGAATAATTTCTGGTTTTTTGCTCCAGTTAGAGTAAAATTTACGATTTGGTTTGCATCATGAAATATTGTTTTAGATTTTCATGTGCCCTTTTTATAACTAGTATTCGAAACAGCTCAAGAATGAGAACAACCTATGAAAGTGGGAAAAGCTCTTTTATTGTGCACAGTAAAAACTCTATTTTGAAGTTCCTTTTGCCCTCATCAAAAGGTACGTCATCGCTAATCCAGTTTAAAACACGTTGTAATCTAATACAAGTGGAAATATGTTTTTCAATTCCTTTAGAGAATGTGCCCTCTCTCAAAACTAGGAGCTAGGGAAATGCGAATTGGTGTATGAAAATAAATCTACAGAGATTTAAAGACTTGTAAAAGGAACGGAGCTCTTAAATATTATTAAAACGTATCTTAAGACATTAGTTCAAATGTAGTAGCGAAATTAATTAAGGAAAATATTAAACCAGATTCGGTATACCTCTGAAGTCAGAATGTTGTTTTTCCATTTATAATTCCATACCATATTATACCAATTTTTGTAATATATACCTTGCATTAAGTTTGAACCGAGTTTGAAATGTATTTCTAAATTTTTACGTGGATGTATAAATATTTCAATGCAAGTTGTTTAAAAATTAATTCTTTCGAAATTAAAGAATTATTAAATTCTTTTGAAATTTTTCCGTGGACTGTAAAAATGCTACTGTAAAAATAGTCTTTGTTTTGTGAATGTTACTTTATTACACAAACGATAAATAGTGTAACAAAATAACCATTTCTTACTGTAAGGATCTTAAGTTTTACTAACGTTTATTTTATTTTAAATCTTTACTATCACTTCTTATTTTCTACTTCCGGCCAGAATTATAAG
This sequence comes from Stegodyphus dumicola, assembly GCF_044657685.1. Taxonomy (NCBI): domain Eukaryota; kingdom Metazoa; phylum Arthropoda; class Arachnida; order Araneae; family Eresidae; genus Stegodyphus; species Stegodyphus dumicola. The sequence goes on along the minus strand of NC_140779.1, from coordinate 83,044,176 downwards.
CGTGAAGGAGTTTTATGCAAAGTTGTCTGGCGAACGCCAAGTATTTAAGTGTGGCCTTTTTGCCAAGCAGAAGAGAGGAAGCCGTGAGTTCGAAGCAGGCCGCTTACCTTAGAAGTTACGCAGTTGCTACTTTGCCTTCCAGGCCAGAGGTTTTAATCCTCTTGATAAATTAAACGTATTGTAGTGTTCACAGTCTCTGTGCTACATACGCTTCCTGTTATTATAAGGCCAATCTTATTCTAAAGTTAAATTAGAGTTTAGTTTTATTTTGATATCTTTTAAGTTAGACCCCGAGTGGAGGGTCATTGTATTCCGAAGTACGGAAGTCATTGTATATAAAGAAAAAAAAATAAAGGGTTTTGTATACCCTTCGTCTGTATCCTGTCTACTTACTACAATTAGTGAACATAGCTTTAGTAAGCTCTCTGTTCTAGTCAGGTCATTGTATGTTTCCGAAGAAGGTTAGAAGAAACATTGAACCTGATAGTGGCGCCCGACGAAGAATAACCATGGCCGAGTTTCAAGAAGAACCTGTGCTGCCTGCAGAAACAGCTCAGAATCCAGAAATGCTAGCTGCCGCCCTGGAAGGATTTGGGTATATTGTCCAGACCATGCGCGCTTCGATAAAACCAGAAGCAACGTTTAATGGAAACTCACAGGTAACCAGTTTTTTGGAAAAATTGGATGACCACTTCATGCTCTACCCCGTGCACGAGTTTCAAAAAGTTACCTTAGCTACCAGCGCTTTGAGGGGCCAAGCGCTTAACTGGTTCAAATGTATCGGCAGAAGTCTCTTGGGTCAAGCAGGAAGTCCCACCTATACCTACGAAAATTTCAAGACTGCCCTACTAAAAGCCTTCCCTGTTGTAAGGGATCGTGCGAAATTAGAAACAGAACTTTTCAGTATATATCAACAAAGAATGGAAAACCTCTCCAGGTTTATTTTAAGAAAAATTCACGTTTTCAAGCTCTTGTATGGAAACCGTCCGGATCCTGAAATAATTCAAGTGATTTTGCCGAGGTTACTACCCCAAGTGCAAGACTTTATTGAATTGAGAAATCCGACTACACTGGAAAAATTATTTGAGCTAGCAATCCAGTTTGAAAGTAGAAGAACGGCGGACGTCGAAAGAAGACGCCAATATCAACAGCGAAACCAATTTGGTACGCCAAGACTACAGCAAACTCAAGCACATGGCTACGGAGAAAAAGCGAATCAGTGGGCAAGGAAACCCGAGCATTCAAAAACAGCCGGCGAACGTCGACATTTCAATAGCAACCCAGGAAAAAAGTCTCAAGGCCAGTGGAGAAAGAAGGAAAGCACCGAAAGAAAAAATAATTTAAACTAAAACGGATTTCTGCTGACGAGAGGGTGCGGAAATCCGAAGGCCACGAAAACCCCTCTTCCTACAAGTTAAATACAGTAATGGTGAAAAATTTAACTCTTCCGAAGATTGAAGTCTTGGTAAATAATATCCCGGCCACCGCACTCCTGGATACCGGCGCGCAGTGTTCCTGTGTGGCAGAAGTCTTTTTTAGAAAGTATTTTCGCAAATACCGCATATATAATGCGGATAATACAACAGTATTAGCGGCGCAAGGAGAACAATGTAAGTGCGTAGGTAAAGTACCTTTGTACATCCGTATCAAGGACGAACAAGTAAAGGTGATGTTTTTTATAGTAAAGAATTTGCAAGCACACTTAATACTAGGAATAGACTTTCTTTCAGACGCACAAGCTACACTGGATTTTAATGAAGCGTCTCTTAAGCTGACGATGAAACCAGTGCGTGTAGAAAAGGTTGAACCGCCAAGGGTAAATCTCGACCACCTGCCTAATGACGAGCAAGATAGAATCCGACAAGTGGTAAGTGAATTTGCTTCCTTATTTAGTGATATTCCAGGATTTACCCAGGTTACTAACCATAGTATTGACACCGGAGATGCATTGCCGGTTCGTCAAAAACCATACCGGTATGATAAGAATAAGGAAAAAATTATAGAATGGCATATTACCGATATGCTACGTAAAAAGATCGTAACGCCTATCTCAAGTAGTTATGCTAGTCCGGTGGTTTTATGTAAGAAAAATAATGATTATCCTTTGGAGCATCCAAAAAGGTGGAGATTCGCTATTGATTACCGTAAATTAAATTCCATAACGAAATATCCGGTATATCCGTTACCGATTATAGAAGAAATTTTAAGGAACATAAAATCAACCAAATTTATGACAACTTTAGACTTAACGAATGGTTATTTTCAAATAGGGATCAGGCCTGAGGACGTGCCTAAGACTGCTTTTATAACCAAGTCTGGCACTTATGCATTTTTGCGAATGCCGTTTGGCCTTTCAGGCGCCCCAGCAACATTTCAGCGATGCATGGACATTGTGTTAAGACCTGTTCTCGGAAAGTCCACATTTATCTATTTAGACGATATCATTATTACTAGTGATAATCTAGACCAACATGTACAGGATTTAAGACAGGTGTTTTCTTTATTAAATGAGGCCGGTCTAAAAGTTAATGTCGAAAAATGCAAATTTGCAGCCCCTGAATTAAAATATTTAGGTTACAAAATATCGCAAAAAGGGATCGAGACAGATGAATCAAAAATAATCGCGGTACAAAAGTATCCGACTCCAAACACGGCAAAGAAGCTCTCTTCTTTTCTAGGACTTTGTTCATATTATAGGTCCTTTATAAAAGATTTTGCGGCTATCGCTGAGCCATTGTTAAAATTAAAAAGGAAAAAGGCAAGATTCTCGTGGACGGCCGAAGCCAATAGTGCTTTCGAAAAATTAAAACAAGCATTAACGCAAGCCCCTGTGTTGAAATTTCCTGAAAAGGATGAAAATTTAGAAATTTCAGCGGATGCTTCGGATTATGCGGTAGGAGCGGTACTTTCGCAAAATCAGCAGCCAGTAGCATTTTTTAGCCGAACTTTAAATCAAACACAAAGAAACTATTCCGCGACCGAGAGAGAGGCACTTGCAGTTCTGTTAGCAGTGCAAAAGTTCCGAGTCTATTTTGGAAAGGCGCCGATAACAGTATATTCTGATCATGCGGCGGTAACTAGATTGTACTCTGGAAAAAATTTATCCCCAAGGTTAATAAGATGGGCACTCAAGCTGCAAGAATATAATCTGGTAATCAAGCATACCCCCGGAAAGGAAAATATCGTAGCAGATGCCCTGTCACGAATTAAATTAGACGAACAGGGTAATACCGTAAAAGTTGCAATGCTGACAGCGTGTACAATAAATTCCCGAGAAACTGTAATAACCGAACTGGGTAAGGATCCTGAGTTTGGAAGTATTTATGAGTATTTGAAGGATCCTGAAAATTTTAGCCACCAAGATATTGTGGCGATAAGAAATAGGGCGGCCCATTACGAACTAATAGATGGTCTATTATTTTATACAAAAACTACGAATTCCAACAACGAATTTCGACCTGTTATCCCAACTAGTCTTAGATTAAATATCCTGCAAGAGCTCCATGACAGCCCTTTAGCTTCTCATGCTGGTATTCGAAAAACTACTCAACGCGTACGCGAGGCAGTCTACTTTCCTGAACTGCAAAAGTTAACAAGGGCGTATGTCCAGTCCTGCCCAACATGTCAAGCCGTTAATTATATTAATTTCCGCCCGGCCGGGTTTCTAAATAGTATTAAATCCGAATTTCCAAATGAAATAATCGGTATCGATTTATTGGGCCCTTTCCTAAAAAGTCAGTTAAACAAAAGTCGCTATCTCCTTGTTATAGTTGATCATTTTAGTAAATGGACCGAAATTGTTCCCTTAAAACGAGCCTCCGCGAAATTAGTTACCGATTCTATTTTAAATAAATATATTTTAAAATACGGGGCGCCCCTAAAAGTTATATCGGATAATGGTCCTCAATTTGTAAGTAATATATTTGAAGACATGTGCCAAAAACTGGGCATACGTCATTTAAAAATGGTCCCGTATCGGCCGCAATCAAATATAGCGGAACGGGTCAACAGAAATATAGTGAAAATTATCCGTAGTTATGTTAAAAATTTTCATAAAAGCTGGGATAACTATGTCAATGAATTTGCTTTCGCCCTTAGGACCGCAAAACATGATACAACGGGAAAAACTCCTGCTGAGTTATTTCTAGGCAGAAAGATTATAACACCGTTAGATAAACTATTTTATGTGCAACAAAGAGCCCCAGAATTTAAAATGGGTGATATAGAAAAACTAATAAAAGAAGCAAAAAAGAATACAGAAGTAGCACAAAGAAAACAAAAATTGTATTATGACTTGAAACGACGGGGAGTAACTTATAAAGTAGGGGATGAAGTACTAAAAATTAAGCATTCACTTTCTTCAGCACCAGAAGATAAAACTGCCAAATTTTTCCCACGCTTTGAAGGACCATATGTTATAGAAAAAAATAACTCACGCTGTTGTAGTATTAAAGGCAAGAAATGGTGAAACCTGTTCCGCAAACATTGACCAGATAAAACCATTCTATGACCGTAATAAAATGCAAATCTTTTCAGATCTTTTGCAGGATCCGGTACGGCAGACACCGCAGGTACAAGTTCCAGAGGTGGGAAAACGACAAGTACAAGGGCAAGCCAATGAGAGACAGAAGCAAGTGAAAAGAAAATTGCCCCGCGGAAAAATTGAAGGTACAAAGAAAAAGAAGTCGTTCCACCGTCCAAAAAACAGAGTTCACGAACACCCCCAGAATGAAGAAGGGAGAAGGACGACGTATGTGGAAAAGACCGGGAGAAAGGACGGCAACTATAACCCGGCTGTGAAACGGAAGATTGACTCATCCGACAGAACTCTCCGCAGCAAAAGTCGCCGAACTGCGGAAGGGCCATCAGCGGCGGAGGAAAAAGTACAAGAAAAATTTGAACGGCCAACAACGAGGTCCAAGCAGGATCACGACAGAAGTTTCCCGGTTCCACCAAGACCAGCTGCCTTCAAACGGCCAAGACCACAAGCAGAGGACAGAAGGAAGATGTTCAAGGGTGGCCGTAGTGGTGAAAAACGGAAGCTTCCAGAGGAAAGCACTGAAGGGCGAGCCCGTACAAGAAGGAGGATCAACCAAGCTACGGTCTGCAGCACCTTTAAAGACTGGGCCCAGAAAAGGATGTCTGAATATTACAAAGATAAGTAAAATTTTATGTTACTTTACAAACTTAAGTTAATCTTTCATTCTTACTGCAAGTGGCAGATATCAAGAAGTTTTACCTCATGCGAGGTCTACCTTTATCGCCAAAAGGGCGAGAAATGAGTTGTGACCGATTTTCTTATTATGTTTTTCAATTACTCGCGCGTAAAACTAAAGTTGATGTATAATAGCGTTGTATAAAGACTTAAATATTGTAAAAAGTTATTGTATAAATTTTATTTAAAACATTCTAACAAGAAAGAAGTTTTAGTTTGAAAGACTTTTTGAAATGTAGTATTATTTCAATGTAGAAAGAATTGGCACTTGCTTTGAAAAGAATAGAAGTTAACAATGTACTACTAATGTATGTTTTCAAATGTGTAAAATTAACGGCATCCTGATATGTTCTTGTATACATGTGAACTGTTATTTTGAATGTTTAGAAATACCGTGATATGGTAAAAGTGAAAGTAATGTTAAAAAATTTGTTATTCGTGTGACTGTAAAGATTAAATCATGCTGAATATGTGTTAAAGGTTGAATGATGTAGTTAGGCTCTCTGACGCTACACTTTAGAGTTAGCCACTTTCAGAATAGTACCTCAGGGTCTAGAGTTGAAATTAGGGTGTGTTAAGAGGTCTCGTATGTTGAATTTTAACACATTAGTGTTTTGATTATAGGAGGAAGTGTTGAACACATAGACAGAAACACATTCGTGTTTGGTGTTTTTACAACACATGTCAGAGAGCACGGGGAGAGATAATTAAAATAGTCATGAATGAAATAAGAATGTTAAGAAAAGTATATTCTATATGTTATTTGCAATGTCATTCTGTAACATTTCATTAAACTAGTTTTCCTTCCAGATCTCTGGAAGGAACCAGAATTGAATAAAGCTCCTGTTTTGATGCAGTACAGATGAAAAAGAAAAAAGATTGTTGTATATTCCGGGAGCTGCTATTGTAACAAATTTCTTTCTTTTAAAATTTTCTAGTTTCTAGCTAAGTTATGTTTGTAAAAGTTTGGCCTCGCGTTAGTTTCTAGAGCTAAAAGTTTTCAACAAGGTCGTTTTAGACCTCAGTTTCAAACTAATTAACTCTGGCGGGAAGTATGTAAGGATCTTAAGTTTTACTAACGTTTATTTTATTTTAAATCTTTACTATCACTTCTTATTTTCTACTTCCGGCCAGAATTATAAGCGTGAAGGAGTTTTATGCAAAGTTGTCTGGCGAACGCCAAGTATTTAAGTGTGGCCTTTTTGCCAAGCAGAAGAGAGGAAGCCGTGAGTTCGAAGCAGGCCGCTTACCTTAGAAGTTACGCAGTTGCTACTTTGCCTTCCAGGCCAGAGGTTTTAATCCTCTTGATAAATTAAACGTATTGTAGTGTTCACAGTCTCTGTGCTACATACGCTTCCTGTTATTATAAGGCCAATCTTATTCTAAAGTTAAATTAGAGTTTAGTTTTATTTTGATATCTTTTAAGTTAGACCCCGAGTGGAGGGTCATTGTATTCCGAAGTACGGAAGTCATTGTATATAAAGAAAAAAAAATAAAGGGTTTTGTATACCCTTCGTCTGTATCCTGTCTACTTACTACAATTAGTGAACATAGCTTTAGTAAGCTCTCTGTTCTAGTCAGGTCATTGTATGTTTCCGAAGAAGGTTAGAAGAAACATTGAACCTGATATTACAATTAAATAATAATATTGAAACATTGCTTCTGTTTTAAACATTTTAGATGGTAATAATATGTATTAGCTATGTGTTAGACTAAAAGTATTTATTAAATTATATCATTTTATCTTTTGCATAGTCATAATAATCTTATTCAATTAAAATGATGTTGCTTAACTTTATCTGCAGAGCTGCATATATTTAATAGTAATGTGTAATTTACACAGCAAAGAAAAAATCGAAGAATAACGTAATATTATTTAAAGTAAAAAACATTCAAGATATTCAAAGAAATGAGAGAGACAAAATTAGTCGGGTTATAATTTCGCACATGTTACCTCTTCCTCCACTATAAAAAATGGATGAGTACTTAATTTATGATAATAAACTTCGTAAGAGTTATCTGCTTGGTCTTCAAGAACCAGTTGATTAACCCTTTGACGCGCGCGATATTATTTTTATAATTTTTTTAACTAAAAACTCTAGAAATTGAATATTATGATCCTAGAGACAAATAATATATGAATTAAAAAAAATCTACTCTTGCCCATTGTTCTGTGAGTGGTGGTCGCACTGTGAAACCACCGCGCGTCTAGGACTTTGAAACTTATGATGTAGTAGGAAAAAAAAATTACCATTTTCCGCGCGCGTTTCCAATAAATGACGAAATTTACGGATTTAAAAATAATTATGTAAGAATTGAATTACATATAATTTTTTTACATTATTTTACAAAGTAAGTCGTCAGAAAAAAAATAAACATTTATGTAATTTTTCTATAGCACTGAAAATATAAGTACCTACATAATAAGGACATTTGGATAAATGGATTAAAAAACTCAATATAATAAGAATAAAAAAGAACTCAGTGGGTTTTTTTTTTTTTTTTTTTTTTAATTTTAAAGGAAAAAAAAATTGTGACACTGTTCAAGCATGTTTTGTCTCTTTGGTACATGCATTGACCCGCATTGTACGTTTCGCACATACATCTTGTTTTATGAGGTTTCTTCTTTGTGCTACAAAATGTACACTGCCTGGCTTTAAATTTCACTGGTATATGTCCAGCGTTATTTAGTTTCTTTTCATCTGGCACATAAAATTTGTGGTTTTTTATGTTAATGTGGAGGGGGGCTTGGCCATTTTGGGTTCGTACGGATCGTTCGTTTCCCATTCATACTTATTTTATTCGTATTTCGTCAAAAAATATTCAGAAAATATTTTTAATGTAAATAAAACTTTTACGCAATTTCTATTTTTAATTATAGCAAAGTATATTTACATTAAATTTAAACCACAGAAAATAATTTATAAAATCACAATACTAGCTTGGGGAGCAAGTGTGTTGATGTCAGAGAAAAGTATTTGGAAAAGAAAGACCTTTTCACTGGGCAGGTGCATGTATTGTTTAGTAATAAAATAACTCTGTGGTTTCAAAGCCCTTTATCTATATCCGGGTAAAAATAAACATTCCTATTTGAACTGCAAGCGAACGCCATTGAGAAGCAAACGCCAGTGGTTTCAAGGCGCGACCACCGAGCCTCTAGAGGATTGTAAGCGTTATGACACAATGCTGTAGTGGCGCTGTGGTCGCGCTCTGAAACCACATAGCAAATGAAATACATATAGAGATTTTTTTTTATATATGCAGTTTAATTTCTGCAATTTTTTATTGTTTATGATAGAAATCATGATGTGCGATGATTAACTTTTGAAATTTAAAGTTGTTTATATTAATAAAAGGAAGTTATTTTGTCTCATCGAAAACGAATTTTAAAAGGCATCCGATCTGAAGTATTAATACCTAAAACATATATGCTTCTACAGTCATTTTGTGTTATTTAGATGTAAAAGATCAGTAATCAATTCATTTTCACTCAAAAATTTCCGAAAAAGAGGAGAAAAAAAATTCGGAAAATTGTGGTTTCAGGGCGCGACCACCGCGCTTCAAAGGGTTAAACTTAAACATATTTTGAAACTTAATAAACAAAATAAATTAATAAAATTAAACAAAATAATTTAACATTTATACATGATTATAATTAAAGTTGCGATTTCAAAACGCTCTAACCTTAAAACTATCAGTCAGAATGACTTTATATTTTACCAGAACAATCGTAAGGTAATGGAATTTTGTTTGGCGAAGGGAAAAAGTAGTTACAAAATGAGCCGATAGATGGCATTATTAGGGGTAAGGCCTAAATGGATTCGTTAAACACAATATTGTTAGCCGATAGGAAACATTAGATTCCAAGGGTTTACGACAGGCGAAAAGACGTGTTAACAGCGAAGATAAGGATAACGACAAGAGTAAAAGAGGAGCTTTATGATACAAACACCTTACGAATGATTAACGCATAAGTTGTACGATATGGTGAGTGAGTGAGTGAGTGCACCGCTATGGTATCCGTCTTGTTTCACTACTAGTTGGAAGTGCAAAACGGCATATTTCCCAACAGTTTGGAGGGTACCTGTGCTAATGCTATGAACGTGGCGCTTCCCTGCAAGTTGGCCAGATTTACAATCATCCCACTGTAAACAACATCAGCAGTTGCTTCACTCAAGTATCAATGTCCGGAGAAGCGCCATCTTGCATGAAGATAATGGCTGTAGAGGGAACGGATTCTTGATCACCGATATCTCGCAATTTTTGAAACTTTACTCTTAGAGAATCTTGCAAATGGAAATGAGCTTATCCAGACCACAGAATGTTCCCTGGACATTCATTGTCCACTTCCATCTGGGCAAAAAATCGTTGTGTAAACGATTCACATGTTTCCAGGTCAGCAACTGCTGCACACGAGTTATCTTGCACGGAAAACAGAGCAAGATATTCCGTAGGACATTACGCACCGTGCTGATAGGCATATCCAGTGTTCGTCCAATTCCCATGCATTGCTGATTCCTGCATCACTGTTCATCTATTCTTTTAACGTTGTGGCCGTATCTTTCACTGCCACCGCCGAAACTGGTTTTCGTTCTCTATCTCGTTTCACGTCAAATGAACCGGTCTCTTTGAATTTACCTATAATTTTCCGCAGGTCGTAAGTAATCCTGGAGCCGAATTTTATGCCTTTTAATGTCAAGAATTTCCTGGTAGTTGTTACCGAAGAGTGACCGGTCTGATCGAAAAGCTTCACAAGCAGAGAGCGATCTTTCTTTCGCAGTCATAATAAAGCATTATGCTTTCAGCTAGTGTTCTGCATTTTTATCACAGCTAATGTCTGCGGTGCGCACGTTAAGTCAGGAATGTGCATACCTGCACAACTTCCATGTGACGCTCTGACAACGCCATCTATCGGCACATTTGGAAACTATTTTACGTTCATAACCTTTTATTACACTATTGTTACTCTTTACTACAATAGGTGACGAACTCCATTCATATTAATATTCTAATAATTATTAAAGGCTATATAACGGCAAAATTAAAAAACCAATAATGTAAGATATCAAAATATAGTTTAAAAAAGCTCTCTCGCTGGGAAAAAAAAAAAACCTATATTAAAGAAAAAAGATCAAGTAAATATACATGACAATGTAAAAAACAATATAAAACTACATATAAAATTATCAAATATAAAATTTACAAAATACTTTACAGAGATAAAATAATTCCTATATGAAACGCAAATATATTCAATGCATTTAAAACTGGAATTCGCAGATATTTGCGTTAAATCTATGCGGTTATGTTTGTAGAAAAAGTCTATTAAGCAGCAGGCTTAATTAATGAAACCCAGTATGTTCTCCGAAGAATTTCATGGGTTTTAAATGATTCCACGATTGAAAATGCGTCTGTGAGGCTACGCATAAAGTAAATTATTTACGAAATATCAGAATTATAACAATAAACTGCCTGAAAGTAGTAACAAGCATCAGTCAATCAGAGGTCAATCAAGTGAAAAGCATTTTATAAATACTTTGCTTTTGGTCTGAGTTCTGATACCTCAAAAGGGAAAGGGCAGGTTGGAAATCTAATAAAAGACTTTGCATTTTACTTCCGGTTCTACTTACATAATTTAGTATAAATAAAACAAGATTAGCTATCATCTGGTCCTGAATTTATATTGCATTTTAATTTAAAACCACAGCATATTATGCACAATTACAATATATTTATATTTTATTTTTACAATAGAATTACATTGTAAAATCCTCAGCATTTCATCGTGTCCGTACCAAATTTCTTTTGACAAAGATAAAAACGTCCAAAAATTATATTATTTATAAATGAATTTTTCATTTTATATTTCCTTTTTTCAGTGCTTTTTATATTTATAATACTAACTCCAATGATTATACGATTTAAATTGCTCACATCAGCCTTGTAGTAAATAAATGTATTTGCCTAGATTCAATAAATAATTGTTTTGGTAGTATGACGAAAATATTTGAAAAGGAAAGTGAAAAGAGGGAATAAAAAGAAAGCGGCTATTGAACAACACGAAACTCTTCCATTATACTCCTTTGCTATTGCAATATTTGTTATTGAAAGAAGAATCTATGCGAAAACATAACACGCAGATACGTTATTCAAGTTGTAATAACAAAATGCTATTATTCTCGTCAGTTGACACCTATATTGGAAATCTTTCCCCTCCCCTTCCCTACAGTAGAATCTGAAATATTAAAAATTAGGGTTAGAAAACTTTCAGGATATTAAAAGCAACTAATCGATAACCACATACTTTTAACACATTGTCATCAATTTTGCGAGATGAACATAACATAAATAAATTTCAAGATGTAGAAATATTTGTGCAAACATAATTTAAAAACAGGGTAAGAAAATCTCAGGTTTCAGCACTAATGACCAGGATAATATTTTACTCTTTTATAAGTACTCAGTTTATGCAATCTAGATAACTCTTATTTTATACATAAAATTAATAACTGTTATTGTGTAATGAAAATACATTTCTGTTTTTTCGATCTTGCAATTTTTCACTATGACATTTTAGTGTATTTTACTTTTAGCAATACCATCCACAAACTTCACTTTTAACATTCTCCAAATGTAGGAATAGTACAAGGATTACAGTTATGGTTTTTGCATTAAGTATATTTAAGATAAAATTTATTTTTAACCTTTGGCTTGTCATAGTTAACTGTTGTAAAAGAACAGTTCTAAGTGTCTTCTTGGGGCACTTTCTAAAGGAAATTAGTATGTATTATAGTACAATGGAGAAAAATGCAAACTGGTATGCAGCCAGTTTCTTCAATTGACGAGAACAGAGTTAAAAGAAAACTATTATTATTTCACAGTTTCAACCTCTTATTGTCTCTTATGATGTTATAACTTGTTTATGATAGTAAAAGCATTAATTGTTTAACTGTTCATAGTTTTGTAATCTATAAAATTATACAGAATACCCTTTTTGTTTTTTTTCAAGTTTCAACTTTTTATATTTTTAAAACTTGTTTGCAAATTTATTCCAGTACAGCAAAATGTACAATGAATGTGTCTTCGTGGTGAACTTACTAAGATAAAATATCTCATATTTACGTAATACATGAAAAAAATGAGAGTATTTATGGAGACAGCTTTTTAGCTGCGACTTGAAACCAGACCAAACAAACAGCATTACTGATTTAATCCGCTCGTCCACTCGTTAGCACCTTAAAAGTTTACATCTGAATACTCAGAGATATATACAGGAAAGTAATATATAGAGGAAAAATTTTTCAAATGTTAAAGCATCTGTATGAGAATCTAAAATGGAATGAAAGTTTAGAATTAGTAACGGTAAGACTGCTACAGAGTGAAAAATTTCCCACCTAGTGAAACAATTATTAATGAACTAAATGAAACAATTATTAATTATTTAACTAATAAATTTTATGAAACTATTAAATGAGATAAGAACGGTTCAACGTATACCTTACAAATAATCATTAACAGCTGTATAATAAAATGCTTAGTTAAAAAATGAAAGAGTAAGGAAATTATTGTTAAACAGGAGGAAAAAAAACTCTTATAAAGTTAGGTAATAATATTAAAATCAATAACATTAAGTGTCACGATTACGGTAAATCTTATTATGAAAGCAGAATATAAAGAAAAGCTAAAATTAAGCTCACTTAGGAAACTATAAAGAGCAAAAATCTTTTAAATATTAAAAGTTTTAATAGTCTTCAATAGATTTCGCTATCAGGGCAAGCCTTCCAGTCACAAAACTGAAATTTTTTAACGTTTTTTCTTTGCAATAGTTTCAGACAGGGATAATAGATGACAATGCTGGTACTCATGGTAGCAATTGTCACGGTACTACTCGGTAAAGAAAATTTTAGTTTCTACTCGGTAAAGAAAATTTTAGTGTTGCCACTCATATAAATCTAATTCAGAACCAGCACTATCCAAATCACTCCACTCCTCCTCCAGAAGAACACAGCTACTCTACACCACACGATCATTACCTTCTGTTGATGTCAATTTTCAGTGATATCACTGACCACGTCAGCTTCCGCCACCTACTCTGGATGACTGGGAACACCTATAATTTATCTACTTCTTTCATTTATTCTTCTCCATAATGCAAGGCTCTAAAGGTAGATCGCAATGTAAAATATGCATCATTACCTATCGTCTTTCGAACATCTAGAGCAGAAGGAACAGGCAATATTGATTGAAGGATGTAAATCATATGGAAACCTGCTTCATGAAATCTAAGCGGAAAGATTGCCGACAAAAGCTGTTATTCTCCTACGATATGAAAGATATCAATCCACAGAATATGAAAATTGAAAATGGCCAAGTCGAACCGTCTTTTGGAAAATGTTGTAGCACTAACTATGAAACTCAGAATTTTTACTGCTAATTTTTCATTTCAACAAGTAGTTAATAAAGCTCTTATAGGAATAACGTTCGAAATGCCCATAAGCTATGACAGTATCTAAAGCAGATCAACTATAAAACAGAAGACTTTCTTTTTCCTTGACATTAAATTCAAGATTCTGTAAAGTCACACAATCTAATTGTTATCAAGTTGAAGTTCCCTGTAGAGCAGCTTCACTGTCATATGAGTATTACTGAGGAAATCCAACTTATACAGGCTGTAGTAATACTGAGAAGGAATGTTAGCCAGCAAAGGAACGAAACTTGAGGAAGCTGAACGGGAATTTGTGGAACTTGCGAAAATGATTATTTATCATTAAATAGATCAACATTTAATGAATTGGACTGTTCATTATCAACATTGTAATCCTACGCTTTGTGATCTCATTTCTGCGAAATATCATATTTCCTTTTATTTTCTGCTTGCACAGCTGATTAACGACAGAATTAACTCCAATGTTCAAATAATTTTTGTGATTTTAATCAATAATTTTCTCAATCTGTAGTTTACTAAACCCGCTCTTTTGGTCATTCCTGATTTCCAAAGAGTAAAGTTCAAGTTAACTGCATATTATTAGCTCACTACAGCTGAAAGTCTCAGAGTTTAGAAATTACACTTCGTCTATCACTATTTCTCCCAAGACGTATATTTTGTGACGTTTATTGCTGGTTATCCTACCTATAGTTTTTCACACTCTGATCTGAGTAACAGAAGAGTGATTTTAAGCAAAACTGTTGTGGCGCTTCTTATTAGCATGCATCCAAATATAGTCAAATCCAAATATAATCATCCAACTTATTAATATGGGGATTAACAGTTATTTAATATTTAGTTAATAAGATATCTAAACTCTAATGACCTTGCATTATTAAAAACGAGTATAAATTTCATTCTGTCATTTTAATAAAAATATAAAATTAAATGAATTTGTATTAATTGTTAGTATTTTAAGCATGAAACTATATTATTAGAAGCATACTATGTTAAAAAATTGCTTTTGAAAGGAAAAATAGGAATGGGTCTGGGAAACATTCAAATTTATACAAGTGGTCCCTAACTGATAAAAGTTTGAGAACTTTTGTTTTAAAACTGAAAATAGATATAAATGTTAGATAGTGTTCTTAAATATGCATCATTTAATAAAAAAGATACAAATATATAATAAATAAATTAATCATAGTAATTCGACTTTAAAGTTACTACAAAAATACAAATGATGGCTACAGTTTAAGAGAGCAAAACGAAAATCCCCAACCTTAAAATAAAACTAATTTGTAGCAATATTTAAGATTGTTTAGCCCAGTTAAATGTTTTATTGTGCATGTCCTTAGCCTATTTAAAAAACTAATTTATAGAAGTATTTAAAATTGTTTTGTCTAGTTAAATGTTTTACGAATTGCTTTATAATGTAGGAAAGCAATTTGTTAAAATACTATAATACATACCTTTTACTGAAACGTTGACTCTTAGGTTAATTTTTCAAACAAAAATAATGAAACCATAGACGAAATGGAAGCTGCTATAGGTTTTACTGTTCTCATATACACATGTTTTCGAAATTGTTTCTGATAATCCGTTACTACTTGGTTTATCTGAACGGTTGCATAAATGCAGCAATTTGTCAAACAATTCACCAGCATTCTGGAAGGAAAAATATGGGTAGTGAAGCTGTGTACATAAATATACATAAATGACAAATATGAATGATTTAGGCCTTATGTACATAAAGGGAAAACTACATATATTTTGTATTATTTATGTAAATGGCAAATTAATGTGAGCCAAAATGTGTAAAAATGTGCACAATGTCCGATATCCATAGACGGATGGAGAACCTTCTGGAACGAGATGTGCGGAGACTTAGTTAGTGCATCGTTTAGCGAGATGATAGTCAGTCACTGAGCTAGTGTCTCGAAGTCTAGCTCTGAGTTGGTCATCGAGTGCATTGAGACAGTCTTTAGTGTATCGGGAGTTAGTGCATAGTCGAGTTTTGTCTTAGAGTGTGCTGAGCTCCTGGAACGACTGAACCGAGTCGAGAGCTGTACTCTTGTGTATCTTCGAGTGCACCGCGAGTCATAGCGTGGAGACTCTCGAGAGTACGTAGAGTTCCGAGAACGACCGAGCAGAGTCGAGAGCTGTACCCTGGTGCTTTGCCGTGAAGCTGTCTTCACCGTTATAGCCTGATTGCCTGAAGGCTGTGTCGCTGATTGTTACAGCGTGTCTATAGTAGTTCTTTGACGACTGTAAACGTGATTTTGGGGCTGTCCTGATTAATATTGGCTAAATAAAGAGTGTTTTGATACTTCATTAAGTAGTGTCCTTGTTATTCACTCCAAATACGCATGAACCCCGTATGTACGAACGTGAAGTGAAGAAAAATAATGTACCAATATCGCAAAGTATATAAAGAATACGGTTAATGGAACACCTTTCTTACTGAAGGCTTTCAAAATATCAGACTCACGTAAAACCATCTTAATTGCAACCTCATTTCCTTCTAACATAATTTCAGAATATTGAAAATATTGAAATACCTGTCCACCTTATACTCAGACCGTGAAATACTTTCTTATAAATAATTTTATTCTATTTAAATTATTTTGAAACTATTTACTGTGTAGTGTAAATGACAAAATTCCTAATTTTACAATGGAATGCAGGATTGATTAAAACTTCAATTCTCGCATCCTGTAAATAAGATTTTCAATGAAAATAAATCCTTATTTTTTATTTATTTATAGGAACAGGCTGACGAACTTTGGTTCGGAATGCAGCATTACATACATTATCTAGTATGTATCGTTGCAATCAGAGAATTTCCGAAAAATGTTATCGTAGAAAAGGCGAAGATGAAATAAAATATGAGTGGCATGGACGCATTGAGATAATCAATTTTAATTAGTATTTCTTAATGTTTAACATTGTTTAATAATGTTTTTAAACAAATATTGTGTACAGTGAAGTTATGAATTAATATCATGAATTAATTTATTTTGTTATTTTTACTGCTCACTGCTCCTTAAAGTTGGAGTTATGTTATAAAATAAAAAAAAATAATTAATTTATCCAACTTCATTTAATCTTTATTTAATATCGCTTAATCTTCGTTCCGTATTTTTCCGAAGTCTCAAAAGGTATACACAACTTTAAAGTTAGATTTATACTCTACTTTTTAATTTCTCCGTTCTCATTCTTACGAAATTCATAACGTAGTGAGTTTCATGCGTTAGCTTACTCGATTCGTTAGGGGAGAGTCTATTAAAAATGGATAAAGGTTTAATTGATTTTATACGAAACAGAAAGAGATAAAATATCCTGCAGTTTCTGCAAAAATATGCTACAGGAAATAAGAGAACTGAACTATCGCTGGGATTAATATCAAAGATCTATCAACTGCTAGCTTAGATGTACTAACAAATGCATATTATTTACATTCACTCTATTTGCTATTCCCTAGGACAGCTTCACCTGGTATCGTCAAATTAAAAATTTAGGTATTTTAATGGCATTGACCTAAGGTACGCATTGAAGAACGGATTAATTAGCTGATGAACTGCCGTTTTCATTGAGTAAAAATGAATCCATTTACTATAATGCTATCTACAAGTAATGAAACATTCAAACTAATCTTTCTGTGCTTTCATGTCCATAATTTAAAATTTTGTTTCTCTTAACTTTGTCCATGCTGTCTGCTAAGTGAGAATTAATTTTGTTTGACTTTGAAAAATTAATTAATTTCGTTCAGTGATTTAAATATATCAAAAATAAATTCAGTTATACTTAATAAATAAAAGTTATAAATCATAGATATTTCTTCACAAATTCTAAGGCTTAGTTACCAGCAGAAATGGAGGAATTTTTAATCCATTTTTAAAATATATTTGTATATAATTCATTAAGCAACAAAATTAAACTTCTGTTTTGTTACAGAAAACTTTTCTGTTAAAAGAATAATCGGTAAGTTCGAACATCCGAGCACTGAGTGGCTGCAAAGGCGGCCTCGAGATTTCCCACATTAATAAAGACGGTTTGCTTCAGAGAATCATCCACTTAGACATCCTTTCACCTTAAGCTGATATTTAATATTAATTTTTCTTCTAATACACCTCTTTCTGAAATTCAAAAGAAGTTGGATGACATTTCTTATATTCTTTTATATTGTACATATACATTCAGGTAAATTTCCCACTCTAGTCTGTCCCAGTTTCTAACATGTCTGGGAAAATATTCAATACGCCATAAGCATTATAACATTATAGTGTTTTAAAATATTTCATTATTTAAAATTTAGGGTAACATAAAATTCAGTCTTTCAGTCGAACTTAAATCTAATATGAAACTACCAGTACTTAATAACTTAAATTTTAATGTCTGTCAATGGGTGAAAATTAAGCATATCGATTCAGGATCTTTCATTGTAAAATATGTTTTTGTTTGCCTGATTCTTAATAAGAAAAATAAACTAAGGAAAGACTCTTTTAAAATCATCTTTCTCTTACAAATATATAGCATAAATAAAATAACTGGGTTTCCACCCTCCACTTTCTGTTAAACACCCACAAAACAGCTTTTCTCATAATTGTCCTTGTCATAAACATAACTGTTTTTAATGCCCTGAATACATTTAAGAGGACACGGTGCTAACTATTTGCAGCACGAGAATACGCTCTCGAATAAGATAATTCCTCATATTCTCTATCACGTAAAAAACTGCTAAAAAGGGGCATGATATCTAGTTGGCCAATTACAAATGCTAATGAGTTACTCTCAACCATATTGTTTAGTTAATCCGCCACTGCCCAGAATATTACAGTTTTCGAAGCAGGAAACATAAAAGCAAAAGTAGAAAACGTCATCTGTACTCTCTCCGGGATTCGAACCACGGATATTTTAACTGTTAATTGAATTTGCTAACCATTTAAACCACATGAGAGTGCATGTTAGCGAATGAGGTAGTTTCTTAGTCTTTTAATCACGTAAGGTAGAATTTAAAAAAAAATTCTGTTGCACCAAAACCCAAAATTCACATCACTGCACTAATGGGTGATAAAAAGTTTGATAAATTCCGTAATTTAATAAAATAAAATAATCCAAAATATAGTTATTAAACACCATGCTATTGGCTTACACCGTTTCTAAATGATTTGCTACTCTTTCTCTATATTTAAAATTCTCTCAGATTATTACTTTATCTTACGTAATATTAATTTTGTTTACATTATTCTTCTATAAAAATCTTTCATATATCATGGCTATATAACAAATATCCGTCTACGTTCCATCTAATTATTTAGATTGTGAGCTGTAATTTAACATGAGTGAAGACAGGAGACTGCCTCAAAAGCTAATGTAGCTGAGAAATAAATACACGTGTTATTTTTCAACATAATTCAGCGAATAGTTTTAATTTTACGAAGCATGGAAGAGTCAGATAAACGGATAAATCTGTCAATTTGGATTTAGTTCATAAAAGTTGCTTTTACTCATGTATCCGAACATTTGCTGTTAATTGCGT
This sequence comes from Stegodyphus dumicola, assembly GCF_044657685.1. Taxonomy (NCBI): domain Eukaryota; kingdom Metazoa; phylum Arthropoda; class Arachnida; order Araneae; family Eresidae; genus Stegodyphus; species Stegodyphus dumicola. Next base: position 83,024,994 of record NC_140779.1, on the reverse strand, counting down.
AACTATTTGATTCAATTCGAAAATTGTTTCAACGACAGACATTATGCTTATGAACCCCCGAGCAGCTAATTTGAATTCTCGCGATTATGCGTGAGAATCCGTAACAAAACCCAAGATAAAAACAAGACCAAACTTTCATAAAGACCTAAGCTATCTAATAAAATAAAAATCCGCTAATAAATTAAAATATGCATATTTTATTTTATTTTAATCCAACGGTTAAATTTTGATTTATGAAGCAAACTTTCATCAAACGGAACAAGATGATGAAAATAGCGGATTACATTTCTGTGTCTTCCAGTGCTCTGTTACACAAAACAAATCTGAAAATTTTAGGGCAGTATTTTACAAAAATAGTTATACAATCAATTGCTATTCACGAATACATTACTATTAAATATTCATAAGATAATTAAACGTGACGAAATGAAACTTGTGAAATGAATATAAAAACTTAAAGTTAAGTTTTTAAAATTTATAAACAAAACATAATTAATTGTATTCTTATTCAATTAGGAAAAAAAACCTCCGCCCAAAACATGTTTCTCATTCCTATTTATTTCCTATTTCTTAGTAATGCGCATTAGCCAGAGCATTTTTTTAATTCGATACGTCTGAACATAATAGACCTGATACGAGAAAATAAAGATTTCATGTAGTTTAATGATTAATGGTCGTAACTGAATTCAATGGCAAATTATACCGCCATTTTGAATACTGCAATTAATGCAGTTAACTACTGTAAAGGCAGTTCAAAATTTAAAATTAATGTACATCTATGTTTTGAAAAAAATCGAACAGGCTAAGCATTGGTGAAGTTATCGTGTCAAATTACACATTCACAGGTATATATTGTAGTGTCAGAAGAAGCAATAAAAAGTATTACTTATATGCTAATGGATATCTTTGCGTTTAAAACCTCGTAATCAAGATGGTTATCACGCATATATACATATAAATAAAAGCGCCGGATTCAATATGCTCCAACAATTACTTTATATTAAGAAAATGGAAAATATTTCTGCATTTTCAAAATAGTTGAATTCTGCAGCTGAAGAAGTTCGAGTTTGATCTGAAATGGCAACACTGGCATTTTCTCGTTGTCCATTCATTTCGCAGTTTAGTAAACATGGGGCGTTGCGCCAAGGAGCAGCCAGTTTTGATTGTGAAACTTCATTACAAGAATGGCGGCGAGTGTTATACACACACTGTTAAGAATGGTCATGCAATCTTTGGACGTGAAATTGCGCATAATAAAACAACAGTTTGCAGACTAATAAAGGGATTTAAGGATCGAGATTCGACAGCAGGCATTAAACTACCACACTTTCGATCCAGACAGTGTGTTGAAAGCATTGCTACTGTGGATGATCTTAATATTATTAAAAGTGTCAGAAAATACGGACTTAGAATCCTAGAAATCCCAGACAGAGAAACAACGAAAGAAGAAATTCAAAGTGACATTAGCCACACTCAGTAGACAGATATGTGAAAAAGTGATAACGAATGCCATTGAAAAAAGCCCGTTGCTGTAGAACAAGTCGTGGAGGTCATATGCTAGCCATTTTTAAATCGACACTCTTACTTGCTGTAAGTATGTAAAATGCTTTCCATTTTCAAAGCATAGAGTATTTTATTGCGTACATTAAATCGGGTGCTTTTGTTCAGGCACTCCTTACATCTGTTACAACATAAACGCTTTCCATGCATTGCTGATGCTTAGATATATGGAAATGAGGATATCTCCGTTGAGGAGTCAAGAGGTAAATGTGACCCAACATGGCTGATACCTCTCAGTTCTTGATCTGAGCATATCCATCCGTTACGGTCAAGGAAAGGAGAGGAGCTCTCGTATCCCTCTTCAAGGGATTAGCGTTATTGAAGGAGTCAGACTAATGAAACGGTATGGAGAATGATTAGGACCGAAAGATCTCGGGGTACTAATTATCCTTGAATTCCGAGACGAACCCCTTAAGCTACGAATAATTACGCCAAATGGCTACTAAGCGATTCAGAAAATTGAAAATGGAGATATTATTAGGTTGCACTGGGGCGAAAATAAGATCGTGTTTCTCCGTTGATACGTGGTATGTAAACTCGCATTAAGCACACCCGAAAGAATCATAAAATTATAAAGACTACACCTTAGGCAAAATATACGCAGGCAAAGGCAAGTAAGGTTAATGTAACTCAAGCACACTGTAAAAACAAATGATCAGAACTTCTTGAATCATCTAAAAAACGTATGAATCATGAAATATCTTTTCATTGCAAACGCATTTAATAGTGTTTGTATTAATTATTATTAATTTGTAATTATCAGTTAACTATGGGCATCATTGTCCCATACAGGTAAGTAGCATGCTGAAGTAGTATCTAACACGGGTAACATATTGTCAGAGTTCCTATTTTTATACTTATGCTAAATACATATGTGAATAATAATATGAATAATGATAGTAAAAACACTGTGAGAGAAAAGAAAGCAATAAGAAAATTTCACATTTCTAAAATAAAGTATAGTATAAAATATTATGCTAAAAATAAAGCGGTTCAAAAGTTTTGTAATTTTGAACATCATCGTACAAAAAATCACGTAAAAAATAAAGCACTTACAAATCATCGCGTAATGATAATATGGCAGACAAGTGTTTCTAGACTTTAACTGGTTAGTGGTTGCAAGATTAAGCAATTCGTTCTTTCTAAATACGCGCAATATCTGTCACTCGTAAATTTGTAATGCGAGCTGTATAATGCGTCCACTGCAGTGCGGAATTGAAATGCGAACTGAGCTCGTTGATGCCCATCGAACGGTTCAAAGTTTTAAATGCATGTTCATTATTTGTTACTGCAAGAAAAATGAGAAATAATTTTACCTCCTTATTTCATATATTTAAATCAACTAATAAATGTTTACTAAAAAAGCAAGAAAAAAGCTTAAACATTCAGATCTGAAAATATGTAGAAATTAATATTATCTGGGAATAGCTATTGAAATTTTGCACTTATGCAGATAACTAATTTAAGTTATATTTAAATAATTTAAATAATTCCAACACTAGTAGTTATAAATTTGTGTTACCAATATTAGAGGGAAAGATATTCTTAATTTCGTTTTGAATTCATAGAACATTATGCGAATAAGTATCTAAAACATTTAAAGTATGAAAACACATGTTTTATAAAACGTGTCATGTAATATATTCGATCATATTCATTATGCGATGATTTGTGGGTGCTTTAATTTTTTCAGGATATTTTGTACGGCAACGTTTCAAAGCTGCGAAGTTTTGAACTGATTTATTTTCTACTATGGTTGTCTAGGACAGGCGATGTTTTCTTCTTGCTGTTTTTTCTCCGCGATATTCTATACATCAATATTTGCTCCTAACGCTCCTTTTTTCCCGACATTTTCTCCATAATACTTTCAGCGGATTCCAAAACAAGAACATACAAAACTTACAGAATAAAATTCAGAAGGGAATAAGCGCATTGTATGATTGAATTGCGATACAGACGTACGTTAATATCAGATGAATCTTCGAAACTTTAGCACATATACAACAGAAGTTAATAATAATCCAATTATTGTTTCAGAATGCTGGATTGTGTAACTGAATGTATGTATGATGAATATGTGAATCAATAGGTTTAATTTCCTACCTGTAATTGTTTTCCCCGCAAAATTCTGTAACAACTGTATTACTAATTTCTTAATTCTAGGATATTTATTACAAGAACATAAATTATTAGAAAAAATAAATTAATCAGAACTAAATGTCTGAAACTTCTATATATGTTTTATGATATGTCATATCATTCGCAAAGCTATTGCATAGGAAACGTTTGCTTTGCTTCGGAAAAAAAGAAGCATAAAAGCCTTTACACAATTAAAGCAGTCCATTTTTGAGAGATAAATATTATTTAAATATTACTTGAATAACATTAAAAACGTGACAAGCTAGTGTAATAATATAAAAATTGAGAAAGATTTATAATGCCATAAAACAGTTTGATGACTTAAAAATTAATAAGCAGTGTCTGAGGTGAAAATGTATGAAAGACGCCATTCTGGTTTCAATGTCGTTTCATAACAACTGCTGTCTTTAATGTATAAACTGTGTAATACCAGTAAGCAATAGGCATTTGTTTTAATGTTTAATTAATTTCCGTTTATTAGTTTTCGATACGCAAATCCGCAATACATAAGTCATTTGTCATAATTAAATTTTATTACCAATTTTAAAAGATCATAAATAATAACTATTGCAAAAAAGAAACTGTGAAAGTTATACTGTGACCAAGAAAAACCAATGGCTCACTTTAGAACAAAACCTAATTCATAAATAATCAAGTTTCATAAATAAGGTGCATCATTTTATAACAGGCATAAAAGTTTCATCAGTTGGGCGAGTCATCAGTTCGAAAATTTATTTAAAGGCAAGAACAATACAAATAAGATCCTATCAGATCATCGTAAACTAAGGCTATGTTTCTTATTTATCAAAAATAGTGCCTAAAATCAAAAGAAATTCCAAGGACAATTTATGTGTCAAATTCTTAGAACATTCTAAAGTTGAGATTTCCAGCAATACATAAGCTTTTAAACGTCTACACAAGTTATTTTAATATTAAATTTACAGAACTGAGCACATGCTGTTATATTTTCAATTGAGTATAAAAATTCCCACTACAAAATTTAATGAGAGCGCGAATAATAAAGAAAAATATCTATATAACAGGATTTTGTTAACACTTTCCGCAACAAATGAGTTTATTATATATCCAAGACAAGAAAGTAAGAGAGATATATTCCTTGCAATGTTTCAAAGTGCTGGATCTAAAATTAATTCTTTTTCCGAAATTAATAAGTGCTTTGTATAATAGTAAATAAATAGCGATATATCAGCCGTTATATATTAGACACAATACTTCAACGATGAAATAAAAAATATCCTATTTCTTGCAAGAAAGCAACGTTTAAAGTAAAATCAGTTTTATCATCCTACAATTTTGATTTCTTCGAACAACGATGCAATAGAAATACCAACAAGCATCATTTCTACTTGAGATATACTTTTCTTGTTTTTTCAACTCCATTCGCAGATAGTAATGAACGCCAAACGCAGATGCAAGAATTGGTAACGAAACGTGTGGATTGGTAATTTGTCTTTTGTCTTCTTGCACAGAGACGATTCGTCTCTTTCACCGTCGCAGCCGCTTTTTTATTCACTCTATCAATTTTGACATCGGGTAGAAAGTTTCCTGATGAAAAGTTTCAGAAGCGAGAGACTTCTTACATTTCCGCACCGGAGCGACGAGCGGAAATTACGTCCGCTTGCGGTGGAAATGACGTATTTCCGGAAGCACAGATTGAAACAAAGCTTTTTTTTCTCTTTTTGTATTGTTTATGATGAAGGAGTAGAGTTGTTTCCGCTGAGAAACCTATGAGATAGTTCAATAATTTTAAGTGAATTTGTTGTTATTTCAGAGTTTCATTTTGTTATTATAAAACTGTTTCGAATTATAACATTAAGAGATGCTATTTGTTTCTCTGACAATGTCTGGTTTAACTTTTAGAATGCTTTCATCAATAAATTTCATAATCAATTACTTGTAATTATTTCTTGTAATGCTTGATCGAAGCGTCTTATCAATAAATCTCACAATCAGGTTTCCAATATAGGCCGAATTTAATTCTAACAAAATAACTACAATCAAAATCTAAATTTATCGCAACTGAAAAAAAAAAAAAAAAAAATAGATACTTTGAATATATTAGCTAATAGGAATATGTGTTAGGAAATGATACATTCTTCCAATTAGCAATGTATTAAACTATTAAAACTTTAAGTAAATCCCATAATACATATACTGTAACACTTATTTATACATCGACGAAATCATATCTATGTATTTACTCTGTAGTGTCATCAGATCGTTGCCAGGAAACTGAAGAAATCCGCAACGTTTTCACCGGAATTGGAAATACGGACCTCCCGAATATGCGTCGAGCTTGCTTCTGGTTACACCATAAAGGCATGTGGAAAAGAGGGAGAAAATAATTTATAACTTATAAGGTATTTGTTCCGTCTTCTTAGCATGCCTTCGTAGTGTAGTGGTCAGCACGCTCGTCGCGTATTCCAGAAGTCCATGGTTCGATTCTCGGCCAGGGCGTTGCTCATTTTTCATATTTCCTGCTTCCAAATAACCTAATATCTCTACAGTGGCGCTCGAACTAAACAATGTGGTGGATGATGATTCTCCCAAACTAAAATTTGGTGATTGGATCTCTTAAGACCCCAGTCGCCCTTAAAAGGGGCAGTATATAAAGCATTTCTATTGCTTTCCTAGTATCCTTTCGTAGTGTAGCGGTCAGCACGCTCGACGCATATTCGAGAGGCCCGTGGTTCGCGTCCCGGCGGAGGGGTTGCTCAGTTTTCATATCTTCTGCTTCCAAATACCCTAATGTCTCTACAAACTTATTAATAAAGATATAAGTCTCGACAATTACCCAAATGAGTAAGCAAAATTCCAGGCTGATCTTCTCAAGACATAAAATAAATGCGATGTGAGTCTTTATTACCTTCAATTAATCATTTAGAAAGCATCGTAGATTTTGAAAACACAAGTACACTGTACTCAGCATAAAACGCTTAAATTTATATTCCTTTTTATAAGAACTCAAAGAATTATGAAAAGAGTAAATATTGATAGCATTCTTATTTTCACTAAACTAAGCAATGTTCATTCTGATTAAGTGTTCTGTATAAATGCAAGTTTACACAAAGATCAGTAACATAAGAAGCTGTTATTTCGATGAATTCGCAAAATACAACAAAGCAAGTTTCATTGAAACAGCAGCTCTTGAAAGAAAGTTTATTATATACATTATTTTACAGTAATGTTTAGTAGACAATGCAAGATTAGTAACAGATAGTGTTGCCATAATTTTTTGAGATTGCTATCATCATTCTGTATTGGCTAAAGATGAACCAAGCCATCGTGGACACTAAACAAAAATATTTCCAAAAGGGATTATAAATGCAAACCTTGTAATATAACAGTGAGACTTGATGACTGTAATTCCAGGTACTCCCATAATGAAAAATCATTAAATTTCATGTTTTAAAGTCTGGAGGGCCATTCACACTTCAAAATAATGGTTAAAATTCCGTTGGCTAAAGAATTCGAGAGAAAAAGAAAACCGATAAGAGATTGTATTCTGTCTTGCATGAATACCAAAAATTCAATCTTTATCGTTTTCCAGATTAGAAATTTTATACAAGCCTCGCAGATAAAAGATAGCATCACAGTCAAATTAGTCAAATAAGCAAACAAAGAAATTAGTTCTTTAATCAAATTTATTGAGGTAACATTAATTAAAATTTAACGTGACTGTATACAAGAACTGCTGTAGACAACTATGAATGTATGCATTGAACGAAATTTTCCAATCATATCTTATATATTCAGAGAGTAAAGTGTTAATAAGGTATTTAAATAAGGCATTTTTAGGGTTACTAAAATTTGAAAGCATTTTAAACAGTATAACTAAACTTTAATTATGTACCTCAAAATGTTTTTAGGTTATTACACAGATATATGTATTTCCGAGAATCAATTCAATTTTAAGTTTTCCTGCGAATCGAAGAAGTTTAAATAATACGGTTTCCACAATTATGTCTGCACTAATTTGCCCATTTGAGAACACGTTTTTGATGATCTTTAATGGGCTAACAAGAAATGTACTTAGTGGAGTGCTGAAGGCCTTCCTAATATGATTAATTTTTAATTGGATCTACATATATACTACTAGTCATGTAAAAGCTGTGTTACAAATTGTATATATATATATATATATATATGTAAATAAATTTAGTGAAAATATATGAAAATTTTAGCATCCCTTGTATAACAAATGCAACATGAAAGGATGTCTGACACCTGGGTAACACTAACGGTTTCGATCCTTATGTAATTGTAAATCTATCCAGCCCTATATTGTAGGGTTCCTTAGTTCACTAACCAGTTATTTTAATTTTGGTATCTTTTCTGAGTTCTCTATTTCCCATCGCATTTCTTCGCCAGGAGGAAAATTAAATAGGTGAACGAGAGTATTTAAACGGTAGAAACGAGAAAGTCAGACGGAGAGTTATTTCGCTAGTGTAGCGTACATTTGCTTTTTTGTCCTCCAGTTGTTACTATTAGTATTAGTAGCGGCTACCTATTCTGGCCGTTTATTTCGTCTATCACAGGTGTATGTTACTGAGTCAACCCGTTAGATTAAATTAAATTGTATAGCCTAGCTCAATCTCTTAGATTTTTAATTTATTGTTAAATTATCTTCACGTTCTCACCACAAGTAGTTGGTGCTGTTATTCCACGTAGGTCCGCGCCTTTCTTTTAAAGAGTCGTAGTGAATAAAAAAGGGCTTTTTACACATTCTCCCAGTTGTGTTCATCTCCAAGCCTGTGAGAGAAGTCGCCAGGTTGGACACTGAGTGCTAGTCACATTGCATGAGAGCCAAAAATGTTAGATCTTACAATGTAACTGCAACTGTGCATGCCTTCCAGCAATTTCGAGAAATCGAAGGCAGTGAAAATTTCTCTGAGGACGCGGGAAAATTTTGTTAGATCGGAGAGTTTTCAATTTCGTTCAGAATTTCAGTTCGGAATTTAGCACACAGTATTGATATTATGTTTGAGTTTACGCATTTCAGGCTTTTTATATTGTCCTACGTTTAACGTTTTTAGTAATTTGAAGTGGTAACTACTGGTTGTGTTGTGCCATATTGAGAAGTACGAGTACCTTTGTTTAATGTTTCAGAACTCTAAAGTGTTTCTTTTGGAAAATTAATTTTATCAAGCTTTCATCGGTGTGTGAATTCAATCCATCGCAAACCCGTACGTATATACCAGTAGTGTATAAGTTACGCGTAATATATGGGATGAAGAAGCATAAACGGAAAAGATAAACCTTCCTCTCATTGATTTTTCTTCTTACAGGAAGCAGTACAAATATTTAAGTTTCAGTTAGTTTTAATAAAAGGTAAATGTAACAAAAACTAAACTGAAACAATTATCTAAAGTATTAACATAAACTCTACCTTATATAATAACCTTAGAGAAATTTATTTAATATTAATACACAAGATATAACGTTTTCATGTATTAATCGTTTTTAGTATATACTTATTCATTATCAATGAAATAACATATTATTCACTATCAATGAAACTGTGCAAAGTATTTAAGTACTCTCTCTATTAATTGGATTCACGATTTTTAGAATTTTTAGCCAAAGGGGCGTTGGTCCAGAAGGGCTATTAGTCGCGAAACGGCCTTTTGCATCGAATCATTAAAAGTATCGAATCACTTTTCAAATTTTAATTTGATTCTACCAAATAGTATTGCCTTCTATATGTAAATTGAATAATGAAGAATCTTCGAAATATGGGCTTCGAAATATGGGCACAGGAAAACCCAAATTTTGAATTTCGAAATTGTTTATTTATCTGTTTCATATTTTGTAAAGTTTTAACTGATTTTTGATTTAACAATCTCAACAACTTCAAAGCGAGCGATTTTTCAATAGCAACATTGTACGAAAAAAGCATTTTTATCTCCTGCACGCAAGACTGTCTCTATTGGAAATTCTAAAGATATGCTGTTTTTAAACATTTTAGCTCAAAGAGGGTTAGTCTAATTGCTCTCGAAAATATTATCAAAACGTGTATGTGTGTGTGAATGAAAAAAGTGCCCCATTGTGCGTAAAGTAAAGTCTGACAGGTTTCCTTTTTTTAAAATCTTTTACTGAATATTACAGTGAAGGCACAACTCCGTACAACACTGAAAGTATCTTCAAATATATATATATAGCTAACCGTAAGGTAATTCAAATTTTTTAAACCCCTTAAAAATTTCAGTTTTTCTATTTTCTATTAAAATTACTAAAATTTGTAATTTACTTAAAAATTCATTTGAATTCCACCTGATAGATCACCCTCTTTATAGGATGTGGTATTATTTAAAAATGGCTGGAAGCAATTCCTTCCTCTTTCGAGTTATTATGAATTCTAAAGTATTTAATCCCAATTCACTCAGGACAGAGTTGGCTATCTGCTATTGCCACGGAAGCTACTGCATTCGGTGTCGGTTATGTTATCTTAATTGCTTAAACTTATTGGTGTTTATTGTTTTTCCAAATCACCAGGCACATGTAACTGAATGCATTCGTCGAGAATGATCAATATTAAGTTGCTATTTAGCCGACTCATCTTCGAAAGCTTTGTCCAGAATGATAAAATTTACGAGGGGACTGCCGTATGCTTGAGAAAAACAGAAACTCCATCCCAATTTTGATGGACACCTCAAACAATGGAGTCAAGGATCTCTCAACCTCTTCTTCTATAACCAAACCTCTCGACAGAACATTCGCCTTGCCAATATTTAAAGTACTTCCATGTCACGGAGAAACGATACACTTACAATTAAGCATTCTTTCGGGTTCGAACATCTAATCCTTCACCGAGATTCGAACCCGGGCCTAACAGAACTTCATGTAGTATTGCTAACAATTTTACAGTTCCTCTTTTTTATAAATTTGTGAAGCGTAATCTAGCCTACGGGCAGTATTTTCCGAGGACAGTATGCAATTTGCAATTACATTACAATTGCAGCCGCAGTTTCATTGTGGTTGCAAGTGTAAGCAATGCATTTGCAACATAACTTAAAACACATTGTAATTAAAATTATTTATTCTTGCGATTGCATTTTAATTCAATTATTAATCATGAAAGCTATTTTCTCCCTTCTTTCGGCATGCCTCTTCGTAATGTAACTGGGAGCGCACTCAACGCCTATTCGGGAGGTCGGGAGTTCGAGTCCAGGCGAGGACATTGCACATTTTTGTCATAATCAGCATTACAAAAAACCTAGTAATGGCTCTACAATATTAAAATAAATTAATACACAACTCTGGAACAAAGGTATTTTAGTTCTTGTAATCGGAAACTACAGTATTCAAAATGATATTACAGCTTTTTATCTTAAGATTTATTAGCCGTTGAACAAAATATCTTTCGAAATACCATCAGGATACTCAGAAGGTAATTTTTTATAAATGATATGGAGCTAGAACTAGTCATAATTGTTGCTTAAACCCTATTTAGATTGATATTACGTGACGCACCAATGCATTTATTCCTCCGATAATATCTTCATTATGAAAATCGCCCTTCCAAATAATCGCCGCAGAAAATGGTTACTATCACATTAAGCATCAAGCACTCAGGCAATTATCTCAACTGTAATCACAAGCTGAGGAACAAAAATTTCACTCCACCAGAACGTAATACTTTTCTATGCTGAAGATACTCCATATTTTGATTTATAACTAAGACTCCCTCACACATATAATACCCGAATAAACAGGATTTCATGAGACTAGACCATAAAATAGAGGGGCTTCATAACTCATTTGAGAAAGGCGTCCATAGAGCTAATTAGACTGGCGCCTTCCGCCCGTTGATGGCGACTTCATTTATCAAGAGTTAACGAGAACCGAATTTTAGTGGTCCTTATCTCGCACGTGACTACTAATGGGCCGTCTGATTGGATGAGATGGATTTCAACAACTTCAGTTGATTGGCATATTAAGGGGTGAAAATCGGGGATGCGGAAATCGGGACAGGATGGCAACTGATGGTGGAATGCTTTTCGTTACTCCATCAAGATGCTGAAGCTAAGTCCAAAGGGAGATAGGCAGCATAGTTAGAGATTCTACAGCAAACACGTGTTCGTCATTAAGTTCTAGGAAAGACATTCAAATGAATATGCAACTTTCATATAAAGATTCCCTTAAAAGAATAAAAGAGTTTTGAAATCTTTCATATGCACCGATAATGAATTATATATATTATTAACAATGTAAAAGCATTAAGTATAACTAATTACTATTATATTTAGTACATAAATTTCTACTTCCATGCTGTTTAATTAGTGTCAGAAGATTTATCAAAGTCTATGTAATGTAGAAATTCTAGAGTAGATATATCTAAATAAATTTAAAATGTGCAATTTTATGTAAAATATTTATGCCCAAATTGGAATGGTGCAATTTAATTAATTTACTAATTTGAAAAAATTCAAACTTTTATTGCAGTACTAATAATTTTGTTTATAAACAATCTTTTCCCTCTTGTTTAGCTAATGCGAAAGCGAGAACCTGAAACTGTAGACAGAAAAGTTGATTCTTAGACTGAGGCATTTTTTCCATTGTACAATACCTATAAATGCTAAACATACCTTGCAAAAATCCCCTGATGCTCTGATCGGTATGATGAATAGTATTTCTTGCATGCTGTATCGTTGGGCTCGGGTTCGCATACGGGAGAGGGCACGAGTGGTTGGTTGGTAAGTGTGTAGTGTCTGTGGGTTATAGGGGGCACTCAAAATATACAACGAACCAAAAGTCTTCTCAAGCGGCAGTAGTGAGAAAGAGGTGGAAATTGTGTCTGTTTCATTTGGTTCATTAAATAAAAGTCGTGAAATTGAATTCCCTTCAGATATCTTGCAATGATCTAAAAGTTTGCTTAGGCCTTTACTCTACATTCAAAGAGCGCAAAACTAATCTTCGTAAAACAGGTTAGACTTATGACTTCGTAAAAGATATTTCGTAAAATAGGTTAGACTTTCGTTTTGAGAATAACATAATCCATGTGGGAGCACTAGTAAGCCAAAACGATATGACGCAATGCAGCAGTTACTTCCGTTTTGTGCATTACAAAGGTTTTGCCTTGAATAAAAACGAAGTTCATACTAAGAAAACACATAAATCCTTTAAAAAATTCTGAAAGGATTCAGATTTTAACCATGGCCTAAGGCTCTTCTAAAGTTTAATATGGTTTAGCAGTGTAGATTTTCGATAGATATGGACTAGGTGCAATAGCGAAACGTTTTATAGACTATTAATTGAATGTGTGTAACTAGATGCATCATGAAACAAGTACATTTTTATTTAAATTAATTATAATAATAGGTAAAAAATAATATTCTTAAGAACTACATATGTTTTTAGATAGCGAAGATTTTTTAATTAATAAGAGACAGACTAAACATGAAAGACTAATATCTACCATTTTTCACAATCATAATAGCCTCGAATGGAAAGTGAAACGAAGCCTTAAAATGAAACAGCGTAAAGCAGTGTTTCGAGACCAATATCCCTTCTGGGCTAAAAACAAGGGAAAGGAGAATGATTTGATACTAGCGGGCAAGCCCGCCAGCTGAGCGGGCTGAAGCCCATTACTTCAGGGGATGGATGCCTTCGTGGTATTCGAAAGTTGGACCTAACTACCAGTGTACAGCGATTTTACATTTGCTGCGCCCGCTTTGTTAACGTATGCATGCAGAAGATACTGCATGCGGAAAACCACGAAAACACACATGCAGCCAGCCCGCTCGCCGGGATTAGAAAGTTGGACCGAACTACCAGTGTTCAGCGATTTTACCGCTCAGCTGCTTGTACGAAGTGTAATCGCGAAAATTTTCGGGTGTGATATTCCAACAGTATACTCGTTGTTAAAATTCCTTTATTTAAATTCTTTTTGGTAAACTCCAACTGCTGTCTATATATTTTATACTTAACATCTCTTTTGTAATTATGTTTCATAACAGTAAATATATACTGGCATTTAAATGCCTTTAAAATAGTAGAAAACATTTAAAAGCATTATGTTACAATTTTTTCATGCTCGGAAGTAATACTTTTAACTGCGAGCAAACCTTTGATCTTAGTCGTAACTGTAACTGCTTTCGGCGGCGTTTGTTTACATTTTTCAAGCGTGGGTTTTCGAGCTGATCAGTTTTCGTCAGTTATCTTTGTTTACCTTCTAAAAATGTTCTTCGAAGGGTCTTCTAAGACTCTTGATAATATTTTAGTCGTGAATTTGTTCTATTTTGATTATACTGGTAAATTTTTTTTTTTTTACTTATGCTATCATAATGCATACTATTAGCAAGTAGTATCATAAACCCAAAGCATCAGCGGTTCTAAAATAAAACTCGTGCATGTGTGAAGAATATTCATGCCAGATGGTCATTTGTAGATGCTGTTACCGCAGAAAAAATTGCTGACACTTAAAATTTAGCGGATATGACAAATGATAAAAGTCCAGCGTGAAAATCAATTGTGAATACAACTGCGAGTGTAAAGGCAGCTGAGTTGAAAACAACTTTTCAATCTACATCAAATTCTAATCAAAATTTGATTGAAAAGTGTTCCTATATTTTAATGAACAGCGAAATGTTTGTTGCATAATGCTACAACAGTTCTTCAGATGTAATATGAAAGGGAATGTTTGGCTATTGAACTCGTTTGCAAATTGTGTAAGAAGGTGTTAATTTTAAAAAATCAAAAATTGTAAAACCAAAACTTGCAGATTATAAAATTGCTGGTAAATAACAGAATGTTAAATAATAATATGTGCAATGCTATGGAAATTCTAAGAACAGATAACAATTATCAAAATATTTTGAATAATTAGGCAACGACCACAGGAAGTGTCATTTTTACTTCCGTGTGTAATGTAGTGGTGTAGCGTATTCAGCTACGGCAAAGCACTCGAGTGCAATCTGCCTAAGGGGAGGGATGCCTTCTTGTCGGCTTTTTAAAGGCAAGTGGCATGGGGAAAATAACAAAAACACCCATGCAGCCGCCCCATTCACTGGGATTCGAATGTTGGGTGTTTGTAAAAGACGCAACTTTGTGGAACAAACTCATTTGCTCATTACAGTCCTATCCCTCGAGTATATCAAATATCATGTGAATCATGCCCATGTCTTGCATCTGCTGCACACCTTGTTCCATCATTGTGTGGATATAGCTCATATTGTGTCAATAGTGTTGTATGTGTCCAATATCCCCTGTATATACATTTGAAAATATATATGTACATACATATAAACCAAATTAGTTAGTCGCCTGTTTTTATCGCATTCAAAATAAATAAATAACAGAAAATAATTTTTAAAATCTACCGAGTAAGTATTGCAGATGGGTGGGCTGCACCCACTCAATTCTTTGCTGGTGTCTAAAATAGTTTCTGTCTGAAATTTGTGGAAATATTTTGTATTTAAATCAAAAACAGAAAAATAATTTTAAATCTATGATTAAAATTGTTTTTCTCACTTTCATTATTATTAACACGAAACCGAAGGGACTGAAGAATTTTTTCGTGTTAAAGGATAATGAAAAAAAAAAAAACATATTTTCAACAAAATTAAGTTTATTAGAGTACATTTTATTTGCACAGATATGCATATAGGCATGTATTTAATAAAAAATCAATGAAACAAAATCATCCACAAGAACTGCATTATTCATTTCGTTTTCTTTGTCGGAATCTGCATCAATGATATTTTTTTAGCTTTGAACAAACTCCAAAATATCCTTGTCTCCAATTATTTGGGGCTGTACACACATTATCATCAACTACTGCAACTGTTGTTCTTTGGATAACACAGTAGGGCAGCACACAGAAACTTTTCCAAACGTTTCATAAAATGTCAGTCGTGTGAACCCGTAAAATATTTTACTGTACCTATGTCTATAAAAGACACAACTTTGGGAAAGACATTACAGGCCTATCCCTTGAGTATATTAAATATCATGTAAAACAAAATATTTTATATGAATGAAATCAGTTATTGCGTCAATAGTTCAAAGAAAAACAGAAAATAATTTTTAAAATCTACCGAGTAAGTACGCCAGATGGGCGAGCTACAATCCGTATTTATCTGAAAAGAAATAATAATAATAATAATAATTTCTTAGTTATAAGTTTATATTAAACACAAAAACTTGAACAGAAAAAAAAATGTAAACAGAAAAAATTGGTGGGCTTTTGACGGCATAAACTGCCTGACACCTGGGGTCTCCTCTGCAACCTCATCGACCAGGGGGTTATTTTTTCTCCCAGGTATCAGCCCCTTCCCTGGTCTGCTGTTACAGAATCATAGACAAAATTGCATTACTATATATAAATATGTATATATATATATATATATATTGATGCAATTGTATATACATATATACACACACGCACAATTAAGATATATATATATTTGTATGTGTTTACAAAAATGCAAGCAATGAATAAGAAAAATTATTTACAAAAATTTACATGTTCTATGTACACCTGAAAAGAAAAACATTTTAATTTGAATGAAATCATTTCTATATACACCTGAAAAAACGTATTTACAAGTTCTATGTACATCTGAAAAGAAATGTATAAAAACATTTTAATTTGAATCAAATCATTTCTATATACACCTGAAAAAGAAATATTTTTATGTGATTGAAATCAGTTCCATAAATACCTAAAAAAGAAAAATACATAAAATGTTTTAAAATTAATGAACGCAATTGTATGTAGACCTGAAAAGGAAAATTTATAAAAAATATTTACAACATTGAAAAAATAATACAGCTTCCGATTGCCTAACTACTACAAATTCCACTTTGTAACAACAGACATAAAAGCCGACTAATGCATAATTCTCAAACTGTTTCAGCTTCATCTTGACTTGCTTCAATTTATCCCAGTCATCCAAAAACCTCAAATCTTTTTCATTTTTGCTTTGGCTTGATTAACTTCATTTTGTGTTGCAAAAATCTCACTGTTTCAATGTCTCGAGTAACTTTTTTACTGCAGAACCTCCCTGTAAACAATATTTCTTGTGAATACTTTAGAACATGCGGGCATCAAACGGCCTTCCTTCTTGGTGTCTTTCACTAAAACACGAAGATTCCTCATAGACGAACATCTTGAAAAAGCTACGTAAAGCATTCCATGACTGAAAACTGGTTGCGGTAAATAAATCCCAACTTTCTTAAGTGTCTGTCCCTGTGACTTATTAATAGTCATACAAAATGCAAGCCTGATGGGAAACTGTCTTCGCTTGAGCTGAAAGGGGAGGTTTGAATCTGATGGTGAAAGTTCAACACGTGGAATGAAAACTCTCGATCCAGCATTCTGTCCAGAGATGACTTCACAATGTAAAACGTTTGGCATAATTCTCTTCACAATGAGCCTTGTTCCGTTGCAGAGTCCAACCGATGGATGTAGATTTCGTAGAAGCATAACTATAACTCCAACTTTCAAATTCAGACGATGAGGTGGCATTCCAGAAGGCGTCAGGCTGTGGATGAAATCCAGCTGATACGTTTCTTGTTCTTCTTCGTCATCGCAAATAACCGAGTCTGCACTGTAGTGCGTGAAAACGTGACCTGGAAACGTGGAAAGAATTTCTTCATTAAGCTTCAGAGCTTCCTCGTTCTTTGGACATAAAATCGCTTTACTGGCCAAGTCTTGTAAGTCGAATTCATTACCGCAGCCAAACATTTCTTCTACTATCGATCTGTTGACCACACACAAAGATGGAATTTCGATAATGTCTTCGTCCAAGCCACTGTCATTTTTAAGACGACCGTCTTCCAACTGCAGAAGCCATTCTGAAAATTCTTGTTCTTCCGGATCCAATCGCATATTGGTGGAAAGCGTGCATTGTTTGAAATGTGGCCACAAAAAGGAGTTCCTGAGGCAGCTCTCGATCGCAGAAGTTCGGTTTCCATGTGCGACAACAGGTAATGTTTGTCTCCAGTCACCTCCTAAAACTAAGGTTTTACCGCCAAAAGGAACATCCAGTCCGGTCAAGTCTCTCAGCAATCTGTCGACAGCTTCCAGAGCGTAATGAGGCGTCATGGTGCATTCATCCCATATGAAAAGTTTCGCAGTCTTCAAGTACCTTCCTTCAGCGCTATCTTGTCTCACACGGCACGAAGAATTTTCCAGAAGTGGAACGGGCAACTTGAAAGTAGAGTGTACAGTTCTTCCACCGGTCAACAGCACAGCAGCAATGCCTGTCCACGCAACGGGAATGGCAACGTGGCCCATTCTCTCGAACAGCATGAAGGATCGTCCTAGAAACGAAAGTTTTTCCAGCTCCGGCAAACGCATTAACGCAAAATGTCTTCGGTGTGTTAGGATTCTCATCTCGTACAGCTTCCAAAACCAAGTCGTAAACTAATTTCTGTTCAGGATTCAACATCCCGTTCAACACTTCGGCTTGTTCGTTTTCATACTGGACATCGAACTGCGGGACTTCGAGAGAAACAGCATCAGTCAATGTTGGTTGCGGGAGACCAAGAGAACATAGCGAAACATTGTGCACTTCTAACTGGTCTTCTATACTTCTCAGTGCAAGGCTGAAACTGTCTTCTAAGGAGTAAGATCTCGCAAAATCTTCAGAAAGGGACTCTTTGAATTCATTCCACAAAGCGACGGGTTCCGCAGGGTTGCAGAAAACACAGATGAAGCAAAAAAGCTGTCTTAGCTGCGGTGGCATTTGAAAAGCTGATGCTTCTGCCAGAGTATTTTTCCATTCTTCGTCGTCTTGCAGCAGATGCCTTGCACGGCAGGCTTCCTTGAACGTTGAATACTCCACACCTTCGTAAGTTCTTAAGTCGGCAAATCTCTTCGCTCCTTTAACGTGACACAGCAGCAACCTCAGATGGAATAGCTCAACATCTTTCGGGCTAACAGAATACATTCTTGCAATGATGTAATCTCCAAGTCTAACTCGTGTCTGCCAGGCATGATTCCTCCAGGTGAAATGTTTAGGAATTTCGGCATACAGGTAACCATTCGCTTCGGGAACTGTCCTGTTCAGTTCAAACCATCCGGTGAGCATGGTATTTTTCTCGGCAGCTCTCTGGAAAGCATTCCTTTCCTCGGATTCGGCAAAATAGACGGGCTGCAGGTTTTCCAAATGAACCGGTAGTCGTATGATGGAGTGCGACTTAGAATGCATTCTTTTTTCAAACAGCCTCCACGCTGCTTCAGGGGCAGACACGTATCTTGCATTTAAGAAGCATTTGATCTCGTCCCACATTAAAGTTCTATCTCCAGATTCTTCCAGAACAACTTTAGCTGCATCATGACCCTTGTACACGTATTTGAACAAATACTTCACCGATTTTATGGAGCTGCATACTTCAACGTTTATGTGGGCGTTGTACTTTTTCGATAAATACGGATTGTAAGGAACGACCCATCTGTTATAGATGGCATGACCCTTGATCACGATAAAGTTTCCATCGTCCCTTCTTCTGTAGAGTAGGTAGCCATTCACGTTCTCTTTAGTTTCTGCCTGAAACGGTTTCGGAAATCCTTTCGAACATACACCATCACTCATGCAGGGAGAGTTTCTATTCAGTTCACCGCAGGGTCCGTGAATCATCGATGACTTCACAATGTTGTGTAGCTCCGGATGTCGAGTAGCATCTGGAAGTTCAGCACACACCAGCGAGTCGATGCACTCTGCATCTCTTATTTTGTCTTCTTCCGCTGAAAACAACAAAAGGTGCATATGAGGCAATCCTCTCTTCTGAAATTCGATGACGTGTATATCTGCAATGGTCGCACCTAAGATGTGATTCTTTGTCAAATCTTACATCAAAGTCGTTTTCTTCAGGTCAAATACCTTCGAAACGATGTCCGGGCGATCGTGAGCCTTCTGTCCTGGGAATAAGTTTTCTGTTATTTCCGGCCATTTAGGGTTGCACGTGAAAGTCAAAAACAGATCCGGTTTACCAAAGTCGCGCACAATGGCCATCGAGTCCTGATAGTTTTGCTGCATGCAGCGAGGGCTTCCTATAAACGTTGACGGAAGTATAACCGGTATTCCAGGGCGGACGCCCGTCTCTTGACCAACTCTGTAAATGTGATCGGCAAGACCCATGTAAGTTTCCACTCTCAGATTCGTCTGATGGCTCCGAAGGTACGCAATCCTGTTGCCTTCAACTTTTACGTATGCATCCACGAGATACTGCTGAAACAATTTCCGGCCATACAAAATCGGGTTGTAGCAATCTCGTCGTACGGACACCCTGTGACTGTAAAACTGTAACTCTGTGTATTGCTGTCCGACTCTGAATCCTTGCTCGCCGTGAGGAAAGAAAAGTACGTACGTCATGGGTTCCAAGTTGGGATTTAAGGTACTGATGTTGATGAGACCGCCACCTCTCGGATGGATCACGATGTCTCGGTTCGATGGAGGAGCGCCGTCCGTACTCTTGAAGACGACTGCAACTTCATTTTCTTTCGGAGCATTGTAACGTCCCCTGTGCTCGCCTGCAGCAACACTTTCACCCTTGATGTACATGCGGATATCCGCAGCAGTTTCGGCACCTTGCTCTCGTACAGTTTCTTCTTCGAATTCCTTCAGCATCTTGTAGGCTTCCGCATATGGATTAACGTTCCTTAAAACTGTGTCCAACTGTCTCAGGAGTTCGGCGTTCAGGGCAACATTTCCAAATATGTTCATTCTCTGCCTGAGGGCTTGATCCGAATCTAAAATGTACAGCTGAGCATACTGTTCTTGACCGGGATGAGGCGGATGAAGGTGGCTCGTTCGATGATATATGGCACCGTGAATCCTGAAGCAGTAGGGACCCGAACCCGAAGGCATTTCTATATTGGCACCCGATGAAGCAAAACTGAGCAGGCAGTTGTAAGTACGTATGTTGGCAAAAAACTCTTCAGAAAACGGGTGGTTCCCATTCATTAAATTGTGCCATTCTTCTGGATATCTTCTTTCAGCTTCGACAATTTTCCCATTGTTACAGCAGTGCATGTATCTTCCTCTTGCATTCCTTTCTCCCGTAAAGAACAATCCGTTGCAGAGATCGCAGGAAGCTTCCATTGAACCGGCGCTGTGTTGCTCAACATAAACTTCGAGTCCACATCTTCCTGCATTGTGAAGAGTGCTGCGTGAACGTTGTGCTGCATTCATGCGTAGCCTGTCTTCTCGTACGGACATTGTTTCTTCGGATAGGACTTGTCTGTGGCGTGCAGCGTCTCGCGTTCTTCGTGTAGCAGCGTCCTCTTCCGACTCTTCCGCTCGAACTTGACGATGACGATGAGAGTCCAGTCTGTGCCTCCTACTGGTTTCTTCTTCACTTTCTTGAGCACGCAAATTTTCTTGACATTGGGATTGCCTGCTGAGTCTCCTAATGGTTTCTTGTTCCGTTTCTGCAGCACGTAAATTTTCTTGATGTTGAGCTTTCCTGCCGAGTCTCGTAGCGGTTTCTTCTTCCGTTTCTTGAGCGCGTAGGTTTGCTTGCCGACGCGCTTGCGTGCTCAGTCTCGCAGCAGTTTCTTCTTCATTTTCTGCAGCTCGCCGTAAACTCTGTGCTTCAGCTCTTCGTCTTCTTGATGCATCTCCTGTAATGCCTCTTTTCCGTTTCGGCATTTCAGTACGTTAAAAAAAGCACTACTAAAATATTAACTCGACTCAAAAAATTGACTACGCAGATGAAAGAAAAAAATTGCTCATTAAACCAATACTGCTGGAAAAAAAATTAATGCATTCTATATGTATACAACACAAATTTTAAAATAATCCTAGACTAAATGAAAAATTTTCCACTTAAGAGCAAATTAATTTTAAAAAATCAAAAATGTAAAACAAAAACTTCCCTGTTAAAAAATTGCTGGCAAATAAGAAATAATATGGGTAATATTATGAAAAATTCCAAGCACAGATAAAAATTATGAAAATATTTCTAATAATTAGGTCATTCTGAGAATAATGCACATAAACAGAAAATGAAAACCTAAACACAAAATAAATAAAATTTATAAATACAAATATAAATTAGGAACTTCTGAAATCAATTCTGAAATTCAAATAACAGCCCTAACAAAATAACAAATCTAATAAAATATAGAACATTCGATCGCCTTAAAACGATAATTGTTATCGCACACAGGAAAATGTCAAAAATATAAAATGTAAATGCAATTTTTCAAGCAACAAAAACACAAATATATAATACGAATGAATAGATCTTTAAAAAAATACGAAGAAAATATCAAATATATCACAAAAGTTAAATGTTCCAAAGAATTCTCAAGTCCTTAACTAACAGGAGCATATAAAAGTCTAAAATACTACTTTAAATTACTAAAACTACAAATACAAATGCAAAAAACAATCAAATAACCTGTAAAAAGAAATAAAGATTAAGTGCAATGAGTAATAATAAGTATATTTACGAAATTTAGTATGTTGGAAAAAATTGCGACGGTCTCCTTCCAAATCCTAAATTCGTAAATAAATTTTTTGTTGCCAAACCAGGAAACTAAACTTTGATTCTCTTTGATCTGTTGCCAGACCGGGAAACAAAACTTTTTATTTTATCTATGACGTCATTTACTCGACTTATCAAGGGCATAAACCAATCTACATTCAACTAACGACAACTAAATGAAGAGAATGTTTCTATTTTTAGTTTTATTTTAGCTTTTCAGTTTATTCCTTTAAGTTATTTTAATTTTTTATTCTTAGTTTTTTAGTGGCGAACGGCCTTGGCGTTCCCAATGCATTTTTATCTCCGACGACTGCCGAGACTGTTGCCACTCGGAAGACTGAATGCCGAAATTATTGTTTTCGCAGTTTTTAATTAATAACTCCGCCGATTATTCACGTACGAAGATGGGACCGGTATCGATGGATTCGTTGATTTTTTTCGAATACGGGGATATGCGTTTCGAATCGCAACTCGGAGCCGTTCCGCAGATATTCGAGAAAAACGAATTTGGCACTCGGCCAAATCCCTAAAATAGGGAAAAACCGTGAAAGAAAGTGCAAAACGTAGGGAAATGTAGGGAGAAAATCAGTTTTTAATTAATATCTCGGCTAATTAAAGCCGCACGAAGATGCCGATGGTCAATCCGGCGAGCCACGGGAATTCCGCATCCAACGGTACCTTCCGCTAAGCTCTACACCCAGCCGTTCCCGAGGAGATGATGTTACAAACACACAAACAGACAGAGGCACACAGATTTTAATAGTATAGACTAGCGGGCAAGCCCGCCAGCTGAGCGGGCTGAAGCCCATTACTTCAGGGGATGGATGCCTTCGTGGTATTCGAAAGTTGGACCTAACTACCAGTGTACAGCGATTTTACATTTGCTGCGCCCGCTTTGTTAACGTATGCATGCAGAAGATACTGCATGCGGAAAACCACGAAAACACACATGCAGCCAGCCCGCTCGCCGGGATTAGAAAGTTGGACCGAACTACCAGTGTTCAGCGATTTTACCGCTCAGCTGCTTGTACGAAGTGTAATCGCGAAAATTTTCGGGTGTGATATTCCAACAGTATACTCGTTGTTAAAATTCCTTTATTTAAATTCTTTTTGGTAAACTCCAACTGCTGTCTATATATTTTATACTTAACATCTCTTTTGTAATTATGTTTCATAACAGTAAATATATACTGGCATTTAAATGCCTTTAAAATAGTAGAAAACATTTAAAAGCATTATGTTACAATTTTTTCATGCTCGGAAGTAATACTTTTAACTGCGAGCAAACCTTTGATCTTAGTCGTAACTGTAACTGCTTTCGGCGGCGTTTGTTTACATTTTTCAAGCGTGGGTTTTCGAGCTGATCAGTTTTCGTCAGTTATCTTTGTTTACCTTCTAAAAATGTTCTTCGAAGGGTCTTCTAAGACTCTTGATAATATTTTAGTCGTGAATTTGTTCTATTTTGATTATACTGGTAAATTTTTTTTTTTTTTACTTATGCTATCATAATGCATACTATTAGCAAGTAGTATCATAAACCCAAAGCATCAGCGGTTCTAAAATAAAACTCGTGCATGTGTGAAGAATATTCATGGCAGATGGTCATTTGTAGATGCTGTTACCGCAGAAAAAATTGCTGACACTTAAAATTTAGCGGATATGACAAATGATAAAAGTCCAGCGTGAAAATCAATTGTGAATACAACTGCGAGTGTAAAGGCAGCTGAGTTGAAAACAACTTTTCAATCTACATCAAATTCTAATCAAAATTTGATTGAAAAGTGTTCCTATATTTTAATGAACAGCGAAATGTTTGTTGCATAATGCTACAACAGTTCTTCAGATGTAATATGAAAGGGAATGTTTGGCTATTGAACTCGTTTGCAAATTGTGTAAGAAGGTGTTAATTTTAAAAAATCAAAAATTGTAAAACCAAAACTTGCAGATTATAAAATTGCTGGTAAATAACAGAATGTTAAATAATAATATGTGCAATGCTATGGAAATTCTAAGAACAGATAACAATTATCAAAATATTTTGAATAATTAGGCAACGACCACAGGAAGTGTCATTTTTACTTCCGTGTGTAATGTAGTGGTGTAGCGTATTCAGCTACGGCAAAGCACTCGAGTGCAATCTGCCTAAGGGGAGGGATGCCTTCTTGTCGGCTTTTTAAAGGCAAGTGGCATGGGGAAAATAACAAAAACACCCATGCAGCCGCCCCATTCACTGGGATTCGAATGTTGGGTGTTTGTAAAAGACGCAACTTTGTGGAACAAACTCATTTGCTCATTACAGTCCTATCCCTCGAGTATATCAAATATCATGTGAATCATGCCCATGTCTTGCATCTGCTGCACACCTTGTTCCATCATTGTGTGGATATAGCTCATATTGTGTCAATAGTGTTGTATGTGTCCAATATCCCCTGTATATACATTTGAAAATATATATGTACATACATATAAACCAAATTAGTTAGTCGCCTGTTTTTATCGCATTCAAAATAAATAAATAACAGAAAATAATTTTTAAAATCTACCGAGTAAGTATTGCAGATGGGTGGGCTGCACCCACTCAATTCTTTGCTGGTGTCTAAAATAGTTTCTGTCTGAAATTTGTGGAAATATTTTGTATTTAAATCAAAAACAGAAAAATAATTTTAAATCTATGATTAAAATTGTTTTTCTCACTTTCATTATTATTAACACGAAACCGAAGGGACTGAAGAATTTTTTCGTGTTAAAGGATAATGAAAAAAAAAAAAACATATTTTCAACAAAATTAAGTTTATTAGAGTACATTTTATTTGCACAGATATGCATATAGGCATGTATTTAATAAAAAATCAATGAAACAAAATCATCCACAAGAACTGCATTATTCATTTCGTTTTCTTTGTCGGAATCTGCATCAATGATATTTTTTTAGCTTTGAACAAACTCCAAAATATCCTTGTCTCCAATTATTTGGGGCTGTACACACATTATCATCAACTACTGCAACTGTTGTTCTTTGGATAACACAGTAGGGCAGCACACAGAAACTTTTCCAAACGTTTCATTAAATGTCAGTCGTGTGAACCCGTAAAATATTTTACTGTACCTATGTCTATAAAAGACACAACTTTGGGAAAGACATTACAGGCCTATCCCTTGAGTATATTAAATATCATGCAAAACAAAATATTTTATATGAATGAAATCAGTTATTGCGTCAATAGTTCAAAGAAAAACAGAAAATAATTTTTAAAATCTACCGAGTAAGTACGCCAGATGGGCGAGCTACAATCCGTATTTATCTGAAAAGAAATAATAATAATAATAATAATTTCTTAGTTATAAGTTTATATTAAACACAAAAACTTGAACAGAAAAAAAATGTAAACAGAAAAAATTGGTGGGCTTTTGACGGCATAAACTGCCTGACACCTGGGGTCTCCTCTGCAACCTCATCGACCAGGGGGTTATTTTTTCTCCCAGGTATCAGCCCCTTCCCTGGTCTGCTGTTACAGAATCATAGACAAAATTGCATCACTATATATAAATATGTATATATATATATATATATATTGATGCAATTGTATATACATATATACACACACGCACAATTAAGATATATATATATTTGTATGTGTTTACAAAAATGCAAGCAATGAATAAGAAAAATTATTTACAAAAATTTACATGTTCTATGTACACCTGAAAAGAAAAACATTTTAATTTGAATGAAATCATTTCTATATACACCTGAAAAAAAGTATTTACAAGTTCTATGTACATCTGAAAAGAAATGTATAAAAACATTTTAATTTGAATCAAATCATTTCTATATACACCTGAAAAAGAAATATTTTTATGTGATTGAAATCAGTTCCATAAATACCTAAAAAAGAAAAATACATAAAATGTTTTAAAATTAATGAACGCAATTGTATGTAGACCTGAAAAGGAAAATTTATAAAAAATATTTACAACATTGAAAAAATAATACAGCTTCCGATTGCCTAACTACTACAAATTCCACTTTGTAACAACAGACATAAAAGCCGACTAATGCATAATTCTCAAACTGTTTCAGCTTCATCTTGACTTGCTTCAATTTATCCCAGTCATCCAAAAACCTCAAATCTTTTTCATTTTTGCTTTGGCTTGATTAACTTCATTTTGTGTTGCAAAAATCTCACTGTTTCAATGTCTCGAGTAACTTTTTTACTGCAGAACCTCCCTGTAAACAATATTTCTTGTGAATACTTTAGAACATGCGGGCATCAAACGGCCTTGCTTCTTGGTGTCTTTCACTAAAACACGAACATTCCTCATAGACGAACATCTTGAAAAAGCTACGTAAAGCATTCCATGACTGAAAACTGGTTGCGGTAAATAAATCCCAACTTTCTTAAGTGTCTGTCCCTGTGACTTATTAATAGTCATACAAAATGCAAGCCTGATGGGAAACTGTCTTCGCTTGAGCTGAAAGGGGAGGTTTGAATCTGATGGTGAAAGTTCAACACGTGGAATGAAAACTCTCGATCCAGCATTCTGTCCAGAGATGACTTCACAATGTAAAACGTTTGGCATAATTCTCTTCACAATGAGCCTTGTTCCGTTGCAGAGTCCAACCGATGGATGTAGATTTCGTAGAAGCATAACTATAACTCCAACTTTCAAATTCAGACGATGAGGTGGCATTCCAGAAGGCGTCAGGCTGTGGATGAAATCCAGCTGATACGTTTCTTGTTCTTCTTCGTCATCGCAAATAACCGAGTCTGCACTGTAGTGCGTCAAAACTTGACCTGGAAACGTGGAAAGAATTTCTTCATTAAGCTTCAGAGCTTCCTCGTTCTTTGGACATAAAATCGCTTTACTGGCCAGTCTTGTAAGTCGAATTCATTACCGCAGCCAAACATTTCTTCTACTATCGATCTGTTGACCACACACAAAGATGGAATTTCGATAATGTCTTCGTCCAAGCCACTGTCATTTTTAAGACGACCGTCTTCCAACTGCAGAAGCCATTCTGAAAATTCTTGTTCTTCCGGATTCAATCGCATATTGGTGGAAAGCGTGCATTGTTTGAAATGTGGCCACAAAAAGGAGTTCCTGAGGCAGCTCTCGATCGCAGAAGTTCGGTTTCCATGTGCGACAACAGGTAATGTTTGTCTCCAGTCACCTCCTAAAACTAAGGTTTTACCGCCAAAAGGAACATCCAGTCCGGTCAAGTCTCTCAGCAATCTGTCGACAGCTTCCAAAGCGTAATGAGGCGTCATGGTGCATTCATCCCATATGAAAAGTTTCGCAGTCTTCAAGTACCTTCCTTCAGCGCTATCTTGTCTCACACGGCACGAAGAATTTTCCAGAAGTGGAACGGGCAACTTGAAAGTAGAGTGTACAGTTCTTCCACCGGTCAACAGCACAGCAGCAATGCCTGTCCACGCAACGGGAATGGCAACGTGGCCCATTCCTCGAACAGCATGAAGGATCGTCCTAAAAAGGAAAGTTTTTCCAGCTCCGGCAAACGCATTAACACAAAATGTCTTCGGTGTGTTAGGATTCTCATCTCGTACAGCTTCCAAAACCAAGTCGTAAACTAATTTCTGTCCAGGATTCAACATCCCGTTCAACACTTCGGCTTGTTCGTTTTCATACTGGACATCGAACTGCGGGACTTCGAGAGAAACAGCATCAGTCAATGTTGGTTGCGGGAGACCAAGAGAACATAGCGAAACATTGTGCACTTCTAACTGGTCTTCTATACTTCTCAGTGCAAGGCTGAAACTGTCTTCTAAGGAGTAAGATCTCGCAAAATCTTCAGAAAGGGACTCTTTGAATTCATTCCACAAAGCGACGGGTTCCGCAGGGTTGCAGAAAACACAGATGAAGCAAAAAACCTGTCTTAGCTGCGGTGGCATTTGAAAAGCTGATGCTTCTGCCAGAGTATTTTTCCATTCTTCGTCGTCTTGCAGCAGATGCCTTGCACGGCAGGCTTCCTTGAACGTTGAATACTCCACACCTTCGTAAGTTCTTAAGTCGGCAAAACTCTTCGCTCCTTTAACGTGACACAGCAGCAACCTCAGATGGAAACGCTCAACATCTTTCGGGCTAACAGAATACATTCTTGAAATGATGTAATCTCCAAGTCTAACTCGTGTCTGCCAGGCATGATTCCTCCAGGTGAAATGTTTAGGAATTTCGGCATACAGGTAACCATTCGCTTCGGGAACTGTCCTGTTCAGTTCAAACCATCCGGTGAGCATGGTATTTTTCTCGGCAGCTCTCTGGAAAGCATTCCTTTCTTCGGATTCGGCAAAATAGACGGGCTGCAGGTTTTCCAAATGAACCGGTAGTCGTATGATGGAGTGCGACTTAGAATGCATTCTTTTTTTCAAACAGCCTCCACGCTGCTTCAGGGGCAGACACGTATCTTGCATTTAAGAAGCATTTGATCTCGTCCCACATTAAAGTTCTATCTCCAGATTCTTCCAGAACAACTTTAGCTGCATCATGACCCTTGTACACGTATTTGAACAAATACTTCACCGATTTTATGGAGCTGCATACTTCAACGTTTATGTGGGCGTTGTACTTTTTCGATAAATACGGATTGTAAGGAACGACCCATCTGTTATCGATGGCATGACCCTTGATCACGATAAAGTTTCCATCGTCCCTTCTTCTGTAGAGTGGGTAGCCATTCACGTTCTCTTTAGTTTCTGCCTGAAACGGTTTCGGAAATCCTTTCGAACATACACCATCACTCATGCAGGGAGAGTTTCTATTCAGTTCACCGCAGGGTCCGTGAATCATCGATGACTTCACAATGTTGTGTAGCTCCGGATGTCGAGTAGCATCTGGAAGTTCAGCACACACCAGCGAGTCGATGCACTCTGCATCTCTTATTTTGTCTTCTTCCGCTAAAAACAACAAAAGGTGCATATGAGGCAATCCTCTCTTCTGAAATTCGATGACGTGTATATCTGCAATGGTCGCACCTAAGATGTGATTCTTTGTCAAATCTTGCATCAAAGCCGTTTTCTTCAGGTCAAATACCCTCGAAACGATGTCCGGGCGATCGTGAGCCTTCTGTCCTGGGAATAAGTTTTCTGTTATTTCCGGCCATTTAGGGTTGCACGTGAAAGTCAAAAACAGATCCGGTTTACCAAAGTCGCGCACAATGGCCATCGAGTCCTGATAGTTTTGCTGCATGCAGCGAGGGCTTCCTATAAACGTTGACGGAAGTATAACCGATATTCCAGGGCGGACGCCCGTCTCTTGACCAACTCTGTAAATGTGATCGGCAAGACCCATGTAAGTTTCCACTCTCAGATTCGTCTGATGGCTCCGAAGGTACGCAATCCTGTTGCCTTCAACTTTTACGTATGCATCCACGAGATACTGCTGAAACAATTTCCGGCCATACAAAATCGGGTTGTAGCAATCTCGTCGTACGGACACCCTGTGACTGTAAAACTGTAACTCTGTGTATTGCTGTCCGACTCTGAATCCTTGCTCGCCGTGAGGAAAGAAAAGTACGTACGTCATGGGTTCCAAGTTGGGATTTAAGGTACTGATGTTGATGAGACCGCCACCTCTCGGATGGATCACGATGTCTCGGTTCGATGGAGGAGCGCCGTCCGTACTCTTGAAGACGACTGCAACTTCATTTTCTTTCGGAGCATTGTAACGTCCCCTGTGCTCGCCTGCAGCAACACTTTCACCCTTGATGTACATGCGGATATCCGCAGCAGTTTCGGCACCTTGCTCTCGTACAGTTTCTTCTTCGAATTCCTTCAGCATCTTGTAGGCTTCCGCATATGGATTAACGTTCCTTAAAACTGTGTCCAACTGTCTCAGGAGTTCGGCGTTCAGGGCAACATTTCCAAATATGTTCATTCTCTGCCTGAGGGCTTGATCCGAATCTAAAATGTACAGCTGAGCATACTCTTCTTGACCGGGATGAGGCGGATGAAGGTGGCTCGTTCGATGATATATGGCACCGTGAATCCTGAAGCAGTAGGGACCCGAACCCGAAGGCATTTCTATATTGGCACCCAATGAAGCAAAACTGAGCAGGCAGTTGTAAGTACGTATGTTGGCAAAAACCTCTTCAGAAAACGGGTGGTTCCCATTTATTAAATTGTGCCATTCTTCTGGATATCTTCTTTCAGCTTCGACAATTTTCCCATTGTTACAGCAGTGCATGTATCTTCCTCTTGCATTCCTTTCTCCCGTAAAGAACAATCCGTTGCAGAGATCGCAGGAAGCTTCCATTGAACCGGCGCTGTGTTGCTCAACATAAACTTCGAGTCCACATCTTCCTGCATTGTGAAGAGTGCTGCGTGAACGTTGTGCTGCATTCATGCGTAGCCTGTCTTCTCGTACGGACATTGTTTCTTCGGATAGGACTTGTCTGTGGCGTGCAGCGTCTCGCGTTCTTCGTGTAGCAACGTCCTCTTCCGACTCTTCCGCTCGAACTTGACGATGACGATGAGAGTCCAGTCTGTGCCTCCTACTGGTTTCTTCTTCACTTTCTTGAGCACGCAAATTTTCTTCACATTGGGATTGCCTGCTGAGTCTCCTAATGGTTTCTTGGTCCGTTTCTGC
Source organism: Stegodyphus dumicola (assembly GCF_044657685.1). Lineage (NCBI taxonomy): Eukaryota > Metazoa > Arthropoda > Arachnida > Araneae > Eresidae > Stegodyphus > Stegodyphus dumicola. The sequence continues at coordinate 82,994,229 of NC_140779.1, read as the reverse complement.
AGCACGTAAATTTTCTTGATGTTGAGCTTTCCTGCCGAGTCTCGTAGCGGTTTCTTCTTCCGTTTCTTGAGCGCGTAGGTTTGCTTGCCGACGCGCTTGCGTGCTCAGTCTCGCAGCAGTTTCTTCTTCATTTTCTGCAGCTCGCCGTAAACTCTGTGCTTCAGCTCTTCGTCTTCTTGATGCATCTCCTGTAATGCCTCTTTTCCGTTTCGGCATTTCAGTACGTTAAAAAAAGCACTACTAAAATATTAACTCGACTCAAAAAATTGACTACGCAGATGAAAGAAAAAAATTGCTCATTAAACCAATACTGCTGGAAAAAAAATTAATGCATTCTATATGTATACGACACAAATTTTAAAATAATCCTAGACTAAATGAAAAATTTTCCACTTAAGAGCAAATTAATTTTAAAAAATCAAAAATGTAAAACAAAAACTTCCCTGTTAAAAAATTCCTGGCAAATAAGAAATAATATGGGTGATATTATGAAAAATTCCAAGCACAGATAAAAATTATGAAAATATTTCTAATAATTAGGTCAATCTGAGAACAATGCACATAAACAGAAAATGAAAACCTAAACACAAAATAAATAAAAGGTATAAATACAAATATAAATTAGGAACTTCTGAAATCAATTCTGAAATTCAAATAACAAACCTAACAAAATAACAAATCTAATAAAATATAGAACATTCCATCGCCTTAAAACGATAATTGTTATCGCACACAGGAAAATGTCAAAAATATAAAATGTAAATGCAATTTTTCAAGCAACAAAAACACAAATATATAATACGAATGAATAGATCTTTAAAAAAATACGAAGAAAATATCAAATATATCACAAAAGTTAAATGTTCCAAAGAATTCTCAAGTCCTTAACTAACAGGAGCATATAAAAGTCTAAAATACTACTTTAAATTACTAAAACTACAAATACAAATGCAAAAAACAATCAAATAACCTGTAAAAAGAAATAAAGATTAAGTGCAATGAGTAATAATAAGTATATTTACGAAATTTAGTATGTCGGAAAAAATTGCGACGGTCTCCTTCCAAATCCTAAATTCGTAAATAAATTTTTTGTTGCCAAACCAGGAAACTAAACTTTTGATTCTATTTGATCTGTTGCCAGACCGGGAAACAAAACTTTTTATTTTATCTATGACGTCATTTACTCGACTTATCAAGGGCATAAACCAATCTACATTCAACTAACGACAACTAAATGAAGAGAATGTTTCTATTTTTAGTTTTATTTTAGCTTTTCAGTTTATTCCTTTAAGTTATTTTAATTTTTTATTCTTAGTTTTTTAGTGGCGAACGGCCTTGGCGTTCCCAATGCATTTTTATCTCCGACGACTGCCGAGACTGTTGCCACTCGGAAGACTGAATGCCGAAATTATTGTTTTCGCAGTTTTTAATTAATAACTCCGCCGATTATTGTCGTACGAAGATGGGACCGGTATCGATGGATTCGTTGATTTTTTTTCGAATACGGGGATATGCGTTTCGAATCGCAACTCGGAGCCGTTCCGCAGATATTCGAGAAAAACCAATTTGGCACTCGGCCAAATCCCTAAAATAGGGGAAACCCGTGAAAGAAAGTGCAAAACGTAGGGAAATGTAGGGAGAAAATCAGTTTTTAATTAATATCTCGGCTAATTAAAGTCGCACGAAGATGCCGATGGTCAATCCGGCGAGCCACGGGAATTCCGCATCCAACGGTACCTTCCGCTAAGCTCTACACCCAGCCGTTCCCGAGGAGATGATGTTACAAACACACAAACAGACAGAGGCACACAGATTTTAATAGTATAGACTAGCGGGCAAGCCCGCCAGCTGAGCGGGCTGAAGCCCATTACTTCAGGGGATGGATGCCTTCGTGGTATTCGAAAGTTGGACCTAACTACCAGTGTACAGCGATTTTACATTTGCTGCGCCCGCTTTGTTAACGTATGCATGCAGAAGATACTGCATGCGGAAAACCACGAAAACACACATGCAGCCAGCCCGCTCGCCGGGATTAGAAAGTTGGACCGAACTACCAGTGTTCAGCGATTTTACCGCTCAGCTGCTTGTACGAAGTGTAATCGCGAAAATTTTCGGGTGTGATATTCCAACAGTATACTCGTTGTTAAAATTCCTTTATTTAAATTCTTTTTGGTAAACTCCAACTGCTGTCTATATATTTTATACTTAACATCTCTTTTGTAATTATGTTTCATAACAGTAAATATATACTGGCATTTAAATGCCTTTAAAATAGTAGAAAACATTTAAAAGCATTATGTTACAATTTTTTCATGCTCGGAAGTAATACTTTTAACTGCGAGCAAACCTTTGATCTTAGTCGTAACTGTAACTGCTTTCGGCGGCGTTTGTTTACATTTTTCAAGCGTGGGTTTTCGAGCTGATCAGTTTTCGTCAGTTATCTTTGTTTACCTTCTAAAAATGTTCTTCGAAGGGTCTTCTAAGACTCTTGATAATATTTTAGTCGTGAATTTGTTCTATTTTGATTATACTGGTAAATTTTTTTTTTGACTTATGCTATCATAATGCATACTATTAGCAAGTAGTATCATAAACCCAAAGCATCAGCGGTTCTAAAATAAAACTCGTGCATGTGTGAAGAATATTCATGGCAGATGGTCATTTGTAGATGCTGTTACCGCAGAAAAAATCGCTGACACTTAAAATTTAGCGGATATGACAAATGATAAAAGTCCAGCGTGAAAATCAATTGTGAATACAACTGCGAGTGTAAAGGCAGCTGAGTTGAAAACAACTTTTCAATCTACATCAAATTCTAATCAAAATTTGATTGAAAAGTGTTCCTATATTTTAATGAACAGCGAAATGTTTGTTGCATAATGCTACAACAGTTCTTCAGATGTAATATGAAAGGGAATGTTTGGCTATTGAACTCGTTTGCAAATTGTGTAAGAAGGTGTTAATTTTAAAAAATCAAAAATTGTAAAACCAAAACTTGCAGATTATAAAATTGCTGGTAAATAACAGAATGTTAAATAATAATATGTGCAATGCTATGGAAATTCTAAGAACAGATAACAATTATCAAAATATTTTGAATAATTAGGCAACGACCACAGGAAGTGTCATTTTTACTTCCGTGTGTAATGTAGTGGTGTAGCGTATTCAGCTACGGCAAAGCACTCGAGTGCAATCTGCCTAAGGGGAGGGATGCCTTCTTGTCGGCTTTTTAAAGGAAAGTGGCATGGGGAAAATAACAAAAACACCCATGCAGCCACCCCATTCACTGGGATTCGAATGTTGGGTGTTTGTAAAAGACGCAACTTTGTGGAACAAACTCATTTGCTCATTACAGTCCTATCCCTCGAGTATATCAAATATCATGTGAATCATGCCCATGTCTTGCATCTGCTGCACACCTTGTTCCATCATTGTGTGGATATAGCTCATATTGTGTCAATAGTGTTGTATGTGTCCAATATCCCCTGTATATACATTTGAAAATATATATGTACATACATATAAACCATATTAGTTAGTCGCCTGTTTTTATCGCATTCAAAATAAATAAATAACAGAAAATAATTTTTAAAATCTACCGAGTAAGTATTGCAGATGGGTGGGCTGCACCCACTCAATTCTTTGCTGGTGTCTAAAATAGTTTCTGTGTGAAATTTGTGGAAATATTTTGTATTTAAATCAAAAACAGAAAAATAATTTTAAATCTATGATTAAAATTGTTTTTCTCACTTTCATTATTATTAACACGAAACCGAAGGGACTGAAGAATTTTTTCGTGTTAAAGGATAATGAAAAAAAAAAAAAAAACATATTTTCAACAAAATTAAGTTTATTAGAGTACATTTTATTTGCACAGATATGCATATAGGCATGTATTTAATAAAAATCAATGAAACAAAATCATCCACAAGAACTGCATTAATCATTTCGTTTTCTTTGTCGGAATCTGCATCAATGATATTTTTTTAGCTTTGAACAAACTCCAAAATATCCTTGTCTCCAATTATTTGGGGCTGTACACACATTATCATCAACTACTGCAACTGTTGTTCTTTGGATAACACAGTAGGGCAGCACACAGAAACTTTTCCAAACGTTTCATTAAATGTCAGTCGTGTGAACCCGTAAAATATTTTACTGTACCTATGTCTATAAAAGACACAACTTTGGGAAAGACATTACAGGCCTATCCCTTGAGTATATTAAATATCATGCAAAACAAAATATTTTATATGAATGAAATCAGTTATTGCGTCAATAGTTCAAAGAAAAACAGAAAATAATTTTTAAAATCTACCGAGTAAGTACGCCAGATGGGCGAGCTACAATCCGTATTTATCTGAAAAGAAATAATAATAATAATAATAATTTCTTAGTTATAAGTTTATATTAAACACAAAAACTTGAACAGAAAAAAAAATGTAAACAGAAAAAATTGGTGGGCTTTTGACGGCATAAACTGCCTGACACCTGGGGTCTCCTCTGCAACCTCATCGACCAGGGGGTTATTTTTTCTCCCAGGTATCAGCCCCTTCCCTGGTCTGCTGTTACAGAATCATAGACAAAATTGCATCACTATATATAAATATGTATATATATATATATATATATATATATTGATGCAATTGTATATACATATATACACACACGCACAATTAAGATATATATATATATTTGTATGTGTTTACAAAAATGCAAGCAATGAATAAGAAAAATTATTTACAAAAATTTACATGTTCTATGTACACCTGAAAAGAAAAACATTTTAATTTGAATGAAATCATTTCTATATACACCTGAAAAAAAGTATTTACAAGTTCTATGTACATCTGAAAAGAAATGTATAAAAACATTTTAATTTGAATCAAATTATTTCTATATACACCTGAAAAAGAAATATTTTTATGTGATTGAAATCAGTTCCATAAATACCTAAAAAAGAAAAATACATAAAATGTTTTAAAATTAATGAACGCAATTGTATGTAGACCTGAAAAGGAAAATTTATAAAAAATATTTACAGCATTGAAAAAATAATACAGCTTCCGATTGCCTAACTACTACAAATTCCACTTTGTAACAACAGACATAAAAGCCGACTAATGCATAATTCTCAAACTGTTTCAGCTTCATCTTGACTTGCTTCAATTTATCCCAGTCATCCAAAAACCTCAAATCTTTTTCATTTTTGCTTTCGCTTGATTAACTTCATTTTGTGTTGCAAAAATCTCACTGTTTCAATGTCTCGAGTAACTTTTTTACTGCAGAACCTCCCTGTAAACAATATTTCTTGTGAATACTTTAGAACATGCGGGCATCAAACGGCCTTGCTTCTCGGTGTCTTTCACTAAAACACGAACATTCCTCATAGACGAACATCTTGAAAAAGCTACGTAAAGCATTCCATGACTGAAAACTGGTTGCGGTAAATAAATCCCAACTTTCTTAAGTGTCTGTCCCTGTGACTTATTAATAGTCATACAAAATGCAAGCCTGATGGGAAACTGTCTTCGCTTGAGCTGAAAGGGGAGGTTTGAATCTGATGGTGAAAGTTCAACACGTGGAATGAAAACTCTCGATCCAGCATTCTGTCCAGAGATGACTTCACAATGTAAAACGTTTAGCATAATTCTCTTCACAATGAGGCTTGTTCCGTTGCAGAGTCCAACCGATGGATGTAGATTTCGTAGAAGCATAACTATAACTCCAACTTTCAAATTCAGACGATGAGGTGGCATTCCAGAAGGCGTCAGGCTGTGGATGAAATCCAGCTGATACGTTTCTTGTTCCTCTTCGTCATCGCAAATAACCGAGTCTGCACTGCAGTGCGTGAAAACTTGACCTGGAAACGTGGAAAGAATTTCTTCATTAAGCTTCAGAGCTTCCTCGTTCTTTGGACATAAAATCGCTTTACTGGCCAAGTCTTGTAAGTCGAATTCATTACCACAGCCAAACATTTCTTCTACTATCGATCTGTTGACCACACACAAAGATGGAATTTCGATAATGTCTTCGTCCAAGCCACTGTCATTTTTAAGACGACCGTCTCCCAACTGCAGAAGCCATTCTGAAAATTCTTGTTCTTCCGGATTTAATCGCATATTGGTGGAAAGCGTGCATTGTTTGAAATGTGGCCACAAAAAGGAGTTCCTGAGGCAGCTCTCGATCGCAGAAGTTCGGTTTCCATGTGCGACAACAGGTAATGTTTGTCTCCAGTCACCTCCTAAAACTAAGGTTTTACCGCCAAAAGGAACATCCAGTCCGGTCAAGTCTCTCAGCAATCTGTCGACAGCTTCCAAAGCGTAATGAGGCGTCATGGTGCATTCATCCCATATGAAAAGTTTCGCAGTCTTCAAGTACCTTCCTTCAGCGCTATCTTGTCTCACACGGCACGAAGAATTTTCCAGAAGTGGAACGGGCAACTTGAAAGTAGAGTGTACAGTTCTTCCACCGGTCAACAGCACAGCAGCAATGCCTGTCCACGCAACGGGAATGGCAACGTGGCCCATTCCTCGAACAGCATGAAGGATCGTCCTAAAAAGAAAGTTCTTCCAGCTCCGGCAAACGCATTAACACAAAATGTCTTCGGTGTGTTAGGATTCTCATCTCGTACAGCTTCCAAAACCAAGTCGTAAACTAATTTCTGTTCAGGATTCAACATCCCGTTCAACACTTCGGCTCGTTCGTTTTCATACTGGACATCGAACTGCTGGACTTCGAGAGAAACAGCATCAGTCAATGTTGGTTGCGGGAGACCAAGAGAACATAGCGAAACATTGTGCACTTGTAACTGGTCTTCTATACTTCTCAGTGCAAGGCTGAAACTGTCTTCTAAGGAGTAAGATTTCGCAAAATCTTCAGAAAGGGACTCTTTGAATTCATTCCACAAAGCGACGGGTTCCGCAGGGTTGCAGAAAACACAGATGAAGCAAAAAAGCTGTCTTAGCTGCGGTGGCATTTGAAAAGCTGATGCTTCTGCCAGAGTATTTTTCCATTCTTCGTCGTCTTGCAGCAGATGCCTTGCACGGCAGGCTTCCTTGAACGTTGAATACTCCACACCTTCGTAAGTTCTTAAGTCGGCAAATCTCTTCGCTCCTTTAACGTGACACAGCAGCAACCTCAGATGGAAACGCTCAACATCTTTCGGGCTAACAGAATACATTCTTGAAATGATGTAATCTCCAAGTCTAACTCGTGTCTGCCAGGCATGATTCCTCCAGGTTAAATGTTTAGGAATTTCGGCATACAGGTAACCATTCGCTTCGGGAACTGTCCTGTTCAGTTCAAACCATCCGGTGAGCATGGTATTTTTCTCGGCAGCTCTCTGGAAAGCATTCCTTTCTTCGGATTCGGCAAAATAGACGGGCTGCAGGTTTTCCAAATGAACCGGTAGTCGTATGATGGAGTGCGACTTAGAATGCATTCTTTTTTCAAACAGCCTCCACGCTGCTTCAGGGGCAGACACGTATCTTGCATTTAAGAAGCATTTGATCTCGTCCCACATTAAAGTTCTATCTCCAGATTCTTCCAGAACAACTTTAGCTGCATCATGACCCTTGTACACGTATTTGAACAAATACTTCACCGATTTTATGGAGCTGCATACTTCAACGTTTATGTGGGCGTTGTACCTTTTCGATAAATACGGATTGTAAGGAACGACCCATCTGTTATCGATGGCATGACCCTTGATCACGATAAAGTTTCCATCGTCCCTTCTTCTGTAGAGTGGGTAGCCATTCACGTTCTCTTTAGTTTCTGCCTGAAACGGTTTCGGAAATCCTTTCGAACATACACCCATCACTCATGCAGGGAGAGTTTCTATTCAGTTCACCGCAGGGTCCGTGAATCATCGGTGACTTCACAATGTTGTGTAGCTCCGAATGTCGAGTAACATCTGGAAGTTCAGCACACACCAGCGAGTCGATGCACTCTGCATCTCTTATTTTGTCTTCTTCCGCTAAAAACAACAAAAGGTGCATATGAGGCAATCCTCTCTTCTGAAATTCGATGACGTGTATATCTGCAATGGTCGCACCTAAGATGTGATTCTTTGTCAAATCTTGCATCAAAGCCGTTTTCTTCAGGTCAAATACCCTCGAAACGATGTCCGGGCGATCGTGAGCCTTCTGTCCTGGGAATAAGTTTTCTGTTTCTGTTTCCGGCCATTTAGTGTTGCACGTGAAAGTCAAAAACAGATCCGGTTTACCAAAGTCGCGCACAATGGCCATCGAGTCCTGATAGTTTTGCTGCATGCAGCGAGGGCTTCCTATAAACTTTGACGGAAGTATAACCGGTATTCCAGGGCGGACGCCCGTCTCTTGACCAACTCTGTGAATGTGATCGGCAAGACCCATGTAAGTTTCCACTCTCAGATTCGTCTGATGGCTCCGGAGGTACGCAATCCTGTTGCCTTCAACTTTTACGTATGCATCCACGAGATACTGCTGAAACAATTTCCGGCCATACAAAATCGGGTTGTAGCAATCTCGTCGTACGGACACCCTGTGACTGTAAAACTGTAACTCTGTGTATTGCTGTCCGACTCTGAATCCTTGCTCGCCGTGAGGAAAGAAAAGTACGTACGTCATCGGTTCCAAGTTGGGATTTAAGGTACTGATGTTGATGAGACCGCCACCTCTCGGATGGATCACGATGTCTCGCTTCGATGGAGGAGCGCCGTCTGTACTCTTGAAGACGACTGCAACTTCATTTTCTTTCGGAGCATTGTAACGTCCCCTGTGCTCGCCTGCAGCAACACTTTCACCCTTGATGTACATGCGGATATCCGCAGCAGTTTCGGCACCTTGCTCTCGTACAGTTTCTTCTTCGAATTCCTTCAGCATCTTGTAGGCTTCCGCATATGGATTAACGTTCCTTAAAACTGTGTCCAACTGTCTCAGGAGTTCGGCGTTCAGGGCAACATTTCCAAATATGTTCATTCTCTGCCTGAGGGCTTGATCCGAATATAAAATGTACAGCTGAGCATACTGTTCTTGACCGGGATGAGGCGGATGAAGGTGGCTCGTTCGATGATATATGGCACCGTGAATCCTGAAGCAGTAGGGACCCGAACCCGAAGGCATTTCTATATTGGCACCCAATGAAGCAAAACTGAGCAGGCAGTTGTAAGTACGTATGTTGGCAAAAAACTCTTCAGAAAACGGGTGGTTCCCATTCATTAAATTGTGCCATTCTTCTGGATATCTTCTTTCAGCTTCGACAATTTTCCCATTGTTACAGCAGTGCATGTATCTTCCTCTTGCATTCCTTTCTCCCGTAAAGAACAATCCGTTGCAGAGATCGCAGGAAGCTTCCATTGAACCGGCGCTGTGTTGCTCAACATAAACTTCGAGTCCACATCTTCCTGCATTGTGAAGAGTGCTGCGTGAACGTTGTGCTGCATTCATGCGTAGCCTGTCTTCTCGTACGGACATTGTTTCTTCGGATAGGACTTGTCTGTGGCGTGCAGCGTCTCGCGTTCTTCGTGTAGCAGCGTCCTCTTCCGACTCTTCCGCTCGAACTTGACGATGACGATGAGAGTCCAGTCTGTGCCTCCTACTGGTTTCTTCTTCACTTTCTTGAGCACGCAAATTTTCTTCACATTGGGATTGCCTGCTGAGTCTCCTAATGGTTTCTTGGTCCGTTTCTGCAGCACGTAAATTTTCTTGATGTTGAGCTTTCCTGCCGAGTCTCGTAGCGGTTTCTTCTTCCGTTTCTTGAGCGCGTCGGTTTGCTTGCCGACGCGCTTGCGTGCTCAGTCTCGCAGCAGTTTCTTCTTCATTTTCTGCAGCTCGCCGTAAACTCTGTGCTTCAGCTCTTCGTCTTCTTGATGCATCTCCTGTAATGCCTCTTTTCCGTTTCGGCATTTCAGTACGTTAAAAAAAGCACTACTAAAATATTAACTCGACTCAAAAAATTGACTACGCAGATGAAAGAAAAAAATTGCTCATTAAACCAATACTGCTGGAAAAAAAATTAATGCATTCTATATGTATACAACACAAATTTTAAAATAATCCTAGACTAAATGAAAAATTTTCCACTTAAGAGCAAATTAATTTTAAAAAATCAAAAATGTAAAACAAAAACTTCCCTGTTAAAAAATTGCTGGCAAATAAGAAATAATATGGGTAATATTATGAAAAATTCCAAGCACAGATAAAAATTATGAAAATATTTCTAATAATTAGGTCAATCTGAGAACAATGCACATAAACAGAAAATGAAAACCTAAACACAAAATAAATAAAAGGTATAAATACAAATATAAATTAGGAACTTCTGAAATCAATTCTGAAATTCAAATAACAAACCTAACAAAATAACAAATCTAATAAAATATATTCGATAGAACATTCGATCGCCTTAAAACGATAATTGTTATCGCACACGGGAAAATGTCAAAAATATAAAATGTAAATGCAATTTATCGAGCAACAATAACAGAAATATAAAACACGAATGAATAGATCTTTAAAAAAATACGAAGAAAATATCAAATATATCACAAAAGTTAAATGTTCCAAAGAATTCTCAAGTCCTTAACAAACAGGAGCATATAAAAGTCTAAAATACTACTTTAAATTACTAAAACTACAAATACAAATGCAAAAAACAATCAAATAACCTGTAAAAAGAAATAAAGATTAAGTGCAATGAGTAATAATAAGTATATTTACGAAATTTAGTATGTTGGAAAAAATTGCGACGCTCTCCTTCCAAATCCTAAATTCGTAAATAAATTTTTTGTTGCCAAACCAGGAAACTAAACTTTTGATTCTATTTGATCTGTTGCCAGACCGGGAAACAAAACTTTTTATTTTATCTATGACGTCATTTACTCGACTTATCAAGGGCATAAACCAATCTACATTCAACTAACGACAACTAAATGAAAAGAATGTTTCTATTTTTAGTTTTATTTTAGCTTTTCAGTTTATTCCTTTAAGTTATTTTAATTTTTTATTCTTAGTTTGTTAGTGGCGAACGGCCTTGGCGTTCCCATAGCATTTTTATCTCCGACGACTGCCGAGACTGTTGCCACACGGAAGACTGAGTGCCGAAATTATTGTTTTCGCAGTTTTTAATTAATAACTCCGCGGATTATTGTCGTACGAAGATGGGACCGGTATCGATGGATTTGTTGATTTTTTTTCGAATCCGGAGATATGCGTTTCGAATTCCAACTCGGCGCCGTTCCCAAGTTATTCGAGAAAAACGAATTTGGCACTCAGCCAAATCCCTAAAATAGGGGAAACCCGTGAAAGAAAGTGCAAAACGTAGGGGAAAAAGCAGTTTTTAATTAATATCTCGGCTAATTAAGGTCGCACGAAGATGCCGATGGTCAATATGGCGAGCCACGGGAATTCCGAATCCAACGGTACCTTCCGCTAAGTTCTGCACCCAGCCGTTCCCGAGGAGATGATGTTACAAACACACAAACACACAGACAGACGCGCACAGATTTTAATAGTATAGACTAGCGGGCAAGCGCCAGCTGAGCGGGCTGAAGCCCATTACTTCAGGGGATGGATGCCTTCGTGGTATTCGAAAGTTGGACCTAACTACCAGTGTACAGCGATTTTACATTTGCTGCGCCCGCTTTGTTAACGTATGCATGCAGAAGATACTGCATGCGGAAAACCACGAAAACACACATGCAGCCAGCCCGCTCGCCGGGATTAGAAAGTTGGACCGAACTACCAGTGTTCAGCGATTTTACCGCTCAGCTGCTTGTACGAAGTGTAATCGCGAAAATTTTCGGGTGTGATATTCCAACAGTATACTCGTTGTTAAAATTCCTTTATTTAAATTCTTTTTGGTAAACTCCAACTGCTGTCTATATATTTTATACTTAACATCTCTTTTGTAATTATGTTTCATAACAGTAAATATATACTGGCATTTAAATGCCTTTAAAATAGTAGAAAACATTTAAAAGCATTATGTTACAATTTTTTCATGCTCGGAAGTAATACTTTTAACTGCGAGCAAACCTTTGATCTTAGTCGTAACTGTAACTGCTTTCGGCGGCGTTTGTTTACATTTTTCAAGCGTGGGTTTTCGAGCTGATCAGTTTTCGTCAGTTATCTTTGTTTACCTTCTAAAAATGTTCTTCGAAGGGTCTTCTAAGACTCTTGATAATATTTTAGTCGTGAATTTGTTCTATTTTGATTATACTGGTAAATTTTTTTTTTTTACTTATGCTATCATAATGCATACTATTAGCAAGTAGTATCATAAACCCAAAGCATCAGCGGTTCTAAAATAAAACTCGTGCATGTGTGAAGAATGTTCATGCCAGATGGTCATTTGTAGATGCTGTTACCGCAGAAAAAATTGCTGACACTTAAAATTTAGCGGATATGACAAATGATAAAAGTCCAGCGTGAAAATCAATTGTGAATACAACTGCGAGTGTAAAGGCAGCTGAGTTGAAAACAACTTTTCAATCTACATCAAATTCTAATCAAAATTTGATTGAAAAGTGTTCCTATATTTTAATGAACAGCGATATGTTTGTTGCATAATGCTACAACAGTTCTTCAGATGTAATATGAAAGGGAATCTTTGGCTATTGAACTCGTTTGCAAATTGTGTAAGAAGGTGTTAATTTTAAAAATTCAAAAATTGTAAAACCAAAACTTGCAGATTATAAAATTGCTGGTAAATAACAGAATGTTAAATAATAATATGTGCAATGCTATGGAAATTCTAAGAACAGATAACAATTATCAAAATATTTTGAATAATTAGGCAACGACCACAGGAAGTGTCATTTTTACTTCCGTGTGTAATGTAGTGGTGTAGCGTATTCAGCTACGGCAAAGCACTCGAGTGCAATCTGCCTAAGGGGAGGGATGCCTTCTTGTCGGCTTTTTAAAGGAAAGTGGCATGGGGAAAATAACAAAAACACCCATGCAGCCACCCCATTCACTGGGATTCGAATGTTGGGTGTTTGTAAAAGACGCAACTTTGTGGAACAAACTCATTTGCTCATTACAGTCCTATCCCTCGAGTATATCAAATATCATGTGAATCATGCCCATGTCTTGCATCTGCTGCACACCTTGTTCCATCATTGTGTGGATATAGCTCATATTGTGTCAATAGTGTTGTATGTGTCCAATATCCCCTGTATATACATTTGAAAATATATATGTACATACATATAAACCAAATTAGTTAGTCGCCTGTTTTTATCGCATTCAAAATAAATAAATAACAGAAAATAATTTTTAAAATCTACCGAGTAAGTATTGCAGATGGGTGGGCTGCACCCACTCAATTCTTTGCTGGTGTCTAAAAGAGTTTCTGTGTGAAATTTGTGGAAATATTTTGTATTTAAATCAAAAACAGAAAAATAATTTTAAATCTATGATTAAAATTGTTTTTCTCACTTTCATTATTATTAACACGAAACCGAAGGGACTGAAGAATTTTTTCTATGATTAAAATTGTTTTTCTCACTTTCATTATTATTAACACGAAACCGAAGGGACTGAAGAATTTTTTCGTGTTAAAGGATAATGAAAAAAAAAAAAAAACATATTTTCAACAAAATTAAGTTTATTAGAGTACATTTTATTTGCACAGATATGCATATAGGCATGTATTTAATAAAAAATCAATGAAACAAAATCATCCACAAGAACTGCATTATTCATTTCGTTTTCTTTGTCGGAATCTGCATCAATGATATTTTTTTAGCTTTGAACAAACTCCAAAATATCCTTGTCTCCAATTATTTGGGCTGTACACACATTATCATCAACTACTGCAACTGTTGTTCTTTGGATATCACAGTAGGGCAGCACACAGAAACTTTTCCAAACGTTTCATAAAATGTCAGTCGTGTGAACCCGTAAAATATTTTACTGTACCTATGTCTATAAAAGACACAACTTTGGGAAAGACATTACAGGCCTATCCCTTGAGTATATTAAATATCATGCAAAACAAAATATTTTATATGAATGAAATCAGTTATTGCGTCAATAGTTCAAAGAAAAACAGAAAATAATTTTTAAAATCTACCGAGTAAGTACGCCAGATGGGCGAGCTACAATCCGTATTTATCTGAAAAGAAATAATAATAATAATAATAATAATTTCTTAGTTATAAGTTTATATTAAACACAAAAACTTGAACAAAAAAAAAATGTAAACAGAAAAAATTGGTGGGCTTTTGACGGCATAAACTGCCTGACACCTGGGGTCTCCTCTGCAACCTCATCGACCAGGGGGTTATTTTTTTCTCCCAGGTATCAGCCCCTTCCCTGGTCTGCTGTTACAGAATCATAGACAAAATTGCATCACTATATATAAATATGTATATATATATATATATATATTGATGCAATTGTATATACATATATACACACACGCACAATTAAGATATATATATATTTGTATGTGTTTACAAAAATGCAAGCAATGAATAAGAAAAATTATTTACAAAAATTTACATGTTCTATGTACACCTGAAAAGAAAAACATTTTAATTTGAATGAAATCATTTCTATATACACCTGAAAAAAAGTATTTACAAGTTCTATGTACATCTGAAAAGAAATGTATAAAAACATTTTAATTTGAATCAAATCATTTCTATATACACCTGAAAAAGAAATATTTTTATGTGATTGAAATCAGTTCCATAAATACCTAAAAAAGAAAAATACATAAAATGTTTTAAAATTAATGAACGCAATTGTATGTAGACCTGAAAAGGAAAATTTATAAAAAATATTTACAACATTGAAAAAATAATACAGCTTCCGATTGCCTAACTACTACAAATTCCACTTTGTAACAACAGACATAAAAGCCGACTAATGCATAATTCTCAAACTGTTTCAGCTTCATCTTGACTTGCTTCAATTTATCCCAGTCATCCAAAAACCTCAAATCTTTTTCATTTTTGCTTTGGCTTGATTAACTTCATTTTGTGTTGCAAAAATCTCACTGTTTCAATGTCTCGAGTAACTTTTTTACTGCAGAACCTCCCTGTAAACAATATTTCTTGTGAATACTTTAGAACATGCGGGCATCAAACGGCCTTGCTTCTTGGTGTCTTTCACTAAAACACGAACATTCCTCATAGACGAACATCTTGAAAAAGCTACGTAAAGCATTCCATGACTGAAAACTGGTTGCGGTAAATAAATCCCAACTTTCTTAAGTGTCTGTCCCTGTGACTTATTAATAGTCATACAAAATGCAAGCCTGATGGGAAACTGTCTTCGCTTGAGCTGAAAGGGGAGGTTTGAATCTGATGGTGAAAGTTCAACACGTGGAATGAAAACTCTCGATCCAGCATTCTGTCCAGAGATGACTTCACAATGTAAAACGTTTGGCATAATTCTCTTCACAATGAGCCTTGTTCCGTTGCAGAGTCCAACCGATGGATGTAGATTTCGTAGAAGCATAACTATAACTCCAACTTTCAAATTCAGACGATGAGGTGGCATTCCAGAAGGCGTCAGGCTGTGGATGAAATCCAGCTGATACGTTTCTTGTTCTTCTTCGTCATCGCAAATAACCGAGCCTGCACTGTAGTGCGTCAAAACTTGACCTGGAAACGTGGAAAGAATTTCTTCATTAAGCTTCAGAGCTTCCTCGTTCTTTGGCCATAAAATCCCTTTACTGGCCAAGTCTTGTAAGTCGAATTCATTACCGCAGCCAAACATTTCTTCTACTATCGATCTGTTGACCACACACAAAGATGGAATTTCGATAATGTCTTCGTCCAAGCCACTGTCATTCTTAAGACGACCGTCTCCCAACTGCAGAAGCCATTCTGAAAATTCTTGTTCTTCCGGATTCAATCGCATATTGGTGGAAAGCGTGCATTGTTTGAAATGTGGCCACAAAAAGAAGTTCCTGAGGCAGCTCTCGATCGCAGAAGTTCGGTTTCCATGTGCGACAACAGGTAATGTTTGTCTCCAGTCACCTCCTAAAACTAAGGTTTTACCGCCAAAAGGAACATCCAGTCCGGTCAAGTCTCTCAGCAATCTGTCGACAGCTTCCAAAGCGTAATGAGGCGTCATGGTGCATTCATCCCATATGAAAAGTTTCGCAGTCTTCAAGTACCTTCCTTCAGCGCTATCTTGTCTCACACGGCACGAAGAATTTTCCAGAAGTGGAACGGGCAACTTGAAAGTAGAGTGTACAGTTCTTCCACCGGTCAACAGCACAGCAGCAATGCCTGTCCACGCAACGGGAATGGCAACGTGGCCCATTCCTCGAACAGCATGAAGGATCGTCCTAGAAAGGAAAGTTTTTCCAGCTCCGGCAAACGCATTAACGCAAAATGTCTTCGGTGTGTTAGGATTCTCATCTCGTACAGCTTCCAAAACCAAGTCGTAAACAAATTTCTGTTCAGGATTCAACATCCCGTTCAACACTTCGGCTTGTTCGTTTTCATACTGGACATCGAACTGCGGGACTTCGAGAGAAACAGCATCAGTCAATGTTGGTTGCGGGAGACCAAGAGAACATAGCGAAACATTGTGCACTTCTAACTGGTCTTCTATACTTCTCAGTGCAAGGCTGAAACTGTCTTCTAAGGAGTAAGATCTCGCAAAATCTTCAGAAAGGGACTCTTTGAATTCATTCCACAAAGCGACGGGTTCCGCAGGGTTGCAGAAAACACAGATGAAGCAAAAAAGCTGTCTTAGCTGCGGTGGCATTTGAAAAGCTGATGCTTCTGCCAGAGTATTTTTCCATTCTTCGTCGTCTTGCAGCAGATGCCTTGCACGGCAGGCTTCCTTGAACGTTGAATACTCCACACCTTCGTAAGTTCTTAAGTCGGCAAAACTCTTCGCTCCTTTAACGTGACACAGCAGCAACCTCAGATGGAAACGCTCAACATCTTTCGGGCTAACAGAATACATTCTTGAATTGATGTAATCTCCAAGTCTAACTCGTGTCTGCCAGGCATGATTCCTCCAGGTGAAATGTTTAGGAATTTCGGCATACAGGTAACCATTCGCTTCGGGAACTGTCCTGTTCAGTTCAAATCATCCGGTGAGCATGGTATTTTTCTCGGCAGCTCTCTGGAAAGCATTCCTTTCTTCGGATTCGGCAAAATAGACGGGCTGCAGGTTTTCCAAATGAACCGGTAGTCGTACGATGGAGTGCGACTTAGAATGCATTCTTTTTTCAAACAGCCTCCACGCTGCTTCAGGGGCAGACACGTATCTTGCATTTAAGAAGCATTTGATCTCGTCCCACATTAAAGTTCTATCTCCAGATTCTTCCAGAACAACTTTAGCTGCATCATGACCCTTGTACACGTATTTGAACAAATACTTCACCGATTTTATGGAGCTGCATACTTCAACGTTTATGTGGGCGTTGTACTTTTTCGATAAATACGGATTGTAAGGAACGACCCATCTGTTATCGATGGCATGACCCTTGATCACGATAAAGTTTCCATCGTCCCTTCTTCTGTAGAGTGGGTAGCCATTCACGTTCTCTTTAGTTTCTGCCTGAAACGGTTTCGGAAATCCTTTCGAACATACACCATCACTCATGCAGGGAGAGTTTCTATTCAGTTCACCGCAGGGTCCGTGAATCATCGATGACTTCACAATGTTGTGTAGCTCCGGATGTCGAGTAGCATCTGGAAGTTCAGCACACACCAGCGAGTCGATGCACTCTGCATCTCTTATTTTGTCTTCTTCCGCTAAAAACAACAAAAGGTGCATATGAGGCAATCCTCTCTTCTGAAATTTGATGACGTGTATATCTGCAATGGTCGCACCTAAGATGTGATTCTTTGTCAAATCTTGCATCAAAGCCGTTTTCTTCAGGTCAAATACCCTCGAAACGATGTCCGGGCGATCGTGAGCCTTCTGTCCTGGGAATAAGTTTTCTGTTTCTGTTTCCGGCCATTTAGGGTTGCACGTGAAAGTCAAAAACAGATCCGGTTTACCAAAGTCGCGCACAATGGCCATCGAGTCCTGATAGTTTTGCTGAATGCAGCGAGGGCTTCCTATAAACGTTGACGGAAATATAACCGATATTCCAGGGCGGACGCCCGTCTCTTGACCAACTCTGTAAATGTGATCGGCAAGACCCATGTAAGTTTCCACTCTCAGATTCGTCTGATGGCTCCGAAGGTACGCAATCCTGTTGCCTTCAACTTTTACGTATGCATCCACGAGATACTGCTGAAACAATTTCCGGCCATACAAAATCGGGTTGTAGCAATCTCGTCGTACGGACACCCTGTGACTGTAAAACTGTAACTCTGTGTATTGCTGTCCGACTCTGAATCCTTGCTCGCCGTGAGGAAAGAAAAGTACGTACGTCATGGGTTCCAAGTTGGGATTTAAGGTACTGATGTTGATGAGACCGCCACCTCTCGGATGGATCACGATGTCTCGGTTCGATGGAGGAGCGCCGTCCGTACTCTTGAAGACGACTGCAACTTCATTTTCTTTCGGAGCATTGTAACGTCCCCTGTGCTCGCCTGCAGCAACACTTTCACCCTTGATGTACATGCGGATATCCGCAGCAGTTTCGGCACCTTGCTCTCGTACAGTTTCTTCTTCGAATTCCTTCAGCATCTTGTAGGCTTCCGCATATGGATTAACGTTCCTTAAAACTGTGTCCAACTGTCTCAGGAGTTCGGCGTTCAGGGCAACATTTCCAAATATGTTCATTCTCTGCCTGAGGGCTTGATCCGAATCTAAAATGTACAGCTGAGCATACTGTTCTTGACCGGGATGAGGCGGATGAAGGTGGCTCGTTCGATGATATATGGCACCGTGAATCCTGAAGCAGTAGGGACCCGAACCCGAAGGCATTTCTATATTGGCATCCAATGAAGCAAAACTGAGCAGGCAGTTGTAAGTACGTATGTTGGCAAAAAACTCTTCAGAAAACGGGTGGTTCCCATTCATTAAATTGTGCCATTCTTCTGGATATCTTCTTTCAGCTTCGACAATTTTCCCATTGTTACAGCAGTGCATGTATCTTCCTCTTGCATTCCTTTCTCCCGTAAAGAACAATCCGTTGCAGAGATCGCAGGAAGCTTCCATTGAACCGGCGCTGTGTTGCTCAACATAAACTTCGAGTCCACATCTTCCTGCATTGTGAAGAGTGCTGCGTGAACGTTGTGCTGCATTCATGCGTAGCCTGTCTTCTCGTACGGACATTGTTTCTTCGGATAGGACTTGTCTGGGGCGTGCAGCGTCTCGCGTTCTTCGTGTAGCAACGTCCTCTTCCGACTCTTCCGCTCGAACTTGACGATGACGATGAGAGTCCAGTCTGTGCCTCCTACTGGTTTCTTCTTCACTTTCTTGAGCACGCAAATTTTCTTGACATTGGGATTGCCTGCTGAGTCTCCTAATGGTTTCTTGTTCCGTTTCTGCAGCACGTAAATTTTCTTGATGTTGAGCTTTCCTGCCGAGTCTCGTAGCGGTTTCTTCTTCCGTTTCTTGAGCGCGTAGGTTTGCTTGCCGACGCGCTTGCGTGCTCAGTCTCGCAGCAGTTTCTTCTTCATTTTCTGCAGCTCGCCGTAAACTCTGTGCTTCAGCTCTTCGTCTTCTTGATGCATCTCCTGTAATGCCTCTTTTCCGTTTCGGCATTTCAGTACGTTAAAAAAAGCACTACTAAAATATTAACTCGACTCAAAAAATTGACTACGCAGATGAAAGAAAAAAATTGCTCATTAAACCAATACTGCTGGAAAAAAAATTAATGCATTCTATATGTATACAACACAAATTTTAAAATAATCCTAGACTAAATGAAAAATTTTCCACTTAAGAGCAAATTAATTTAAAAAATCAAAAATGTAAAACAAAAACTTCCCTGTTAAAAAATTGCTGGCAAATAAGAAATAATATGGGTAATATTATGAAAAATTCCAAGCACAGATAAAAATTATGAAAATATTTCTAATAATTAGGTCAATCTGAGAACAATGCACATAAACAGAAAATGAAAACCTAAACACAAAATAAATAAAAGGTATAAATACAAATATAAATTAGGAACTTCTGAAATCAATTCTGAAATTCAAATAACAAACCTAACAAAATAACAAATCTAATAAAATATAGAACATTCGATCCCCTTAAAACGATAATTGTCATCGCACACAGGAAAATGTCAAAAATATAAAATGTAAATGCAATTTTTCAAGCAACAAAAACACATATATATAATACGAATGAATAGATCTTTAAAAAAATACGAAGAAAATATCAAATATATCACAAAAGTTAAATGTTCCAAAGAATTCTCAAGTTCTAAACTAACAGGAGCATATAAAAGTCTAAAATACTACTTTAAATTACTAAAACTACAAATACAAATGCAAAAAACAATCAAATAACCTGTAAAAAGAAATAAAGATTCAGTGCAATGAGTAATAATAAGTATATTTACGAAATTTAGTATGTTGGAAAAAATTGCGACGCTCTCCTTCCAAATCCTAAATTCGTAAATAAATTTTTTGTTGCCAAACCAGGAAACTAAACTTTTGATTCTATTTGATCTGTTGCCAGACCGGGAAACAAAACTTTTTATTTTATCTATGACGTCATTTACTCGACTTATCAAGGGCATAAACCAATCTACATTCAACTAACGACAACTAAATGAAGAGAAGGTTTCTATTTTTAGTTTTATTTTAGCTTTTCAGTTTATTCCTTTAAGTTATTTTAATTTTTTATTCTTAGTTTGTTAGTGGCGAACGGCCTTGGCGTTCCCATAGCATTTTTATCTCCGACGACTGCCGAGACTGTTGCCACGCGGAAGACTGAGTGCCGAAATTATTGTTTTCGCAGTTTTTAATTAATAACTCCGCGGATTATTGTCGTACGAAGATGGGACCAGTATCGATGGATTTGTTGATTTTTTTTCGAATCCGGAGATATGCGTTTCGAATTCCAACTCGGCGCCGTTCCCAAGTTATTCGAGAAAAACGAATTTGGCACTCGGCCAAATCCCTAAAACAGGGAAAACGGGTGAAAGAAAGTGCAAAACGTAGGGAAGCGTAGGGGAAAAAGCAGTTTTTAATTAATATCTCAGCTAATTAAAGTCGCACGAAGATGCCGATGGTCAATATGGCGAGCCACGGGAATTCTGAATCCAACGGTACCTTCCGATAAGCTCTACACCCAGCCGTTCCGGAGAAGATGATGTTACAAACACACAAACACACAGACAGACGCGCACAGATTTTAATAGTATAGACTAGCGGGCAAGCCCGCCAGCTGAGCGGGCTGAAGCCCGCTTATCATTGTTCGTTTTTAAAAGATATCCTATGTTAAATTTGGCCGGTATTGAAAAGTTGAACCGAACTACCATTTTTTAGCGGCATTCCGCGGGCTTCCCCCGTATTTTTCACCTATGCACCCAGAAGTTACCGCAAACACTATACATATGCGGAAAATCACGAAAACACCCATGCTTCCAGCCCTTTCGCGGGTATTCGGAATTTGGACCGAAATACCAGTGTTCAGCGCTTTTGGGCGGGAGCCCGCCCAAAACAGTGTTCACGTGTGCATGCAAAAGATACTGCGTACACCGTACACATGCGTAAAATCACGAAAACACCCCTCCAGCCAGCCCGCTGCCGATTCGAATGTTGGACCGAAATACAATTTTTCAGCGATTTTGCGCGTGCTGTGCCCGCTTTATTCACGTATGCATGCTGAAGATGGTGCATAAACGATACACATGCGTAAAATCACGAAAACAAACATGGAGCCTGCCTGTTCGCCGGTATTCGAAAGTTGGACCGAATTACCAGTGTTATGTGGCTTTGCGCGGGCTCTGCCCGCTTTATTCACATATACACCCAGAAGATATTCCATACACTATACACATGCGTAAAATCACGGAAACACCCATGGAGCCAGCCAGTTCGTCGGGATTCGAAATTACCGCATTACCAGAACCGCATTAGCAGTATTCTGTGCCCGCTTTATTCACTTTTGCATCCATGAGATACTTTATAAACGATACACATGCGAACAATCACGAAAACACCCATGCAGCCAGCCCGCTCGCCGAGATTCGAAAGTTTGAGCGAACTACCAGCGTTCAGCGGTTTTACCCGGTATCCGCGCGCTGTATTCACGTATGCATCCAAATTTTATATACAGTACCCCGGAATTCGAAAGTAGGACCGAAATACCAGTGTTCAGCGATTTTGTGGACCGGGCTGAGCCCGCTTTATACACATAAGCATGGAGAGGATACTGCATAAACGATACACATGAGTTAAAGCAAGAAAACACCCGGGGAGCCAGCTCGTTCGCCGACACCGAAAGTTGGATCGAACTACCATCGTTAAGAGGTTTTGAGCAGGCTGCGCCCACTTTTATCACATATGCATCCAGAAATCACTTTATACACTATACACATGCGGAAAATCAGGAAAACACCCATACAGCCAGCCCGCTCGCAGAGATTCGAATGTTTGACCGAACTACCAGTGTTCAGCGGTTTTACCCGGTATCCGCGCGCTGTATTCACGTATGCGACCAAATTTTATGTACAGTACCCCGGAATTCGAAAGTTGGACCGAACTACCAGTGTTCTGTAGTTTTGCGCGGGCTGCTCCCGCTTTATTCAAGTATGCATGCAGAAGATACCGCATACACGTTACACATGCGAAAAATCCCGAAAACACACATTGAGCCAACACGGTCGCTTGGATTCGAAAGTTGGACCGAACTACCAGTAATCAGAGGTTTTGAGCGAATTTCGGCCGCTTTATTCACTTATGCATCCAGAAGATGCTGCGTACACGAGGCACATGCGTAAAATCACGCAAACACCCATGGACCCAGCCCGTTCGCCGGGATTCGAAATTAGGACCGAACTACCAGAGTTCAGCTTTATTCATTTATGCATCCAGAAGACACTGCATACACAACAGATATGCGTAAAATCACAAAAAACATGAGTGTAGCCTGCCTGCTCACCGGGATTCGAAAGTTACCGTATACCATCTCAAAGGAGCAAAGAAAAATCTTTAATCTAAAAAAAAAAAAAAAAAAAGTGTGAATTTAATTTTTATTGGTGCGAACTTATTTAAAATATCATTTGCATTAAAAGATAATATCTAAATTAAGTGCACGTATCTAATAACATAAAAAAATATATTATTCCAAAAAATCAAATTTATTATTAAAAAAATAACAACATATTTTTAAAAAATAGCTTTTTCAGATTTTTTAATTAATATCCCAGCTGATTAAAGTTGTACAACTTCAAGAACGTCATCATTTAAATTTAATGTAATATAATAACTTTTATTCGATATCAATAAAAGAATTAACGTGACAATCATCCTAACCTGAAATTAAAAAAAAAATTGTGAAAAGCAGCTGTTTATTTAAAATGCCTACATTAACGAAATATTTTTAAAATACAGTTAGGTAACATGCAATCGCGTGCTTTATTCAACTTTAGAATATAACCTTGATTTGTATCTGCGGCGATTCAAGAAACTGTTGCAATCGGAAAAATGAGCCCGAAAATTAGCGTTTTCACAGTTTTTAATTAATATCTCAGCTGATTAACGTCCTACGAAGATGAGAATGGTATCATTGGATTCGTAGAATTTTTTGGAATCCGCAGACACCTGCCTCGAATTCCAACTCAGCGCCGTTCCATAGATATTTAAGAAAAAAGAAATTGACACGTGACCTTTCGCCAGCACAAATCTCGAGCGGAAGCAATTGTCATCCCCCCGGAGCTTTCGAAAAAGCAATTTTAACTCAGCTAATTCCGAGACGGTTGCCACTCCGAAAAATGAAATAACGTTATCGCAGTTTTTAATTAATAACTCCGCCGATTATTGTCGTACGAAGATGGGACCGGTATCGATGGATTCGTTAATTTTTTTCGAATACGGGGATATGCGTTTCGAATCGCAACTCGGAGCCGTTCCGCAGATATTCGAGAAAAACGAATTTGGCACTCGGCCAAATCCCTAAAATAGGGGAAACCCGTGAAAGAAAGTGCAAAACGTAGGGAAATGTAGGGAAAAAATCAGTTTTTAATTAATATCTCGGCTAATTAAAGTCGCACGAAGATGCCGATGGTCAGTCCGGCGAGCCACGGGAATTCCGCATCCAACGGTACCTTCTGCTAAGCTCTACACCCAGCCGTTCCCGAGGAGATGATGTTACAAACACACAAACAGACAGAGGCACACAGATTTTAATAGTCCGTACTCTTGAAGACGACTGCAACTTCATTTTCTTTCGGAGCATTGTAACGTCCCCTGTGCTCGCCTGCAGCAACACTTTCACCCTTGATGTACATGCGGATATCCGCAGCAGTTTCGGCACCTTGCTCTCGTACAGTTTCTTCTTCGAATTCCTTCAGCATCTTGTAGGCTTCCGCATATGGATTAACGTTCCTTAAAACTGTGTCCAACTGTCTCAGGAGTTCGGCGTTCAGGGCAACATTTCCAAATATGTTCATTCTCTGCCTGAGGGCTTGATCCGAATCTAAAATGTACAGCTGAGCATACTGTTCTTGACCGGGATGAGGCGGATGAAGGTGGCTCGTTCGATGATATATGGCACCGTGAATCCTGAAGCAGTAGGGACCCGAACCCGAAGGCATTTCTATATTGGCACCCAATGAAGCAAAACTGAGCAGGCAGTTGTAAGTACGTATGTTGGCAAAAAACTCTTCAGGAAACGGGTGGTTCCCATTCATTAAATTGTGCCATTCTTCTGGATATCTTCTTTCAGCTTCGACAATTTTCCCATTGTTACAGCAGTGCATGTATCTTCCTCTTGCATTCCTTTCTCCCGTAAAGAACAATCCGTTGCAGAGATCGCAGGAAGCTTCCATTGAACCGGCGCTGTGTTGCTCAACATAAACTTCGAGTCCACATCTTCCTGCATTGTGAAGAGTGCTGCGTGAACGTTGTGCTGCATTCATGCGTAGCCTGTCTTCTCGTACGGACATTGTTTCTTCGGATAGGACTTGTCTGTGGCGTGCAGCGTCTCGCGTTCTTCGTGTAGCAACGTCCTCTTCCGACTCTTCCGCTCGAACTTGACGATGACGATGAGAGTCCAGTCTGTGCCTCCTACTGGTTTCTTCTTCACTTTCTTGAGCACGCAAATTTTCTTGACATTGGGATTGCCTGCTGAGTCTCCTAATGGTTTCTTGGTCCGTTTCTGCAGCACGTAAATTTTCTTGATGTTGAGCTTTCCTGCCGAGTCTCGTAGCGGTTTCTTCTTCCGTTTCTTGAGCGCGTAGGTTTGCTTGCCGACGCGCTTGCGTGCTCAGTCTCGCAGCAGTTTCTTCTTCATTTTCTGCAGCTCGCCGTAAACTCTGTGCTTCAGCTCTTCGTCTTCTTGATGCATCTCCTGTAATGCCTCTTTTCCGTTTCGGCATTTCAGTACGTTAAAAAAAGCACTACTAAAATATTAACTCGACTCAAGAAATTGACTACGCAGATGAAAGAAAAAAATTGCTCATTAAACCAATACTGCTGGAAAAAGAATCAATGCATTCTATATGTATACAACACAAATTTTAAAATAATCCTAGACTAAATGAAAAATTTTCCACTTAAGAGCAAATTAATTTTAAAAAATCAAAAATGTAAAACAAAAACTTCCCTGTTAAAAAACTGCTCGCAAATAAGAAATAATATGGGTAATATTATGAAAAATTCCAAGCACAGATAAAAATTATGAAAATATTTCTAATAATTAGGTCAATCTGAGAACAATGCACATAAACAGAAAATGAAAACCTAAACACAAAATAAATAAAAGGTATAAATACAAATATAAATTAGGAACTTCTGAAATCAATTCTGAAATTCAAATAACAAACCTAACAAAATAACAAATCTAATAAAATATAGAACATTCGATCGCCTTAAAACGATAATTGTTATCGCACACAGGAAAATGTCAAAAATATAAAATGTAAATGCAATTTATCGAGCAACAATAACAGAAATATAAAACACGAATGAATAGATCTTTAAAAAAATACAAAATAATACATTAAATATATAAAAAGAGTCACCAAGTTAATGTTCCGAAGAATTCTCAAGTTCTAAACTAACAGGAGCATATAAAAGTCTAAAATACTACTTTAAATTACTAATACTACAAATACAAATGCAAAAAACAATCAAATAACCTGTAAAAAGAAATAAAGATTCAGTGCAATGAGTAATAATAAGTATATTTACGAAATTTAGTATGTTGGAAAAAATTGCGACGCTCTCCTTCCAAATCCTAAATTCGTAAATAAATTTTTTGTTGCCAAACCAGGAAACTAAACTTTTGATTCTATTTGATCTGTTGCCAGACCGGGAAACAAAACTTTTTATTTTATCTATGACGTCATTTACTCGACTTATCAAGGGCATAAACCAATCTACATTCAACTAACGACAACTAAATGAAAAGAATGTTTCTATTTTTAGTTTTATTTTAGCTTTTCAGTTTATTCCTTTAAGTTATTTTAATTTTTTATTCTTAGTTTGTTAGTGGCGAACGGCCTTGGCGTTCCCATAGCATTTTTATCTCCGACGACTGCCGAGACTGTTGCCACGCGGAAGACTGAGTGCCGAAATTATTGTTTTCGCAGTTTTTAATTAATAACTCCGCGGATTATTGTCGTACGAAGATGGGACCAGTATCGATGGATTTGTTGATTTTTTTTCGAATCCGGAGATATGCGTTTCGAATTCCAACTCGGCGCCGTTCCCAAGTTATTCGAGAAAAACGAATTTGGCACTCGGCCAAATCCCTAAAACAGGGAAAACGGGTGAAAGAAAGTGCAAAACGTAGGGAAGCGTAGGGGAAAAAGCAGTTTTTAATTAATATCTCGGCTAATTAAAGTCGCACGAAGATGCCGATGGTCAATATGGCGAGCCACGGGAATTCTGAATCCAACGGTACCTTCCGATAAGCTCTACACCCAGCCGTTCCGGAGAAGATGATGTTACAAACACACAAACACACAGACAGACGCGCACAGATTTTAATAGTATAGACTAGCGGGCAAGCCCGCCAGCTGAGCGGGCTGAAGCCCGCTTATCATTGTTCGTTTTTAAAAGATATCCTATGTTAAATTTGGCCGGTATTGAAAAGTTGAACCGAACTACCATTTTTTAGCGGCATTCCGCGGGCTTCCCCCGCTTTTTTCACCTATGCACCCAGAAGTTACCGCAAACACTATACATATGCGGAAAATCACGAAAACACCCATGCTTCCAGCCCTTTCGCGGGTATTCGGAATTTGGACCGAAATACCAGTGTTCAGCGCTTTTGGGCGGGAGCCCGCCCAAAACAGTGTTCACGTGTGCATGCAAAAGATACTGCGTACACCGTACACATGCGTAAAATTACGAAAACACCCCTCCAGCCAGCCCGCTGCCGATTCGAAAGTTGGACCGAAATACAATTTTTCAGCGATTTTGCGCGTGCTGTGCCCGCTTTATTCACGTATGCATGCTGAAGATGGTGCATAAACGATACACATGCGTAAAATCACGAAAACAAACATGGAGCCTGCCTGTTCGCCGGTATTCGAAAGTTGGACCGAATTACCAGTGTTATGTGGCTTTGCGCGGGCTCTGCCCGCTTTATTCACATATACACCCAGAAGATATTCCATACACAATACACATGCGTAAAATCACGGAAACACCCATGGAGCCAGCCAGTTCGTCGGGATTCGAAATTACCGCATTACCAGAACCGCATTAGCAGTATTCTGTGCCCGCTTTATTCACGTATGCATCCATGAGATACTTTATAAACGATACACATGCGAACAATCACGAAAACACCCATGCAGCCAGCCCGCTCGCCGAGATTCGAAAGTTTGAGCGAACTACCAGCGTTCAGCGGTTTTACCCGGTATCCGCGCGCTGTATTCACGTATGCATCCAAATTTTATATACAGTACCCCGGAATTCGAAAGTAGGACCGAAATACCAGTGTTCAGCGATTTTGTGGACCGGGCTGAGCCCGCTTTATACACATAAGCATGGAGAGGATACTGCATAAACGATACACATGAGTTAAAGCAAGAAAACACCCGGGGAGCCAGCTCGTTCGCCGACACCGAAAGTTGGATCGAACTACCATCGTTAAGAGGTTTTGAGCAGGCTGCGCCCACTTTTATCACATATGCATCCAGAAATCACTTTATACACTATACACATGCGGAAAATCAGGAAAACACCCATGCAGCCAGCCCGCTCGCAGAGATTCGAATGTTTGACCGAACTACCAGTGTTCAGCGGTTTTACCCGGTATCCGCGCGCTGTATTCACGTATGCGACCAAATTTTATGTACAGTACCCCGGAATTCGAAAGTTGGACCGAACTACCAGTGTTCTGTAGTTTTGCGCGGGCTGCTCCCGCTTTATTCAAGTATGCATGCAGAAGATACCGCATACACGTTACACATGCGAAAAATCCCGAAAACACACATTGAGCCAACACGGTCGCTTGGATTCGAAAGTTGGACCGAACTACCAGTAATCAGAGGTTTTGAGCGAATTTCGGCCGCTTTATTCACTTATGCATCCAGAAGATGCTGCGTACACGAGGCACATGCGTAAAATCACGCAAACACCCATGGACCCAGCCCGTTCGCCGGGATTCGAAATTAGGACCGAACTACCAGAGTTCAGCTTTATTCATTTATGCATCCAGAAGACACTGCATACACAACAGATATGCGTAAAATCACAAAAAACATGAGTGTAGCCTGCCTGCTCACCGGGATTCGAAAGTTACCGTATACCATCTCAAAGGAGCAAAGAAAAATCTTTAATCTAAAAAAAAAAAAAAAAAAGTGTGAATTTAATTTTTATTGGTGCGAACTTATTTAAAATATCATTTGCATTAAAAGATAATATCTAAATTAAGTGCACGTATCTAATAACATAAAAAAATATATTATTCCAAAAAATCAAATTTATTATTAAAAAAATAACAACATATTTTTAAAAAATAGCTTTTTCAGATTTTTTAATTAATATCCCAGCTGATTAAAGTTGTACAACTTCAAGAACGTCATCATTTAAATTTAATGTAATATAATAACTTTTATTCGATATCAATAAAAGAATTAACGTGACAATCATCCTAACCTGAAATTAAAAAAAAAATTGTGAAAAGCAGCTGTTTATTTAAAATGCCTACATTAACGAAATATTTTTAAAATACAGTTAGGTAACATGCAATCGCGTGCTTTATTCAACTTTAGAATATAACCTTGATTTGTATCTGCGGCGATTCAAGAAACTGTTGCAATCGGAAAAATGAGCCCGAAAATTAGCGTTTTCACAGTTTTTAATTAATATCTCAGCTGATTAACGTCCTACGAAGATGAGAATGGTATCATTGGATTCGTAGAATTTTTTGGAATCCGCAGACACCTGCCTCGAATTCCAACTCAGCGCCGTTCCATAGATATTTAAGAAAAAAGAAATTGACACGTGACCTTTCGCCAGCACAAATCTCGAGCGGAAGCAATTGTCATCCCCCCGGAGCTTTCGAAAAAGCAATTTTAACTCAGCTAATTCCGAGACGGTTGCCACTCCGAAAAATGAAATAACGTTATCGCAGTTTTTAATTAATAACTCCGCCGATTATTGTCGTACGAAGATGGGACCGGTATCGATGGATTCGTTAATTTTTTTCGAATACGGGGATATGCGTTTCGAATCGCAACTCGGAGCCGTTCCGCAGATATTCGAGAAAAACGAATTTGGCACTCGGCCAAATCCCTAAAATAGGGGAAACCCGTGAAAGAAAGTGCAAAACGTAGGGAAATGTAGGGAAAAAATCAGTTTTTAATTAATATCTCGGCTAATTAAAGTCGCACGAAGATGCCGATGGTCAGTCCGGCGAGCCACGGGAATTCCGCATCCAACGGTACCTTCCGCTAAGCTCTACACCCAGCCGTTCCCGAGGAGATGATGTTACAAACACACAAACAGACAGAGGCACACAGATTTTAATAGTATAGACTAGCGGGCAAGCGCCAGCTGAGCGGGCTGAAGCCCATTACTTCAGGGGATGGATGCCTTCGTGGTATTCGAAAGTTGGACCTAACTACCAGTGTACAGCGATTTTACATTTGCTGCGCCCGCTTTGTTAACGTATGCATGCAGAAGATACTGCATGCGGAAAACCACGAAAACACACATGCAGCCAGCCCGCTCGCCGGGATTAGAAAGTTGGACCGAACTACCAGTGTTCAGCGATTTTACCGCTCAGCTGCTTGTACGAAGTGTAATCGCGAAAATTTTCGGGTGTGATATTCCAACAGTATACTCGTTGTTAAAATTCCTTTATTTAAATTCTTTTTGGTAAACTCCAACTGCTGTCTATATATTTTATACTTAACATCTCTTTTGTAATTATGTTTCATAACAGTAAATATATACTGGCATTTAAATGCCTTTAAAATAGTAGAAAACATTTAAAAGCATTATGTTACAATTTTTTCATGCTCGGAAGTAATACTTTTAACTGCGAGCAAACCTTTGATCTTATTCGTAACTGTAACTGCTTTCGGCGGCGTTTGTTTACGTTTTTCAAGCGTGGGTTTTCGAGCTGATCAGTTTTCGTCAGTTATCTTTGTTTACCTTCTAAAAATGTTCTTCGAAGGGTCTTCTAAGACTCTTGATAATATTTTAGTCGTGAATTTGTTCTATTTTGATGATACTGGTAAATTTTTTTTTTTACTTATGCTATCATAATGCATACTATTAGCAAGTAGTATCATAAACCCAAAGCATCAGCGGTTCTAAAATAAAACTCGTGCATGTGTGAAGAATATTCATGGCAGATGGTCATTTGTAGATGCTCTTACCGCAGAAAAAAATTGCTGACACTTAAAATTTAGCGGATATGACAAATGATAAAAGTCCAGCGTGAAAATCAATCGTGAATACAACTGCGAGTGTAAAGGCAGCTGAGTTGAAAACAACTTTTCAATCTACATCAAATTCTAATCAAAATTTGATTGAAAAGTGTTCCTATATTTTAATGAACAGCGAAATGTTTGTTGCATAATGCTACAACAGTTCTTCAGATGTAATATGAAAGGGAATGTTTGGCTATTGAACTCGTTTGCAAATTGTGTAAGAAGGTGTTAATTTTAAAAATTCAAAAATTGTAAAACCAAAACTTGCAGATTATAAAATTGCTGGTAAATAACAGAATGTTAAATAATAATATGTGCAATGCTATGGAAATTCTAAGAACAGATAACAATTATCAAAATATTTTGAATAATTAGGCAACGACCACAGGAAGTGTCATTTTTACTTCCGTGTGTAATGTAGTGGTGTAGCGTATTCAGCTACGGCAAAGCACTCGAGTGCAATCTGCCTAAGGGGAGGGATGCCTTCTTGTCGGCTTTTTAAAGGAAAGTGGCATGGGGAAAATAACAAAAACACCCATGCAGCCACCCCATTCACTGGGATTCGAATGTTGGGTGTTTGTAAAAGACGCAACTTTGTGGAAGAAACTCATTTGCTCATTACAGTCCTATCCCTCGAGTATATCAAATATCATGTGAATCATGCCCATGTCTTGCATCTGCTGCACACCTTGTTCCATCATTGTGTGGATATAGCTCATATTGTGTCAATAGTGTTGTATGTGTCCAATATCCCCTGTATATACATTTGAAAATATATACGTACATACATATAAACCAAATTAGTTAGTCGCCTGTTTTTATCGCATTCAAAATAAATAAATAACAGAAAATAATTTTTAAAATCTACCGAGTAAGTATTGCAGATGGGTGGGCTGCACCCACTCAATTCTTTGCTGGTGTCTAAAATAGTTTCTGTGTGAAATTTGTGGAAATATTTTGTATTTAAATCAAAAACAGAAAAATAATTTTAAATCTATGATTAAAATTGTTTTTCTCACTTTCATTATTATTAACACGAAACCGAAGGGACTGAAGAATTTTTTCTATGATTAAAATTGTTTTTCTCACTTTCATTATTATTAACACGAAACCGAAGGGACTGAAGAATTTTTTCGTGTTAAAGGATAATGAAAAAAAAAAAAAAAAAAAAAAAAAACATATTTTCAACAAAATTAAGTTTATTAGAGTACATTTTATTTGCACAGATATGCATATAGGCATGTATTTAATAAAAAATCAATGAAACAAAATCATCCACAAGAACTGCATTATTCATTTCGTTTTCTTTGTCGGAATCTGCATCAATGATATTTTTTTAGCTTTGAACAAACTCCAAAATATCCTTGTCTCCAATTTTTTGGGGCTGTACACACATTATCATCAACTACTGCAACTGTTGTTCTTTGGATAACACAGTAGGGCTGCACACAGAAACTTTTCCAAACGTTTCATAAAATGTCAGTCGTGTGAACCCGTAAAATATTTTATTGTACCTATGTCTATAAAAGACACAACTTTGGGAAAGACATTACAGGCCTATCCCTTGAGTATATTAAATATCATGCAAAACAAAATATTTTATATGAATGAAATCAGTTATTGCGTCAATAGTTCAAAGAAAAACAGAAAATAATTTTTAAAATCTACCGAGTAAGTACGCCAGATGGGCGAGATACAATCCGTATTTATCTGAAAAGAAATAATAATAATAATAATAATTTCTTAGTTATAAGTTTATATTAAACACAAAACCTTGAACAGAAAAAAAAAATGTAAACAGAAAAAATTGGTGGGCATTTGACGGCATAAACTGCCTGACACCTGGGGTCTCCTCTGCAACCTCATCGACCAGGGGGTTATTTTTTCTCCCAGGTATCAGCCCCTTCCCTGTTCTGCTGTTACAGAATCATAGACAAAATTGCATCACTATATATAAATATGTATATATATATATATATATATTGATGCAATTGTATATACATATATACACACACGCACAATTAAGATATATATATATATTTGTATGTGTTTACAAAAATGCAAGCAATGAATAAGAAAAATTATTTACAAAAATTTACATGTTCTATGTACACCTGAAAAGAAAAACATTTTAATTTGAATGAAATCATTTCTATATACACCTGAAAAAAAGTATTTACAAGTTCTATGTACATCTGAAAAGAAATGTATAAAAACATTTTAATTTGAATCAAATCATTTCTATATACACCTGAAAAAGAAATATTTTTATGTGATTGAAATCAGTTCCATAAATACCTATAAAAGAAAAATACATAAAATGTTTTAAAATTAATGAACGCAATTGTATGTAGACCTGAAAAGGAAAATTTATAAAAAATATTTACAACATTGAAAAAATAATACAGCTTCCGATTGCCTAACTACTACAAATTCCACTTTGAAACAACAGACATAAAAGCCGACTAATGCATAATTCTCAAACTGTTTCAGCTTCATCTTGACTTGCTTCAATTTATCCCAGTCATCCAAAAACCTCAAATCTTTTTCATTTTTTGCTTTGGCTTGATTAACTTCATTTTGTGTTGCAAAAATCTCACTGTTTCAATGTCTCGAGTAACTTTTTTACTGCAGAACCTCCCTGTAAACAATATTTCTTGTGAATACTTTAGAACATGCGGGCATCAAACGGCCTTGCTTCTTGGTGTCTTTCACTAAAACACGAACATTCCTCATAGACGAACATCTTGAAAAAGCTACGTAAAGCATTCCATGACTGAAAACTGGTTGCGGTAAATAAATCCCAACTTTCTTAAGTGTCTGTCCCTGTGACTTATTAATAGTCATACAAAATGCAAGCCTGATGGGAAACTGTCTTCGCTTGAGCTGAAAGGGGAGGTTTGAATCTGATGGTGAAAGTTCAACACGTGGAATGAAAACTCTCGATCCAGCATTCTGTCCAGAGATGACTTCACAATGTAAAACGTTTGGCATAATTCTCTTCACAATGAGCCTTGTTCCGTTGCAGAGTCCAACCGATGGATGTAGATTTCGTAGAAGCATAACTATAACTCCAACTTTCAAATTCAGACGATGAGGTGGCATTCCAGAAGGCGTCAGGCTGTGGATGAAATCCAGCTGATACGTTTCTTGTTCTTCTTCGTCATCGCAAATAACCGAGTCTGCACTGTAGTGCGTGAAAACTTGACCTGGAAACGTGGAAAGAATTTCTTCATTAAGCTTCAGAGCTTCCTCGTTCTTTGGACATAAATTCGCTTTACTGGCCAAGTCTTGTAAGTCGAATTCATTACCGCAGCCAAACATTTCTTCTACTATCGATCTGTTGACCACACACAAAGATGGAATTTCGATAATGTCTTCGTCCAAGCCACTGTCATTTTTAAGACGACCGTCTCCCAACTGCAGAAGCCATTCTGAAAATTCTTGTTCTTCCGGATTCAATCGCATATTGGTGGAAAGCGTGCATTGTTTGAAATGTGGCCACAAAAAGGAGTTCCTGAGGCAGCTCTCGATCGCAGAAGTTCGGTTTCCATGTGCGACAACAGGTAATGTTTGTCTCCAGTCACCTCCTAAAGCTAAGGTTTTACCGCCAAAAGGAACATCCAGTCCGGTCAAGTCTCTCAGCAATCTGTCGACAGCTTCCAAAGCGTAATGAGGCGTCATGGTGCATTCATCCCATATGAAAAGTTTCGCAGTCTTCAAGTACCTTCCTTCAGCGCTATCTTGTCTCACACGGCACGAAGAATTTTCCAGAAGTGGAACGGGCAACTTGAAAGTAGAGTGTACAGTTCTTCCACCGGTCAACAGCACAGCAGCAATGCCTGTCCACGCAACGGGAATGGCAACGTGGCCCATTCCTCGAACAGCATGAAGGATCGTCCTAGAAAGGAAAGTTTTTCCAGCTCCGGCAAACGCATTAACACAAAATGTCTTCGGTGTGTTAGGATTCTCATCTCGTACAGCTTCCAAAACCAAGTCGTAAACTAATTTCTGTTCAGGATTCAACATCCCGTTCAACACTTCGGCTTGTTCGTTTTCATACTGGACATCGAACTGCGGGACTTCGAGAGAAACAGCATCAGTCAATGTTGGTTGCGGGAGACCAAGAGAACATAGCGAAACATTGTGCACTTCTAACTGGTCTTCTATACTTCTCAGTGCAAGGCTGAAACTGTCTTCTAAGGAGTAAGATCTCGCAAAATCTTCAGAAAGGGACTCTTTGAATTCATTCCACAAAGCGACGGGTTCCGCAGGGTTGCAGAAAACACAGATGAAGCAAAAAAGCTGTCTTAGCTGCGGTGGCATTTGAAAAGCTGATGCTTCTGCCAGAGTATTTTCCCATTCTTCGTCGTCTTGCAGCAGATGCCTTGCACGGCAGGCTTCCTTGAACGTTGAATACTCCACACCTTCGTAAGTTCTTAAGTCGGCAAAACTCTTCGCTCCTTTAACGTGACACAGCAGCAACCTCAGATGGAAACGCTCAACATCTTTCGGGCTAACAGAATACATTCTTGAAATGATGTAATCTCCAAGTCTAACTCGTGTCTGCCAGGCATGATTCCTCCAGGTGAAATGTTTAGGAATTTCGGCATACAGGTAACCATTCGCTTCGGGAACTGTCCTGTTCAGTTCAAACCATCCGGTGAGCATGGTATTTTTCTCGGCAGCTCTCTGGAAAGCATTCCTTTCTTCGGATTCGGCAAAATAGACGGGCTGCAGGTTTTCCAAATGAACCGGTAGTCGTACGATGGAGTGCGACTTAGAATGCATTCTTTTTTCAAACAGCCTCCACGCTGCTTCAGGGGCAGACACGTATCTTGCATTTAAGAAGCATTTGATCTCGTCCCACATTAAAGTTCTATCTCCAGATTCTTCCAGAACAACTTTAGCTGCATCATGACCCTTGTACACGTATTTGAACAAATACTTCACCGATTTTATGGAGCTGCATACTTCAACGTTTATGTGGGCGTTGTACTTTTTCGATAAATACGGATTGTAAGGAACGACCCATCTGTTATCGATGGCATGACCCTTGATCACGATAAAGTTTCCATCGTCCCTTCTTCTGTAGAGTGGGTAGCCATTCACGTTCTCTTTAGTTTCTGCCTGAAACGGTTTCGGAAATCCTTTCGAACATACACCATCACTCATGCAGGGAGAGTTTCTATTCAGTTCACCGCAGGGTCCGTGAATCATCGATGACTTCACAATGTTGTGTAGCTCCGGATGTCGAGTAGCATCTGGAAGTTCAGCACGCACCAGCGAGTCGATGCACTCTGCATCTCTTATTTTGTCTTCTTCCGCTAAAAACAACAAAAGGTGCATATGAGGCAATCCTCTCTTCTGAAATTCGATGACGTGTATATCTGCAATGGTCGCACCTAAGATGTGATTCTTTGTCAAATCTTGCATCAAAGCCGTTTTCTTCAGGTCAAATACCCTCGAAACGATGTCCGGGCGATCGTGAGCCTTCTGTCCTGGGAATAAGTTTTCTGTTTCTGTTTCCGGCCATTTAGGGTTGCACGTGAAAGTCAAAAACAGATCTGGTTTACCAAAGTCGCGCACAATGGCCATCGAGTCCTGATAGTTTTGCTGCATGCAGCGAGGGCTTCCTATAAACGTTGACGGAAGTATAACCGGTATTCCAGGGCGGACGCCCGTCTCTTGACCAACTCTGTAAATGTGATCGGCAAGACCCATGTAAGTTTCCACTCTCAGATTCGTCTGATGGCTCCGGAGGTACGCAATCCTGTTGCCTTCAACTTTTACGTATGCATCCACGAGATACTGCTGAAACAATTTCCGGCCATACAAAATCGGGTTGTAGCAATCTCGTCGTACGGACACCCTGTGACTGTAAAACTGTAACTCTGTGTATTGCTGTCCGACTCTGAATCCTTGCTCGCCGTGAGGAAAGAAAAGTACGTACGTCATGGGTTCCAAGTTGGGATTTAAGGTACTGATGTTGATGAGACCGCCACCTCTCGGATGGATCACGATGTCTCGGTTTCGATGGAGGAGCGCCGTCCGTACTCTTGAAGACGACTGCAACTTCATTTTCTTTCGGAGCATTGTAACGTCCCCTGTGCTCGCCTGCAGCAACACTTTCACCCTTGATGTACATGCGGATATCCGCAGCAGTTTCGGCACCTTGCTCTCGTACAGTTTCTTCTTCGAATTCCTTCAGCATCTTGTAGGCTTCCGCATATGGATTAACGTTCCTTAAAACTGTGTCCAACTGTCTCAGGAGTTCGGCGTTCAGGGCAACATTTCCAAATATGTTCATTCTCTGCCTGAGGGCTTGATCCGAATCTAAAATGTACAGCTGAGCATACTGTTCTTGACCGGGATGAGGCGGATGAAGGTGGCTCGTTCGATGATATATGGCACCGTGAATCCTGAAGCAGTAGGGACCCGAACCCGAAGGCATTTCTATATTGGCACCCAATGAAGCAAAACTGAGCAGGCAGTTGTAAGTACGTATGTTGGCAAAAAACTCTTCAGAAAACGGGTGGTTCCCATTCATTAAATTGTGCCATTCTTCTGGATATCTTCTTTCAGCTTCGACAGTTTTCCCATTGTTACAGCAGTGCATGTATCTTCCTCTTGCATTCCTTTCTCCCGTAAAGAACAATCCGTTGCAGAGATCGCAGGAAGCTTCCATTGAACCGGCGCTGTGTTGCTCAACATAAACTTCGAGTCCACATCTTCCTGCATTGTGAAGAGTGCTGCGTGAACGTTGTGCTGCATTCATGCGTAGCCTGTCTTCTCGTACGGACATTGTTTCTTCGGATAGGACTTGTCTGTGGCGTGCAGCGTCTCGCGTTCTTCGTGTAGCAGCGTCCTCTTCCGACTCTTCCGCTCGAACTTGACGATGACGATGAGAGTCCAGTCTGTGCCTCCTACTGGTTTCTTCTTCACTTTCTTGAGCACGCAAATTTTCTTGACATTGGGATTGCCTACTGAGTCTGCTAATGGTTTCTTGTTCCGTTTCTGCAGCACGTAAATTTTCTTGATGTTGAGCTTTCCTGCCGAGTCTCGTAGCGGTTTCTTCTTCCGTTTCTTGAGCGCGTAGGTTTGCTTGCCAACGCGCTTGCGTGCTCAGTCTCGCAGCAGTTTCTTCTTCATTTTCT
This sequence comes from Stegodyphus dumicola, assembly GCF_044657685.1. Taxonomy (NCBI): domain Eukaryota; kingdom Metazoa; phylum Arthropoda; class Arachnida; order Araneae; family Eresidae; genus Stegodyphus; species Stegodyphus dumicola. Next base: position 82,956,133 of record NC_140779.1, on the reverse strand, counting down.
GCAGCTCGCCGTAAACTCTGTGCTTCAGCTCTTCGTCTTCTTGATGCATCTCCTGTAATGCCTCTTTTCCGTTTCGGCATTTCAGTACGTTAAAAAAAGCACTACTAAAATATTAACTCGACTCAAAAAATTGACTACGCAGATGAAAGAAAAAAATTGCTCATTAAACCAATACTGCTGGAAAAAAAATTAATGCATTCTATATGTATACAACACAAATTTTAAAATAATCCTAGACTAAATGAAAAATTTTCCACTTAAGAGCAAATTAATTTTAAAAAATCAAAAATGTAAAACAAAAAATTCCCTGTTAAAAAATTGCTGGCAAATAAGAAATAATATGGGTAATATTATGAAAAATTCCAAGCACAGATAAAAATTATGAAAATATTTCTAATAATTAGGTCAATCTGAGAACAATGCACATAAACAGAAAATGAAAACTTAAACACAAAATAAATAAAAGGTATAAATACAAATATAAATTAGGAACTTCTGAAATCAATTCTGAAATTCAAATAACAAACCTAACAAAATAACAAATCTAATAAAATATAGAACATTCGATCGCCTTAAAACGATAATTGTTATCGCACACAGGAAAATGTCAAAAATATAAAATGTAAATGCAATTTATCGAGCAACAATAACAGAAATATAAAACACGAATGAATAGATCTTTAAAAAAATACAAAATAATACATTAAATATATAAAAAGAGTCACCAAGTTAATGTTCCGAAGAATTCTCAAGTTCTAAACTAACAGGAGCATATAAAAGTCTAAAATACTACTTTAAATTACTAAAACTACAAATATAAATGCAAAAAACAATCAAATATCCTGTAAAAAGAAATAAAGATTAAGTGCAATGAGTAATAATAAGAATATTTAGGAAATTTGAAATGCTGGAAAAAATTGCGACGGTCTCCTTCCAAATCCAAAATTCGTAAATAAATTTTTTGTTGCCAAACCAGGAAACTAAACTTTTTATTCTATTTGATCTGTTGCCAGACCGGGAAACAAAACTTTTTATTTTATCTATGACGTCATTTACTCGATTTATCAAGGGCATAAACCAATCTACATTCAACTAACGACAACTAAATGAAGAGAATGTTTCTATTTTTAGTTTTATTTTAGCTTTTCAGTTTATTCCTTTAAGTTATTTTAATTTTTTATTCTTAGTTTGTTAGTGGCGAACGGCCTTGGCGTTCCCATAGCATTTTTATCTCCGACGACTGCCGAGACTGTTGCCACGCGGAAGACTGAGTGCCGAAATTATTGTTTTCGCAGTTTTTAATTAATAACTCCGCGGATTATTGTCGTACGAAGATGGGACCGGTATCGATGGATTTGTTGATTTTTTTTCGAATCCGGAGATATGCGTTTCGAATTCCAACTCGGCGCCGTCCCCAAGTTATTCGAGAAAAACGAATTTGGCACTCGGCCAAATCCCTAAAACAGGGAAAACGGGTGAAAGAAAGTGCAAAACGTAGGGAAGCGTAGGGGAAAAAGCAGTTTTTAATTAATATCTCGGCTAATTAAAGTCGCACGAAGATGCCGATGGTCAATATGGCGAGCCACGGGAATTCTGAATCCAACGGTACCTTCCGCTAAGCTCTACACCCAGCCGTTCCGGAGAAGATGATGTTACAAACACACAAACAGACAGAGGCACACAGATTTTAATAGTATAGACTAGCGGGCAAGCCCGCCAGCTGAGCGGGCTGAAGCCCGCTTATCATTGTTCGTTTTTAAAAGATATCCTATGTTAAATTTGGCCGGTATTGAAAAGTTGAACCGAACAACCATTTTTTAGCGGCATTCCGCGGGCTTCCCCCGCTTTTTTCACCTATGCATCCAGAAGTTACCACATACACTATACATATGCGGAAAATCACGAAAACACCCATGCTTCCAGCCCCTTCGCGGGTATTCGAAATTTGGACCGAAATACCAGTGTTCAGCGCTTTTGGGCGGGAGCCCGCCCAAAACAGTGTTCACGTGTGCATGCAAAAGATACTGCGTACACCGTACACATGCGTAAAATCACGAAAACACCCCTCCAGCCAGCCCGCTGCCGATTCGAAAGTTGGACCGAAATACAATTTTTCAGCGATTTTGCGCGTGCTGTGCCCGCTTTATTCACGTATGCATGCTGAAGATGGTGCATAAACGATACACATGCGTAAAATCACGAAAACAAACATGGAGCCTGCCTGTTCGCCGGTATTCGAAAGTTGGACCGAATTACCAGTGTTATGTGGCTTTGCGCGGGCTCTGCCCACTTTATTCACATATACACCCAGAAGATACTCCATACACTATACACATGCGTAATATCACGAAAACACCCATGGAGCCTGCCAGTTCGTCGGGATTCGAAATTACCGCATTACCAGAACCGCATTACCAGTATTCTGTGCCCGCTTTATTCACGTATGCATCCATGAGATACTTTATAAACGATACACATGCGAACAATCACGAAAACACCCATGCAGCCAGCCCGCTCGCCGAGATTCGAAAGTTTGAGCGAACTACCAGTGTTCAGCGGTTTTACCCGGTATCCGCGCGCTGTATTCACGTATGCATCCAAATTTTATATACAGTACCCCGGAATTCGAAAGTAGGACCGAAATACCAGTGTTCAGCGATTTTGTGGAGCGGGCTGCGCCCGCTTTATACACATAAGCATGGAGAGGATACTGCATAAACGATACACATGACTTAAAGTAAGAAAACACCCGGGGAGCCAGCTCGTTCGCCGACACCGAAAGTTGGATCGAACTACCAGCGTTAAGAGGTTTTGAGCAGGCTGCGCCCATTTTTATCACATATGCATCCAGAAATCACTTTATACACTATACACATGCGGAAAATCAGGAAAACACCCATGCAGCCAGCCCGCTCGCAGAGATTCGAATGTTTGACCGAACTACCAGTGTTCAGCGGTTTTACCCGGTATCCGCGCGCTGTATTCACGTATGCGACCAAATTTTATGTACAGTACTCCGGAATTCGAAAGTTGGACCGAACTACCAGTGTTCTGTAGTTTTGCGCGGGCTGCTCCCGCTTTATTCAAGTATGCATGCAGAAGATACCGCATACACGTTACACATGCGAAAAATCCCGAAAACACACATTGAGCCAACACGGTCGCTTGGATTCGAAAGTTGGACCGAACTACCAGTAATCAGAGGTTTTGAGCGAATTTCGGCCGCTTTATTCACTTATGCATCCAGAAGATGCTGCGTACACGAGGCACATGCGTAAAATCACGCAAACACCCATGGACCCAGCCCGTTCGCCGGGATTCGAAATTAGGACCGAACTACCAGAGTTCAGCTTTATTCATTTATGCATCCAGAAGACACTGCATACACAACAGATATGCGTAAAATCACAAAAAACATGAGTGTAGCCTGCCTGCTCACCGGGATTTGAAAGTTACCGTATACCATCTCAAAGGAGCAAAGAAAAATCTTTAATCTAAAAAAAAAAAAAAAGTGTGAATTTAATTTTTATTGGTGCGAACTTATTTACAATATCATTTGCATTAAAAGATAATATCTAAATTAAGTGCACGTATCTAATAACATAAAAAAATATATTATTCCAAAAAATCAAATTTATTATTAAAAAAATAACAACATATTTTTAAAAAATAGCTTTTTCAGATTTTTTAATTAATATCCCAGCTGATTAAAGTTGTACAACTTCAAGAACGTCATCATTTAAATTTAATGTAATATAATAACTTTTATTCAATATCAATAAAAGAATTAACGTGACAATCATCCTAACCTGAAATTAAAAAAAAATTGTGAAAAGCAGCTGTTTATTTAAAATGCCTACATTAACGAAATAATTTTAAAATACAGTTAGGTAACATGCAATCGCGTGCTTTATTCAACTTTAGAATATAACCTTGATTTGTATCTGCGGCGATTCAAGAAACTGTTGCAATCGGAAAAATGAGCCCGAAAATTAGCGTTTTCACAGTTTTTAATTAATATCTCAGCTGATTAACGTCCTACGAAGATGAGAGTGATATCATTGGATTCGTAGAATTTTTTGGAATCCGCAGACACCTGCCTCGAATTCCAACTCAGCGCGGTTCCCTAGATATTTGGAAAAAGATGAAATTGACACGTGACCTTTTGCAGCATAAATCTCCAGCGGAAGCAATTCCCCTCCCCCGGCGCTTCCGAAAAAGCAATTTTAACTCAGCTAATTCCGAGACAGTTGCCACTCCGAAAAATGAAATAATGCTTTCGCAGTTTTTAATTAATAACTCCGCCGATTATTGTCGCACGAAGATGAGGCCGGTATCGATGGATTTGTTGATTTTTTTCGAATACGGTGATATGCGTTTCGAATTCCAACTCCTCTCCGTTCCCGAGATATTCCAGAAAAACGAATTTGGCACTCAGCCAAATCCCTAAAATAGGGGAAACCCGTGAAAGAAAGTGCAAAACGTAGGGAAACGTAGGGGAAAAAGCAGTTTTTAATTAATATCTCGGCTAATTAAGGTCGCACGAAGATGCCGATGGTCAATATGGCGAGCCACGGGAATTCCGAATCCAACGGTACCTTCCGCTAAGTTTTGCACCCAGCCGTTCCCGAGGAGATGATGTTACAAACACACAAACACACAGACAGACGCGCACAGATTTTAATAGTATAGACTAGCGGGCAAGCCCGCCAGCTGAGCGGGCTGAAGCCCATTACTTCAGGGGATGGATGCCTTCGTGGTATTCGAAAGTTGGACCTAACTACCAGTGTACAGCGATTTTACATTTGCTGCGCCCGCTTTGTTAACGTATGCATGCAGAAGATACTGCATGCGGAAAACCACGAAAACACACATGCAGCCAGCCCGCTCGCCGGGATTAGAAAGTTGGACCGAACTACCAGTGTTCAGCGATTTTACCGCTCAGCTGCTTGTACGAAGTGTAATCGCGAAAATTTTCGGGTGTGATATTCCAACAGTATACTCGTTGTTAAAATTCCTTTATTTAAATTCTTTTTGGTAAACTCCAACTGCTGTCTATATATTTTATACTTAACATCTCTTTTGTAATTATGTTTCATAACAGTAAATATATACTGGCATTTAAATGCCTTTAAAATAGTAGAAAACATTTAAAAGCATTATGTTACAATTTTTTCATGCTCGGAAGTAATACTTTTAACTGCGAGCAAACCTTTGATCTTAGTCGTAACTGTAACTGCTTTCGGCGGCGTTTGTTTACATTTTTCAAGCGTGGGTTTTCGAGCTGATCAGTTTTCGTCAGTTATCTTTGTTTACCTTCTAAAAATGTTCTTCGAAGGGTCTTCTAAGACTCTTGATAATATTTTAGTCGTGAATTTGTTCTATTTTGATTATACTGGTAATTTTTTTTTTTACTTATGCTATCATAATGCATACTATTAGCAAGTAGTATCATAAACCCAAAGCATCAGCGGTTCTAAAATAAAACTCGTGCATGTGTGAAGAATATTCATGGCAGATGGTCATTTGTAGATGCTGTTACCGCAGAAAAAATTGCTGACACTTAAAATTTAGCGGATATGACAAATGATAAAAGTCCAGCGTGAAAATCAATTGTGAATACAACTGCGAGTGTAAAGGCAGCTGAGTTGAAAACAACTTTTCAATCTACATCAAATTCTAATCAAAATTTGATTGAAAAGTGTTCCTATATTTTAATGAACAGCGAAATGTTTGTTGCATAATGCTACAACAGTTCTTCAGATGTAATATGAAAGGGAATGTTTGGCTATTGAACTCGTTTGCAAATTGTGTAAGAAGGTGTTAATTTTAAAAAATCAAAAATTGTAAAACCAAAACTTGCAGATTATAAAATTGCTGGTAAATAACAGAATGTTAAATAATAATATGTGCAATGCTATGGAAATTCTAAGAACAGATAACAATTATCAAAATATTTTGAATAATTAGGCAACGACCACAGGAAGTGTCATTTTTACTTCCGTGTGTAATGTAGTGGTGTAGCGTATTCAGCTACGGCAAAGCACTCGAGTGCAATCTGCCTAAGGGGAGGGATGCCTTCTTGTCGGCTTTTTAAAGGAAAGTGGCATGGGGAAAATAACAAAAACACCCATGCAGCCACCCCATTCACTGGGATTCGAATGTTGGGTGTTTGTAAAAGACGCAACTTTGTAGAACAAACTCATTTGCTCATTACAGTCCTATCCCTCGAGTATATCAAATATCATGTGAATCATGCCCATGTCTTGCATCTGCTGCACACCTTGTTCCATCATTGTGTGGATATAGCTCATATTGTGTCAATAGTGTTGTATGTGTCCAATATCCCCTGTATATACATTTGAAAATATATATGTACATACATATAAACCAAATTAGTTAGTCGCCTGTTTTTATCGCATTCAAAATAAATAAATAACAGAAAATAATTTTTAAAATCTACCGAGTAAGTATTGCAGATGGGTGGGCTGCACCCACTCAATTCCTTGCTGGTGTCTAAAATAGTTTCTGTGTGAAATTTGTGGAAATATTTTGTATTTAAATCAAAAACTGAAAAATAATTTTAAATCTATGATTAAAATTGTTTTTCTCACTTTCATTATTATTAACGCGAAACCGAAGGGACTGAAGAATTTTTTCGTGTTAAAGGATAATGAAAAAAAAAAAAAAAACATATTTTCAACAAAATTAAGTTTATTAGAGTACATTTTATTTGCACAGATATGCATATAGGCATGTATTTAATAAAAAATCAATGAAACAAAATCATCCACAAGAACTGCATTATTCATTTCGTTTTCTTTGTCGGAATCTGCATCAATGATATTTTTTTAGCTTTGAACAAACTCCAAAATATCCTTGTCTCCAATTATTTGGGGCTGTACACACATTATCATCAACTACTGCAACTGTTGTTCTTTGGATAACACAGTAGGGCAGCACACAGAAACTTTTCCAAACGTTTCATAAAATGTCAGTCGTGTGAACCCGTAAAATATTTTACTGTACCTATGTCTATAAAAGACACAACTTTGGGAAAGACATTACAGGCCTATCCCTTGAGTATATTAAATATCATGCAAAACAAAATATTTTATATGAATGAAATCAGTTATTGCGTCAATAGTTCAAAGAAAAACAGAAAATAATTTTTAAAATCTACCGAGTAAGTACGCCAGATGGGCGAGCTACAATCCGTATTTATCTGAAAAGAAATAATAATAATAATAATAATTTCTTAGTTATAAGTTTATATTAAAAACAAAAACTTGAACAGAAAAAAAAATGTAAACAGAAAAAATTGGTGGGATTTTGACGGCATAAACTGCCTGACACCTGGGGTCTCCTCTGCAACCTCATCGACCAGGGGGTTATTTTTTCTCCCAGGTATCAGCCCCTTCCCTGGTCTGCTGTTACAGAATCATAGACAAAATTGCATCACTATATATAAATATGTATATATATATATATATATATATATATATATATATATATTGATGCAATTGTATATACATATATACACACACGCACAATTAAGATATATATATATTTGTATGTGTTTACAAAAATGCAAGCAATGAATAAGAAAAATTATTTACAAAAATTTACATGTTCTATGTACACCTGAAAAGAAAAACATTTTAATTTGAATGAAATCATTTCTATATACACCTGAAAAAAAGTATTTACAAGTTCTATGTACATCTGAAAAGAAATGTATAAAAACATTTTAATTTGAATCAAATCATTTCTATATACACCTGAAAAAGAAATATTTTTATGTGATTGAAATCAGTTCCATAAATACCTATAAAAGAAAAATACATAAAATGTTTTAAAATTAATGAACGCAATTGTATGTAGACCTGAAAAGGAAAATTTATAAAAAATATTTACAACATTGAAAAAATAATACAGCTTCCGATTGCCTAACTACTACAAATTCCACTTTGAAACAACAGACATAAAAGCCGACTAATGCATAATTCTCAAACTGTTTCAGCTTCATCTTGACTTGCTTCAATTTATCCCAGTCATCCAAAAACCTCAAATCTTTTTCATTTTTTGCTTTGGCTTGATTAACTTCATTTTGTGTTGCAAAAATCTCACTGTTTCAATGTCTCGAGTAACTTTTTTACTGCAGAACCTCCCTGTAAACAATATTTCTTGTGAATACTTTAGAACATGCGGGCATCAAACGGCCTTGCTTCTTGGTGTCTTTCACTAAAACACGAACATTCCTCATAGACGAACATCTTGAAAAAGCTACGTAAAGCATTCCATGACTGAAAACTGGTTGCGGTAAATAAATCCCAACTTTCTTAAGTGTCTGTCCCTGTGACTTATTAATAGTCATACAAAATGCAAGCCTGATGGGAAACTGTCTTCGCTTGAGCTGAAAGGGGAGGTTTGAATCTGATGGTGAAAGTTCAACACGTGGAATGAAAACTCTCGATCCAGCATTCTGTCCAGAGATGACTTCACAATGTAAAACGTTTGGCATAATTCTCTTCACAATGAGCCTTGTTCCGTTGCAGAGTCCAACCGATGGATGTAGATTTCGTAGAAGCATAACTATAACTCCAACTTTCAAATTCAGACGATGAGGTGGCATTCCAGAAGGCGTCAGGCTGTGGATGAAATCCAGCTGATACGTTTCTTGTTCTTCTTCGTCATCGCAAATAACCGAGTCTGCACTGTAGTGCGTGAAAACTTGACCTGGAAACGTGGAAAGAATTTCTTCATTAAGCTTCAGAGCTTCCTCGTTCTTTGGACATAAAATCGCTTTACTGGCCAAGTCTTGTAAGTCGAATTCATTACCGCAGCCAAACATTTCTTCTACTATCGATCTGTTGACCACACACAAAGATGGAATTTCGATAATGTCTTCGTCCAAGCCACTGTCATTTTTAAGACGACCGTCTCCCAACTGCAGAAGCCATTCTGAAAATTCTTGTTCTTCCGGATTCAATCGCATATTGGTGGAAAGCGTGCATTGTTTGAAATGTGGCCACAAAAAGGAGTTCCTGAGGCAGCTCTCGATCGCAGAAGTTCGGTTTCCATGTGCGACAACAGGTAATGTTTGTCTCCAGTCACCTCCTAAAACTAAGGTTTTACCGCCAAAAGGAACATCCAGTCCGGTCAAGTCTCTCAGCAATCTGTCGACAGCTTCCAAAGCGTAATGAGGCGTCATGGTGCATTCATCCCATATGAAAAGTTTCGCAGTCTTCAAGTACCTTCCTTCAGCGCTATCTTGTCTCACACGGCACGAAGAATTTTCCAGAAGTGGAACGGGCAACTTGAAAGTAGAGTGTACAGTTCTTCCACCGGTCAACAGCACAGCAGCAATGCCTGTCCACGCAACGGGAATGGCAACGTGGCCCATTCCTCGAACAGCATGAAGGATCGTCCTAGAAAGGAAAGTTTTTCCAGCTCCGGCAAACGCATTAACACAAAATGTCTTCGGTGTGTTAGGATTCTCATCTCGTACAGCTTCCAAAACCAAGTCGTAAACTAATTTCTGTTCAGGATTCAACATCCCGTTCAACACTTCGGCTTGTTCGTTTTCATACTGGACATCGAACTGCGGGACTTCGAGAGAAACAGCATCAGTCAATGTTGGTTGCGGGAGACCAAGAGAACATAGCGAAACATTGTGCATTTCTAACTGGTCTTCTATACTTCTCAGTGCAAGGCTGAAACTGTCTTCTAAGGAGTAAGATCTCGCAAAATCTTCAGAAAGGGACTCTTTGAATTCATTCCACAAAGCGACGGGTTCCGCAGGGTTGCAGAAAACACAGATGAAGCAAAAAAGCTGTCTTAGCTGCGGTGGCATTTGAAAAGCTGATGCTTCTGCCAGAGTATTTTCCCATTCTTCGTCGTCTTGCAGCAGATGCCTTGCACGGCAGGCTTCCTTGAACGTTGAATACTCCACACCTTCGTAAGTTCTTAAGTCGGCAAAACTCTTCGCTCCTTTAACGTGACACAGCAGCAACCTCAGATGGAAACGCTCAACATCTTTCGGGCTAACAGAATACATTCTTGAAATGATGTAATCTTCAAGTCTAACTCGTGTCTGCCAGGCATGATTCCTCCAGGTGAAATGTTTAGGAATTTCGGCATACAGGTAACCATTCGCTTCGGGAACTGTCCTGTTCAGTTCAAACCATCCGGTGAGCATGGTATTTTTCTCGGCAGCTCTCTGGAAAGCATTCCTTTCTTCGGATTCGGCAAAATAGACGGGCTGCAGGTTTTCCAAATGAACCGGTAGTCGTATGATGGAGTGCGACTTAGAATGCATTCTTTTTTCAAACAGCCTCCACGCTGCTTCAGGGGCAGACACGTATCTTGCATTTAAGAAGCATTTGATCTCGTCCCACATTAAAGTTCTATCTCCAGATTCTTCCAGAACAACTTTAGCTGCATCATGACCCTTGTACACGTATTTGAACAAATACTTCACCGATTTTATGGAGCTGCATACTTCAACGTTTATGTGGGCGTTGTACGTTTTCGATAAATACGGATTGTAAGGAACGACCCATCTGTTATCGATGGCATGACCCTTGATCACGATAAAGTTTCCATCGTCCCTTCTTCTGTAGAGTGGGTAGCCATTCACGTTCTCTTTAGTTTCTGCCTGAAACGGTTTCGGAAATCCTTTCGAACATACACCATCACTCATGCAGGGAGAGTTTCTATTCAGTTCACCGCAGGGTCCGTGAATCATCGATGACTTCACAATGTTGTGTAGCTCCGGATGTCGAGTAGCATCTGGAAGTTCAGCACACACCAGCGAGTCGATGCACTCTGCATCTCTTATTTTGTCTTCTTCCGCTAAAAACAACAAAAGGTGCATATGAGGCAATCCTCTCTTCTGAAATTCGATGACGTGTATATCTGCAATGGTCGCACCTAAGATGTGATTCTTTGTCAAATCTTGCATCAAAGCCGTTTTCTTCAGGTCAAATACCCTCGAAACGATGTCCGGGCGATCGTGAGCCTTCTGTCCTGGGAATAAGTTTTCTGTTTCCGGCCATTTAGGGTTGCACGTGAAAGTCAGAAACAGATCCGGTTTACCAAAGTCGCGCACAATGGCCATCGAGTCCTGATAGTTTTGCTGCATGCAGCGAGGGCTTCCTATAAACGTTGACGGAAGTATAACCGGTATTCCAGGGCGGACGCCCGTCTCTTGACCAACTCTGTAAATGTGATCGGCAAGACCCATGTAAGTTTCCACTCTCAGATTCGTCTGATGGCTCCGAAGGTACGCAATCCTGTTGCCTTCAACTTTTACGTATGCATCCACGAGATACTGCTGAAACAATTTCCGGCCATACAAAATCGGGTAGTAGCAATCTCGTCGTACGGACACCCTGTGACTGTAAAACTGTAACTCTGTGTATTGCTGTCCGACTCTGAATCCTTGCTCGCCGTGAGGAAAGAAAAGTACGTACGTCATGGGTTCCAAGTTGGGATTTAAGGTACTGATGTTGATGAGACCGCCACCTCTCGGATGGATCACGATGTCTCGGTTCGATGGAGGAGCGCCGTCCGTACTCTTGAAGACGACTGCAACTTCATTTTCTTTCGGAGCATTGTAACGTCCCCTGTGCTCGCCTGCAGCAACACTTTCACCCTTGATGTACATGCGGATATCCGCAGCAGTTTCGGCACCTTGCTCTCGTACAGTTTCTTCTTCGAATTCCTTCAGCATCTTGTAGGCTTCCGCATATGGATTAACGTTCCTTAAAACTGTGTCCAACTGTCTCAGGAGTTCGGCGTTCAGGGCAACATTTCCAAATATGTTCATTCTCTGCCTGAGGGCTTGATCCGAATCTAAAATGTACAGCTGAGCATACTGTTCTTGACCGGGATGAGGCGGATGAAGGTGGCTCGTTCGATGATATATGGCACCGTGAATCCTGAAGCAGTAGGGACCCGAACCCGAAGGCATTTCTATATTGGCACCCAATGAAGCAAAACTGAGCAGGCAGTTGTAAGTACGTATGTTGGCAAAAAACTCTTCAGAAAACGGGTGGTTCCCATTCATTAAATTGTGCCATTCTTCTGGATATCTTCTTTCAGCTTCGACAATTTTCCCATTGTTAGAGCAGTGCATGTATCTTCCTCTTGCATTCCTTTCTCCCGTAAAGAACAATCCGTTGCAGAGATCGCAGGAAGCTTCCATTGAACCGGCGCTGTGTTGCTCAACATAAACTTCGAGTCCACATCTTCCTGCATTGTGAAGAGTGCTGCGTGAACGTTGTGCTGCATTCATGCGTAGCCTGTCTTCTCGTACGGACATTGTTTCTTCGGATAGGACTTGTCTGTGGCGTGCAGCGTCTCGCGTTCTTCGTGTAGCAGCGTCCTCTTCCGACTCTTCCGCTCGAACTTGACGATGACGATGAGAGTCCAGTCTGTGCCTCCTACTGGTTTCTTCTTCACTTTCTTGAGCACGCAAATTTTCTTGACATTGGGATTGCCTGCTGAGTCTCCTAATGGTTTCTTGTTCCGTTTCTGCAGCACGTAAATTTTCTTGATGTTGAGCTTTCCTGCCGAGTCTCGTAGCGGTTTCTTCTTCCGTTTCTTGAGCGCGTGGGTTTGCTTGCCGACGCGCTTGCGTGCTCAGTCTCGCAGCAGTTTCTTCTTCATTTTCTGCAGCTCGCCGTAAACTCTGTGCTTCAGCTCTTCGTCTTCTTGATGCATCTCCTGTAATGCCTCTTTTCCGTTTCGGCATTTCAGTACGTTAAAAAAAGCACTACTAAAATATTAACTCGACTCAAAAAATTGACTACGCAGATGAAAGAAAAAAATTGCTCATTAAACCAATACTGCTGGAAAAAAAATTAATGCATTCTATATGTATACAACACAAATTTTAAAATAATCCTAGACTAAATGAAAAATTTTCCACTTAAGAGCAAATTAATTTTAAAAAATCAAAAATGTAAAACAAAAACTTCCCTGTTAAAAAATTGCTGGCAAATAAGAAATAATATGGGTAATATTATGAAAAATTCCAAGCACAGATAAAAATTATGAAAATATTTCTAATAATTAGGTCAATCTGAGAACAATGCACATAAACAGAAAATGAAAACGTAAACACAAAATAAATAAAAGGTATAAATACAAATATAAATTAGGAACTTCTGAAATCAATTCTGAAATTCAAATAACAAACCTAACAAAATAACAAATCTAATAAAATATAGAACATTCGATCGCCTTAAAACGATAATTGTTATCGCACACAGGAAAATGTCAAAAATATAAAATGTAAATGCAATTTATCGAGCAACAATAATAGAAATATAAAACACGAAAGAATAGATCTTTAAAAAAATACAAAATAATACATTAAATATATAAAAAGAGTCACCAAGTTAATGTTCCGAAGAATTCTCAAGTTCTAAACTAACAGGAGCATATAAAAGTCTAAAATACTACTTTAAATTACTAAAACTACAAATATAAATGCAAAAAACAATCAAATATCTTGTAAAAAGAAATAAAGATTAAGTGCAATGAGTAATAATAAGAATATTTACGAAATTTGAAATGCTGGAAAAAATTGCGACGGTCTCCTTCCAAATCCAAAATTCGTAAATAAATTTTTTGTTGCCAAAGCAGGAAACTAAACTTTTGATTCTATTTGATCTGTTGCCAGACCGGGAAACAAAACTTTTTATTTTATCTATGACGTCATTTACTCGACTTATCAAGGGCATAAACCAATCTACATTCAACTAACGACAACTAAATGAAGAGAATGTTTCTATTTTTAGTTTTATTTTAGCTTTTCAGTTTATTCCTTTAAGTTATTTTAATTTTTTATTCTTAGTTTGTTAGTGGCGAACGGCCTTGGCGTTCCCATAGCATTTTTATCTCCGACGACTGCCGAGACTGTTGCCACGCGGAAGACTGAGTGCCGAAATTATTGTTTTCGCAGTTTTTAATTAATAACTCCGCGGATTATTGTCGTACGAAGATGGGACCGGTATCGATGGATTTGTTGATTTTTTTTCGAATCCGGAGATATGCGTTTCGAATTCCAACTCGGCGCCGTTCCCAAGTTATTCGAGAAAAACGAATTTGGCACTCGGACAAATCCCTAAAACAGGGAAAACGGGTGAAAGAAAGTGCAAAACGTAGGGAAGCGTAGGGGAAAAAGCAGTTTTTAATTAATATCCCGGCTAATTAAAGTCGCACGAAGATGCCGATGGTCAATATGGCGAGCCACGGGAATTCTGAATCCAACGGTACCTTCCGCTAGGCTCTACACCCAGCCGTTCCGGAGATTACAAACACACAAACAGACAGAGGCACACAGATTTTAATAGTATAGACTAGCGGGCAAGCCCGCCAGCTGAGCGGGCTGAAGCTCGCTTATCATTGTTCGTTTTTAAAAGATATCCTATGTTAAATTTGGCCGGTATTGAAAAGTTGAACCGAACTACCATTTTTTAGCGGCATTCCGCGGGCTTCCCCCGCTTTTTTCACCTATGCATCCAGAAGTTACCGCATACACTATACATATGCGGAAAATCACGAAAACACCCATGCTTCCAGCCCTTTCGCGGGTATTCGAAATTTGGATCGAAATACCAGTGTTCAGCGCTTTTGGGCGGGAGCCCGCCCAAAACAGTGTTCACGTGTGCATGCAAAAGATACTGCGTACACCGTACACATGCGTAAAATCACGAAAACACCCCTCCAGCCAGCCCGCTGCCGATTCGAAAGTTGGACCGAAATACAATTTTTCAGCGATTTTGCGCGTGCTGTGCCCGCTTTATTCACGTATGCATGCTGAAAATGGTGCATAAACGATACACATGCGTAAAATCACGAAAACAAACATGGAGCCTGCCTGTTTGCCGGTATTCGAAAGATGGACCGAATTACCAGTGTTATGTGGCTTTGCGTGGGCTCTGCCCGCTTTATTCACATATACACCCAGAAGATACTCCATACACTATACACATGCGTAAAATCACGAAAACACCCATGGAGCCAGCCAGTTCGTCGGGATTCGAAATTACCGCATTACCAGAACCGCATTACCAGTATTCTGTGCCCGCTTTATTCACGTATGCATCCATGAGATACTTTATAAACGATACACATGCGAACAATCACGAAAACACCCATGCAGCCAGCCCGCTCGCCGAGATTCGAAAGTTTGAGCGAACTACCAGTGTTCAGCGGTATTACCCGGTATCCGCGCGCTGTATTCACGTATGCATCCAAATTTTATATACAGTACCCCGGAATTCGAAAGTAGGACCGAAATACCAGTGTTCAGCGATTTTGTGGAGCGGGCTGCGCCCGCTTTATACACATAAGCATGGAGAGGATACTGCATAAACGATACACATGAGTTAAAGCAAGAAAACACCCGGGGAGCCAGCTCGTTCGCCGACACCGAAAGTTGGATCGAACTACCAGCGTTAAGAGGTTTTGAGCAGGCTGCGCCCACTTTTATCACATATGCATCCAGAAATCACTTTATACACAATACACATGCGGAAAATCAGGAAAACACCCATGCAGCCAGCCCGCTCGCAGAGATTCGAATGTTTGACCGAACTACCAGTGTTCAGCGGTTTTACCCGGTATCCGCGCGCTGTATTCACGTATGCGACCAAATTTTATGTACAGTACCCCGGAATTCGAAAGTTGGACCGAACTACCAGTGTTCTGTAGTTTTGCGCGGGCTGCTCCCGCTTTATTCAAGTATGCATGCAGAAGATACCGCATACACGTTACACATGCGAAAAATCCCGAAAACACACATTGAGCCAACACGGTCGCTTGGATTCGAAAGTTGGACCGAACTACCAGTAATCAGAGGTTTTGAGCGAATTTCGGCCGCTTTATTCACTTATGCATCCAGAAGATGCTGCGTACACGAGGCACATGCGTAAAATCACGCAAACACCCATGGACCCAGCCCGTTCGCCGGGATTCGAAATTAGGACCGAACTACCAGAGTTCAGCTTTATTCATTTGTGCATCCAGAAGACACTGCATACACAACAGATATGCGTAAAATCACAAAAAACATGAGTGTAGCCTGCCTGCTCACCGGGATTCGAAAGTTACCGTATACCATCTCAAAGGAGCAAAGAAAAATCTTTAATCTAAAAAAAAAAAAAAAAAAAGTGTGAATTTAATTTTTATTGGTGCGAACTTATTTACAATATCATTTGCATTAAAAGATAATATCTAAATTAAGTGCACGTATCTAATAACATAAAAAAATATATTATTCCAAAAAATCAAATTTATTATTAAAAAAATAACAACATATTTTTAAAAAATAGATTTTTCAGATTTTTTAATTAATATCCCAGCTGATTAAAGTTGTACAACTTCAAGAACGTCATCATTTAAATTTAATGTAATATAATAACTTTTATTCAATATCAATAAAAGAATTAACGTGACAATCATCCTAACCTGAAATTAAAAAAAAATTGTGAAAAGCAGCTGTTTATTTAAAATGCCTACATTAACGAAATATTTTTAAAATACAGTTAGGTAACATGCAATCGCGTGCTTTATTCAACTTTAGAATATAACCTTGATTTGTATCTGCGGCGATTCAAGAAACTGTTGCAATCGGAAAAATGAGCCCGAAAATTAGCGTTTTCACAGTTTTTAATTAATATCTCAGCTGATGAACGTCCTACGAAGATGAGAATGGTATCGTTGGATTCGTAGAATTTTTTGGAATCCGCAGACACCTGCCTCGAATTCCAACTCAGCGCCGTTCCATAGATATTTAAGAAAAAAGAAATTGACACGTGACTTTTCGCCAGCACAAATCTCGAGCGGAAGCAATTGTCATCCCCCCGGCGCTTTCGAAAAAGCAATTTTATCTCAGCTAATTCCGAGACGGTTGCCACTCCGAAAAATGAAATAACGTTTTCGCAGTTTTTAATTAATAACTCCGCCGATTATTGTCGTACGAAGATGGGACCGGTATCGATGGATTCGTTGATTTTTTTTCGAATACGGGGATATGCGTTTCGAATCGCAACTCGGAGCCGTTCCGCAGATATTCGAGAAAAACGAATTTGGCACTCGGCCAAATCCCTAAAATAGGGGAAACCCGTGAAAGAAAGTGCAAAACGTAGGGAAATGTAGGGAGCAAATCAGTTTTTAATTAATATCTCGGCTAATTAAAGTCGCACGAAGATGCCGATGGTCAATCCGGCGAGCCACGGGCATTCTGAATCCAACGGTACCTTCCGCTAAGCTCTACACCCAGCCGTTCCGGAGAAGATGATGTTACAAACACACAAACAGACAGAGGCACACAGATTTTAATAGTATAGACTAGCGGGCCAGCCCGCCAGCTGAGCGGGCTGAAGCCCGCTTATCATTGTTCTTTTTTAAAAGATATCCTATGTTAAATTTGGCCGGTATTGAAAAGTTGAACCGAACTACCAGTGTCCAGCGGTTTCGCGCTCTCTGGGTCCGCTTTATTAAAGGTTGCATACAGAATATACTGCATACACGATACATATGCATAAAATCTCGAAAACACCCATGCAGGACAACCCTTTCACGGGTATTCGAAAGTTTGACTGAACTACTAGTATTTAGCTGTTTTGCGCGGGCTGCGCCCGCTTTATTCAATTATGCTATCATTCTTCGTTTTTAAAAGAATTTCCATGTTAAAATTCGCCTACATTCGAAAGTTGGACCGAACTACCAGTTTCCGGCGATTTTAACCGGTTTTTTCCCGTATGCATCCTAACGGTACTGCATTCTCCTTACACATGCGGAAAATCATGTAAACACCCATTCAGCCAGCCCGTTTCCTTAGATCGAAAGTTGGACCGAATTACCAGTGTTCATCGGTCCTGAGCGGGCTGCGCTCGCTTTATTTACATATACATCCAGAAGATACTGCATACACGATACACATGCGTAAAATCACGAAAACACCCATGGAACCAGCTCGTTCGCCGGGACCGAAAGTTCGATCGAACTACCAGCGTTAAGAGGTTTTGAGCAGGCTGCGCCCGCTTTTATCGTATATGCATCCAGAAAACCCTTTATACACTATACACATGCGGAAAAGCACGAAAACACCCATGCAGCCAGCCCGCTTGCCGAGATTAAAAAATTTGAGCGAACTACCAGTGTTCAGCGGTTTTACCCGGTATCCGCGCGCTGTATTCACGTATGCATCCAAATTTTATATACAGTACCCCGGAATTCGAAAGTAGGACCGAAATACCAGTGTTCAGCGGTTTTGTGGAGCGGGCTGCGCCCGCTTTATACACATAAGCATGGAGAGGATACTGCATAAACGATACACATGAGTTAAAGCAAGAAAACACCCGGGGAGCCAGCTCGTTCGCCGACACCGAAAGTTGGATCGAACTACCAGCGTTAAGAGGTTTTGAGCAGGCTGCGCCCATTTTTATCACATATGCATCCAGAAAACACTTTATACACTATACACATGCGGAAAATCACGAAAACACCCATGCAGCCAGCCCGCTCGCAGAGATTCGAAAGTTTGACCGAACTACCAGTGTTCAGCGGTTTTACCCGGTATCCGCGTGCTGTATTCACGTATGCGTCCAAATTTTATGTACAGTACCCCGGAATTCGAAAGTTGGACCGAACTTCCAGTGTTCAGTAGTTTTGCGCGGGCTGCTCCCGCTTTATTCAAGTATGCATACCGCATACACGTTACACATGCGGAAAATCCCGAAAACACACATTGAGCCAACACGGTCGCCTGGATTCGAAAGTTGGACCGAACTACCAGTAATCAGAGGTTTTGAGCGAATTTCGGCCGCTTTATTCACTTATGCATCCAGAAGATGCTGCGTACACGAGGCACATGCGTAAAATCACGCAAACACCCATGGACCCAGCCCGTTCGCCGGGATTCGAAATTAGGACCGAACTACCAGACTTCAGCTTTATTCATTTATGCATCCAGAAGACACTGCATACACAACAGATATGCGTAAAATCACAAAAAACATGAGTGTAGCCTGCCTGCTCACCGGGATTCGAAAGTTACCGTATGCCATCTCAAAGGAGCAAAGAAAAATCTTTAATCTAAAAAAAAAAAAAAGAGTGAATTTAATTTTTATTGGTGCGAATTTATTTAAAATACATTTGCATTAAAAGATAATATCTAAATTAAGTGCACGTATCTAATAACATAAAAAAATATATTATTCCAAAAAATCAAATTTATTATTAAAAAATAACAACATATTTTAAAAAATAGCTTTTTCAGATTTTTTAATTAATGTCCCACCTGATTAAAGTTGTACAACTTCAAGAACGTCATCATTTAAATTTAATGTAATATAATAACTTTTATTCAATATCAATAAAAGAATTAACGTGACAATCACCCTAACCTGAAATAAAAAAAAATTGTAAAAAGCAGCTGTTTATTTAAAATGCCTACATTAAAGAAATATTTTAAAAATACAGTTAGGTAACGTGCAATCGCGTGCTTTATTTAACCTCAGAATATAACTTTGTTTTTTATCTGGAGCGATTCAAGAAACTGTTGCAATAGGAAAAAAGAATTTGGCACTTAGCCAGAAATTAGCGTTTTCAGTTTTTAATTAATATCTCAGCTGATTAAAGTCGTACGAAGATGAGAGTGGTATCAATGCGTTTCGAGAATTTTTCGCAATCCGGCGATACCTGTCTCGAATTCCAACTCAGCGCCGTTCCATAGATATTTGAAAAAAAGTTAAATTGACACGTGACGTTTCCCCAGCACAAATCTCGAGCGGAAGCAATTGTCATCCCCCCGGCGCTTTCGTAAAAGCAATTTTATCTCAGCTAATTCCGAGACGGTTGCCACTCCGAAAAATGAAATAACGTTTTCGCAGTTTTTAATTAATAACTCCGCCGATTATTGTCGTACGAAGATGGGACCGGTACCGTTGGATTCGTTGATTTTTTTTGGCATCCGGCGATATGCGTTTCGAATTCCAACTCGGCGCCGTTCCGCAGATATTCGAGAAAAACGAATTTGGCACTCGGCCAAATCCCTAAAATAGGGGAAACCCGTGAAAGAAAGTGCTAAACGTAGGGAAATGTAGGGAGAAAATCAGTTCTTAATTAATATCTCGGCTAATTAAAGTCGCACGAAGACGCCGATGGTCAATCCGGCGAGCCACGGGCATTCTGAATCCAACGGTACCTTCCGCTAAGCTCTACACCCAGCCGTTCCCGAGGAGATGATGTTACAAACACACAAACAAACAGACAGAGGCACACAGATTTTAATAGTATAGACTAGCGGGCAAGCCCGCCAGCTGAGCGGGCTGAAGCCCATTACTTCAGGGGATGGATGCCTTCGTGGTATTCGAAAGTTGGACCTAACTACCAGTGTACAGCGATTTTACATTTGCTGCGCCCGCTTTGTTAACGTATGCATGCAGAAGATACTGCATGCGGTAAACCACGAAAACATACATGCAGCCAGCCCGCTCGCCGGGATTAGAAAGTTGGACCGAACTACCAGTGTTCAGCGATTTTACCGCTCAGCTGCTTGTACGAAGTGTAATCGCGAAAATTTTCGGGTGTGATATTCCAACAGTATACTCGTTTTTAAAATTCCTTTATTGAAATTCTTTTTGGTAAACTCCAACTGCTGTCTATATATTTTATACTTAACATCTCTTTTGTAATTATGTTTCATAACAGTAAATATATACTGGCATTTAAATGCCTTTAAAATAGTAGAAAACATTTAAAAGCATTATGTTACAATTTTTTCATGCTCGGAAGTAATACTTTTAACTGCGAGCAAACCTTTGATCTTAGTCGTAACTGTAACTGCTTTCGGCGGCGTTTGTTTACATTTTTCAAGCGTGGGTTTTCGAGCTGATCAGTTTTCGTCAGTTATCTTTGTTTACCTTCTAAAAATGTTCTTCGAAGGGTCTTCTAAGACTCTTGATAATATTTTAGTCGTGAATTTGTTCTATTTTGATTATACTGGTAAATTTTTTTTTTGACTTATGCTATCATAATGCATACTATTAGCAAGTAGTATCATAAACCCAAAGCATCAGCGGTTCTAAAATAAAACTCGTGCATGTGTGAAGAATATTCATGGCAGATGGTCATTTGTAGATGCTGTTACCGCAGAAAAAATTGCTGACACTTAAAATTTAGCGGATATGACAAATGATAAAAGTCCAGCGTGAAAATCAATTGTGAATACAACTGCGAGTGTAAAGGCAGCTGAGTTGAAAACAACTTTTCAATCTACATCAAATTCTAATCGAAATTTGATTGAAAAGTGTTCCTATATTTTAATGAACAGCGAAATGTTTGTTGCATAATGCTACAACAGTTCTTCAGATGTAATATGAAAGGGAATGTTTGGCTATTGAACTCGTTTGCAAATTGTGTAAGAAGGTGTTAATTTTAAAAAATCAAAAATTGTAAAACCAAAACTTGCAGATTATAAAATTGCTGGTAAATAACAGAATGTTAAATAATAATATATGCAATGCTATGGAAATTCTAAGAACAGATAACAATTATCAAAATATTTTGAATAATTAGGCAACGACCACAGGAAGTGTCATTTTTACTTCCGTGTGTAATGTAGTGGTGTAGCGTATTCAGCTACGGCAAAGCACTCGAGTGCAATCTGCCTAAGGGGAGGGATGCCTTCTTGTCGGGTTTTTAAAGGAAAGTGGCATGGGGAAAATAACAAAAACACCCATGCAGCCACCCCATTCACTGGGATTCGAATGTTGGGTGTTTGTAAAAGACGCAACTTTGTGGAACAAACTCATTTGCTCATTACAGTCCTATCCCTCGAGTATATCAAATATCATGTGAATCATGCCCATGTCTTGCATCTGCTGCACACCTTGTTCCATCATTGTGTGGATATAGCTCATATTGTGTCAATAGTGTTGTATGTGTCCAATATCCCCTGTATATACATTTGAAAATATATATGTACATACATATAAACCAAATTAGTTAGTCGCCTGTTTTTATCGCATTCAAAATAAATAAATAACAGAAAATAATTTTTAAAATCTACCGAGTAAGTATTGCAGATGGGTGGGCTGCACACACTCAATTCTTTGCTGGTGTCTAAAATAGTTTCTGTGTGAAATTTGTGGAAATATTTTGTATTTAAATCAAAAACAGAAAAATAATTTTAAATCTATGATTAAAATTGTTTTTCTCACTTTCATTATTATTAACACGAAACCGAAGGGACTGAAAAATTTTTTCGTGTTAAAGGATAATGAAAAAAAAAAAAAAAAAAAAAAAAACATATTTTCAACAAAATTAAGTTTATTAGAGTACATTTTATTTGCACAGATATGCATATAGGCATGTATTTAATAAAAAATCAATGAAACAAAATCATCCACAAGAACTGCATTATTCATTTCGTTTTCTTTGTCGGAATCTGCATCAATGATATTTTTTTAGCTTTGAACAAACTCCAAAATATCCTTGTCTCCAATTATTTGGGGCTGTACACACATTATCATCAACTACTGCAACTGTTGTTCTTTGGATAACACAGTAGGGCAGCACACAGAAACTTTTCCAAACGTTTCATAAAATGTCAGTCGTGTGAACCCGTAAAATATTTTACTGTACCTATGTCTATAAAAGACACAACTTTGGGAAAGACATTACAGGCCTATCCCTTGAGTATATTAAATATCATGCAAAACAAAATATTTTATATGAATGAAATCAGTTATTGCGTCAATAGTTCAAAGAAAAACAGAAAATAATTTTTAAAATCTACCGAGTAAGTACGCCAGATGGGCGAGCTACAATCCGTATTTATCTGAAAAGAAATAATAATAATAATAATAATTTCTTAGTTATAAGTTTATATTAAACACAAAAACTTGAACAGAAAAAAAATGTAAACAGAAAAAATTGGTGGGCTTTTGACGGCATAAACTGCCTGACACCTGGGGTCTCCTCTGCAACCTCATCGACCAGGGGGTTATTTTTTCTCCCAGGTATCAGCCCCTTCCCTGGTCTGCTGTTACAGAATCATAGACAAAATTGCATCACTATATATAAATATGTATATATATATATATATATATATATATATATATATATATAGTGATGCAATTGTATATACATATATACACACACGCACAATTAAGATATATATATATTTGTATGTGTTTACAAAAATGCAAGCAATGAATAAGAAAAATTATTTACAAAAATTTACATGTTCTATGTACACCTGAAAAGAAAAACATTTTAATTTGAATGAAATCATTTCTATATACACCTGAAAAAAAGTATTTACAAGTTCTATGTACATCTGAAAAGAAATGTATAAAAATATTTTAATTTGAATCAAATCATTTCTATATACACCTGAAAAAGAAATATTTTTATGTGATTGAAATCAGTTCCATAATACCTAAAAAAGAAAAATACATAAAATGTTTTAAAATTAATGAACGCAATTGTATGTAGACCTGAAAAGGAAAATTTATAAAAAATATTTACAACATTGAAAAAATAATACAGCTTCCGATTGCCTAACTACTACAAATTCCACTTTGTAACAACAGACATAAAAGCCGACTAATGCATAATTCTCAAACTGTTTCAGCTTCATCTTGACTTGCTTCAATTTATCCCAGTCATCCAAAAACCTCAAATCTTTTTCATTTTTGCTTTGGCTTGATTAACTTCATTTTGTGTTGCAAAAATCTCACTGTTTCAATGTCTCGAGTAACTTTTTTACTGCAGAACCTCCCTGTAAACAATATTTCTTGTGAATACTTTAGAACATGCGGGCATCAAACGGCCTTGCTTCTTGGTGTCTTTCACTAAAACACGAACATTCCTCATAGACGAACATCTTGAAAAAGCTACGTAAAGCATTCCATGACTGAAAACTGGTTGCGGTAAATAAATCCCAACTTTCTTAAGTGTCTGTCCCTGTGACTTATTAATAGTCATACAAAATGCAAGCCTGATGGGAAACTGTCTTCGCTTGAGCTGAAAGGGGAGGTTTGAATCTGATGGTGAAAGTTCAACACGTGGAATGAAAACTCTCGATCCAGCATTCTGTCCAGAGATGACTTCACAATGTAAAACGTTTGGCATAATTCTCTTCACAATGAGCCTTGTTCCGTTGCAGAGTCCAACCGATGGATGTAGATTTCGTAGAAGCATAACTATAACTCCAACTTTCAAATTCAGACGATGAGGTGGCATTCCAGAAGGCGTCAGGCTGTGGATGAAATCCAGCTGATACGTTTCTTGTTCTTCTTCGTCATCGCAAATAACCGAGTCTGCACTGTAGTGCGTGAAAACGTGACCTGGAAACGTGGAAAGAATTTCTTCATTAAGCTTCAGAGCTTCCTCGTTCTTTGGACATAAAATCGCTTTACTGGCCAAGTCTTGTAAGTCGAATTCATTACCGCAGCCAAACATTTCTTCTACTATCGATCTGTTGACCACACACAAAGATGGAATTTCGATAATGTCTTCGTCCAAGCCACTGTCATTTTTAAGACGACCGTCTTCCAACTGCAGAAGCCATTCTGAAAATTCTTGTTCTTCCGGATCCAATCGCATATTGGTGGAAAGCGTGCATTGTTTGAAATGTGGCCACAAAAAGGAGTTCCTGAGGCAGCTCTCGATCGCAGAAGTTCGGTTTCCATGTGCGACAACAGGTAATGTTTGTCTCCAGTCACCTCCTAAAACTAAGGTTTTACCGCCAAAAGGAACATCCAGTCCGGTCAAGTCTCTCAGCAATCTGTCGACAGCTTCCAAAGCGTAATGAGGCGTCATGGTGCATTCATCCCATATGAAAAGTTTCGCAGTCTTCAAGTACCTTCCTTCAGCGCTATCTTGTCTCACACGGCACGAAGAATTTTCCAGAAGTGGAACGGGCAACTTGAAAGTAGAGTGTACAGTTCTTCCACCGGTCAACAGCACAGCAGCAATGCCTGTCCACGCAACGGGAATGGCAACGTGGCCCATTCCTCGAACAGCATGAAGGATCGTCCTAGAAAGGAAAGTTTTTCCAGCTCCGGCAAACGCATTAACACAAAATGTCTTCGGTGTGTTAGGATTCTCATCTCGTACAGCTTCCAAAACCAAGTCGTAAACTAATTTCTGTTCAGGATTCAACATCCCGTTCAACACTTCGGCTTGTTCGTTTTCATACTGGACATCGAACTGCGGGACTTCGAGAGAAACAGCATCAGTCAATGTTGGTTGCGGGAGACCAAGAGAACATAGCGAAACATTGTGCACTTCTAACTGGTCTTCTATACTTCTCAGTGCAAGGCTGAAACTGTCTTCTAAGGAGTAAGATCTCGCAAAATCTTCAGAAAGGGACTCTTTGAATTCATTCCACAAAGCGACGGGTTCCGCAGGGTTGCAGAAAACACAGATGAAGCAAAAAAGCTGTCTTAGCTGCGGTGGCATTTGAAAAGCTGATGCTTCTGCCAGAGTATTTTTCCATTCTTCGTCGTCTTGCAGCAGATGCCTTGCACGGCAGGCTTCCTTGAACGTTGAATACTCCACACCTTCGTAAGTTCTTAAGTCGGCAAAACTCTTCGCTCCTTTAACGTGACACAGCAGCAACCTCAGATGGAAACGCTCAACATCTTTCGGGCTAACAGAATACATTCTTGAAATGATGTAATCTCCAAGTCTAACTCGTGTCTGCCAGGCATGATTCCTCCAGGTGAAATGTTTAGGAATTTCGGCATACAGGTAACCATTCGCTTCGGGAACTGTCCTGTTCAGTTCAAACCATCCGGTGAGCATGGTATTTTTCTCGGCAGCTCTCTGGAAAGCATTCCTTTCTTCGGATTCGGCAAAATAGACGGGCTGCAGGTTTTCCAAATGAACCGGTAGTCGTATGATGGAGTGCGACTTAGAATGCATTCTTTTTTCAAACAGCCTCCACGCTGCTTCAGGGGCAGACACGTATCTTGCATTTAAGAAGCATTTGATCTCGTCCCACATTAAAGTTCTATCTCCAGATTCTTCCAGAACAACTTTAGCTGCATCATGACCCTTGTACACGTATTTGAACAAATACTTCACCGATTTTATGGAGCTGCATACTTCAACGTTTATGTGGGCGTTGTACTTTTTCGATAAATACGGATTGTAAGGAACGACCCATCTGTTATCGATGGCATGACCCTTGATCACGATAAAGTTTCCATCGTCCCTTCTTCTGTAGAGTGGGTAGCCATTCACGTTCTCTTTAGTTTCTGCCTGAAACGGTTTCGGAAATCCTTTCGAACATACACCATCACTCATGCAGGGAGAGTTTCTATTCAGTTCACCGCAGGGTCCGTGAATCATCGATGACTTCACAATGTTGTGTAGCTCCGGATGTCGAGTAGCATCTGGAAGTTCAGCACACACCAGCGAGTCGATGCACTCTGCATCTCTTATTTTGTCTTCTTCCGCTAAAAACAACAAAAGGTGCATATGAGGCAATCCTCTCTTCTGAAATTCGATGACGTGTATATCTGCAATGGTCGCACCTAAGATGTGATTCTTTGTCAAATCTTGCATCAAAGCCGTTTTCTTCAGGTCAAATACCCTCGAAACGATGTCCGGGCGATCGTGAGCCTTCTGTCCTGGGAATAAGTTTTCTGTTTCTGTTTCCGGCCATTTAGGGTTGCACGTGAAAGTTAAAAACAGATCTGGTTTACCAAAGTCGCGCACAATGGCCATCGAGTCCTGATAGTTTTGCTGCATGCAGCGAGGGCTTCCTATAAACGTTGACGGAAGTATAACCGGTATTCCAGGGCGGACGCCCGTGTCTTGACCAACTCTGTAAATGTGATCGGCAAGACCCATGTAAGTTTCCACTCTCAGATTCGTCTGATGGCTCCGAAGGTACGCAATCCTGTTGCCTTCAACTTTTACGTATGCATCCACGAGATACTGCTGAAACAATTTCCGGCCATACAAAATCGGGTTGTAGCAATCTCGTCGTACGGACACCCTGTGACTGTAAAACTGTAACTCTGTGTATTGCTGTCCGACTCTGAATCCTTGCTCGCCGTGAGGAAAGAAAAGTACGTACGTCATGGGTTCCAAGTTGGGATTTAAGGTACTGATGTTGATGAGACCGCCACCTCTCGGATGGATCGCGATGTCTCGGTTCGATGGAGGAGCGCCGTCCGTACTCTTGAAGACGACTGCAACTTCATTTTCTTTCGGAGCATTGTTACGTCCCCTGTGCTCGCCTGCAGCAACACTTTCACCCTTGATGTACATGCGGATATCCGCAGCAGTTTCGGCACCTTGCTCTCGTACAGTTTCTTCTTCGAATTCCTTCAGCATCTTGTAGGCTTCCGCATATGGATTAACGTTCCTTAAAACTGTGTCCAACTGTCTCAGGAGTTCGGCGTTCAGGGCAACATTTCCAAATATGTTCATTCTCTGCCTGAGGGCTTGATCCGAATCTAAAATGTACAGCTGAGCATACTGTTCTTGACCGGGATGAGGCGGATGAAGGTGGCTCGTTCGATGATATATGGCACCGTGAATCCTGAAGCAGTAGGGACCCGAACCCGAAGGCATTTCTATATTGGCACCCAATGAAGCAAAACTGAGCAGGCAGTTGTAAGTACGTATGTTGGCAAAAAACTCTTCAGAAAACGGGTGGTTCCCATTCATTAAATTGTGCCATTCTTCTGGATATCTTCTTTCAGCTTCGACAATTTTCCCATTGTTACAGCAGTGCATGTATCTTCCTCTTGCATTCCTTTCTCCCGTAAAGAACAATCCGTTGCAGAGATCGCAGGAAGCTTCCATTGAACCGGCGCTGTGTTGCTCAACATAAACTTCGAGTCCACATCTTCCTGCATTGTGAAGAGTGCTGCGTGAACGTTGTGCTGCATTCATGCGTAGCCTGTCTTCTCGTACGGACATTGTTTCTTCGGAAAGGACTTGTCTGTGGCGTGCAGCGTCTCGCGTTCTTCGTGTAGCAGCGTCCTCTTCCGACTCTTCCGCTCGAACTTGACGATGACGATGAGAGTCCAGTCTGTGCCTCCTACTGGTTTCTTCTTCACTTTCTTGAGCACGCAAATTTTCTTGACATTGGGATTGCCTGCTGAGTCTCCTAATGGTTTCTTGTTCCGTTTCTGCAGCACGTAAATTTTCTTGATGTTGAGCTTTCCTGCCGAGTCTCGTAGCGGTTTCTTCTTCCGTTTCTTGAGCGCGTGGGTTTGCTTGCCGACGCGCTTGCGTGCTCAGTCTCGCAGCAGTTTCTTCTTCATTTTCTGCAGCTCGCCGTAAACTCTGTGCTTCAGCTCTTCGTCTTCTTGATGCATCTCCTGTAATGCCTCTTTTCCGTTTCGGCATTTCAGTACGTTAAAAAAAGCACTACTAAAATATTAACTCGACTCAAAAAATTGACTACGCAGATGAAAGAAAAAAATTGCTCATTAAACCAATACTGCTGGAAAAAAAATTAATGCATTCTATATGTATACAACACAAATTTTAAAATAATCCTAGACTAAATGAAAAATTTTCCACTTAAGAGCAAATTAATTTTAAAAAATCAAAAATGTAAAACAAAAACTTCCCTGTTAAAAAATTGCTGGCAAATAAGAAATAATATGGGTAATATTATGAAAAATTCCAAGCACAGATAAAAATTATGAAAATATTTCTAATAATTAGGTCAATCTGAGAACAATGCACATAAACAGAAAATGAAAACCTAAACACAAAATAAATAAAAGGTATAAATACAAATATAAATTAGGAACTTCTGAAATCAATTCTGAAATTCAAATAACAAACCTAACAAAATAACAAATCTAATAAAATATAGAACATTCGATCGCCTTAAAACGATAATTGTTATCGCACACAGGAAAATGTCAAAAATATAAAATGTAAATGCAATTTATCGAGCAACAATAACAGAAATATAAAACACGAATGAATAGATCTTTAAAAAAATACAAAATAATACATTAAATATATAAAAAGAGTCACCAAGTTAATGTTCCGAAGAATTCTCAAGTTCTAAACTAACAGGAGCATATAAAAGTCTAAAATACTACTTTAAATTACTAAAACTACAAATATAAATGCAAAAAACAATCAAATATCCTGTAAAAAGAAATAAAGATTAAGTGCAATGAGTAATAATAAGAATATTTACGAAATTTGAAATGCTGGAAAAAATTGCGACGGTCTCCTTCCAAATCCAAAATTCGTAAATAAATTTTTTGTTGCCAAACCAGGAAAGTAAACTTTTGATTCTATTTGATCTGTTGCCAGACCGGGAAACAAAACTTTTTATTTTATCTATGACGTCATTTACTCGACTTATCAAGGGCATAAACCAATCTACATTCAACTAACGACAACTAAATGAAGAGAATGTTTCTATTTTTAGTTTTATTTTAGCTTTTCAGTTTATTCCTTTAAGTTATTTTAATTTTTTATTCTTAGTTTGTTAGTGGCGAACGGCCTTGGCGTTCCCATAGCATTTTTATCTCCGACGACTGCCGAGACTGTTGCCACGCGGAAGACTGAGTGCCGAAATTATTGTTTTCGCAGTTTTTAATTAATAACTCCGCGGATTATTGTCGTACGAAGATGGGACCGGTATCGATGGATTTGTTGATTTTTTTTCGAATCCGGAGATATGCGTTTCGAATTCCAACTCGGCGCCGTTCCCAAGTTATTCGAGAAAAACGAATTTGGCACTCGGCCAAATCCCTAAAACAGGGAAAACGGGTGAAAGAAAGTGCAAAACGTAGGGAAGCGTAGGGGAAAAAGCAGTTTTTAATTAATATCTCGGCTAATTAAAGTCGCACGAAGATGCCGATGGTCAATATGGCGAGCCACGGGAATTCTGAATCCAACGGTACCTTCCGCTAAGCTCTACACCCAGCCGTTCCGGAGAAGATGATGTTACAAACACACAAACAGACAGAGGCACACAGATTTTAATAGTATAGACTAGCGGGCAAGCCCGCCAGCTGAGCGGGCTGAAGCCCGCTTATCATTGTTTGTTTTTAAAAGATATCCTATGTTAAATTTGGCCGGTATTGAAAAGTTGAACCGAACTACCATTTTTTAGCGGCATTCCGCGGGCTTCCCCCGCTTTTTTCACCTATGCATCCAGAAGTTACCGCATACACTATACATATGCGGAAAATCACGAAAACACCCATGCTTCCAGCCCTTTCGCGGTTATTCGAAATTTGGACCGAAATACCAGTGTTCAGCGCTTTTGGGCGGGAGCCCGCCCAAAACAGTGTTCACGTGTGCATGCAAAAGATACTGCGTACACCGTACACATGCGTAAAATCACGAAAACACCCCTCCAGCCAGCCCGCTGCCGATTCGAAAGTTGGACCGAAATACAATTTTTCAGCGATTTTGCGCGTGCTGTGCCCGCTTTATTCACGTATGCATGCTGAAGATGGTGCATAAACGATACACATGCGTAAAATCACGAAAACAAACATGGAGCCTGCCTGTTCGCCGGTATTCGAAAGTTGGACCGAATTACCAGTGTTATGTGGCTTTGCGCGGGCTCTGCCCGCTTTATTCACATATACACCCAGAAGATATTCCATACACTATACACATGCGTAAAATCACGGAAACACCCATGGAGCCAGCCAGTTCGTCGGGATTCGAAATTACCGCATTACCAGAACCGCATTAGCAGTATTCTGTGCCCGCTTTATTCACGTATGCATCCATGAGATACTTTATAAACGATACACATGCGAACAATCACGAAAACACCCATGCAGCCAGCCCGCTCGCCGAGATTCGAAAGTTTGAGCGAACTACCAGCGTTCAGCGGTTTTACCCGGTATCCGCGCGCTGTATTCACGTATGCGACCAAATTTTATGTACAGTACCCCGGAATTCGAAAGTTGGACCGAACTACCAGTGTTCTGTAGTTTTGCGCGGGCTGCTCCCGCTTTATTCAAGTATGCATGCAGAAGATACCGCATACACGTTACACATGCGAAAAATCCCGAAAACACACATTGAGCCAACACGGTCGCTTGGATTCGAAAGTTGGACCGAACTACCAGTAATCAGAGGTTTTGAGCGAATTTCGGCCGCTTTATTCACTTATGCATCCAGAAGATGCTGCGTACACGAGGCACATGCGTAAAATCACGCAAACACCCATGGACCCAGCCCGTTCGCCGGGATTCGAAATTAGGACCGAACTACCAGAGTTCAGCTTTATTCATTTATGCATCCAGAAGACACTGCATACACAACAGATATGCGTAAAATCACAAAAAACATGAGTGTAGCCTGCCTGCTCACCGGGATTCGAAAGTTACCGTATACCATCTCAAAGGAGCAAAGAAAAATCTTTAATCTAAAAAAAAAAAAAAAAAAAGTGTGAATTTAATTTTTATTGGTGCGAACTTATTTAAAATATCATTTGCATTAAAAGATAATATCTAAATTAAGTGCACGTATCTAATAACATAAAAAAATATATTATTCCAAAAAATCAAATTTATTATTAAAAAAATAACAACATATTTTTAAAAAATAGCTTTTTCAGATTTTTTAATTAATATCCCAGCTGATTAAAGTTGTACAACTTCAAGAACGTCATCATTTAAATTTAATGTAATATAATAACTTTTATTCAATATCAATAAAAGAATTAACGTGACAATCATCCTAACCTGAAATTAAAAAAAAATTGTGAAAAGCAGCTGTTTATTTAAAATGCCTACATTAACGAAATAATTTTAAAATACAGTTAGGTAACATGCAATCGCGTGCTTTATTCAACTTTAGAATATAACCTTGATTTGTATCTGCGGCGATTCAAGAAACTGTTGCAATCGGAAAAATGAGCCCGAAAATTAGCGTTTTCACAGTTTTTAATTAATATCTCAGCTGATGAACGTCCTACGAAGATGAGAATGGTATCGTTGGATTCGTAGAATTTTTTGGAATCCGCAGACACCTGCCTCGAATTCCAACTCAGCGCCGTTCCATAGATATTTAAGAAAAAAGAAATTGACACGTGACATTTCGCCAGCACAAATCTCGAGCGGAAGCAATTGTCATCCCCCCGGCGCTTTCGAAAAAGCAATTTTATCTCAGCTAATTCCGAGACGGTTGCCACTCCGAAAAATGAAATAACGTTTTCGCAGTTTTTAATTAATAACTCCGCCGATTATTGTCGTACGAAGATGGGACCGGTATCGATGGATTCGTTGATTTTTTTTCGAATACGGGGATATGCGTTTCGAATCGCAACTCGGAGCCGTTCCGCAGATATTCGAGAAAAACGAATTTGGCACTCGGCCAAATCCCTAAAATAGGGGAAACCAGTGAAAGAAAGTGCAAAACGTAGGGAAATGTAGGGAGAAAATCAGTTCTTAATTAATATCTCGGTTAATTAAAGTCGCACGAAGATGCCGATGGTCAATCCGGCGAGCCACGGGCATTCTGAATTCAACGGTACCTTCCGCTAAGCTCTACACCCAGCCGTTCCGGAGAAGATGATGTTACAAACACACAAACAGACAGAGGCACTCAGATTTTAATAGTATAGACTAGCGGGCAAGCGCCAGCTGAGCGGGCTGAAGCCCATTACTTCAGGGGATGGATGCCTTCGTGGTATTCGAAAGTTGGACCTAACTACCAGTGTACAGCGATTTTACATTTGCTGCGCCCGCTTTGTTAACGTATGCATGCAGAAGATACTGCATGCGGAAAACCACGAAAACACACATGCAGCCAGCCCGCTCGCCGGGATTAGAAAGTTGGACCGAACTACCAGTGTTCAGCGATTTTACCGCTCAGCTGCTTGTACGAAGTGTAATCGCGAAAATTTTCGGGTGTGATATTCCAACAGTATACTCGTTGTTAAAATTCCTTTATTTAAATTCTTTTTGGTAAACTCCAACTGCTGTCTATATATTTTATACTTAACATCTCTTTTGTAATTATGTTTCATAACAGTAAATATATACTGGCATTTAAATGC
This sequence comes from Stegodyphus dumicola, assembly GCF_044657685.1. Lineage (NCBI taxonomy): Eukaryota > Metazoa > Arthropoda > Arachnida > Araneae > Eresidae > Stegodyphus > Stegodyphus dumicola. The sequence goes on along the minus strand of NC_140779.1, from coordinate 82,923,078 downwards.
CTTTAAAATAGTAGAAAACATTTAAAAGCATTATGTTACAATTTTTTCATGCTCGGAAGTAATACTTTTAACTGCGAGCAAACCTTTGATCTTAGTCGTAACTGTAACTGCTTTCGGCGGCGTTTGTTTACATTTTTCAAGCGTGGGTTTTCGAGCTGATCAGTTTTCGTCAGTTATCTTTGTTTACCTTCTAAAAATGTTCTTCGAAGGGTCTTCTAAGACTCTTGATAATATTTTAGTCGTGAATTTGTTCTATTTTGATTATACTGGTAAATTTTTTTTTTTACTTATGCTATCATAATGCATACTATTAGCAAGTAGTATCATAAACCCAAAGCATCAGCGGTTCTAAAATAAAACTCGTGCATGTGTGAAGAATATTCATGGCAGATGGTCATTTGTAGATGCTGTTACCGCAGAAAAAATTGCTGACACTTAAAATTTAGCGGATATGACAAATGATAAAAGTCCAGCGTGAAAATCAATTGTGAATACAACTGCGAGTGTAAAGGCAGCTGAGTTGAAAACAACTTTTCAATCTACATCAAATTCTAATCGAAATTTGATTGAAAAGTGTTCCTATATTTTAATGAACAGCGAAATGTTTGTTGCATAATGCTACAACAGTTCTTCAGATGTAATATGAAAGGGAATGTTTGGCTATTGAACTCGTTTGCAAATTGTGTAAGAAGGTGTTAATTTTAAAAAATCAAAAATTGTAAAACCAAAACTTGCAGATTATAAAATTGCTGGTAAATAACAGAATGTTAAATAATAATATGTGCAATGCTATGGAAATTCTAAGAACAGATAACAATTATCAAAATATTTTGAATAATTAGGCAACGACCACAGGAAGTGTCATTTTTACTTCCGTGTGTAATGTAGTGGTGTAGCGTATTCAGCTACGGCAAAGCACTCGAGTGCAATCTGCCTAAGGGGAGGGATGCCTTCTTGTCGGGTTTTTAAAGGAAAGTGGCATGGGGAAAATAACAAAAACACCCATGCAGCCACCCCATTCACTGGGATTCGAATGTTGGGTGTTTGTAAAAGACGCAACTTTGTGGAACAAACTCATTTGCTCATTTCAGTCCTATCCCTCGAGTATATCAAATATCATGTGAATCATGCCCATGTCTTGCATCTGCTGCACACCTTGTTCCATCATTGTGTGGATATAGCTCATATTGTGTCAATAGTGTTGTATGTGTCCAATATCCCCTGTATATACATTTGAAAATATATATGTACATACATATAAACCAAATTAGTTAGTCGCCTGTTTTTATCGCATTCAAAATAAATAAATAACAGAAAATAATTTTTAAAATCTACCGAGTAAGTATTGCAGATGGGTGGGCTGCACCCACTCAATTCTTTGCTGGTGTCTAAAATAGTTTCTGTGTGAAATTTGTGGAAATATTTTGTATTTAAATCAAAAACAGAAAAATAATTTTAAATCTATGATTAAAATTGTTTTTCTCACTTTCATTATTATTAACACGAAACCGAAGGGACTGAAGAATTTTTTCGTGTTAAAGGATAATGAAAAAAAAAAAAAACATATTTTCAACAAAATTAAGTTTATTAGAGTACATTTTATTTGCACAGATATGCATATAGGCATGTATTTAATAAAAAATCAATGAAACAAAATCATCCACAAGAACTGCATTATTCATTTCGTTTTCTTTGTCGGAATCTGCATCAATGATATTTTTTTAGCTTTGAACAAACTCCAAAATATCCTTGTCTCCAATTATTTGGGGCTGTACACACATTATCATCAACTACTGCAACTGTTGTTCTTTGGATAACACAGTAGGGCAGCACACAGAAACTTTTCCAAACGTTTCATAAAATGTCAGTCGTGTGAACCCGTAAAATATTTTACTGTACCTATGTCTATAAAAGACACAACTTTGGGAAAGACATTACAGGCCTATCCCTTGAGTATATTAAATATCATGCAAAACAAAATATTTTATATGAATGAAATCAGTTATTGCGTCAATAGTTCAAAGAAAAACAGAAAATAATTTTTAAAATCTACCGAGTAAGTACGCCAGATGGGCGAGCTACAATCCGTATTTATCTGAAAAGAAATAATAATAATAATAATAATTTCTTAGTTATAAGTTTATATTAAACACAAAAACTTGAACAGAAAAAAAAAATGTAAACAGAAAAAATTGGTGGGCATTTGACGGCATAAACTGCCTGACACCTGGGGTCTCCTCTGCAACCTCATCAACCAGGGGGTTATTTTTTCTCCCAGGTATCAGCCCCTTCCCTGGTCTGCTGTTACAGAATCATAGACAAAATTGCATCACTATATATAAATATGTATATATATATATATATATATTGATGCAATTGTATATACATATATACACACACGCACAATTAAGATATATATATATATTTGTATGTGTTTACAAAAATGCAAGCAATGAATAAGAAAAATTATTTACAAAAATTTACATGTTCTATGTACACCTGAAAAGAAAAACATTTTAATTTGAATGAAATCATTTCTATATACACCTGAAAAAAAGTATTTACAAGTTCTATGTACATCTGAAAAGAAATGTATAAAAACATTTTAATTTGAATCAAATCATTTCTATATACACCTGAAAAAGAAATATTTTTATGTGATTGAAATCAGTTCCATAAATACCTAAAAAAGAAAAATACATAAAATGTTTTAAAATTAATGAACGCAATTGTATGTAGACCTGAAAAGGAAAATTTATAAAATATATTTACAACATTGAAAAAATAATACAGCTTCCGATTGCCTAACTACTACAAATTCCACTTTGAAACAACAGACATAAAAGCCGACTAATGCATAATTCTCAAACTGTTTCAGCTTCATCTTGACTTGCTTCAATTTATCCCAGTCATCCAAAAACCTCAAATCTTTTTCATTTTTTGCTTTGGCTTGATTAACTTCATTTTGTGTTGCAAAAATCTCACTGTTTCAATGTCTCGAGTAACTTTTTTACTGCAGAACCTCCCTGTAAACAATATTTCTTGTGAATACTTTAGAACATGCGGGCATCAAACGGCCTTGCTTCTTGGTGTCTTTCACTAAAACACGAACATTCCTCATAGACGAACATCTTGAAAAAGCTACGTAAAGCATTCCATGACTGAAAACTGGTTGCGGTAAATAAATCCCAACTTTCTTAAGTGTCTGTCCCTGTGACTTATTAATAGTCATACAAAATGCAAGCCTGATGGGAAACTGTCTTCGCTTGAGCTGAAAGGGGCGGTTTGAATCTGATGGTGAAAGTTCAACACGTGGAATGAAAACTCTCGATCCAGCATTCTGTCCAGAGATGACTTCACAATGTAAAACGTTTGGCATAATTCTCTTCACAATGAGCCTTGTTCCGTTGCAGAGTCCAACCGATGGATGTAGATTTCGTAGAAGCATAACTATAACTCCAACTTTCAAATTCAGACGATGGGGTGGCATTCCAGAAGGCGTCAGGCTGTGGAAGAAATCCAGCTGATACGTTTCTTGTTCTTCTTCGTCATCGCAAATAACCGAGTCTGCACTGTAGTGCGTGAAAACTTGACCTGGAAACGTGGAAAGAATTTCTTCATTAAGCTTCAGAGCTTCCTCGTTCTTTGGACATAAAATCGCTTTACTGGCCAAGTCTTGTAAGTCGAATTCATTACCGCAGCCAAACATTTCTTCTACTATCGATCTGTTGACCACACACAAAGATGGAATTTCGATAATGTCTTCGTCCAAGCCACTGTCATTTTTAAGACGACCGTCTCCCAACTGCAGAAGCCATTCTGAAAATTCTTGTTCTTCCGGATTCAATCGCATATTGGTGAAAAGCGTGCATTGTTTGAAATGTGGCCACAAAAAGGAGTTCCTGAGGCAGCTCTCGATCGCAGAAGTTCGGTTTCCATGTGCGACAACAGGTAATGTTTGTCTCCAGTCACCTCCTAAAACTAAGGTTTTACCGCCAAAAGGAACATCCAGTCCGGTCAAGTCTCTCAGCAATCTGTCGACAGCTTCCAAAGCGTAATGAGGCGTCATGGTGCATTCATCCCATATGAAAAGTTTCGCAGTCTTCAAGTACCTTCCTTCAGCGCTATCTTGTCTCACACGGCACGAAGAATTTTCCAGAAGTGGAACGGGCAACTTGAAAGTAGAGTGTACAGTTCTTCCACCGGTCAACAGCACAGCAGCAATGCCTGTCCACGCAACGGGAATGGCAACGTGGCCCATTCCTCGAACAGCATGAAGGATCGTCCTAGAAAGGAAAGTTTTTCCAGCTCCGGCAAACGCATTAACACAAAATGTCTTCGGTGTGTTAGGATTCTCATCTCGTACAGCTTCCAAAACCAAGTCGTAAACTAATTTCTGTTCAGGATTCAACATCCCGTTCAACACTTCGGCTTGTTCGTTTTCATACTGGACATCGAACTGCGGGACTTCGAGAGAAACAGCATCAGTCAATGTTGGTTGCGGGAGACCAAGAGAACATAGCGAAACATTGTGCACTTCTAACTGGTCTTCTATACTTCTCAGTGCAAGGCTGAAACTGTCTTCTAAGGAGTAAGATCTCGCAAAATCTTCAGAAAGGGACTCTTTGAATTCATTCCACAAAGCGACGGGTTCCGCAGGGTTGCAGAAAACACAGATGAAGCAAAAAAGCTGTCTTAGCTGCGGTGGCATTTGAAAAGCTGATGCTTCTGCCAGAGTATTTTCCCATTCTTCGTCGTCTTGCAGCAGATGCCTTGCACGGCAGGCTTCCTTGAACGTTGAATACTCCACACCTTCGTAAGTTCTTAAGTCGGCAAAACTCTTCGCTCCTTTAACGTGACACAGCAGCAACCTCAGATGGAAACGCTCAACATCTTTCGGGCTAACAGAATACATTCTTGAAATGATGTAATCTTCAAGTCTAACTCGTGTCTGCCAGGCATGATTCCTCCAGGTGAAATGTTTAGGAATTTCGGCATACAGGTAACCATTCGCTTCGGGAACTGTCCTGTTCAGTTCAAACCATCCGGTGAGCATGGTATTTTTCTCGGCAGCTCTCTGGAAAGCATTCCTTTCTTCGGATTCGGCAAAATAGACGGGCTGCAGGTTTTCCAAATGAACCGGTAGTCGTATGATGGAGTGCGACTTAGAATGCATTCTTTTTTCAAACAGCCTCCACGCTGCTTCAGGGGCAGACACGTATCTTGCATTTAAGAAGCATTTGATCTCGTCCCACATTAAAGTTCTATCTCCAGATTCTTCCAGAAAAACTTTAGCTGCATCATGACCCTTGTACACGTATTTGAACAAATACTTCACCGATTTTATGGAGCTGCATACTTCAACGTTTATGTGGGCGTTGTACTTTTTCGATAAATACGGATTGTAAGGAACGACCCATCTGTTATCGATGGCATGACCCTTGATCACGATAAAGTTTCCATCGTCCCTTCTTCTGTAGAGTGGGTAGCCATTCACGTTCTCTTTAGTTTCTGCCTGAAACGGTTTCGGAAATCCTTTCGAACATACACCATCACTCATGCAGGGAGAGTTTCTATTCAGTTCACCGCAGGGTCCGTGAATCATCGATGACTTCACAATGTTGTGTAGCTCCGGATGTCGAGTAGCATCTGGAAGTTCAGCACACACCAGCGAGTCGATGCACTCTGCATCTCTTATTTTGTCTTCTTCCGCTAAAAACAACAAAAGGTGCATATGAGGCAATCCTCTCTTCTGAAATTCGATGACGTGTATATCTGCAATGGTCGCACCTAAGATGTGATTCTTTGTCAAATCTTGCATCAAAGCCGTTTTCTTCAGGTCAAATACCCTCGAAACGATGTCCGGGCGATCGTGAGCCTTCTGTCCTGGGAATAAGTTTTCTGTTTCTGTTTCCGGCCATTTAGGGTTGCACGTGAAAGTCAAAAACAGATCCGGTTTACCAAAGTCGCGCACAATGGCCATCGAGTCCTGATAGTTTTGCTGCATGCAGCGAGGGCTTCCTATAAACGTTGACGGAAGTATAACCGGTATTCCAGGGCGGACGCCCGTCTCTTGACCAACTCTGTAAATGTGATCGGCAAGACCCATGTAAGTTTCCACTCTCAGATTCGTCTGATGGCTCCGAAGGTACGCAATCCTGTTGCCTTCAACTTTTACGTATGCATCCACGAGATACTGCTGAAACAATTTCCGGCCATACAAAATCGGGTTGTAGCAATCTCGTCGTACGGACACCCTGTGACTGTAAAACTGTAACTCTGTGTATTGCTGTCCGACTCTGAATCCTTGCTCGCCGTGAGGAAAGAAAAGTACGTACGTCATGGGTTCCAAGTTGGGATTTAAGGTACTGATGTTGATGAGACCGCCACCTCTCGGATGGATCACGATGTCTCGGTTCGATGGAGGAGCGCCGTCCGTACTCTTGAAGACGACTGCAACTTCATTTTCTTTCGGAGCATTGTAACGTCCCCTGTGCTCGCCTGCAGCAACACTTTCACCCTTGATGTACATGCGGATATCCGCAGCAGTTTCGGCACCTTGCTCTCGTACAGTTTCTTCTTCGAATTCCTTCAGCATCTTGTAGGCTTCCGCATATGGATTAACGTTCCTTAAAACTGTGTCCAACTGTCTCAGGAGTTCGGCGTTCAGGGCAACATTTCCAAATATGTTCATTCTCTGCCTGAGGGCTTGATCCGAATCTAAAATGTACAGCTGAGCATACTGTTCTTGACCGGGATGAGGCGGATGAAGGTGGCTCGTTCGATGATATATGGCACCGTGAATCCTGAAGCAGTAGGGACCCGAACCCGAAGGCATTTCTATATTGGCACCCAATGAAGCAAAACTGAGCAGGCAGTTGTAAGTACGTATGTTGGCAAAAAACTCTTCAGAAAACGGGTGGTTCCCATTCATTAAATTGTGCCATTCTTCTGGATACCTTCTTTCAGCTTCGACAATTTTCCCATTGTTACAGCAGTGCATGTATCTTCCTCTTGCATTCCTTTCTCCCGTAAAGAACAATCCGTTGCAGAGATCGCAGGAAGCTTCCATTGAACCGGCGCTGTGTTGCTCAACATAAACTTCGAGTCCACATCTTCCTGCATTGTGAAGAGTGCTGCGTGAACGTTGTGCTGCATTCATGCGTAGCCTGTCTTCTCGTACGGACATTGTTTCTTCGGATAGGACTTGTCTGTGGCGTGCAGCGTCTCGCGTTCTTCGTGTAGCAGCGTCCTCTTCCGACTCTTCCGCTCGAACTTGACGATGACGATGAGAGTCCAGTCTGTGCCTCCTACTGGTTTCTTCTTCACTTTCTTGAGCACGCAAATTTTCTTGACATTGGGATTGCCTGCTGAGTCTCCTAATGGTTTCTTGTTCCGTTTCTGCAGCACGTAAATTTTCTTGATGTTGAGCTTTCCTGCCGAGTCTCGTAGCGGTTTCTTCTTCCGTTTCTTGTGCGCGTGGGTTTGCTTGCCGACGCGCTTGCGTGCTCAGTCTCGCAGCAGTTTCTTCTTCATTTTCTGCAGCTCGCCGTAAACTCTGTGCTTCAGCTCTTCGTCTTCTTGATGCATCTCCTGTAATGCCTCTTTTCCGTTTCGGCATTTCAGTACGTTAAAAAAAGCACTACTAAAATATTAACTCGACTCAAAAAATTGACTACGCAGATGAAAGAAAAAAATTGCTCATTAAACCAATACTGCTGGAAAAAAAATTAATGCATTCTATATGTATACAACACAAATTTTAAAATAATCCTAGACTAAATGAAAAATTTTCCACTTAAGAGCAAATTAATTTTAAAAAATCAAAAATGTAAAACAAAAACTTCCCTGTTAAAAAATTGCTGGCAAATAAGAAATAATATGGGTAATATTATGAAAAATTCCAAGCACAGATAAAAATTATGAAAATATTTCTAATAATTAGGTCAATCTGAGAACAATGCACATAAACAGAAAATGAAAACCTAAACACAAAATAAATAAAAGGTATAAATACAAATATAAATTAGGAACTTCTGAAATCAATTCTGAAATTCAAATAACAAACCTAACAAAATAACAAATCTAATAAAATATAGAACATTCGATCGCCTTAAAACGATAATTGTTATCGCACACAGGAAAATGTCAAAAATATAAAATGTAAATGCAATTTATCGAGCAACAATAACAGAAATATAAAACACGAATGAATAGATCTTTAAAAAAATACAAAATAATACATTAAATATATAAAAAGAGTCACCAAGTTAATGTTCCGAAGAATTCTCAAGTTCTAAACTAACAGGAGCATATAAAAGTCTAAAATACTACTTTAAATTACTAAAACTACAAATATAAATGCAAAAAACAATCAAATATCCTGTAAAAAGAAATAAAGATTAAGTGCAATGAGTAATAATAAGAATATTTACGAAATTTGAAATGCTGGAAAAAATTGCGACGGTCTCCTTCCAAATCCAAAATTCGTAAATAAATTTTTTGTTGCCAAACCAGGAAAGTAAACTTTTGATTCTATTTGATCTGTTGCCAGACCGGGAAACAAAACTTTTTATTTTATCTATGACGTCATTTACTCGACTTATCAAGGGCATAAACCAATCTACATTCAACTAACGACAACTAAATGAAGAGAATGTTTCTATTTTTAGTTTTATTTTAGCTTTTCAGTTTATTCCTTTAAGTTATTTTAATTTTTTATTCTTAGTTTGTTAGTGGCGAACGGCCTTGGCGTTCCCATAGCATTTTTATCTCCGACGACTGCCGAGACTGTTGCCACGCGGAAGACTGAGTGCCGAAATTATTGTTTTCGCAGTTTTTAATTAATAACTCCGCGGATTATTGTCGTACGAAGATGGGACCGGTATCGATGGATTTGTTGATTTTTTTTTCGAATCCGGAGATATGCGTTTCGAATTCCAACTCGGCGCCGTCCCCAAGTTATTCGAGAAAAACGAATTTGGCACTCGGCCAAATCCCTAAAACAGGGAAAACGGGTGAAAGAAAGTGCAAAACGTAGGGAAGCGTAGGGGAAAAAGCAGTTTTTAATTAATATCTCGGCTAATTAAAGTCGCACGAAGATGCCGATGGTCAATATGGCGAGCCACGGGAATTCTGAATCCAACGGTACCTTCCGCTAAGCTCTACACCCAGCCGTTCCGGAGAAGATGATGTTACAAACACACAAACAGACAGAGGCACACAGATTTTAATAGTATAGACTAGCGGGCAAGCCCGCCAGCTGAGCGGGCTGAAGCCCGCTTATCATTGTTCGTTTTTAAAAGATATCCTATGTTAAATTTGGCCGGTATTGAAAAGTTGAACCGAACTACCATTTTTTAGCGGCATTCCGCGGGCTTCCCCCCCTTTTTTCACCTATGCATCCAGAAGTTACCGCATACACTATACATATGCGGAAAATCACGAAAACACCCATGCTTCCAGCCCTTTCGCGGGTATTCGAAATTTGGACCGAAATACCAGTGTTCAGCGCTTTTGGGCGGGAGCCCGCCCAAAACAGTGTTCACGTGTGCATGCAAAAGATACTGCGTACACCGTACACATGCGTAAAATCACAAAAACACCCCTCCAGCCAGCCCGCTGCCGATTCGAAAGTTGGACCGAAATACAATTTTTCAGCGATTTTGCGCGTGCTGTGCCCGCTTTATTCACGTATGCATGCTGAAGATGGTGCATAAACGATACACATGCGTAAAATCACGAAAACAAACATGGAGCCTGCCTGTTCGCCGGTATTCGAAAGTTGGACCGAATTACCAGTGTTATGTGGCTTTGCGCGGGCTCTGCCCGCTTTATTCACATATACACCCAGAAGATACTCCATACACTATACACATGCGTAAAATCACGAAAACACCCATGGAGCCAGCCAGTTCGTCGGGATTCGAAATTACCGCATTACCAGTATTCTGTGCCCGCTTTATTCACGTATGCATCCATGAGATACTTTATAAACGATACACATGCGAACAATCACGAAAACACCCATGCAGCCAGCCCGCTCGCCGAGATTCGAAAGTTTGAGCGAACTACCAGTGTTCAGCGGTTTTACCCGGTATCCGCGCGCTGTATTCACGTATGCATCCAAATTTTATATACAGTACCCCGGAATTCGAAAGTAGGACCGAAATACCAGTGTTCAGCGATTTTGTGGAGCGGGCTGCGCCCGCTTTATACACATAAGCATGGAGAGGATACTGCATAAACGATACACATGAGTTAAAGCAAGAAAACACCCGGGGAGCCAGCTGGTTCGCCGACACCGAAAGTTGGATCGAACTACCAGCGTTAAGAGGTTTTGAGCAGGCTGCGCCCACTTTTATCACATATGCATCCAGAAATCACTTTATACACTATACACATGCGGAAAATCAGGAAAACACCCATGCAGCCAGCCCGCTCGCAGAGATTCGAATGTTTGACCGAACTACCAGTGTTCAGCGGTTTTACCCGGTATCCGCGCGCTGTATTCACATATGCGACCAAATTTTATGTACAGTACCCCGGAATTCGAAAGTTGGACCGAACTACCAGTGTTCTGTAGTTTTGCGCGGGCTGCTCCCGCTTTAATCAAGTATGCATGAAGAAGATACCGCATACACGTTACACATGCGAAAAATCCCGAAAACACACATTGAGCCAACACGGTCGCTTGGATTCGAAAGTTGGACCGAACTACCAGTAATCAGAGGTTTTGAGCGAATTTCGGCCGCTTTATTCACTTATGCATCCAGAAGATGCTGCGTAGACGAGGCACATGCGTAAAATCACGCAAACACCCATGGACCCAGCCCGTTCGCCGGGATTCGAAATTAGGACCGAACTACCAGAGTTCAGCTTTATTCATTTGTGCATCCAGAAGACACTGCATACACAACAGATATGCGTAAAATCACAAAAAACATGAGTGTAGCCTGCCTGCTCACCGGGATTCGAAAGTTACCGTATACCATCTCAAAGGAGCAAAGAAAAATCTTTAATCTAAAAAAAAAAAAAAAAAAAGTGTGAATTTAATTTTTATTGGTGCGAACTTATTTACAATATCATTTGCATTAAAAGATAATATCTAAATTAAGTGCACGTATCTAATAACATAAAAAAATATATTATTCCAAAAAATCAAATTTATTATTAAAAAAATAACAACATATTTTTAAAAAATAGCTTTTTCAGATTTTTTAATTAATATCCCAGCTGATTAAAGTTGTACAACTTCAAGAACGTCATCATTTAAATTTAATGTAATATAATAACTTTTATTCAATATCAATAAAAGAATTAACGTGACAATCATCCTAACCTGAAATTAAAAAAAAATTGTGAAAAGCAGCTGTTTATTTAAAATGCCTACATTAACGAAATATTTTTAAAATACAGTTAGGTAACATGCAATCGCGTGCTTTATTCAACTTTAGAATATAACCTTGATTTGTATCTGCGGCGATTCAAGAAACTGTTGCAATCGGAAAAATGAGCCCGAAAATTAGCGTTTTCACAGTTTTTAATTAATATCTCAGCTGATTAACGTCCTACGAAGATGAGAATGGTATCATTGGATTCGTAGAATTTTTTGGAATCCGCAGACACCTGCCTCGAATTCCAACTCAGCGCCGTTCCATAGATATTTAAGAAAAAAGAAATTGACACGTGACCTTTCGCCAGCACAAATCTCGAGCGGAAGCAATTGTCATCCCCCCGGTGCTTTCGAAAAAGCAATTTTATCTCAGCTAATTCCGAGACGGTTGCCACTCCGAAAAATGAAATAACGTTTTCGCAGTTTTTAATTAATAACTCCGCCGATTATTGTCGTACGAAGATGGGACCGGTATCGATGGATTCGTTGATTTTTTTTCGAATACGGGGATATGCGTTTCGAATCGCAACTCGGAGCCGTTCCGCAGATATTCGAGAAAAACGAATTTGGCACTCGGCCAAATCCCTAAAATAGGGGAAACCCGTGAAAGAAAGTGCAAAACGTAGGGAAACGTAGGGGAAAAAGCAGTTTTTAATTAATATCTCGGCTAATTAAAGTCGCACGAAGATGCCGATGGTCAATCCGGCGAGCCACGGGAATTCTGAATCCAACGGTACCTTCCGCTAAGCTCTACACCCAGCCGTTCCCGAGAAGATGATGTTACAAACACACAAACAGACAGAGGCACACAGATTTTAATAGTATAGAAGATATAAAGAGTCCAAATAAACAGAAGTGATATACTAGTATAATTTCACCTTTCAAAATTCAGAAAATAGCAACCAAAAAAGGAAAATTGATGGCAAGAACGATAGTGCCTTTAATTGTCATTATTAAGCAGGAGATGCAAAAGGTCAGTGTTCAGCCGATTGCAAAAGATATTGAGTACTTAATGTTTGTAATTTATTCCTGTATATTAAGACATAAAGAATGTATGGTTGAGAAATCGGTTAATGCATTTTCGTTCAAAGGGTTTCTGTCTTTAGCAGCTATAACTTGTGAATAATTTTTAAATTTATTCACAAGTTATAGCTGCTAGTGTCCTATACTGTTCTTCAGTTTAATCATATAATGTTTATTATACTTTTGTGCTCAAAGCAGAAAATATTAAAACTATTTATTTTACCTAGTCCAGCGTTTCTCATCTGTGGCTCGAAACCCAGTTGGTCCTCGAAGCCTTCCTTTCTAGTGCTCCTAGATATCCAAAAAGGACAAAATATAAAATTCAAATTAACTGCCTATACCACACTACAGTTAAACATTTCATAGTTCGGAAATTTCGCAATGCAGTATCTATTACTTTTTCTCTCGAGACTGATATTTTATGAATTTTGTAACCGGATAGCAAATTACATAAAATAATAATAATATTATATATTATATTATTATTATATAAGGAAGTTTATAATCCAACCTACGGACTTCCCATTTAGAACTTCCTTATGGACTTCTCTTTGTGGCAACAGAAAGATTTGTATTATGGCTACAGTGGTTCTTGTCAATATACGAGTACATCTAAACAAACAACAGTTACGCAAGAATCTGTAGGCTCATTTATGTTTTTAATATAGTAAGTGCTAACATTATTAAATTTTTAATTAATAATATTGTCCAAAACTCTAATATAGAATAATATTACTTATCTACTGTGAAAGTCTAGGCAGTGAAACATCTAGATATGCCCCCTCGGGATACTCTGACAATTGAGTTTCTAGGTGTATTTCAACATTTTGAAAATAGAACGACTAATGAGATATTAATATACAGGCAACTTGCTCTTGAGCAGAGGGAAATATACAACCATTTTACTCCCATATATAAAGTTAGTTCAAAATCAACTGGTCATGTAAGAGCTGTCGTTTGTGATTGGAAACCATATCGTCGGCAAACGAGAGCATGACGCCTGCCCTGTATTTAGTGTAGATTTAAAAGTTGTTTTTCCTTTTTACATTGGAGTCTAAGCTCTAGCAGAAAACGTTTCCTCACTTAGTGCACTTAGGTCTTTAAGTGAGAAAACTTAATACTCTAACAAAACTCAGTACTCGGACTCAGTGCACTAAAAGCTTTAGAAAGTTTTTTGATGTCCGAAACCCTCTGTTTGTTGATATTCTAAGATTAACTGAAAGATTATAGAGAGATGGGTATGAGGTGTTTTACTGCTGTGTTCTTGTACACGTAGTTTTAAAAGTAACGAATTGGTATACGCAATAGCGAAGTCTGCAACTAATTTGCCGAATCAACTTGTTCATTACAGTGATATGAAAATTATTATCAAACAGAGAATCTTAAGTAAACGGCAATTATTTTGGGATGATAATTTTTTGAATAAATAAATAAGTGTCAAAAACCTAAAGTAGAATGAGGGAGTGAGTGCACCGCTATGATGGCTTCCGACAACAGACGCAAACCAAACGGAATTATATATTGGAAGATAACTAGAAATCGGGAAAACCCTTGTGAACACGTCTAAGAACTGGTCACTGTCGAGTCCCACACAGTTACCTTTTCAATACCAAGAATTAGCCGGTATGTCAAAATTGTAATAATGTTCTATCTGTGAGCCATTTTTAAATTAATATCCGCATTTTAACAGACTTCGATTGCAGTACTTTAATGACTGTGACTTGTCTTGACTATATAATTGGGAAAAAGGTGAATACCAGTTTGTTTCTGAAAGACACGGGTATTTATCATATAATTTGAATTTATCTTGATAATGCAACTTAGTATTTTATGCTACGCATTTTAATTTATCTCATGCTTTATGATGTTACTCCTGTTTACATCTGAAATCATTATTTCAATCTCAAGTAATTGTTCATCGCAGCATTCGGCATTTTATTATTTCTGTTGATTTTGTAAATGTGATGTTGTTTTAAAGTTGTTTTCTTATATAGTACATATATGCAGCTTAAGTGTTTGTTGCCGATAGTTTATTGGTTGCTTGCGTAACTGTAAATTGTTTTATTCCCCGTGCAGTGCAGCGCGTGACGAATATTATGAGAAAGCCGGAAAAATTAAAAATACAAGAACACGTGCATTTAACATTTAATAAATAAATTTAACATCTATTTATAATAGAATTCGGAAATATGCAACCGGCAAAAACAGGCAATGATGAAAAAACAAATAAATTGAAATAAATAAATATCTTTATTATATGCGGCTTAAGTGTCGGTTTGTCGCCGATAGTTTATTAGTTGCTTGCGTAACTGTACTAGCCAATGGGGTGAAGTTGTCACGGCACAGGGTTGCCGTTTCAATTGAGACGTAGACAATTTCCTGTAAAACTTGCCTTTGCTATGACCATCAATAAATCTTAGGGCCAAACACTTAAGCGTGTTGGCATCTTTTTAACCTGAGCCTGCATTTGGACGCGGTCAACTTTATGTTGCCTGTTCAAGAGTTTGTGAAAGAACGGACGTAAAATTAAAAATAATGGATGTTTCTCTGCAAGGCGAGCTTAAAAATGATGGAAATATCTACACAAGAAATGCTGTGTACAAAGAGATCTTTGACATGTTTATTATTTAAATCACCTTTATTTATTGAGCTATCGGTGGCTCTTAAGAAATGTACCGCCAGTGGTTTCTTTCATTGCACTCTACTTTAAGCAATTAAGCAAGTAGAAGGGGGAAACCCCGTGGGGCAGTAAGCAAAGGGGCGTCCTCGCCGCCTGCCCTGGGTAATTCTGTTTGAATTAGCAGACACCTTTGCACAAATCATTTTAATTACAGTTTATAATATCTAGAACAGCGGTCATTTCGTATGACTGCTCCCCTTTCTTGCGTATTATGAACAAAGATTTTTCTCAGCCTAGAAAAAGGCAAGAAGTACTGCTAGTAGAAGTAAGTAGGAAAAATGTTTCCAAACTTCATCGTAAAAACTTGACCAAAAGTAGCACTTAAATTTTGCACATGATAAATGTCAGCTCACTTTAACATTGAAAGTAAAATCATATTGTAAATGGGGCTTATAGGCTGTAAATACTAGCATTTGGACTTAATGAGTTTTGGCAACTGTTTGATTAGAGTTATGATGAAACGAACTCCCATTCTTTCTCATTTTTTCTTCCATAATTTCAATACTTTCATCAATTCTAACACAATTAGCAGTTTCTCAATAATTCTTGGAAAATTAAAGAGAAATAGAATTGTCTCCCTCTTTAATCCATTCATATAAATAGCAGTAATATAATAAAGTTATTTTAGGCAGGGTAAGGAATGAACAGTACATTTAAATTAACATCGGATTAGAAGCATGGAAATACAATTTTTTAAATTCTTTAAATGATGAGAATTAAAGTATTTCTAATGAAAGTTTCCCTGAAAAATTCACTTTTTAACTACGCAAGAAAATTCAAGACCAACCCCAAAACTTTGACTCCTTCCAAATATTAGAAATCAAGACTTTAAATCTTTTGTAACTAGTAAAAATCGGAGTTAAATTAATAATAATAATAAACATAATTTCCTTATCTTTTCTTAAAAACTCAGTGACACTTGCATAAACATTCTCCATTTCTTCAAACTTTCGTATTAAAGTTGATGCGAGTTTATTTGATATACAACAGGCCATAAGAACGCAAACTTTACAATTTATTTTTGTTACCTTATGTGAAGGGGATAAAAACAGAAGATGACCCATCTAGCGAGTAACTTGCAATAAATTTGTTTTGGTAATTTGCTGTAGAAATGTCAGAATCAGTGCACATTGCGTCTTTCATTGCTCAAGTTCATTTATGTAGGACATTAACATGATTAGACCTCAGAATTTGCTGCTTTATTAAAAAGTAGCAAAACGGAATGCTTCAGAAACAAAATAATACATTTGATGAAATCATGAATATTATATAGATAGCTTAGAAACCATTTGTAAGGCAACGTGGTGCAAGTTTCAAATGATGATGCATGTTCTGATCGACTAAAAAGTAGCAGACATTGAAAACCTAAGAAAAACAGATCAGAGAATTTATTATTTAAGAGAAAAAATCCCTTTCCTTTTGCAATGGATATTGCAGTTGAAATAAGTACCCGTAATGACATAAAGATGAGTGCTGGAAAGGTGCGAAGACAGCAGATTTTCAAATTATATATATGTACTGTAGATTCGTCCAACTCAAAATTCGTTTTCAGTTTCAAAGCTTAAAATGACTCTTAAATTCACTAATATTTATGAAACAAAACATGTCAAACGCGTTATTAATAAACAAGAGAAGAAACGCTTCATTAAATGTAAGAAATTACATTAAATTCTTCAACTTCGCAGCAAAAGGAAGATTCCAATCTTACATTCGAAAACAGTTCTCAATGACACGAGAACCGTAAATGTAAAGAAAATCTATTCTTTCTGTTCGGCAAAGGGACATGAATTGGCTGGAGAGAAAAAGCAAGCGAAAGAGGGTTTCCAACTTAAAGTTTAAATTAAATTTATTTCGCCTGCGCTTTTATTAGCCTGTGGAGGTAAAGAATACATGAGAATTTAGCTTCAAAAATCATTGGATGGAATAATGGATAGAATTCACAACTGATATTGTAAGGATCTTAAGTTTTACTAACGTTTATTTTATTTTAAATCTTTACTATCACTTCTTATTTTCTACTTCCGGCCAGAATTATAAGCCTTAATGTATTTATGCAAAGTTTGTCTGGCGAACGCCAAGTATTTAAGTTGTGGCTTTTTGCCAAGCGAGAGAGAGGAAGCAGTGAGTCGAAGCAGGCCGCTTACCTTAGAAGTTTTACTCAGTTGCTGGTTGCCTTCCAGGCCAGAGGTTTTAATCCTCTTGATAATTTTTAAACGTATTGTAGTGTTCACAGTTCTCTGTACTACATACAGCGTCCTGTTAATATAAGGCCAATCTTCCACGTTTATTATTTTAAAGTTAAATTAGAGTTTAGTTTTATTTTTATATTTTTACGTTTAGACCACAAGTAGTGGGTCTGTGTACTCCGAAGTACGGAAGTTATTGTAAATAGAGAAAAATAAAGGGTTTCGTATACCCTTCTTGTGTATCCTGTCTACTTCCCACAGTGATTGAACATAGCTTTAGTAAGCTCTCTGTTCCGAATCAGGTCCTTGCATGTTCCCGAAGAAAGTAAGACGGAACATTGAACCTGATAATATCACTGTAAGAAACTTAAGATATTAATTCGGATGAGTCTTTATAGTACAGTGGTTAACCCATCCATCTACGAGGATTGGAATTAAACGCCCGGGAAGTTCATTTTTCATGATTCCCACTCAGAAAAAGAACCTAATAATCTCTGAAACATATTTTCTGAAGCGGCTCCTTCAAATTGTAGAGTCATTAGGTTTTTCGAAGCAGAAGATGTGAAAAATGAGCAATGCACCCACCGTGAATCTGGACCTCTCGAAAACGCTTTGAGTGTGCTACTGTTAGATCCCGAACGCATGTTGGAAGGAGGGAGAAAAAAACCTTTGTTCTACATAGAAATAATGTTGGCATTTAGAAAGTAAAATAATGTTTGTCATCAATCGATTTCAGTGTATAAATCTCGGGTATACTTGCTTTGCAAATGACTCAATTAAAACACTTTAATGCAAAGAAAAAGAAAGAATGCTTCTTTCCATGCGTTTAAACCTTTTAACGAGCAGAAAACGATAAAAATTTGATACTCGGGTAAAAGAAAATTCGAGATGGCCACTGAAATAAATCAATGCACCTGTCTTGAGTTGTTAATTGAACTCTTTAATGTATAATCTACTTTCAAAAGCTCATTTCAAATATATTATTGTATCATGGATTCCTAGGAAGTTAATTTCTGAACTGATGGATTTTTTAAAGTTTATTACCATGTTTATAGTTTTCAATTTTAAAATATTTTTAAAACTTAAACAATACTTAATTGAGACTTTAAACTTTTTTTACAGTTTAAAACTTTCAAATTGCATTATGATTTGAAATTTATGCTTTATTTTTGCGATTACTGCATTATTCTTTTGTTTAATTAACGCATAATAGGAAATTGATTTTAAAAACGAAAAACCATAATAATAATGAAACTTTTCCATTATTGGTTTCTCTACATGTGTTGTAAGCTTTTTTTTATTAACAATTCAATTTTTATTATAATATCAGGGTTAATGTTCCTTCTTACCTTCTTCGGGAACATGAAAGGACCTGACTCGGAACAGAGAGCTTACTAAAGCTATGTTCACTAATTGTGGGAAGTAGACAGGATACACAAGAAGGGTATACAAAACCCTTTATTTTTTTCTATTTACAATAACTTCCGTACTTCGGAATACACAGACCCGCTACTTGGGGCCTAACGTAAAAATATAAAAGTAGAACTAAACTCTAATTTAACTTTAAAATAATACACGTGGAAGATTGGCCTTATATTAACAGGAAGCGTATGTAGTACAGAGAACTGTGAACACTACAATACGTTTGAAATTTATCAAGAGGATTAAAACCTCTGGCCTGGAAGGCAACAAGCAACTGCGTAACTTCTAAGGTAAGCGGCCTGCTTCGACTCACTGCTTCCTCTCTCTCGCTTGGCAAAAAGCCACAACTTAAATACTTGGCGTTCGCCAGACAAACTTTGCATAAAAACCTTAACGCTTATAATTCTGGCCGGAAGTAGAAAATAAGAAGTGATAGTAAAGATTTAAAATAAAATAAACGTTAGTAAAACTTAAGATCCTTACAATATAATGTTTTAGTCTATAATATATAACACTACTTATTATTAGACTGTATTTAATGAATGACATAGATGAATATATTGTATTTACTTTTAATAAATTAATAAAATATAGTTTGAGTTCTTATCAAACAAAGACTACAGAGGCTGACTTTCTTAGAATTATTTCGCATAATATCTTTGTTTATCATTTGTCTATATTCTTTGTAGTTATATTTTATTAAAGTTAACATTTAATCACATTCTACTTTCTTATGGTTATTAATTTTCCGCTCTCGTAATTAATTTTACATTTCATTTAATTTATTTTTCCGTACATAAGCTAAATTAAGCCACATGAGATTGAAGCTGCAGTCATATGATATTAATGCTATGAAATTACATCAAAATACATCAAGTTAAAATATCTGAAAAATTTAATATAAATTTGTATATGAATATTGGTTCAAATAAAACAGTAGACTTATTTAGATAATAACAGACAGGCACACAATCATATGCACAAATTTTCAAAACTTTCTTTTATAAAAGTATAAATTTTAATGCCACTACATCGATTTTTATAAAAGCAAAAATTACTGCAATTTAGTAGATATTTGTTTTCTCTGAGCATTTTGAATTAAGAGCAGAAAGGTGATTTATTTGATTATATGATTATAAAATATATACATATCAGCTTAAAGAGTAATGTAATTTTTTTATTACCGATAAAAAATTAAACTAGTTAAAGTGCGTTTCTCTATTATGTGCATTTTTATTTACTACGGAACAAAAAAACCGAATAAATTTATAGAGAAACCACTCATTCTACGATATTCCGAAAAAGTAATTTAGTCATTTATATGATTAATAAATGGCAAACCTGATTTTAAAGCAAATTGCATACCGATGAAAGGAAAAAGATTTGAAAGCTTTTGACTACAAGAACCATCACAAAGTTTCTGTTTAAACTTTTAAAAGCTTGAAAAAGAAATTGAATGTGTGTGGTTTCTTTAATACGAACAAAATGCGTGTTTTTAAAAACCCAATATGTTTCTAAATAAAGCATTTCAGTACCTACTACTGTAAATATGCTTATTACATCTGTTTTACAATATTTGAGATAAGAATGATTACATGAATATTCCGCAGTTAATTCTTTAACTGTGACCAGACTATTGCTGATTAAAGACTAAGATCTGTTCATATTTTTGTTCCAAGATAACCATCAGTGCTTTTTGACTATCAAAACGCAATTTTATTCATCGATATTATTATAAAATTACTTGCTCAAATGTCAGAGCTTTGTTATGGAACATTTTCCCCATTTTCAAAGATAAAAATAATAATAATGATAATAATAATAATATGAAGCGAAAATTTAGTTTAAATCTTCAAAAGTTTATATTTTTCTTGTTGATATTAGTTCATTGTTGTTTTAATGTAAGCATCTAATCAAAATAATTTCTCAGTTACCTGTTAATACCACTGAGCTGAATAAATCTCTCCATAGAATGAATGGCTGACTTTTCATACCTTTTACCAGAAACACCTTACAGATCCATAGCCACCTACACGATTGACAGAAATGTCACTTTGACGTTAAACTTGCACATATCAGCGTGCACATTCTCTGAACTCTGTGGCACCGAAAGGAGCGTTTGATGTTTAAGCTCTCTCACATTTTAGCTTTGACGGCTTTTCTATCCTGCTTTTGATGGAATTCCTACTACACAAAACCAGACAGCAGATTTCAATTTATGTAATATACATTTATATAATGTGGATGTTGTTTGATAGGAATGCATTATATCTCACACACGATTTTAATTAAGGAATTTGAATTGAGTTATTCAAATATAGATGTTTACTTTTTTATATATCGGCATGCTGTGTATGTCTTCTAATCTAATAGTAATTGAAAACTTGCGGTAAATACAAAGAAACTATAACTTAATTAATATTTTTAAAATGTTGTTATTTAGGCTGGTTGGGCAAGGAACGGTTGGTTGCTTGGACATTTTTGTGGTTTTCCTCAAATGACCCCGAAGGCATCCCTTCCCTTAACATCCGTCGCGTGATTTGTCATAATAAAATAAATAAACTAACTACTATCTCAGTATACTACAGAATCACACGTACCTTTTTAAGAAATACAGCGTCGTACAAAATTACAGAATAAGTCAGATTTGAAAATCATCCAACTTGGTATATATCCTGTTTAGACGAGGGACACATTTTTTGGCATACGACATTTGTTTGGAACAGGACTCGAGTTTGAGGCATCATGACTGCCCACGCTACCTTTGCTTACCTCTTTTGAGACAATGCTACGACCGCTTATGAGGGCCAGTATGCCTTTTTTTTTGCCTTTTGACTCTGAAGTTTCATGTGATTTTTGTGTTTTCTAGCATAAACATTTCGTAAATACTTTAAAATTGAGGTTTAAGAAAGGTTAATGAAAAGAACCAAGAAACAAAGGATCACTTCACCGAGGAGGTAAAAAACAGAGATTGTTGTAAATATGAAGGTGACATGCATATTCAGAAATACAGCTATTCCGTATCGTATGCCGAAAACGGTAATATCTGTGATTGTGAAAAACAAATATGCTATTAAATCAACTGGCGTTGGGAAGGGGGAGAAATCGATTACCAAAAAAAAAAAAAAAAAAAAAAAAAAAAAAAAAAAAATGACCAGAGAGATTAGAGAATCCTGAGATATTGTTTTGATGTGGATAACATAAAAACGTTTACGTAGGGAGTTATGGTTATTCACAGTACATATTGCAAGCACTACGTACGTTTCTATTTTAGTACACTTTTTACACAAGCAGATTAATTATTTTCTTTTATTTCTTATCGGAAAAGTTTTGGTATCCGTCTAATCTAGTCTAAATCCAAGGATGTGCAGCGAATTAATGACGTATAGCGAGGTATCAGTATATTTTAAAGAATCTACTTAATCTAAGTAATATTTTGTTTAAAAAAATCAGATATAAATGTTTTCAAATAAATTACTTTTAAAAAGGTGCTTTAATTTAAAAAGAAATTTATACGACTGTACTTATCACTCATGCCTAAAACGGCATTTATTATTAGAGCAATTTATTATATATTATGCCTAAAATTTAATTAATGTCAAGTTCCAGAAGATTTTTCTGTTAGAAGAGAGCAAAAGTATTTACATTACGCGATGACAGAATAAAATATTATGCTTAAAATAATCATAAATTCTTTTAAAAGAATGACATGAAAAACGTTTCATTAGTTCAAAAGTAAAATATAAAGATTCTACACATATACTCATTATTGGTATCTTTCATCTCTTGAAAAATGAGAACCAAACGTATTTTCATTTCATAATACAAACATTAACTTTCTGAATAACCTCTGTAATCTTCCTTTTAATGGCCGAAATGATAGCAACAGTACAAGTTTAAGCATCATATTTAATACATTTAACTCAAATATTACATGTGATAATTAAGTTTTGAATCACATGATCTTCGGATTGAGTATGCACAAAACAGTCCTAACAAGTACTTTTGTGGCAAAAGCTTATTGGGTACACTATACGCATTAGTGCATGCAATTATTGACAAACTCTTATATTTTAGAAAATATGTGGTATGATAGGAGTTGGGGTTGCAAACTACAGTTACCTAAATTTGATTATATCTTTCACAGATTAGTTTCTTTTTAATTTTCTATTTTATTAAAACTAAATTGTGGGTAGAAATTAAAAACTACGAGTAATCTATGAAAGTTCGTGTTCAAACTTTCTTGCATTTTCTTGCATTTTTATCATCCGAACGTGATACGCCAACATATTTTCGCATAGTAGGTTACATGTAGTTTACATTTCCTAAGAGTTCAACACCTTGCATTAGTATATTATAATAACAGGATAAAGTTTTAACTTCCTTTTACAAAGTAAAGAAAGTACTGTAATCATGAAAAATTTCGGTATCGTATTTCAACGCAAATATCCCTTTTGAACGCTCTCAAGTCCATTTGAAAGATTTTTTTGCGTAACATCTGTGCATAAGGAAGGATATAAAGGACTACATAGAAAATTTGTGTATGGGACTGTTATAATATCTCTTTGTACACCTTTCTTTTCTGTTCCAATTGGCCGCACCAAATGTAGTATATATATATGTATATATATATATAGTAAAGACATAAAGTAAGAAATTTAGAACTAATTTTTCACAAAGACCAAAAGCTGAAATTCATAATTAATAAATTTCAAATAATCCTGTAAATGCAGTAAAGAATTTTAAAAATGATGAAACCAGAACTTTTCAAGCAAGCAATACCCAAATTCAAAAAATTAAAGAAATTTAAAGAAAGATAAACATTATAGAAGATAAATTCAATGCCACTTCGTCAGGGGAGGAATGTTGAAATCAATTGAAATCTCTCTTTCACTAAAATTCTTGCTTTTCTGTATCCAGAATTAGCCGATGAACCATTACAATGCATTTTAATTATAATAGTTCACCCGAAAATTCTCGCCCCTCCCCAAAGCAAAGAAAAACAAATTCTAATTAGAATCTTCTTTCTAAAAAATTGTTTGTAAATTATGTATATGTATATACACACCACTCTCTTACCCGGATCGATGAGCTCTTTTTTTATTCTTATTTTTGGTAAATTGGGCAATTTTTTTTTTTGTTTTTTCGCTTTTAAAAGTGATGGAATTGTGTTATGTAGAAATTCTAGTTCCAGGAGTTTACCTAACTGTGGACTCCTGGACAGGAAATAGTCAACAAATTGATGAATGGGTTGCAAAGCAGGTATCCAGAATACTGTATAAGATATAAGAATAAAAGACCCTTTTCGATTTCTGTGTTTGTAGTAGAGACAGTGAGATTTTTTTCCTTTTCCTTAATGAGAACCTGGCCACTGGGCTGTCGGCAGGTAATGGCGTTTTGATAAAAACTTCTTACGGCGGTTGTTTCTGTGTATGCTTCACCTTTTGTAAAGTAAGTCTTGATTTAAAGATAGGCGCCACTTACTGTTATGGATTTCGTGATCTGTAATGCAAATAGAAGACATAGGTAATTGTATTGTTCATCATAGGAGACGTTTTGTCGGGGCGTGATGTTTTTCGATTTTTTCCTACGAAGAGGAAATTACTCCTGCTGTTGATAAAGAAAGATGTACGGCGCCTACTCTAATTTTTACGCAGTTAATAATTGGCTCGGCAAAGGTAGGGTAGACTGTGATTGTCCTATTAATTTAAAATGAGACGTGGATGCATCAGAAGTTGCTGTTTCACTAATAATTAGGCGAGGAGTCAAAAAAGGTGAGATTCTGTTGAAGGAACGGCTCAGAGGTTTCTCAGGCCTTTTCGGGTTTTCAAACTCTTGTAGCTTTTGCAGGATTTATCTTTATCTTGGTACTAGCCTGAGGCTGATGTAAAGTCATGCGAAAATGAAGCAGAAGAAGAAAAATAATGGAGAGAGATAGTTTATGAGTGATAAATAGTCGGTAGATGTGTAGGGGTTTGAGATGGAGAAAGAACGTTTTATAGGTGATAAGTAGAAAGATATGCAGGTTTTTAGGTTTTCCCTAATATGGAGAAAGAACATTTTATTCAGGATAACCAGTAGAAAGGTGCGCAGAGGTTTCCTGAAATATAGAAAGAACATTTATTTGTGATAACGTGTAGAAAGTATGCAAGATTTTCCTGGTAGAAAGAACATTCTATTGGTGTTAACTAGTAAAACTCTGTGACAGTGGCGAAGAGAAAGCAGAGTATTGGGATGATCACTGTCGTATGGAGATAGAAGAAAACACAACAAACAAGACTCGGCCTCGTGGAAAGTGATCAATTTACTGAATGATTAAGCGTATGATACAAGAAAAATACATGAACTCATAAATCCTCTGAAAAGAAAATGCAACGATCTGTGCGATGCTCACGACGACCTGTTGCCGAAGTATATAGACTCTGTTCCGGAATAACAGAATATCGTTACTAGTTCCGACTGATTATGTAAAATTATTCGATAATATGTACCTGTTTTTCAACGTGTTATAAAGAGACTATTCGGAACTGATATTTAGCCTGATGAAGTAAACGGCTTCGCTTTGGGAACAATATCGAACGATGATAAATACTGTAAGTGACTATGTTAAAGAGAGGTTTCATGAAATTTTTTGCAATCTGAATCTCGGAAAGGTAACCTTCAGCACTGCGTAAGTTATTTTATCTTCCGGATTCCAGGACACTGCTTGGCGTAAGTACCTTCATGTCCTCCTTACATGTAGTTATGTTTATGTAAAACTAACCGATTTGTTGCGCATGTGTATATGAACTTAATGATTAATATGGTATTTTGGATTTTATATTATCGAATATTTATTCAAGAATTTAGTCCCGAGATTAGAAAATATTGTATTTTTACGTCTATTTTGATTTTAATATGTTATTGTGGTTCTGAGGGAAATGTATTAAAATTATGAATACCTTTGCAGCCAAGGATATGTGTTTATTTAGAAATACGATTTCTGTTCATGGCAGTCCAGTAAAAATATTGAATACTGTATTATATTAAAAGAACCTGCGTATATGTGATTTCGGCTGTAATAAATTGTCAAATTGTTCTTTTGGTTGCAAATATTTGTAGCTGTACTGTTTGTCATAATGTTTCATTTAGATTGAGGATTAAAGGTACTCCCTCTATTTCATCAATTTTAATTATTCATGTTTTATCACCAGATTAAAATCCATTACACAACAATCGTTTCGTTATTATGTTCTGGTTAGGGGTTTCATGCATTTAGATAATCTGCTTGCAATAGCTGCAGAACTATCAACAAATTAAAAGTGTAAATGGCATTAGCCCTAACGTGGAAGCTATTTGTGTACATCTGAAACTCTTAGCAGTATAGTGAATTAAGTTAGGGGATGAACAAACTTCAGTATCTTTTTCCCCGGCGAAACCAAATGTTACCTTTAAATTCTTCTGCCCTGAAAATTTTGCCTTCTCTCTGTTGGCTAAATTGCTTGTTTTTGCGTAGGAAATCTAATTTTAAGTGCAAAAATTGTTTTTTAATTGGTTTTTGGTATTCTAAGTTTTTCTGTATTTTACAAATTTTAATGAAGATATTTTGAGTTTTTACGTATTTTTGCGTTGTCGTGAAAGGAGAACAGAACTGACTGCCTGAGAAATATATTTCTAACGAAAATTCGAAGCAGAAGACGGGAAAAATGTGCTTACTCTCGCAGGGACTTGAACCTGGACCTCTCGAATACGCGCCAAGTTTGCTACCGTTACACCAGGAAGGTATGCAGAAAGGAGGGAGAAAATACCTTATAATGCAAAGAAGTCATGTGGTGTCCACATGAGATTTTTATATTGATAACCGGAGGCATCTCTTTTTGAGACCGTCAATAATCAGCAAACATTGCTGAATTCCATAGTGCGCTGTATTGCTAGTGAGGTCTTTTTCCTTATTTCCCACTAACCTCTCCCATATTATTTACAAAATACTTAATATGATCAAAAATACAAATAATGCAGTTTTAAAAATGTGTAGCAGTTCAGATTTTGCATTTGTTTCCCACCACTATTCCTCTCTTTAATCTGCCTGTCTTCAAGTCACATTTCTTACATATCAATGAATTATCTGTATTATATTCCTCTTCACACGCTCAGTGATATTTCACTGAAGTCTACAAAGTGTCATTTTTATATGTTTTATGTCCATTTCTGAGGACGCGTTTAAAAAACATTATTAGCTAATTGCGATTATTTAACAAACTAGAGAGTTTACTTACTTCAAATAGAACACAAATAGAATACAAATCAAAGTTAACAATCTTTCAAAGATAAAAAAAACTTACAAGATACTCGTTTATAAGTTTTAAATATCTTCAGGCTTACCTATTAAGGAATATCATCAGGAGTATATACATAAAAGAAGATAATATGCTGAAAAGAATGAAGCACAAATACAATGTTAGCATAAAATCTTTTTAAGACTTCTGGCATATGAACATTAGTAGAATCCTCTCTTGCCAATATAACGTTTGACGCTCGTTTGTTTTTGACATTGCCAAGTTACATTTTGCATAAGTGACACTAATTTATTCTAACAGAAAGAATTTTTGTTCGAAGCGAATCTGTTATTGTTATTCTATTATTGTATTAATGTTTTATAATTAAATTTAAATTATTGTCTAAGTGCATTCCTAAATGTAGAGGCTGATGTTGAGTTTTATTTACTCAATAAAACTAACATATAAAATATATCTTAAGATTAAGGAAAATAGTAATTTCTTTTCAAAGTCAGATTATTTTTTAATTCTGATAATATTTTTTAGTACAAAACGGACCTTTTAAAAATTTCATGAAATTTAAACGATATATTTAGCTAATGTGTCTCCGAAAGTATTAGTATTAACGTTTATGTCCGTCTGATAAGATACGTATTCTCATATGCTTCTAATAATATAGACTTTGAGACATTAATAAGAAATGTCGCGATGTTAAATTATCGAAATTACCGTCTATGAAATTAGAATTTGCCATCTACTTCCATTTTTACATTTATTCCTTTTATGGTTCAATTAAATAAGAATAACTTGCATTTCGAAAAGATAACAAAATTAAGAAATAGTTTTGAAAGCTAAATTTCCAATAAAAACCCCATGAAGACAAGCGAAATGTTTTAATAAGTGGTTAACTTGCTGTAATTCTGATGCACTTTCTCCAAGAAGATAATTTATTGTTTGCTTTTACCAAGAGATTCTAGAAAGTGAATACAGTAGCTTAAATGAAATTAACGAGTTTAAATATTAAAATGTTTTTAAAAACGCTAGACATAGCAAAAAAAAAATATTACTTAGAAAACTTTGTTCTAAACATGCACCATAGCCTAAAAGTAAGCCCTCTAAGTTATACGCTCCAAGAAGTATTTCCCTACATATAAAAAAAAATAAATAAAAAATGAAAATGGAAATAAAAAAGAACAATCAAGGAACAGACTGAAATTGCGTTGGATGTATTTCTGCCGTCTCTTTCTCGTTGCAACTCTTTTCCCTCGCTTCGCTGGCAACGAAACTGGCTACCCCAATGACAGAAGCACCTGACAGCTCAGATATCGAACCCCCTTTTCCTTTTTACTGGAAGTAAAAAGGGGGGAAAACGACCTAGGTAACTCAGAAGAACTGGATCAATTCGACGCGACATCTTTGGACACTCCATTCCAGCAAAAAGAAATCTTACTTGAAGGAATTTTGTCCTCTCATGACGCGGAATTGAATTAACTTGTTGCCATGGATTACAGAAAAAGGCAAAAGTCAAATTCAGATGCATTTCACTTACGGATAAGCCTATTTTTTGAAGAACGTCGTATGAGTGGAGAACAGTTCTTTTAATGGAATCCTGTTTTTTCGTCTCTTCAATAAAATTTAATATATATGTGGAGATTTAGAGGAGCATTCTTTCAAAGTGCTTTTAGTTTTTGTCGAAGCGCTTATTTTTTAGGAAGCGTATGTCAGAATGTAATTGGATTACATTTTTTGAAGCATAATTGGACTGCTTTCTTCCTTCAGAACGCAATAATTTCAGAAAAAATGGAGTTGAATATTAATCTTATTACTGTTATCACATTTACACATGTCGAAATTTAATTACACATCATTTCATTAGGTAAATCACTAACGTGTCTAAGTACCGGCTATCATCTTTCTAGTCATTCTATTGTAAACTTAATAAAAATTATCTAGCTTTCGTGAAACGTATGGTGGAATTAAAATATCGTTACTTAATTCTACTTGCTTGGTTAAATACTCATGTATTGTTTTTTTTATTTAAATTTAAAGCTCAGTAACGTATTTAACGTATTATATTGTTCAATCAATTGTTCAACAGCTAAAATTTGGTATAATTGGCATAAATTAATGATATACCCAAATACTGCAGCTTTTATTGGATACGACATAGGCATTAAGTTTATTAAATTCATAAGTAGAAAAAATTATATGCAAACAATATACACATAAACTCTTATTTCCAAAAAACAAGATTTTGTAAATGTTTCTAAATACAGGGTGTGTATTATAATTAAACTTGAAATTTGGGAGCAGTCTGTAGCAAAAACTATGCAACAGAATAGCATGAAAATTGGATAATGGCAGAATGAAATGATGGGAATTTTATTGAGGGGAAAAAAAAGAATGAGTTTCAAAAACCACCACTAGATGGCGATGTTAACTATTGGCATATGCAAATGTCGTAATCATAGTAATCCTGTGCGCGCACAGCAACCCTATAAAGATGCGAGAGACGAACCGCAGTCATACTCGTGTCCAAGTCAAGTAAGATGAAGATTGACTCTCCAAGAACGTGCTTTGCTGGTGAAATTGTTTTACCAAAATGGAAACTCTGCTACCGCAGTTTTGCAGAAATTTCCGTCTTTGAAGCAACTACAAAAAGGTCCACACACTAGGCAAGGACTAACAAACATGATTAGGAAATTGGAACAACGGGAACATTGGGGATACAGCAACGAAGGCGACAAAAATGTGTTGCAGCCCAGATAGTGGATGACCAGTAACCAACAAACTAACACATTTCTGATATATCAGAAATGGATATAATGGATTCTTCAGTCTTTTCTTAAAAAACTGAAAGTAAATGTCATTGGGAAGCGGGAGACATTTTAAATGCCAGACAGTTTTTGCAGTTCTCTCAGATATTTTGTTCCTTTTTTATAAATGTTTTTAGCTAAATTATAATTTATCTAAGTGTTTACAGTGTCTAAGTGTTTACATATTTTATACTTTAGTTATTATTTTACGATGTTTTAATTTTTATTTTTTACTCCGCCGAAGAGTTTGTTTATGGCCAGTCGCGTAGAAGTTAAATTATCTTGGGGGTTTATTTCAACTTTGAAATTTCTTAACTTTAAAGCACTCGGTTCGTGAAATATTAACACTTCGGACACGATGCAAGTTAAACTATATGCATTATATAACACTAGTAAACCCTCTATTTTCTATCAAATCGAATAATGCTTTAAATTAAAACAACCCTCCAGCTTACCTGTGTGTTCAACCTTTGTTTCCAGCCTCCAATGATCTGTCTCGAATTTTTTTTTAATATGTTAATACTGTTGTTAGCTTGTCGAGCGCGCAGGTCGAAATAAATTGTTTGATTACTCAATGTTGATGTTAACATCGAGCGCATGAAGAGAACTAAAATTTTCGTTAACTCGATGATCTCTCTTAGACTGTTTTTGATTACTCTATAAGGTATTTCTCCCACTTCCCTAGCGTGCCTTCGTGGTGTAACGGTAGCACGCTGGGCCGGTATTTCAGAGGTCCGTGGTTCGATTCTCGGCGAAGGCGGTTGCTAATTTTTCATCTCTCTGGCTTCCAAAAAATCCTAATGTCTCTACATGTGGCGCCCGAACTAAAAGGGTTGTGGATGATGATTCTCCGCACCCAGGATTTGACGACTAGGTCCCCTAAAAACCCTAGTCGCACTTTATAAAAGGGGAGTATATAAGGTACTTCTCCCACTTCCCTAGCGTGCCGTCGTGTTGTAACGGTAGCACGCTGGGCCGGTATTCCAGAGGTCCGTGGTTCGATTCCCGGCGAAGGCGGTTGCTAATTTTTCATCTCTCTGGCTTCCAAAAAACCTAATGTCTCTACAACTCTCATTTTCGAAACTATAGTTTGTAACGTAACCATTGATCAGCTGATGATGATTCTAGGTACCGTTGTTTTATGAAAATGAAAGAAAAATACATACATTTTGCAGATTCTTCATTATTTAATTTCTTTCAATATAATAAAGGGCAATAATATTTGGTGGCAACAATTTAAAAGGTGGTTCGCCGTTTATAGTGAATCAACGCAAAATGCCAAAACGAAGTTAATAACCCTTCTGGGCTAACGCCATGGGGGTAAAAAGAATTTTATATATATATATATAAATCTTTCTTTAAACGTGTTTGTCTTTTTGTTTAAATGAGTAAATTAAAAATTATTTTTATGTCAGGCATCCACACCACACATTATTTTTGGAATACGAATGGCAACAGCTACACGTTTACGTCAGACACGTTTTTTTTTCTTCTTATCTGCTCTTTCTTCTTCACCATATTTTTCTTTTCGACTATCTGAATCTCATTAATCGAGATGATAAGATCAATGCTAATGTTGTAAATAATCCATAACTTAACAATAATAATCCCTAATATAAATAATAGTTAAAGTAGGCAAATCCTGTCTTAAAGCTTATTCGTCTTACAATATCTTAAAATGTAGTACATTACATTATTTCATAGAATGCAAATCATAATAATAAGGCTTATAACATCCTTTTGATAGCATTATTGGAATTCTAAAATTCAGTTTTAAAGATACAGATGGTATTTTTGTCTTTAAAATACAGTTTTAAAGATATAAAAATAGCATCTTAACTGTTTCCTAAAATAAACATTTTAAAACTTAAGATTCTAATTTAAACTACTTTAAAAATCATGTCTATCCACGGCTTCAAAACAAAGAATAATTCAATTAAACATTTGGATATTTTCCAATATTTTCAAGTACTGTGCTATTATTTTTGTGAGTTAGCGATTCATACCAATTTTGTCAATAAACAGAAGGAAAAAGAAGAAAGATAACCAAAACTGTGAAGCCTCGTCTTGCAACTCCAAGGTGAAGATACCAGATGATACAGGTGAAAATATCAGAAACTAATTCCTATATAGTCATCATCAGGGTACTTCCATCAACTTCCGTCAATACATCAGAATACTTCCATTAAATTCATAGCATAACGAACATAAAAAATGTATGGCATCACTACACTCTATAAGCATGAACAATGATCAGCTGACTGCATCCAACGGGATATACATTTTTCTTTCTTCGCCCTTTCTAATACAAGATAACTATTAAATTGTTTTAGGTATTTGGAATAAACGCCAAAAATTTGTTGTTGAGGAATTAATTTGGTACATTTGTCTGCATTATGATTGATTATTTAATATCATGTGCTAAAGTAATTCATAACTACTTTGACTGCTCGCGAATTATCTGTTACCCCCCCCCGAAAAAAAAAATTCATAACATTTTACAGATAGAAATTCCGTATAGTTTATACCAGTGTTTCCCAAACCTTTCTGACATCTAAATATTTTTTGTATTTTAAAATTCTTAAGGAACAATAAAGTAAATTTCGTTTTCTAATTATAATAAATGATAACACAGATTAATTTAAATAATAACAAAAAAATCTGAAAGCTTTCAGATTTTATAATACACACCAAAAGGCGTTTTTTAACGTTTAGTGTATCAATTTTATTTATTAAACTTAAACCATAAAATTCAATTCAACAGCAATATCACAATATACTTAAAAGAGCATATCTTTGGAATTTCTGATATACAGTCTCGCGCGCTGGAAATATTTTTTGTTTTTTTGTACAGTGTTGCTATTGCTCGCTATGAAATCGTTGAGTGTCTTATTCGAAAACTCATAAATGCTTTTCAAAATATGAAATAGATAATAAGACAAATTCCAGATGTCCATTTTCGGGTGGAGATGTACGCTATTCAAAATTTGATGGATCTAGTTACCGTTATTTTATGAAAATGAAAGAAACATACATACATTTGTGCAGATTCTTCATTATTTAATTTCTTTAAATATAATAAAGAGCGATAATATTTGATGGCAACAATTTAAAAAGTGGTTCGCCGTTTATAGTGAATCAACGCAAAATGCCAAAATGAAATTAATAATCCTTCTGGGCTAACGCCCTTTGGAGTAAAAAGATTTTTTACATATATGTAAGGTTTCAATGATTCTTTAAACGTGTTTGTCTTTTTTTAAAAGTCTAAATTAAAAATTATTTTGTCAGGCACAATGTTAGAAACCTGCTTTTTAATATCAGATTCAGCATTAAATCTCTTTCTATGTTTCGATTTTTGTTGTATCATAATATCAAAAACCTGCCTCGTACAAATATGTTGTCGCAAACGGAGGTAAAATATTAGTAGCTCGTATGATAAGTTCAGATACTTCTTCTGACAAATTTATCGGAAATTCGAAATTAGGGTAGTTCTTTAAATTTTTATTTTATGATGGAATCAGATTTCGTCTATTTTTTTTAAACAGTAAGACTAAATAATGCGCTTTAAATATGTAGCCATAGCATGTAGTATAAGAGAAAATAACTGAATTTTATGTGCTTCAAAGGCTCTGCATTCTTTATTTAACACAATAATGCGTAAAAATATGAAAAAGTCCCTTTTTTCTGAATTCATTTATTCACTAATCGTGATGAAAATCTTTTGGTTTTAATAAGCGATATTTTTAAAAGTTTCCAGCAGGATTACCAAAAGACATTAAAATTCCTTTTCGAATTCTTCATTTCAATATGAGTTTTAAGCAGCGTTTTCTACAATATTTAGGCCACTTAAAGTTATTTGCGGTAACTTTTATTAAAGATATTAGTATGCATGTCATATTACTTAAATACTTCAGAGTATTTTTGACTCCAATTTTGTCCTGAAGTATTTGAAAAATAAAAAAATGAAAACTTAGTACAGTAAGATTTTTTTGTTTACGACATGCACTTGTTTTTCTAGTATTGACCACTCCTAATGAAGAAAGTGGTGGCCAGTTCATTCTGGAGCCACCTAAATAGGCGGCCACAGTTACCTCCTAAGGATCCTTTTATTGCAATTCATGAACTCAATATAATTTCACCAGAGTGAATACTACTAAATGCATATTTATATACATAGACATATTATACATATACTTATGTACAGATATATATTATACATATACTTATGTACAGATATATATGTGTGTGATAATTCTATATAAGATCTAATGATTAGAAAAACATGTATAGATAATAACAAAACGTGAAGAAAAACTTTAGAGGGAATGGCGTTGATTCAACACAGTTTTATTTCGTAATTAAAACGGTTTCATTGATCATCATTATATTATGCTATACACTCTACAGTTTATACAGCTTGTTTCTGACTAACTGCTAAAACAACTACCTAACTGAGGGAAAAAAGCATTTTTTGCACTTAGGCTGCTGAAGAAGTTGGTTCTGTATTTAAACCTTCGAAACTGCTTCTGCAAAATTTACAAACATTACGCTGATTCTTGTTGTTTAACTTCTCTAATAATACCCTCATTTTTACTTTGGGTATTTCCCTCTCTGTATTCTAAAAGAGTAATAAATTTTCTGTACTGCGCAATTTCCAGATTCATCTATGCCACTTGGCTTACGTAACGCTGAAGACATAGCTGATTCCGAACTTTAACTCAGAACTTGGAGAATTGAAACCTTTCTAACCTAAATCAAAACGTTCCCCTTTGTGAGCTCCCACATTGGATAATTGAGTACTTTTGTTTCGGTCTCTGGAGGCTATTTCATTCAGCTCTCTAGCTATCGCAGCAGTATTAAAAATGTAAATGTTCTTCAAAGGGCACGATTAGAGTGCCAAGTATATTAGGGCTAGAAATGTCAATTGAAATAAAAATTAATATTTAGGCTTGCGTGGCTGCCATATTTCTTAGTCATTACGGATTCAACATTTTAGTATTCTATGCAATCAGAATTTACAGGTATTTAGGATTGCATCTTATTAAAAAGGAAAAATGCGGTGACTTCACGTTCACTTTCCGCAGAGATTTTATACCCTTGGATCACATTTTTGAAGCCAAGCCCTATATTACCAACTGATTCACGTGATCCATTATGCACTTTTAATTTGTTATTTAAATTCTGCGGTTATGTGATTCTTCAGTAGGACCAAACGCAGAACTGTGATCGAGCAGTAAAGTCGCTGAACACTAGTAGTTGGACTGAGGTTCGGATCTCGGCGAAAATGGGCTATTTGCATGAAGCTGTAATGGCTTTCCTCATATGCAACGTGAATACGTGCCAGTTTCTTTCCGAAAGCCCTCTACAAAGACATTATTCTTCCTAGTCAGTTAGTCCCGCATGATTTGTCACGATTAAATAAACCTAATTAACCTTAACCGGTATCACTAGGCTGATTTACATCACATCACATAACATACAAACAATTGTTATATTGTTATAATTCCCCTCCTTTCTTCTTTTAAATGGGCTGTCCTAAAGACTATCGGCCTTTTGATTATCACAAATATTCAATATTTTTGTCATTTTATATTATAAGATATTTCTCCCGCCTACTTAGAGAGCCTTCGGGGTGTGGTGGTCTGCACCCTGAGCCGGTATTTCAGAGGTCCGTGGTTCAATTCCCGGCGAAGACAGTTGCTAATTTTTCATTTCTCTTGCTTCCAAAAACTCTTAATTTTTCTACAATATGTACAACATAAAAAGCAAAAACAAAAATGTTTTTAATATTACTTATTTTAAATTTATTCTATCGTTGCAGTAGAATGCAGATTGATTGCAAGAGAAACATAGTTATCTACATGTGCATGTTTGTAATAAGTTTCATTTTTAATGTAGTAATATAAAACACTTTTCTGCCTAACAAGGTTTTTAAAATTTAATATTTATCGCATATTATGTTCAAGATGCAAGATAAATGATGCTCCTACAGAAATACGGTTACACAATTGCTCTAATTTGCATATCCTTCATCCAACAGTAATTAATTATTAATTATATTGCTGGGGCTTTTACGGAAACTTTCTTAATAATTTTTTAATCGAAGTCAATTATATTCCCTATAAGTATATTCCCTATAAAATTCAATACATAAATGCTCGATGTTTTCGGGTTCTACGCTGCATATTGATGATAGCAATTTTATTTTAAATTTAGTATTTACATTAATCACATCCGTTCCAAGAGAGTAGATATACGCACTAAATAGACAAATGCTGTTTATAGACAGATGTTTCTTCTAGAACAAATATTGCCATATGAGCATAAAAGCTTAGCACTAGGTAAATGATACAAGTTTAGTCGTTTTATAAAGTACACATGTTTCTGCGAATATTGCCATGTGAGCATAGAACGATAATCACTTGTTTGGCACAAATGTAGTCGTTTAATGCCTACATGTTTCTTCGAAAACAATATTGCCTCAGGAGCATAGAATTTACCATAATATACATAGAATACCTTGAAAGCAATTAATGTAGTTCTGGAAATACTGTTGTTGTAAAAACGCAGTGTTACGAATTTTGTATTTAGATAGCTAATTTTAGTAGATTTATAACTAAAATTGTCATATTTTCTCGTGCAATGCAGGTGGAGATAAATTTTAAGAGAAAGCTCTGCCGGAAAAGTAAGAATACAGAGATACGTTCATTGAACATTGAATAAATCGATAAATCGGTGATTCGTATTGAAATTGAATAAATGCAATTGACCACTCTATTAGCTGCAACCATAATTCTATTACCTCATTGCTTTCCAGTAATTTCGAGAAATAGAAAATACTAGAAATGCCTCCCGACCGGTTGAAAGCTACAAAAGGCCGGAGAGAGAGTGTCTTAGTTCCAGTTGCTTAGTAATTGTTGTTGCGAATTGTTATTTCAGCGTGAATTGAGAAATCTGAGTTATCTTTCTCTGTAAATGCTCTTTTCATTGCGTTGCGTTTAACTAGTTTTGAAGTATAACTACTGATTATATTGCGTGATATTGTGAATATTTGTACGAATATCTTTGAGAAAAATTCCAGAGTTCTGATATATTTCTTTTGATAAAAATAAATTTTATTAAACTAGTACCGCATTTGTGCATTCAGTCTATAATGAACCCGTATGCGCACAACAGTATTCTTAAGATACAATAAATTTAATATTAATAAAGGAAGTAGAAACGTGTTTAAAGGATATATATTTTACTCGGAGTTGCAGAAATTGAAAGCAAGAAAAAATAGCATTTTGAGAAATAAAAAAACTCATCAGTATGCAAATTCTAAGAAAACATTTGCTTGATAACTTTATAAAAACCATTAGGCTTTATGGAAATCGGAAAAACCCATTATATCTTTATTGAGGTTCGAATTCCCATTCTTCAGTGCTACCAACAGCTTGCACCTCAAAGACAGAAAATACGATAATTCATTGCATTCTTTTTTATTGAAACGGAGATGAAGAAGAGGCTCAAAACTCAATAAACTAATAAAAGCTGTGAGTAATAATTGTAACACATTTTAGTTCGGACGCCGTTCTAATGAATATTATCTTTCATAGAAACGAGAAATGTGAAAAATCATTTGTGCCTTGGCCGGAATTTGAACCATGGATCTTCCTATAGTAGGCTACTATTGGAATCCCTCACACCAAACGAATGACATACTTTCTTACACCGATCATATAGACAGTATTAGATGCACTTATATACATCCACATAAGCCTCTGACCATTTTAACCATGAAGCTACTTTGTAAAGGATTTTTCTAATTCCTTAACTCGTACCTTTGTGATGTAATTTGAAGCGTGCCCGGCTAACAGTCGGGAAGATCAGAGTTCAAATCTCGGAGAGACTAAAGATGGTTACCTTTCTTTACCTTTCTCGGTTTGCAAAAATTCAGTTTCGCTTTTAAGTGGAGCCCAAACTAAAATGTTGAATGACAATAATTCTTCATCACCCAGAATTGACGACTATGTCCTCATTTCTTTAGTCGCTCACCCACAAAAGATGGAACAGAATGTAAGAGACTTTTTTTTCCTTCCTTAATCCAATCAGGTCGTTTTAATCCTGGCCAGGGCATCATTGAACTTTTTATGTTTTTCGGCTTTAAAAGAAATCGAAAGACGGTTCCGCTAACTGTTTTTAGAAAAATATACTTTTAATTCCACAAAATAAACATATATGTACAAATAATAAAAATCTGGAAGCTTTCATATTTTATATTACCCCCCCAAAGAGGCGTTATTTAACATTTTGTGTGTTAGACTAGAAGAGAAACACGCTAATGTGACAATCAAAATCGTAAAATCAACCTTGTATTTAGCGTAAGTATATTGAAACACTCATAAACACTCAGTGTTTCAATATACTTACGCTAAAACAAACACGCTTTGAAATCGTTTAATTTGTTAATCAAAAATTAGTTAAAGTGTTACAAAGTATGAAATCGATAGTAAAACAAATTTCGAATTCCAAATTTGAGCTTCCAGATGACCATATTCGGTTAGTGATTCAGGGAAAACTGCCTCTTTGGAATAAAAAGTATATAAATATTGCTATTTTAAGTTTTATTTAAAAAAATTACTGCTAAATTTGAATAATCTCCTTAGACTAGACATGAGAAATTCTTAAATACATGGTAAGTTCATGGTGCTTCGGTTATCGCAATTTAATTTATGTTCTAAACTATTATTACCATCCGTAACCATTTGCAAAGAATATTTTTGTTGCTTTCATTTACGTGAAATTATTATTAAAACTGATTATTTATTAATGATTTACATGGTGTAATTTATACACTTTATAAGTATTCAGATAAAATGAACTTCACAATTAGTGTGCAACATCCCTGTTTCTGTTTCGAATATCGTACACATTTTAAAGGCTAGTATTAGATATATAAAATATTGAAAACTTAGCAGAAAATGGAATTGAGTGAAAAACCTAACTTAAATAGAAAACCGTCTGTTAAAACAAAAATATAAATTTGATTATCTCTGTAAGATCTTTCAGTCATCCTATAGCCACTTTCAGTTTCCATTTTTTAGGCAACTGTTATAGATTGTTGCTTTAAAATAGGTAATTCAAGGCCGTTGTCTGCGTCTCCCATTTGCGATCATAACTTGTGTAGTCATGGCACCACAGTATTTGTTTTAGCCACCGCATTTGGAACTGCAGTTAAAGTGAGCCTCCATTCGGGAGCTTTTCATGAAGCGAAACACGCTAAACGAAAATTAATTGTGGGGTAAAAATTAAGCGATTCGACTTCCTTTCCACATCTATTGTTATAAATCGCGTGGCGGAATGAAACTGGGCGATTAAATAATCGGGAGACGGATTCAAATTGAGAGGCGGAAAATAACCTTAAAGTGACTATTTTAAGGTGCGCTTTGTCTATGGGTCATGCGAAAACTAATGAGTGGCTTCCTGTTACCCACTTCTTTTTTCTTGTTTTTATCAAGACATCTTGGTTCTAATTTCTGGGAAGGAAGTAAGATAACTCTTGTTTCCATACTTTCTACTAGAACCACTTCAAATTTCCAGAATATCAAATTATGAGAAACACTGCATGATCCTTTCATCCTAATTAATTTCCATTAGCTATCTAATCAAGGATCTTTTGTAAGAGTTTGGACTCTCAATGACATCATCATCAACCATAATTTGTAAAGATGTTAAAGATAAAACTTCTTTTTAATCAAGAAATTTTTATTTCAAATGAAACTAAAATTTTAAAAAATTATAATAAATGAGCAGAAATTTACATGCACATGCCAGTGAAGCACTTGTTTTAATACTAGAAAGCTTATAAGGTTAATTAGTTAGTTAGCTCTAAGCACTGGCCCCCCAGTCCACCTAGCAGGCGAAACCTGCCATATGGCTATGAGCGGAGAGGCCAAGCCACAAATGCATAACAAAAAACAAACAAAAAAAACCGTAAAGTATATACATACATTCCAAGCACTCTCGGTGAATTAGTATATAAATGCGTCGTTTCCATTTTTGACATTTTTCTAAAGTTTACTTTCAATTAGTTATTATTATTCAAATCTTGTTTATATTATAAAATTCATCTTAAATTTATAAGTTACCTCAATTATTTCTGTTTTCAGCAAGATTTTCTGCTTTGTTACATCTCGATACCAATATTCTTCTTATTCTCATTCACCGTTTGCATAATATCTCTTGCAAATTTTCTAAACAATTTATGATTACTAAATAAATCCTCAAACTTCAAAAATTTATATTTTTCTCTCACACTTCCAGTCAGGCAAGAGTCCTCGACGAAATGCATTCAATCGCCGAATTTATTACAAATTTTACATATATCATTTTCCGGGAGGTGGAACCTTTTTAAGTAAGCAGGGAACCTTCCATGTGCAGTAATAATTTGATTAACATCTGCATCTCCTAAAATTCCCATTTTTTGGTAATTTTTAAACATTTTAGATAGTTTTTGTTTCTTTCAGAGAGATCCCATAAATTTTTCCAGTCTCTAATAAGCTTGTCATATATTATAGTACATGTCTTCTTTTTCGAATCTTGAATAAAAACCTTTTCGGTCCCAAACCCCAGGGAGGCTTCTTTCGATAGAGCATCCGCTCTCTCATTTCCATAACGACCAGCGTGAGCTTTGATCCAATGTAAATTCAAAATATGCTTCTTTCGTAGTTCTAAATATATGTATGCTTAATTTCATTAACAATATTATTCTTTTGAAAGGGGCTGGAGAGCGCCATAAGAGCAGATAAGGCATCTGAGTATAAATTAATGTAATACACCACGGATAATTTCTTGATCCAGGATAAAGTCATTTTAATTGCCAACAATTCTGCTTGATAAACTGAATTTCTTGGTTTTAAAAGTAAAAGTTTTGTAATCAATTTCAATACCGTGGAAAAATACAACAAAGGCACAGCCGATGCTCTCCGCAAACCCTTATCCATCTGCATAAATTTCAATTTCTCCAGCTGATATATAGTCTTTATCGTAGGATATACCGTAATAATCCCTAGGATGGCTTGAAGTCAGATCATGTTCTAAAAAAGCCTCGCTGGTAATCGTTTTATCTTAATACATTATTATCTGTTTTATACCATATTTTAGACAAAATTTGTCATAAGTAAATTTGAATTGTATTGAGAGAGGCGGTACACCAGCCAGTAAGCACACAACGTCTGTCGGGACTGTTTTAATGATCTTGTAATTGCAAGTGCCAGGCCCTATGCAATGAGTCTAATTTCTGCCTTGTCTTGACCAACTGCTCTGATCGATCACCCCATGCTCTAATACCATAAAGAATTTTCTGTATAATAACATTTTTGTAAATATATCTCAGGGTAAAGCATTTGTCAGAAAGAGTGATTGGAATAAAAGTATTTTTATAATAATTTAAATTTTTTTCTATCTTTCGTTGTACTGACTTAAAATGCTCTATGAAATTCAACTTATCATCGATCACTGCACCCAGGTATTTAAAGGTATTCACAAATTTTATTCTTTTTTGATGATATTTCAATCTGGGGGGTCTAAGATTTCTCCCTCCCCGAGGGAAAACATACCATTTGTTTTTTCAATATTAAATTCTATATTTTGCTCAGTACTCCATTTCTTAAAAACATTTTCAAGCAGGTTAAAAGTAGCCTCTATTTTTCCGAGGGAGTCTCCTGCAATAGTTACCATAATATCATCAGCATAACAGGTAATATTCGTATCAGTTAAATTTTCTTGTACTAATTTATTTGCTATGAGGCTCCAGAACAGGGGTTTACTACATGAGCCCTGGGAACAGCCTTTTTCAATTTTATAATGAAGATTAATTGTATTAGAGTTGCCCATAAAAAATTAATTCTCTATTTTCCAGATAACTTTTAATTATATCAAATAGATCTCTTGAGATGCCAATTTCGTTTAATATAGACAGTAGGGAGAACCAGTTAATAGAGTCAAATGCCCCTCGGACATCGAAGGAAAATGTTTACTTTGTCGCTTTTCTCTGACTTGTTGGATCCCATTGTATAAGGGTAAATCAGTAGACATATTCTTTCGAAACCATATTGATTTGAACTGATAATATTATTTTTCGTTAAAAAATGCTCAAGTCTTTTTGTGATGAGTTTATCTAGGATTTTCGCATGGGTCTGTAATAAGCAGATGGGTCTATGTCCACCTGTAGATTTAGGAACAATAATCAATTTTCCAATTTTCCAAATATCAGGAAAAGTCGTTAAAACCATACATTTGTTGTAAAGTAATATATAAAAAGAGGTGAATTCCCCAAAAAGAATTATAATTAAAATAGTAGTATATGTAGTGGTATATTCCGTAACTGACGACGATGACGTTGTACAGTCATTAGATTATTTCGAAGCAGGAGACATAAAACATATACACTGCCCTCGTCAAGACTCGAACCTCCGACCTTTGGAATGCGCGTCGAGCGTGCTGACCGTTACACCACGAAGGCATGCTGAAAAGGTGAGAGAAACACCTTATATACTTTTAAAAGGCGACTGCGAATTAGGGGACCCAATCGCCAAATCTTGGTGGTGAAGAATCATCCTTTCACTATCTTGTTTTTAGTTACGGCGCCACTGTAGAGACCTTAGGTTATTTCGAAGCAGGAGACATTAAAAATATGCAATACCCTCGCCGGGACTCGAACCTCGGACCTCTCGAATAGGCAAGCATGCTGACTTTTGCAACACGAAGACGTACTAAGAAAGTGGAAGAAATACCTTAATAACGTAACTAACTTAATGAGCTTAGCATTTTAATAGCACGTACTAATAAAACTGTAGATTTACTGTTTATTTAAAGCGTGCTGTTGTAAGATTCTCACTAGTGTATTTCTCAGTTACTGTAGAAAGTGATGAATCTTAAGAACTAGATAGCGAATAATCACTGAAATTAGTGTATTAAGAAACAACAAGATGTAAGGGTAACTAACCCTTTATTATTCCAATAAGATTTAACAAAACTCCGTCTTTTTGTGTACAAACAAGGCCGATAGTGGGGTTTGAACTTAAGAGACTAAAAATTAAACTAAAACTAGATTAACTAAAGAAATATAGCCGAAGCTATTAAGATTCTAAACGAGTTGGCCCCTTAACTCTATTTGACTACGAAGCTTATCAAGGGCCTGAGTACGGCCGAACGTAATAACAGCTTTGAGAAGGAGAGTAGCCCAAAAGGCAGACGCGCGTAAATCAGAAACTCTGATTCTCTCTAACTCTGCAAGTAACTTCGCGGTTTAGATACCGCTTCTCCTCATTAAGTATTCATAATGATTCCAAAACTACGTTCTGGCCGGAAGTAGTAAGTTAAGAAATTGACAGGAAAGGAACTTTAACTTAAAATTTAATTGTTAATAAAATTAACATAATCCTTACACTATTTTTTGTTTTCTCAGCAAGCTCATTTTTGCTATTATATTTTAGTATATGTTCTAATTACCTGGTTTATACGTAAGGATTTTTTCTGCTAAGTGTTCAAAAATGGAGGAAGGAAAGCATGTCAGCATATTTCTCTACCACTCCAGCTACATTCCCCCACCCACATATCTTCCGTAGCATGTGTCTATCAAGACTGATGGGGCGCGCCATAACAAGCCCTGGTACACACGGCAGGACAGAGAAACGTCAATTTTTTCGCCTGTCAAGTCCGGACTCTCCGCTGTATTTGTCACTTTGTTACTTTTTTCTTTAATATATATTTCTTTCTCCTATTTGAAATGCGGTTTCGATTTAGTTGTTGCATTTCTCTTTTTTCCATCCCAAAGAAAAACTTCATTTAAAACGCTTGCAATAAACATGCTTCCGAATCCATTGTTTTTATTTCAGTCAACAAGCCAAAAGGAAAATTCTTATTTCTATTTTAATATACAAAACTGATGATATTCAGAATTCATTCTCAAGAGATTAAATTTGTTTGTCCGTCACTTTTGATAATAGCTACTTAAGGAAAAATACATTCACTTTCTTTCTAGTAATTGTTTTGTTTTCATAAAATTGGTCTTATGAAGAATTTCCTTTCGTTGCCTTCGTCGGGGTTTTAGGAACATATTTAAATTTCAACGACATTTTGAAGTTTCTCATTATTAAACAAATTGTTTTCAACATTTCATCTGTAACATTCTCAGCGAGGTTAATTCTAAACACAGAAAAAATCAATTTATACTTGCAATAAGAAACTCCACTCCTTTTAATAATTGTCACAACCCTACGATTCGGTCTCTCTGCATTGAGAAACTAATTTATTCCACTCATTCGCCGAGACATTTCGCTTATGTTTGGGCTTTTTAGATATCACCTTCAATTAATTTCTCTGCGAAAAAAACCTGCATAGAAATTTATAGCAAAATGTGTATTTTAATAAGCATGCTTTGTATAAACATATACCCTACTATATTTAAATCTAAATTTAGAAATTTCCAGGTTCTACAGTTTTCTCCATTGTATTACTCTGTGGTACATTTCTGCGTTTATAAGGGTGTACTAATTTTCTTAACAAAAAATTTCCTTAAATTTTTAGCCTAAAAATTCTCAGTTGAA
Source organism: Stegodyphus dumicola (assembly GCF_044657685.1). NCBI lineage: Eukaryota > Metazoa > Arthropoda > Arachnida > Araneae > Eresidae > Stegodyphus > Stegodyphus dumicola. The sequence goes on along the minus strand of NC_140779.1, from coordinate 82,878,710 downwards.
TTTTATTTAAGTTTCATGATACATATAGCATCTTAAAAGTCTTTAATTCTTTTTGCCATTGATAGAAAAATTTCATTGTGCATCAGCGACCTGACACCAGTAGATAAAATTCTCAGTTGAATTTTATTTAAGTTTCATGATACATATAGCATCTTAAAAGTCTTTAATTCTTTTTGCCATTGATAGAAAAATTTCATTGTGCATCAGCGACCTGACACCAGTAGATAAAATTCTCAGTTGAATTTTATTTAAGTTTCATGATACATATAGCATCTTAAAAGTCTTTAATTCTTTTTGCCATTGATAGAAAAATTTCATTGTGCATCAGCGACCTGACACCAGTAGATAAAATTCTCAGTTGAATTTTATTTAAGTTTCATGATACATATAGCATCTTAAAAGTCTTTAATTCTTTTTGCCATTGATAGAAAAATTTCATTGTGCATCAGCGACCTGACACCAGTAGATAAAATTCTCAGTTGAATTTTATTTAAGTTTCATGATGCATATAGCATCTTAAAAGTCTTTAATTCTTTTTGCCATTGATAGAAAAATTTCATTGTGCATCAGCGACCTGACACCAGTAGATAAAATAAAATAACGAATTTCAAACCCAAGCTTAAAAAAAGGCAACTGCTCTATCATTTTTTATTTTTATTTTATTTACTCTTTTATTGCGTGCTACCGCTTTTTACTGAATATAAGTAATAATATTATGCAAATTACTATGAGGTTTTAGAGACGTTAAGTTATTTGGAAGCAGGAGACATGAAAAATGAGCATTGCCCTCGCCGGGACTCGAACCATGGACCTCTGGAATCTTCGCCGAGCGTGCTGACTTCTACAGTAATTTAATCTACGAAACAAATGGAATTCTAAAGACGGTCAGAAGACTTAACGTCCGGTCGAATCTTCTAACAACAGCAATCACAAACGCAAAAGAATATTTAAAATAAAACCGCCAATTGTTAAACCGAATGTTTAAAAATGATTGGTAATTAAGAAGCCAACCTAACGGTTACATAAAACAAATATAGCAGAAACCCAATCTCCGCAACTTACCGGTAATGCAGAAAAAATATTTAGGTAAAACTGAATATGAAACACATGAAATATTTGCTTAAATAAAGCCTTGACTCGGCACTCAGTATTCGCGAAGCAAATGCGGCTTGGGAAGCTAAAACTATAAAATTATTTCAAGCAACAGAATGTCGTAGTAGAGTAATGGTCAGTAAAAGTTTCCAAAACTCTCTCTTAGACGCAATACCTCTACTATTTTAACTAATTCGCCTTCTACTGAGATTTGAGAATAGCAACGCCAAAATTAATAAGATAATAGGTTAGTTATATAAAATCTTTTGTCCTTAATTAGTCTAAGAAACTTTATTTAAGGTCGCATACTTCTGACACAAAACTTCTTCTAATTCCCATACTTCTTCTTTTGAACTCATGGGAAAAAGCGTTTTTTAAAACTATAATTAATTACCTTTTAACTATAACTGGCCTAAGACATATGATGCTTAAAATTAGAAACAAAATAATTACGTTTTATACTCCAAACTTTTGTAGTTTTTGTAGTAAAAGAGTGTTTTTAGAGCAAAACTGAGAATTTATGTTTAATTATGCCTTTAAATTTCTTTAAAACCTTAAAGAATGAATTGTTTTTAAAAATGGAAAGAAAGAAATTTTACCATTAGAGCCACCAAATTCTATTACGTATTAGATAAAGCAAGAAATTATTTTAATCAAATGTTTTAAATTTTGGAACTGTAGTGGCAGAACGCTTTCATCGGAGAAGATCGTCTACAAATACGAATGCTTTCTTCAGAAGCCTAAGGCGAAACATTTTTCCAGAATTTATCGCATGATTTCCTGCTTACCAGATGATAACTAGGCAGTGCCTTGTTCTCAGACTTAAAACGCTCTTATAAATTATGTAAATAAAAACATAGAATAAAATTTTCTAACTAATATTATTTGATTAATCAGAATAAACCACCGCGAAAGTGGATTTTTTAAAGAAAGTATTGTTAAAACGAAGAATAAAATTTCATTGCGTTTTCTCTAAGCAGAAAAACTAAATTAAAATACTGGTAACTTAAACATTAAAAAACTTTTACGCGTTAAAATGGACAGGTGAACATTTCCTTTTAAAATAAGAAAAAAGTAAGAAAACCAGTTTGTCCAATTAGTATATGTTCTTTTACCAGTAACAGTCTGGAAGATCTCAAGTTTTAGCATGCTTGAAAAAGTAATATTCCCGAGAAATTCTTAGTTGGAATTAAGCCATGAATCCTTCCCTTATATAAGCTGTGAATTACTTGTGATACAATTTAACAGAAAAGTAATTATTTTAGAAAGTACACCATTTTAAGTTCACCAGAAGCAACCAAATTTTTCTCATTTTGATAATTTGATTAGACGTTTCTAATCATTATTTCATAAGGCATATAGTTATTCAAATGAATATTTTAATATGTTATTTTCTAAGATTAAATTTATTGTTGTATTAGTTTAATGGTTATTTTTTATTAATCATTAATATTACGTAAGTTTAATGATTGATATTTTATTGATGAAAAGAGTCAAAATATTTTTATATTTCATATATTCCCTCCCTCTCCCTCCCCAAAAATGTCAGCATAGGCAGATTAGAGTGGCTAAAGCCTTAACTATCTCTTTTATAGCTTCAGTTTCATATACAATCACTTATACTTAGGTAATCGTATAAGTTGCGGAATTAAAGCTATACATGTGCAGTAACTTTATCTGATATAGTTTTTAAATTAAAAATTAAAACCCAAATTGTATGTAATTAAGAAACTATTTTAAATGTTTTGAATACTGAAAATCATAATAGTAGATATTTTACCTAATTCCTAATGAAATATTCACTTACATTGTCCATTTAATTAACGCAATTAAAATCTTTTCTATCACTTTTTAATAAAGTAAGTCTACGGAAATATTTAGGAACATAAAATTAATTTTTAGGCTTAGATTTAATAATGTTTTAATTCCTAAGTATACAAAAATTCATTCAAAATACACATTTATCGTGAATTTTATTTGAAAAAAATCTTTTTCTGTAAGTATGAAAAATCGACGTTTATTAGAAATTAATATCATTATTTTTTAAATTCTATTAAAGTTAATTGCTTACATTGGAAATAAAAATTGGCTTTAATAGGTTATCATTAATCGTAACAATGAGTACCTATTATAAAAACTGCCTAAATGCTTCGCAATTAATTTAAATACTGAATCTCTTCTCAACAAAAATATTGAAAATGTGACAAATAACGGAGGAGGAAAATTAATTAACATATTGGGAAAAAATATATTGGTTTAACAGTTGAGCTAATTAACTAAAGAGCGCTTGGCTTTCTTTCTTTATGAAGCATCTATTAATTTCGTTATAATGATGTTAAAAGGGGGAATACAAAGGGATGGAAAGGGTTCTCAGATGAATTAATTTTAATTTTTAAACTAAATCATAATTCTTTTCTAGAAAATTTACTAAATTATTCAGTATGTATGTTTTAATATTTAGTGCCTTTACAGACAGGACAGCATTTCCAGAAAAGTTAATAAGTTGAGTACGTTCAAAATAGGTCTGCGGAGTTTAAAAGTTTCATTTATGAAGTTAAACCTAATTAGTTACTAAATTAACTAACAGTTCTTAGCTTTGACGAGTCTCTGTTTTATCACTTAATATAAACTTCTAGAGTACAGTAAAAATAGAACCTAACTAAAAGGCTTATTAAGTAAACGCCTCAAAATACAACTAAAAATTATTGATAAGTACTAGCAACCGCTGTTTACGGAGTTCTCATAACTCAAATAATTATAACATACAAGCTAACTATCAGCTATTAATAAAACAACTCCTAATAGAGACTGCAACCCTGCCAGCTAGCGGATCAAAAAATCACTCGCGAAACATGCTGATTGATTATAAGAAAACCTCTCATGTTAAATAGCTTTACTGATTCTATAGTTCTACAAAGTTGCTAACAGTTTAAGCTTATGTTTTACTTGGTAGGTTACTTATTGATGCTAATCAAATGCTCCCATATTGTCATATACATGTTTGGTCGAATTAATAGAATGCTATCAAAATTTTATCCTTCGATGTAAAATTTTACTTGGGCAAATAGAAAATCCTCAGAATTCCGTACCTGACAAGTACAGTAAAATGACTCGTAATCCGCATTCAGTCAGCTGGTAATTTAAATATAACTGTGTTTCTAAAGTCTAAGTTTAAATACTAAATTTGAACCTGTGAGATACAAATTATTCAGTGGACTTAACCTCGCAAATGCTGTCATATTTCAAGCTGTATTATGCCTACGAGACTCCATTAATATACCTCCTACCCCTACAATACTTCTCGAGACTCACTGGTAAGACAAGTCTCAGTGGCTCGTTGCCAATATAAATCACACGACATGCTTCGCAAATGGATGAGACAAAATCTGGAACTCATACTATCAACCTGTATTAGCATATGTACGCTATGTTGTAGGGTATGCCATGGCTACAATCTTGGAGCATACGAGAAATGTTCTTACTTTTAAGTTAAAACTTGAATCGCTGAAGAAAATGGAGAGATGAATCAGCAGATCAAAATTAGTGAAAGAGTAGAAACCTGGGTATTTCTCTTTATATTACATAAAGAAACAAGGTGGCCAACTTCATTCAAAGATTCTTGATGCAAATAAAATCTACAAAACTTGCAGAAATTCAGAAAACTGTTCATCAGTCCCGATGGAAAGAATTCTATCATGTGTTATATGTGTGGCGTGCTCTAAAAAGATCACAAGTAGCCATTGTTTCTGGAACAGTGCTACAAGAGAAACAGCTAAGGAATTGCTCGAGAAAATGAATGTGGAAAGCAAGGGTAGGTGTTCTGTTGGATGGCTTAATGAGAGGCATGCATTCTGAAATGGTCGGGGAAGACATGAATCTTAAATTTAGTTACATTTTCAGAGACGTTTAGTATCGACGAAGATGAGGTGCAGGTCCGGGATGATGCAGTCATTTTTGCTCCAATCACGCTTGCTAAAGATGGCGACGAAATAATCGACCACTCACTGGAAAAGGAGACAAATGATGAGGAGAAGGAGTAGGCTGAAGATGACACACAAAGCAACAAAGTAACGTGGAAAGAAGTAAATGAAGTACTGCAGATTTTCATAAGACTTATGTAGCAGTATTCAACTATGTCTAAACATGATGTTATAAAGCTTCATCTTATATAGCGAAAACGCAACAATCTTTTAATGTTGTCTAGCAAATTCACTTAATTATTTAAATTACAACTTATTAAAAATTTAATGTATTAAAATTCTAATTTTATGCTACATGACGTGTATTTTATTTAATAACTGCTCTAATTTGTTTAATTTTAATTGGGAGTTTTGTACGAAAGATTTGGTACGTTCTTTTCATTCGTTACTTGTAAACGCCCTGAAACAAACAATGGAAAAGGGGGAATTTCTAAGTAATAAACTTGATTTTATGGTACTTAAGTTTAACCATTATTAATTTATATCAATAGAAGCAAAAAGTAATAGCTCCTTAATTTAAGATCTTTTGCAAGATTCTAGCCTTAACAGATTTTGAGATATAGTGAATTATTTAACAAAAATTTGCATTTCTCTTTGCGTGAAAAGTAGTGGGGGGATAAAATTGTAAAAGCGATAGAAAGCACAGTTTTTAACAAGATTTCTAGACTCTGCTAGGGGATTTCTGTTGGGTTGAATTTATATTTGCCAACTCGACTTTGCAGATGCTCCAGGCTTGGCGAGAATTTGGCGAGGTTTAAAGCCCGTTTGTTTGAGGCCCTCAACATGCTTTCCGCTCGCGGTAAAGTTTAGTCTTAAGTAGCGATGGGAAGCAACTTTTTTTTCTCGTGGATTTGGCCCGAGAACCGTTTGTTTTACCAATATTCTGTAACAGTTTATAAGAAGATAATGCCACCTTATCCGTTGTTACCTATCATCTGAACCTGTTATGTTACCCCGGTCAAGGGTAGTTTCCTTACAATTCTTACAAGAGATGTCCGAAAGAACCAATACACTTCAACTGAGTATTCCAGGTCCTCACATCTCCGTTCCTGAATCCTTCTGACTCCATATGCTATCTCTCAAGTTTTCTCAACTGGCGGTGTCGTTCTTCAAGGAGAGATGTTTCAGTCTCCAACTTCACCTTTAAGCTGCGGGAAGTTTAAGGACACTTTTACATCCACTAGTCTACACTTCAAATGAGTATTTCAGATTCTCAAATCTCCGTTCCTGAATCCTTCTGACTCCATATGCCGTATGCTACCTCTCAAGTTTTCTCAACTGGCGGTGAGGGTTCCAAGTGGATGATTTTTTTTCCGGCTCCACCTTTCGACTCCTGCTATTGTGCTGGCCATTCACGGGACATTTACATCTGAGTCCAGTTATTGTTTACTCCAACATGTCTTTGTTGTCACTCGCCAGAATTACAGATAAGTGACTTTTCCATTTAAATTTTGTTTAACTTAAATTCACTTGTATTACAGCTAATCTTCTTTGTACTATGACTCCAGGTTAGAAAATATTTTGTTAATGATTATTGAAAGAATTCTAAATCATTATAGGAGGTCAGAGTAAACGGAAGCTTTGAAATAAATGAGTTTTCCGAGTAACAAAGCAACAAATTGAAAACAGACTGACTGAAAGACACATAATTTTTTAAGAGAAGCATTTTCCGTGACACTGAATCTCTTGCTGTGACACTGAACCT